>NW_024500349.1:13749833-14377738 GCF_017590055.1 Onychostruthus taczanowskii
GAGTTTTGAGTGATATTCTGGAGTTTCACACGCAATCTACTTTGGCTCTTTTAAGTACCTTTCCCATCAGTTGTGTCCATTACCTTTCCTAAGTTATAGTCACTCCACAATATTCATGCACATAATTTTTTTTCTGTATTTTATTTCCCACATGCCATCACACAGCTTGTTATACTGCAGTCCACGTGGATGAAATGTGAATGTTTATATATATGATTTTGTTTATAAACTCAGTTATCTTAATGATGAGAGTTAAAACATCTTTGAAGGTCATTCTTGGATAAGCAGGTTTGGTTTTATTCATATTCTCTTGCACAATGCTGTCTGCTCCCATAGTGGCATTGAGTGGACAATGGTGGTTAAAGAAACAAAAAAAAAAGATAATTTGAGGAAGAAAGAAAGTTCAGGAATAAGAATTAAACTTTTGAATTACAAGATTGAAATCAATACTGAAATGTATTGAAAAAAAATCCAATCTCCATTTTTCTTTACTGGTCAAATGCTATTATTTTATTTATTGATTTATATGTGAGAATTGGATAGAATTGGATAGAGATGAAGGAAAAAGGCAGGCAATTTTACCAGTGATAAAAATTTCAAGATGTATCCTGGGAAGTTAAAATTTGCAAAAACAAAATGGAAGAACTTAGACCTAAACTTGAGGGAATAAATTTTGAATCTTCATGGAATTTTGCAAGCACAAATGTATGCAACTGTAATGATGATAGTAAATATAATAAATAGATTTATATAATGTTCAATAGCATTCCTCCTTCTCCGCGGAGGAACTGGGCAGCACAGTGCAGTGTTTTCTGGAGGGCTGTTAGAGTTAACAGAGCCTCAGTGCTCATGAAGATGGAGGATGCTTCCCTTTGATCAGCTCAAGGCCTCACATGGTGCCTTACGTGGGCCATCATACACCAAAGATGCAGCTTTTTTTGTGCAAAAAAATGGGACTTCCAGGAGCTAAAGTTACAAATAATCCAGGTATTTTACCTGTAGTTCTTGCTTGTCTTTCCATATGGATTTGATTTTTACTAATGAAATAATCTTTAAAAATATCACATTGTATCCGTCTTAAAATTAGCCAAACATTTGTCAAATAGCCTTTGGAATAATGTTTGGAAATAAGAGTACCTGTAATACACTATTTATAGTCTCCCTTGGAGCCACTATTGTGTAAAACATAATTAAAGAGTTTCTAAAATGCACACTACAGTCTAGGTCAGGTAAATACATAATCAGGGAGTTATTAATGGAGCTGCAATTAATTAATATGCCTCCATCGGAGCCATTAAAGCTGATTAATGTTATGGCACACAAAGAGAATTTGTAGCTAACAAATCAATGACCCAGTAGACCGTATTGTCTCCTTTGGAGCCATTACACTGTACCATATCAAAGCCTCATTAGAGAATTTTTAATTTTCTGATCATCATCCCCAGTAGTCATTAGCTGTCCCAGGCTGATGATGCATGTGTATAGAAGAAATGTGAGATAGTGTTCCATTAGGAGATAGATCTCCTCCCAGTTACACTGCTGTAAATCAAGGATAGCACCACTGGAAGCAATGAATATACATGTTTTCGAAGGAGGGGAAACCAAACACTGAAATTACACTCCAAGAGTCAAATCAGTTGAGAGTTTTCAAACTCCATTTATTTTGCTTATTCAATAACTCATTTCTAACTTACTAGCTAAAACGTTTGATTTTCTTTTTTACCCTAGAAAGGGAACCCCCTCTGAATTTATAAATATATGATATGTAGGCAGGGAAAACCAACAAATTACATATTTTCATGCCTGATAGATTTGAATTTTATCTGAAGTTTATCTTGGCATCTGAATTTTCAGCATGCATTTTACTGGAGACTGTTGATGCATACTTCCAGCCCTTGCTCTTTCTAGGCATAGATTTTGCCTGAAAATTCACTCAATATTCCTCACTAAGGATAGCTCCTTCTCTGCCTTTCATTGACTTGGAGTTAATGCAAGTGGAGAGTGGAGCCACATCTGAGATAATTTTGTACTAAATAGTTAAATATAGAATAAATGTTCACAACTGCAGTAACCAAGAGCCTTTTGAGGACAGTGCAGAACAAATATTGCAATCTTTCACAAAAAGATAAAACCTGGCCCAGGTTTTATCTGTCTAAATTCAGAAACAGGCTTGCTGTGGGAGGTCACTGTGCCATCCTGAGAGTGCAGGAAGGGAATGGCTCTGGGTATAGGATTTGCTGCTAAACACTTTCTTTGTAGGTTTTGTTACACTGCAATCCCCTTCAGTTTGCCTAAGATTTAAGGACCAGATTCTTGTTTTCTTTTCCTTTTTGAAGCAAGGATTATTATCTGATAGTCTTGCTCAGAAATGTAGATAAGAGTTCATTTCTTTACTTTTGATGTATTGTAAATGGTGTGTGTATTCTGTTTCACACTTTCATTTTTACAATAGACAGAGCTTAGAGTATTGCTAAGAAGGAGAGGATTTACTTCATATTGTACTGCTTTTGTTACCTACCTCAAACTTTCTGTAGTCATGGGTTTTACAAGAAGTTTGATTGAAGTAGAATAAAGGCATCACAATATTAGTTTAGATTAGAAAAACTAAATCCACCTTTTGCAATAACTCAAAGTTGAAAGGAAGAAGCACCTCCACTGCTCCCCTTTACTTTTTTTTTAAAAGAGTGACAGTAATATTGGGCCAGTTATTTTAGAGAACATTCCTTTAACTTTCAATGAGTATTTTTGTAAATGCCTATATTGACATGTATTTCAAAACCAAAGTATTTCAGAAATAGGTTTTCTAACAGGTTCCATCAGTTAAAGTGTACTCCTGCTCCTGATTTTAAGTCCTTGCTTCATTTAAATCTTTTTACTCCTACCATCTTCAGCCAAGCAGTGGATTCTGCCTGATGACAAAAATTCACAGTATTATATTTCTTCACTAAAAAATTAACCAAAATCTTGTGGTACAGCCACATATACCCATAGTTTGTTATGTTGGTGAAATAAATCTATGTGCCAGAGAATTATATTCTTTTGGTACCTCATATTTTAAAAAACTTAAAAATTCAAGACCACTGGATTTAGGAGGGATTTTTTTTGTGCTTTGGATAAAGTTTCATAAAATATTTCAGATGTGCTATTGCTAGATTTGGCAGAATCAGGAGACACTTCACCGTGTCAGGGAAATTTGCATTTTTCTCAGTTCCAGTTCTTCTCTTTCATCAGATTCCCACCAGTTTCCTTAATCTTAGTTGCTTGAAATTTTGAGTGTATTCATGCAGACTAAAGCTTTATAAGCCATTATGGGGAGAAAATTTTAGCTAAAATTAAGAGCTTACACTGAGGCAAAATTCTTAAGAGATGCAGTGTGATTGGATTTTGTGGGATGGTGTTGGTCCACAGCAAAATACTTAAACTTCAGATATCCAAAGAAAATACTGAAAGCAGTTGTCTAGCTGGACAGCTTTTCAGAGCATAGCAGTGAAACAGAAATATTCTATATATTCATATAATGGATATGAATCAGCAAAGAAGAAACACGTGTGTGAGCATCAGCAAAGAAGAAAACAAAATGATATAATAAATAATGATTTTTCATAAAAATTAAGTTCCTTTAATAAACCACAAAGCATGCAAACTGGGATCATCATCTTTGGAGATGCTTCTTTCACTTTTAAAAGAGTTGACAGTCCTGTTTAACAGGAGTGGAAACCAAGATTGAGTATGCATATATTCTTCCCTGGGAATTATGCAAAACACTTTTTTCTTGCCTTAAATTGATTTGTTGGGGTATCTTTCAGTATATTTGCTGCACTGCTAAATAAGTATGCTTTTTTGTGTGAATGTTTTTACTAGTATTAAATCATTTTAGACTCAAAATTAATCCTGGTCAAAGAGTTCTAGAGGAACTGAGACAAAGAATTGAATTCTTTGTCCTATTTTCTAAATGTACAAATCATTATAATTTTGATTTTAACCTCCCTGCTATGGTCTCCCCCGTTTTTTTCATTGTTGCTTTGACTCACATTGTGAAACAGTTTTAGAGTGCATGACCAGGAAGATGAAAGGAATTGGGAGCTGTGCTCCAGGTGTGCACATAATGGACTCTAGACACAAAAAGATTATTCAGTCCAGAAGACCAGATGAGAATTAATCCAAACTTAACAACCCTGAAATTTCAACTGTCATTTTCATGTTCCTCAGTACAAACTGGTTCTCTCTGCATATCGGTTCTCTTCTGGTCCCTGCTACCTACTCACATAAAAAAACCCAACCAACCAACCAAATGCCATTTTTTCTCTCTCTGTCTCTAGACTGTAAGCAGTTTAGGACATCTTTTTTTCTATGTTGGTGAAAAGTGGACCTGAAATTAACTGATGTAAATTAAAATATTTGTAGAGGGAGAACAATTACTATAACAATGAGAAGAACAAAAAACAGTAAGTAATTAAATAATAATAAAAATGCTATCAAATATAGAGGCTTGATTAGCACAGTAGCAGGATTAGAATGAAGAGCATAAAATGAATCTTTGATGCTTCTTCCACAGATCTATAAAGATTTTACAAGAAAGGAAGAGACAGGGGAGCATCATGTAGAAGAACTGGAAGTGCCTGTCAGTTTTAGCACTGAAATCTTCCCATTCAGAAATGCAGTAGGATGCCCTGGCTGCAGGAAAACCAAACTGCACTTACACAACACAGCTTTGCCACAGGCAGGCAGCTTTGTCTAGGCTGGAAGTCCCACCAGCCCTGTTTGACACAACTAACACAATTCCCACAGCCCTCGGGTGCACACTGCACTCAGGGAATCAATCAACAAACCAGCCAAATAAAAATAAGTAAACAAATCATTACGCTTGGCACTTAAGCTCTCTCTCTGTTGACCAGGAGTAGCTGTAACATCTCCATGTCACCTAACTCTTCCCTCCTGACAAATCTATATCAGCTGTATTTTTCCTTTTAGCACACTTCATATAGCACAGCTAATAAATTCACTTCCTACTAGATGTCTCATATTTTAAAAGTGTCAAAATAATTTCACAGTCATAATTATGGCACTTTGGCAATGTCAGAAAAGCACAACACATGTTCTACCCTAAATAGGAGTTGAAAGACACTTAATTGTTGTTTTTACTAAGCCAAAATGCCCACTAGAAATTCAGGTACACTGAATTTGGACTTTTAAAAGGACAGCTGAACTGAAGTGCATCAAATTCACCTTTTTTTTTTTTTCTTCTAATTTTGGCAGACGATCTTATCATCCAGGATTCTCCTACTTTGTGTAAATGCAACACAGCTGGAATGAAATTTCCTAAAAGACTGATCAATTTTATTTGCTTGTTGCTAAACCTTTATTCAAAAATTGGTTTGCATTTTCAGTGAGATTCAGCTGTTAGTCTACTTCTTCTGAGCTGTGTCAAAGGATGATGAAAAAGGCAGCAGGTGACTTGACCCCAGTCAGGCAGAGTGGAGGCTTTATTGGCCTCCAGCTCTCTGCTGTTTCCATTAACAAGATGATTCTGGCCCCCCACCCCCGCTGCACCTTTGCAATCCTCTCTGTGATTTAGCACCAAGGACAAATAAAAATGAAGTCATTTACTGTGTGTGCACAAAGAGTGAACATACCATAGAGAACTGAGAAGGTGAAGTATGTTGGTTATTTGTTAGAACTGAAGTAGAAATGCTGCAAATTCTTTGTCTTTCACCCAAAAGTATGATTAACATTATGTGAGGAATATGTGTTTATTTTCTTACCTCTGCTTCATGGTTCAGAGCAGCATGGAATTGCTGGCAGCAAGAAAAATTCCTGTATTTTAACTTTGGACAAGCTATGCTTACTTTGCAGTCGTTGATATGTTTAGCCTAAACTTTCTTCTGGTACAGATAACTAGATTTACCTAAGATGAGAACTTGCAGATTGATAATTTTTTTTTGGCAATAAAGTTATACACCATTACGTACAAATGAATTTTTTCCATTTTATATTTTATATAAATTTCCATAACATGCTTTTTTTCTCCCCTCCAAATGTACTTTCAGCAAGGTCCACAAAATAAATGTAGATCATAAATGGAAAACATAATACATTATTAATAAAACTTGAAAGCAACAGCTTAAATGGTAATCTGTAAGTAAACTGTAAATCTCTCCAATATGTCCTGTGAGTTATGCAAGCACCCTGAGACAGACAGAGGATACAAATTGGAGAGAAGTAAGGAGAGAAAAGCCAGCAAAAAACATCATGAATTGAAAATCTATTCCATTGTTTCTTCTGGGGTTTTTTTGGTAAAGAAAAAATTACATTCTCAGCAAATACAGCAAAGAGAGCTCAGAGCACTTGAAATTCTCATTTATGTTATAGTAATGCAAATCAGGAACAATTTTGTGAAGTTCCATGAACATTGTTGGGAGAGAAATGAAAAGCAAGCTCCAAAACTCAGCTCTTGAACTCAGTTGCAACAGCACAGATCAGCTACTTGCAAATTACCTGAGGGGAACACGCATCTGAATCCTTTAGACCACTTACTAAAATATTGATAGAAAATAGAACAAAAAATAGAACAAATAAATAGAACAAAATGAGAGGGATGCTACATGGCAAAAGCTATGGTACCATTGTTCTCTTTTCTTCCTTCAACAGTATTGCAGTACCTCCCAGTATTCATCATATTTATCTATGACACAAAAACACTGAACTTTCTCAGCTAGAGACATCATGTCATCATGGGACCTGTCACAGGAGAAGTTTTTGAGGTCCAAATAAGCTTCTTGCAGAGAGGGGCAGACTATTTTGGTGGCTCTAGGGACTAAGCTATCTTAGATATTCTGATATTTTAAATAAAATGAATAAAGCACTTGAATGTGCAAGACACACACCCAATCCTAGCAACTTGTTGAAGGAAATTCTCCCATCTCTGGGAGATGGGAGAATTTCCAGGAGGAAATTCTCCCATCTCTGATACTGATCACAGAAGACCAATGTACTGAGCTTTGATATTGTGAATCCCCATTTAGTTTTGACTAGTTCTGACTCTTTTATGAGTAAGCTAAAAAAGTGGAGGAATTCTCCATTCTGCCATTGAAATTCACAGTATTACCATTAAAAAGCCAACTAGCAATATATTACTATAGCCACAGCTGGTAGATAATATTTACCTTATCTACTAATTGGCTATATTTCATTAACATCTGAAATTTCAGTTTACCCATTAAGCAGAAAAGAATTCACAAAAGTTAGAAAGGTGGTCCCTAATTGCTTTTAACGACTATTCTGAATAACAGTATTAAGTATACATATGCATCAAGTCAACAACATCCAAAGTTACATTTCAGCCCCCCCCATACCCAATGAAGAAAAAATTTTTAAAAACTGAAGACAATTGTTTGAACCAAGATTAAAATTTTATACAACAACTTACATTTCCTTTTTAGTTTTTTATTTCTGTAACACCATCCCAGAACCCTGATTCAAACACCTGGGCAAACACTAGATAACCTCTTTGCTCCAGGCCAACGCTTCCCAATTAAATTCAGTGTTTGCTAATACTGTTCCAATTAAGCAGTGGTGGTGCTTTGTGCTGTGTTAAGGTTAACAATCCCCTGGGAACATTGGTATAGCTATCCATTAGATACACTCTAAAGATTTTGTCTATCTTTATAAAAAGAAAAAAAAAAAACTCTCTAGTAAAATGGTTAGCAGGTAATAAAGAAACCCCAAAATTTACTTGCCACTTTCTATCCACCTCACTGAAATTCTTTCTGTAAATAAAGGATGACCCATACTGCAGTGGTGATGTATTGCAATCACATCTTTATCCCCATTTTTATCAAAATGTATTGTTTCTGTGCAGGTCTACCTTGCAAGCCAGTAAGCATTTTCTGGGGTACAGGGATTTGGAGGATGAAGGAGAGGATGAGCAGCAAAATTTCTGTGTCCCTGTCCTGGAGTCCCTGGGTGTCAACTGTGCTTTTCCTGCAGGCAGGAAGAGAAAATTATCCCGAGCCAGGTCACCCTCCGTGGGGAGCCACCTGTGGGGAGGTCAGCACACAAATCAGGTCTGCTTGATGGGCAAACAGCTGATCCTCTTTGCCTTGCCTGACACCTGCTGAAGGCTTCTTAATGCAGACAACATTCCACTCCTCACTCCCCAACCCATCCATGCTCCAACTGGTAGTTCTGCTAAGAGATTCTTTCCCCTTCCTTTGAGGACTTCTGAAACTTCAAAATAATGCTTCCTTCTTGTAATAGAAAAACCTTTTATAAATCTAGGGGTGGTTTTTGTGTGTGTGTGTGGGGTTGGTGTTTTGGTTTTTTTCCCTTGAGAACTAAATCTGATAAGCACAAAATATTTGCTTTAAAAATTACAAAATATAGCATTAGAAAGTCAAAGCCTTGTTGTTGCTGCTGTTTTTTCTCCAAAAGAAATATAAATTGAGACAGAACATTTCACACATAGGGATTAGGTTTTAACACACAGTTTCTTTGTCTGCAGTTAGTAGAAAACAGAACCTTGAGGAAGGCATTCATCTCATTTTTATACACTTGTGGCAATCTGCTCTTTGAAACTTCTATTTATGCTTCCTTTTACTGTAACCATAGCTTTGGTGACTCACTTGGATTAAAAAAATAATCTTCTGAAGTCTGAGAAAATTAATAAAACTAAGCAAATTAATTCTGCTTTATCTTTCTTTAAAAGGGAAATTTTTCCTTAAGAGTGGGGGTTTTAATCTCTAATTTGGACTAAAAGTCCCAAAGGATAACCTAAAGAGCAAGAAAAAGAAGTGCACTCACTCAAATATTAGATGTCTAAGAAAAAAGAATTGTTCTATTGGAAAACAATTAATTACAAATTTGCCAGTCAACATTTTGGAGGTTCCCTGTTGAGATCTAGAAAATCACCTGGAAAAGGCAGCTGAAAACTTAAAAACAAGCCAGGAGACCAATCAAAGTTTTCTTAATCTATTTTTAGCAAGTGAAGGAGAATATTTGCAGAAGCTTCATAAAATAGAGGGAATTTTACTCCCTGAGCTGTGAGGCAATAAAAGAAAATTACGAGTATTACTATGATTCTGTCCTGTACTATGATTCTTGTCCTTTGGGTGTAAGTGAAATGGTAATGGCTTAAAATTATGTTCACAGACTACATATACGCACATATCACCCATTTTCTTATCTGCTTCACTGTTTCATTTGGTTAATGGACTTTTTGGGTGAATATTTAAGATAAAACTGAAAAAAAGCATCTTTACCTCAGGGCGCAAACTCCAGTGGTAGATGGAAATAAAGTGCCTGAAATCTCTGAAAGTCCAGGCAGTCCTCATCAATATGAACAGTAATAATTTTGTGAAGACCCAGTCACAACACAGGCGACACAAAAGAACTTGACTAATTAATTCCATTTTAACATCCTTCTCTACCTCTCCAACCTTATTATTGCTATCAAGTCTTTGTGAAAGTTATAGGAAAAACAAAGAAATCAGGTCAAAGTAATGTTTGCAAGCATATGATATTAATATAAATAATAACATCAATCCAATCAACAACAACATTATTCCTAAATAATAACTCCTTTGTTATTTTCCACTAACGCTGGGATTCACACTCCAAACACACCATGCAGAAAGGCAATAATCCAGTCTGACTGTGACAGGGCACAACCACTTTGTAAATCTAAGGACTAATATGTTTGCCATAAACCAGCAGAGTCATGGTGGGGGTTTTTGTGTTTTTGGAGTGGGTTTTTTTGTTTGTTTGTTTTTTGTTTGGTTGGGTTTTGTTTGGTTGGGTTTTTTTTTTGTTTTTGTTTTGTTTTTTGGTTTTTTGGGTTTTTGTTTTGTTTTGTGGTTTGTTTGGGTTTTTTTCCCAACCCTGATGAATCAAATTCAGGTCAAAATACCCTTGAAATGCAAACTTCTAGTGTTATACAGTATAGATGAGATGTCTTTGTATCAATTCTTTTGGAAAGAAAGAAAGAAAGAAACATACCCATCAAAAGCTTTGGGAATCTTTGGAGATACATCTGGGATCAAACTTGTGATAAATCTGTTTAGAGATTAGGGTAAGAGTCTTCTTTCCTCGCTCCTACACATTTCATGCTCTGCACCTTAATCTAGTGAAATTGTCTTTTTCTACATGATTTACACTGAAGCCAGCTGAACTATCTGCTTTTGCCTCCAAAACCAGCTGATGATTGACTATAAATAAAATCTTATAAACAACAGTTTACAGAAAAACCATGTGTTGCTTAAGAGGCATAGACTGTGGCATTATTGGCAATATTGCATTTCCTGGCTCCTTTTGTTTCATTAATTATTAGAAGCCTCACCACCTTCTCATTACCTTCTCACATAACTATTCATTATTTTGTTTCTGAACAGCCTAACAATGGTAGCATCTTACAAAACTGTCCAACGTACAAGGAAAAAAACTTAGAAATTTGGTGGGCCTCAGATGTGTCTCTGGAGTTCTTAATTTACAGTAGCTATTTGTAGCTAATTGTTATAACTAATTTATTACAATTGATATATGGAAGACACTGTAATTTTTTTAATCTTCTGACTTATTCTTTAATATTATCCAGTATAAAGAATATATCCAGAACTGATGACTTTCTGTAAAGATTTGTCCAATACATTTTGGAACTTCTTTCTTATTGTTTGTGACTCAAACTTAGGATTTCAACAATGCTTGCTCTGTAGAGTAATGAAATACAGTATAAAACCTTTAGAGCAGACTCTAAATACCCACCGTTTTGCATAAGACACTAATATGTTTGGTTCAATCTGTCACATTCTGTTCTGAATATGTTATGGTATGTGCTTTAAATTTGATTTAAGAAGTTAGCTTAGTTCTTCTCCTGAAAGTGCAAAGACAGACATTTCAGGAATGAGGAAGGAAGCTTCTGTACGTCTAGTAAAGGTGGAAGTCGATTTTAAGTTACCTGAACATTGTGAGAAAAAAAAAGCTATACAGCTCTAAAGCTGTAGCAACATGTTGTTGGGTTTTTTTAAAAATCAAATAAATAGAAATTTAGGATAAAATTAGAAAGAGAGAGCTTCTCTTAACTAGTAGAGAACATTTCATTCTGTTTTCCTTTTTTTTTTTTTTTTTTTTGCGAATGATCATCTGTTACATTTCTTTTGCCAGAATATACCAATTATAGTTCTAAAAATACATCCTGAGATAGTTTACTATTTAACTTGAGAAAGGGGATATTAAATGATCTAATCAGTGTTAAAATGCATCATAAGTATCTTCTAAATAGAGATATAACCTCCATATACTCTAAAGGATCTTTGTCTTCCACTTCTTTCTCTCAAGTAAACTTAACAACAGTGTCTTCCAGGGCACGTTTAATCTTCCCAGTTGCTTGCCATGAGTTAAGTTTTTAAGTGAACATACATGACTAGAGTTAGATGAGAATAAAACCAGAAGAAAACTGTTCAAAGGAGGTCTCTGAAATACAATAAATATGACAAAAGTTTTATCCTCTTTTAATGTGAAAGTAAAAGTAAATTAATGGCTGTAGTTTCTTACTTAGGAAGTTTTTGTTTGTTTGTTTGTTTTTGTTTCTTTTTATTTCTAAAAAGAAAAATTATAAGTTATGTTCAAGAAACCATGCTGAAGAGAATAAACTTCCCTGGATGTTGCTATTTTATTAAAAAAAATATATCTGATAGTGTTTCATCTTTTGAATTATGACTCATCTGTGATTTACATTATGTATGAAATCACCTAGAATAAATCAACCACTTTACTTTGCTCCTTTCAAGTGTGCTTTCCAAAACATTCTAGATCTCCCCCAAATTTATTAACAAATATTCTCCTATCAAACTGCAAATCATTTGTCAGTTCTGATATTTCTCAGTGACCATAAGTTCAGAGGAAGGCACTACACAAATCAAAAGGTTCAGAGTGCTCCCTGACTTTTTTCACTTTCTGTTTTCTGGTTAAACTCTGTTAAATCAACCTTATGATGTATTTGATTAATTATCTGTCACTTCTACAAGGAAGCTTTAATAGTTCTTTGAATATACAAATGTTTCTGCAAATCCCAACTTCTTCATGAATTAGGTTCTCACTTCATAATTCTCTCTTTGATCCTTAGACCTCAGAATTAGACATATTTTCTTGTAAAGTGCAACAGACCACTGTTTCCTTATCATATTTTTACTAATATACACTCTTGGTTTTTTAGTTATGGAACATTTTATTTTTACTGTTGCATTTTAGAGTTTAAATATGCACTCCCAGATATGTTTATAATATACGTATAATGTTATGAACTGCTGTAACTGCTGAAAATTAGTAGTTATAAGTTGAGGCTTTTAACAGCTTTGCACTTCTCAGGTTCCCATCTAACATATTTTAGAGTGTTAATCTCTGCCATAGTGGGTAACAACACAAAAGAGATTCAGACCTTCATTTCTGTTTTCATTTTCTGGTTTCCCTAAAGTGGAACCGTCAGATTAGTGTAACAGTTGCTTCTTTTTTATCCACACCCTGCCTTAAAGATATCTTACCCACTTTCAGTTTGAAAATGGAAAGTGTCTGCTACAGAACTGCCTTGAATAACAATGATATTATTGAATATTCTCATTTTAACAGCATGAATTTGGAGTAGTGTTGGCAAACCTGCTCTTGACTTGGACGTCATTGTCTTCTTGTAACGGTTGTCATAATCCGCCATGTCGGCCTGCAGTACATTCCTTGTTAAGCCCTGTGCATGGATATTACAGCTCCGTTTTGCCATTCAGCATCCCAAGTGCACTGTAGGAAATTACCATAATGTATCTGAGAAAAATCCAGATTACACAACGGACTGTTCCATTAATGACTTGTTTTCCACAGGAAAACTTTCTCCATTAGGAAGAGCTAACTTAATTTTGAAAACCACAGCTACAAATCCAGATCCACTGCCTTCCTGATTTTGGTAGGAAGCTACCACCTTTTACAAAAATGTGCTACACTACTGCTCTGCCTCGTGATTTAATGATTCTCTGGATGAATGACTGTTGTGTCTGCAGACAAACCCTATTGTTCACATAAAAAGAGTCTGTCTCAAAAGTGTTGGACTCTGTGCATGTGTTGAAACTGTTCTAAATACACAGAGTTGTTTATTGAATTGGAGGCTCATGCCTAGAACAATAGAATTTAGGCAATCGGTAAGACACAGAGCTTGATTTATTTTGCTTTTGGATCTGTCAAAACAAATTTGAGTCTCATTGACGTTGATTGGGTGATTGTATGGTGCTATAAAGTGCTGAACAGAACTCATGTACTCCATAAAGGCTACACAGGATGGTAATTTCATTCAAGCTTATTTAAATGTTAACTGAGTATATCTCAATAGGACCAGGATATTTCTTTCTGCAGCTCAGTCATTTCCAATTTACTTGCCAGGAGAGATTGACTAATCTACTTTTCACCTGGAACAGAATGTGTATTGGAGAGCCAAGATTAAAAAGTGGAGGTCAGACTCACCAGTTTACAGATTTTGGAGGCAGCATAAAATTTTCTTTCAATTAGCCAACTGCTTTATCTTTGATTGTCCCTATCATCACTATGGCTTGCAATATTGCCAGTTCCTAACAAGAGTGAGAAACAGATAATCCCTTTTTCTCTAGTGATTAAGAATATTGTGTGAATGAAACTACCTCTGCCAATATTTTATGAGACTGTTTATGGATCCAAAAAGAAATGCAAAACTATTTATGTATTCCAGACTACAGCTAAGTAACTATCAATTGTGTTATGAAATTTGCTTGTAAATTAATATAAAAGTTTTACTTACAAATGGCATTACATTCTCCTTTAAAAAGAATGTTGCTTTCAGTCAAATGTAATGAAAATTATGGAAACCTAGCTGGTCAAAAAGAAAACCTAACTTTATTGATCTATTGATTTAGATAAGTGTGTTTTTCTTTTTTTTCTTTATTATTAGCAAAACAAAGCTAATGTTTATAATGAAGTTAGTGGGTAAATTAAATCAGTCAGAATTACTAAACAATGACCAGATCCTATTAGAAAAGCTGCATTTAGAAGTAGAAACTAAACTTAAAGCACTAATTTGTCCCTGTATTCCTTTTTCTTTCCTAAAAAAGAAAGAAGCAGGGAAGCAAGCACCAGTGACTGTTCTTAGATGCACTGATTCAAATAGATGGACCCAGGGTCTTAGTCCACAGATTCCTGACATTATAGGCAAATTATTAACTCAAAAATCTACACTGAAGTCAATTAAAACCACAAGAATCTGGAATAAATTGTGCAATAAATCCCAGGGTTTTTTTTTTATCCTGTCATAACTTCTGAGATACTGGATAAGCAGTTGAAAATTCTGATGGGTTCTTTAAAACCTGAAGGACTAAAGACCCTAAGTCCTCTTTGATTTGCACAGACAGAGAATATATAAAAAATTCTCCTCCTGGTGAAGTAGTTTTACCACTGGTTTTGAGTGGAAAATGGTTTTTTCCTCTACTTCATTGAATATATGTATTTCATCATGTAGTGATGAGATTGCCTCACTGAACCATCATGGAACTATCCTGATATGGTAAATTCTCAGCCACGGGCTCTTACCGATGAGACGTTTCAAAGTTCTAAGCCTCTGAAAAATCCAACATTTTCATTTCCACTTTGCTTTATTTTAGGAGCTATGAAGTAAATTGCTGTTGCTCTTATTGTAGCCACACACCTGATCCTTCTTGCCTTGGCCCTTTGTCCCTGACTCATTTACAACTGTGACACATTCACTGTGAGAGGCAGAGGAACAACATGAGACAAAGCTGTGATGGAAGGGTTCTGGGGTTATGCAATCAACAGCATTTTACATTTTGTTTAACCTGTTCTGGTACTCCTGCATTTCACAGATTCCTGTGGGTAAAAACTCTGTCAGCCTTAAAGGGTTTCCATTTTGAGTGAACTGCTCATTTTTGTTCCATATACTATTTTGAAAATGAGCCTTTCTGATAACTTGTTGCTCAGCAGGTGATTACTGTACTTCCAGGTGTACAATTTTGATTTATGTTTACTGTCAATTCTTGAGCATTAAAAAATAACAATAAAACAAGGAGATATATCCATGGCAGCTGAATATCCATAATTTTCTAAATTATTTTGAAAGTCTTTTTGTAATTAATGTTTTCTGAGGTAACCAGTATCTCCATGCTTATATGTCTATACACACTGGTAGATTTAGATAAATCTTTAGGATATTTCATCACTTCTTTCAGATGATGTAGAAGTAAAAAAGCAATTACGAAGCATTCTCATCAACATAATACTAGTAGTAGTAGTAATAACACTAACAGTAATAATTTTAAAAAAGCAAAAATCTAGGTACTTAGAAAAAAATTGGAATACAAAAGCCATTGAATCTGTACCATTGAAGTACTGATTGAAGGGCAGTGTGAAGGACCGTGAAGGAGCTTTTGAATATCAAACACAACAGGAAGTTTTTTAGTTTCAGATGTAATATTGTTACTGAAAAATATCTTTGTCTTTATATGAATAGCCTTAAATGCCTATTCTCCCTACTTACTACTTAAGAACAATACTTGAGAAAATAGATTTTTAAAATGTATATACTACCAGAGCTCTCCATTCTGACAGTTGGAGACAATGAACTCATTGACTGAAAAGGAAGATTCAAAATGTCCATTTAATGACTCGTTATGGCTACTCAATCTGTGGATTTTTAAAACAAACCAATTCTCATTTCATCAAATATGTGGAAACATATAGTCATTGGCTTAACTAGTCACTAGTAAAATAGAAGTAACTAATGCATGCAACCATTCAGGCTACTGTGCTATGTTTATGGACATTTTGAAAGCAGAAAAATCATAGAAATTAATTTAAAAGGAATTTGTATGTCAAAAGTCCAACATTTGCTATATGGAAAATGAATCTCTTGGCAAGATTCAGAAGTACAAATCCCAAGGTCTTGTAGAGTTAAACACTTTTTGAGTAAGAACATTGACAGAAAAAAAAAGAAAAAGAGATGTTTAGATGACTTCAAAAAGACAGAAATAATGTTGGTGGTTATTGCTTTTGGCTAAGTAAACAGTTTTATAACATTTTAAAAAATAGACATTAGCTTATATATTTAAATTGTTTGTTGTTTTTTCATATTTTCCTCTTCATACAGCTAATTTTATCTCCTAGAAAAATAACAATGTCTGAATAAGTAGATATCAAGCAAATTTGTAGTTGTTCATGATAAAATACAAGAGCCAAGGCTGCTGCACCGAAAAGAAAATTGCATTTTTAGTTTTTGTAAGTATGTTGACCAGATGTCCTTGAATTTAATTTATTAAAGGCAACAGTCTTGGAGTTGTTAAATAATTTATAGAGACATCATTGCAGAATTTTGAGCTTGGTGACTTATTGAATCATTTTTTATTAATACATGACTTTTAATTAAATATTTAAAGCTTCACTACCATATATAATTTCTTTAGAAAAAAAAATCTTGTAATCAATATGTTTCAAATATCATATCAATAATCACAACACATTGTGGTGCCATTTCATACTCACAGATATTTTTGTCATTATTCCAATGAAATGAAGTAATTTCTAAATAACACTTAACATTGAAAATGATGGACAACAGATGGACATAAATTTCAGTTCCTTATTTCATAAGATAATGAAATATCATTTTTTGAATATTTTTTCTAAAAATCTAGGTATTGAATTCTTAAATTAGCACAAAATTATATTGTTCTATTTCCTCTGTTCTTTTGTTTTGTTTTGGATCTTGTTCACATAAGTCCTTTTATAGGCTCACATATCCCTTGCCAATGTTAAGCACTCACATTTAGGGTTTGATTGTGGAATAATTAAATTTTCAGAAACCAAATAGGCTAATTTGGTGATGCAAAGTAGAAAAAGGTTCAAAACTGGTTTGTGACCATAAAGAATTTGCAATCTCAGCATCTATTTCTTTCTTCAAAAACTTTCTGGTTTCATTTCAAAACCTGCCCTAATTTTCACCTTTACTATGAAAAGACTTTTGTCTCTTCTCAGGTAATAAAACCATCCATAGAAGGTGTTAATTCCTATATTCAGATATAAGCAAACCCTTAGAAGAGAGAAGGTTATTTTCAATAACACTGAGAGCAAACTGATCATATCAAAACCAAATAAGAAACTTTACTAAGATTATCAAGTATGCATTGAATGTAAAAATTTGGCAACCTGTTGGATTTGTTCTGAGTAATTCTGTTTGTTAACCATGTTGATTCACTTTAAACAATGTAATGCTAAATCTAAAAATTGTACAGGACCAAGTCTTAAGGTCACACAGATGCCTGAACTTTCATTTCTAAAGTATTCAGCAAGTAAATACTCCAGTTTTATGCTATACATTATTCAACTAGCAAGCCTGTTGGTTTGACTACATATTATAATGATGCTTGTGTGGATTTTCTCAAGAACACTTAGCAACTGCAACAAAAAAATCTCTTCTTTTTGTACATAGGTTTGCTTAGTACTGTAGTTTCCATGGAAACTCCTAGAAATAGCAATTTCATTCCAACCTTTACAAACCCACTGTGAGCTTTTTCATTTCAAGTTTTTTTTTCTTTTTTCTTTAATAAACTCTTAAATTCTAGCTAGTTAGAACAAATAATATTGATGTGGATTATTGTTTATTAGGATATTCTCTTTTATTTTTTTTTTCTCAAATAAAAAAAATTCCATCATTGTCCTTTTACTGCCAAAGAATATGAAGCAACATAATTTAAAAAATATTGTTTAAATTGATTGTCACTATGAAAAGTTTTGATTAACTTTTGTACTGCATTTTAGCTCTCTGATAGGATCTGAGTCACACAGAAAAATTCTATACCTAACTCTTAGCATTATTAAAATAGCTGCAGCTGGGAGGTTGTAACTCCATCATGAATGAATGACAAAGTAAAAAAAAAAAAAAATATCCTCTGTAAGGAAGCTTCTCAATGAAAATGCTGGTAAACAAGTCTGAGAAAAGAGGAAACAGATGCTAAGTGATAAGAACGTGCTTGTTCTGACAGGGAACACCACCAGTGTGCGTATGTGATGGGTTGAATGTGTGTCTGCAGGGGGAACTTATTCAGCTGTTTCCTGGCTACATTCAAGAGTGAACCAGAAAAATAAGATTTGCTTTTCAGCTGGGAAATGACACTTTGATTCTGTGTTATAAAGGAAATGTCCCTTTTGTCCTCTAGTGTAAATTACTCTTTAGGAATTCAAGTTGGCCCAGGTGCTGCCAGGATCTGGAGAAATTATTTTTCAAGATTCAGAAGATATGTACAGTTACAAAAACAAGCAAGTGACAACAGGTACCAAATTAAAACAACTGAGTGGCCACCAAGGATGGAACTGGTAGCAAATTTTCTAGAGCTTGATTAACTTTCTGGTCTAGTCAGGTGTTTAAGGCTATTCACAAAGTGATCCTGCAGAAATTCTAGGGAACATGTTATGTTTAACATAGTCTGAGTATGCAATGGAGTAAATATATGGCAAAATACTTTTCCATTATGTATTCTATGCAATTCATGAAGTAGTTAACAAGAGAAGCTATAGGAATATTAATCAGACTGATATTGCCATTACCAAGGTTGAAAACTTGGGTACATTTTAATGGGAAATTTCAACTTAGTTATGACTGATAGGGTTGAACTTGGATGATTTAGGAAACATCTGTGTGGCATATCCATGCCTTTTAACATAATGAGATGTACCTTAAATCTTCACATAACACATATAGTCCTACTGCAGAAGACAATTGCCACTGTGGATTTCCATTTCCTGGCTGGAAAGCAGTTTGAAAACACAGTGTCCAGTTTTGACAGAACAGATCAGGTACTGCCTTTTAGACACAATATTTTGACATTTTCCATTTTAGCAAGGGCTGATATCTTGCTTAGTGAGCTTTCTTGATTGTTGCATGCATTATCCTCTGCTTTTGATCCCTCTTAGAAAAAATATTTTCCAGAATATTTTATTGATGATGGTGTGGAAAGCAGATGTGAAGGGTTCATTCTGTAATCTCAGAAATGTGCATGTGGTGAGTATCTGCAAAAAATTTTTGTCTGTCTCTGGTGGCCACATCTGTGATGACTTATTGTATACAGAAAACAAGAAATCTTTTTGCATAGTATACACATATTGCCATTTGCATATTGTTCTTCAGATAGTGGATTAATGTGTTTTTCTCTTACAGTCATAACAATGATAGTGTTTTAAATCTGGTTTCTGCCTTCTTAAGAAATTTTAGATTCTTCACTAGGATTCTTTAAAGACAGAATAGATACTCTTTTTGTCAGATCCCAAGACTACTGTATGGTCTCTGAACTAAATGGTACCATCTGATTTCCACTTTCTATGTTTTGTTTAGCCCTGAGACCAGAATTATTGTTCAGTCCATGCTTGGGTTCAAAGTAAAGCACATGCAGTGTGGAAACTACTAATGGAAGCACCACAAATTCAGACACAAACTTGTGTTGCTTTAAAAGGCAAAGATGCATTTTTGGTTCCTTTTTCAGTATATTACCTGGATCAGCTGGGCTTCAATTGAGAACGGTATAACTCACAGATGATAAAGAACAGCACTGAGTGAATAAACTCTTTCCTGCAGTTGTAAACCAAAGATCCTAGGCTTGGGATTAAACTTCCTTGTAACTCTACAGTTAAATGTGCTTGAATCTCACATTTCAATCAATGGAACGCATCTTCTTTTGAGGCTTGGGGGTAGAAATTGTGAGCTCTTACAGTTGTGATATTCTGAGAAAAGCTCATTTTATGTCTACTGTTGTTTCTTCTTTTACTTTTTCTTGAACCATGTGATATGCATCTGTTAACAGCAATACATCTGCAGTAAACTGGGAGTAGGATCTCTTTCTCAAACACATATGGGTATAACTGGATCAAGATGAACAAAAATTCCAGCCTGCCTTCCTCTCTGATGTTACTTTGCAGCTATAATTTAGGGCACAGATTTGTCATTTTTTTTTTTTATTTGATCAAAGTAAAACGTTTACCTGCAGCTCCATAATAAAGTTTGAGTCCCTGAGGTACAAATTCAACCTCTTGTGTTAACAAGGCTTTGGAGAAAAGACTACAAGGAAAAAACATCTGTTGAACAGCTCTTGGACAGGGTTCATTTTGGAATGAAGTGCTAAAGTCCTCCCACAACATTGTTAGTTTCTATGCTCAAGGCAAAAGAAGAGACAGTGACTGTACCTCCAAACCAGAGTTTGGATTAAAATAACACTGAGCTTCAAGGCCCATAGGTGACAAATTCCTCCTCTTAAACTGATATTCAGCACAACCAGGGGTGCTGATCCCTCTTTAGTCATCTCCCACCAGAAGGAGTCGGAATAGGAACTTCTTTTATCTGTTCTCTACAAACATGCTTTGAGTAGTAATATAGAAATACTTGCAGAGAAATGTGAAGGGGCCTTAAAGGTCTTTGAGGAGCAGTGAAGGTAATATTTCCCAGTTCTCTGCACTACTTTTGCCATCAGCAGTGATTTAATTTCACAGAGGGAGGAATGGGGAATGTGGTATGGAGACACATTGGGGGTCAGTGTGTAAGACTGGGTCACAACACCCGTGTTCTGTGCATGACTGTGGTGTGGGGCTCTGTGGTGTAGGTTTTCTTTCAGAGCCATAAACTAAACTGAACAAAACAGTACTTGTGGAGGGCTAAAACAAAGGCTTAACCTCATACAAAAGTGTCAATTGATTTTTACCTTTCAACATTTGGGCTGAAAGTAGCGTTGATTACAAGCTCTTCGTACTTTGAGAATGGTAACATCTGCACAGCCAAAATTTGTCACTGCTCAAAATGTCAGTACATGATGTGATAAAAAGTTTTAGAGCTTTGAAATAAGATACATTTTTATATGATTTTAACAACACACATCTGAGTCCTGTAAAGAGATGATGACAGAAGCAAAAACCTTCAGACAGACAGCAGAAGCTCCTTGTGATAACCTGCTACTGAATTAATATTAGACGCCATGCCTTTTTCAGCACAAAAATAATCCATTGCATTCTAACACAACTGACGCTTACAACAGATGCACATTAAGTTGGACTGTAAAGAAACATTTTAGATTAACAAATCTCCTTGCTGTAGTCAAATTATAATTTAAAAAAAAAGACACGATTTATATGAAGAAATCTCCCTTCCTGTAGTATGGAATTCCTGTGAAAAATTACTTCAACAGTTTTATAGTTTCCTATATATGAATTATTTTCTATTTTGACTAAAAACATTTAAGTCTGAAGGTCTAACTGAGACAGGAACCAGATCTTAAATGAAAAAAAAAAGAAAAAAAAAAAAGAGAGAAAGTAAAAGAACAAAAATTTTTACATAGCGTCTAATCATTCCTTTAAAAAAATTTTTGCAGTGTTAGCAGGATTTGGTATTCACATAAAATTGCCCCAGTTTGAGGTCGGCAGTTAGCCCCAGAAAGGTGAGAATTTTCTTTCACTGAAAGTCAAAATAAGTGGACTTCAGTTTCCCCATGATAGCTGTGACAGAAGATGTTTTAATGAGGGGGTTATAATAACCCTATGAACTGTGGGACCTGCTAAAATACACTCCTCATTTCTCTCATGCAAAATGGCAATGAGGGAAACAGAGGTGGAGGGATTATATACCTTCTTATTCTGTGGTGTATTGTTTCTTAACTTTATGCTTACTTTGATAAGAAAAAATAATTTAGATAAAAAAGTCAGAGCTAAAGAAATTTTAAACTTCTCTGTTTATATTAACTTCTTATACAAATCTCTCTTGTACTTGAGGTTTATTTAGGTTTGTGGCTTCGGGGAACAGTTCAGTAGTCATCCATAAAGTATCAGTTTAGGGGGGAGAATTTTAGATAAGACATACAATTATCTTAAAGTCTGATTTCACAACCTGTTTAGGGAGAAGAGATACTGCTAACACATCACTATCCTGTGATGTCAGATTGGTGCCTATAATGAATTCTTCTCAAGGTGTATTTGTCATATATTACAATTATCTTTCAGTGATGGATATATTTAGCAAGTGAGCAGTTACTCCAAGAAGATTAATGCTACAGACGTGGAAAAAGGATGGGAAAAAAGGGCTGATCATGCAGAAATGCTGAGAGTTCTGTAAAGGAATATAAATGTAACAAAACCTTTTTAATCTTTCTGTTAAAAGGTATGATATCTCTGTATTTAACTGAATGGGATTTTTTTAAGTACAAAGTAAAGCTTTCCACAGGAACTTTGCTATGAGTTTGTGCTTTCTTGTGCAGTTTGGATTGGAAACTAAAAATGTCTTTTTCATCAGTTATCAAATCTTCTATTCTACTTATATTTAGGACTGGACTAGCATGTAATATGCTGGGTGGGCTTTGCTCAGGAAGATTAAAATCCATAAGTTTCTGGGAGCACTGATGAAAACTTCCCTTTTCATTAACATGCTATATTTCCTTCTCACACCTTATTAATGCTCTCCCAGCTGAAGACAGTCAATACCACTATGTGCACTGCTATTAATACAGCCTGTTTCCCAAGCATTTGAGAAAATAAACTTTAGGACAAACATCTATGGAAGTTAATATTCCCCCTTCCCAGTCCCTATGCTGATCAAGCAATGAACAATGTGACATATTTCTCTCCAGTATGAAAGCTGCTTTTGTCATCATTGGGCATCTAGCTGTAGTGGGATATGACAGCTCTTAATATAGCACTTTTTAAAAATCACATTTTAGGGCTGGATAAAAACATAAAGGCTCATCTCTTTTGATCATCTGCTCCAGTTTGGTAAGGCCTTGGTTGGAAGTGTTGCATTTTATTTTTGGCAGGGTTTCATTTACACAGATAAATGTAATATCTATTCTATCCAGATGAAGGTAGTTTGACAGTTGCTTGCATGTTTGATAACTTTGTAGGGACACAGCAAGAGATATCTGGTATTCTACAACAAATAGTAGCTTGTATTGCTTTGTATTTTTTTTCCATTGTATTTTAAGTGAAACTTATAACACTTGCATCCAGGTGTTATATTTTTCTGAGATTATTCATCCTATTCTCTTCTGTATCTCCTTATGACATTTAAAGACAAAGGCTATATGATCTCTTTAAAGGAAATTTAAAATAAGCATAATATTTATTTCTTCCTAGGTATTAGGAATATTAGGATTATATCTACTGCCTCCAGTTTTTTTCATATTGCCTAACTAAAGTCCCTCTGCTTCCCTAGGTATTCTTCATGTCCTTATTCAGTTGCTAAGAGGTCCAGGTCTAGGCTCCCTTTTAATTCTTCCTTCTGTCCTATTAGTGTTACCATTCTCAGACCAAACAAACTAACTGCTAAACTCCTCTGTGATCCTTTAACAAAGGTTCAAGATTGCCTCAGACAACTTTCCAGAAAACCTATAGCCACAAAATACAGTAGAAAAATCCATGTGCTTAATGTGACTGCAAGCAGTTTTCTCTTCTTCAGTGTCTCCCTTGGGCAGAGTCTCTGCTTTGACCTTAGGAGGGGTAGCTGTAGCTGGAACAGCTCTATTAGCACAGCTGGAAGATGGGTGTAGTGCTGCAGTGGAATTGCAGAGGTGACTGCAGATAAACAGATCTGTGCATCTGCTGGCAAGTGTTAGCTCAGATGCACAGGGTGGTCTTGTTTGGGGGTGACAAATGATACTCTTGTAGCCAATGACTTGTGTGAGATACCTAATCCTGTCTGTGGTATGAAAAATCTGAATCAGAATTTGGTTTGATTCTAGTCATACAGTTTATTTACAAAGCAACATAAAAAAGTCCTTCATTAACTTAAAGAATATTCAATATTCTTATATTAAGTATCCTTCAGACACTTAGAGAATTAAAAGCCATATCACCTTGCTTTGTAGTCAGGTGGCATTCCTCCAGTTTTAACTATTAGATCATTGACCCAACAGAAGAGAAAACAATGAATATAGCAATGAAATGTCAAAAACCAAAAAGTATAGAAATGGGGATCATAAAACTGACATTAAAATACCACCAAAACCATAGAATAAGTATTTTTTTTTCCTTATTCCTTGCAGTACTGTTGCTATTGTGGGCTGGATGAGATAAATAAAAAAGTTGAAGTATTTGTTTATCCTTAGATATATGATTATCTTCATTAGAACTTTGCTTAGATTATCTGAAAAGAGTAATAAGATGCTTAAAGGTATATTTAAATGCTTTATTGGCTCTAGGCCACAAATTTTTTTGTCTTTTCAAAAATCAAAGCTTGCAGCAAGCAGTGTCATCTCATACAAGCAAAACCTTTTAAACTTGATTTCCACAAGGTCACCCCATCTCAAAAAAAAAAAAAAAAAAAAAAAAACAAAACAACCACCCTAGGAGAGGGTGAAAAAACCTGTAAATGTGGAAAAAACCTGTAAATGTGGAAAAAAACCCAACATAGATTACCAGACAAAATATTAAATAGTTAAAGCTTTTTGGCTTAGAAAATACTGAGTGGGAAGTACAGTTCTGAAGGTCTTTTGAAGGTTGCAGGGAAGATGAATGCTTTATATTTCTAACTTTCTAAAGCTAAAATACAGCCACCACTGACTGAAGGCATAGACTCAGCCTGTTAAACTAGAACAAGGTCCATATGAACTCAGTTACAGACATGAAGCTGTTTGCATGATTTGATGGTCTTCTCCAGCTTTAGCTTGTCCCAGGTTCCACACAGATATTCTTGCACACTGTTCAGAGAATCACCGTTTTTACAGGGACTGTATCCCACCCTGCACCCGATCCCAGCGGGGTGGGGCTGTTGTGAAACATTTTGCCTACCCTTCCTGCCATATCACACCTGGGGGAAGACAGTGAACACCCTACATTTCTTGTTTTAGGACACCATAGTACTGAGCTTCTTCAGCATTCACAGTCCAGACATTACCTTACACACTTTGAACCAAATTGACAAAATAATAGTTAGTGTCATGGGGCACCACTTGTTCAGAAAGTAAAATTTGTGTTATGTAGTGAGGACGTGGCCAAGCTACTCATGAGACTAAGAGGATGTAAAACAAACCATATTTGGCTTCAAGTGTAAGTTTCTGACCTTTTTGCTATTTAGCAGTTAGAACGCATCCATAGAAACCAAATATTGCAAAGAAAATAAGTAAATATTGTGTTCAAGGACAAATTAGACAACTATATAAGTATGAGAAAAAACAATGGTTGAGATTGAACTTTCATTCCAGAATCCCCTGAGCACATATCTTGAAGAGAGAAGATATTTCAAAGGAAATGTCACTCCATGAAAATGTTCCATGGCAAGTGTTTGATACACTGGAAGAGACCTCTGATCTGACCTAAGGATATTAGACATAAGAATTCTAAATGACAAATAAAAAAGCTATTTCTGATCTCTTTCTTTTAGAACTTTTCATTTTTTTTCCATTTTTGAATTTGTAGAATTCACATGAACTTTGCATTTTTTGAGTTTTGTATCACTTCATTCAAAAACTCTCAGATCAAGTCATGCTTTAATTTCCTTGACCACACCTTTTGTCTGTCAACTCAATATTATAAGCAGTTCCTATTGCCTTTTTTGTGCCAAGAAAGTTACTGAAAATAATACCTTAACTATCAAATATCCTATTCCTTAAAAGACACATTTAGGTTAATGATTTTTGAAGATCTATCCTCCTTAAGTTGTTCAATTAAATTATTTTTAGAATTATTATGATTTATTTATTTTGGTGTTTTTTTATTCTTTGTGCTGTATACTTTTAGGCACAGATTTGCTACTCGGCATCACAAGGTATATTTTTTCTGCTTTATACTTTTCATCTCACATTCTAACAATCACATTTTTTCCCTGTGAAAAGCTTTTAATTTGCATGATCACTACAGCCCATTACTGTGGTTTTCATGTCACATGACAGTCTGTATGGTAATGTGGAGAAAAGCTGTTCTGGTTTGAAATACCAAGAATTCTTTTTACACTAGCTCTAAAATGTTTGCAATACCTCAAAATTTAACCCAAGCAAATCTTACAAAAACACAACATAAAATCCTTAAGACTAGAAGCAGAATTCCACATTCCATTTGCTGCAATGATAACACAGATTAATGTGTTATGAGTTAAGCTCTGCACAAGGTGTACATAGGCTTTGCCTCTTAATCCCGTAGCCTTGCCTAGCTAAATTAAGCTTTGCCTAGTGAAAGTTCTTCAGTTCAGATATTGTGCTGACAGAAAAAAGCAAGCAAACAAACCAACCAAATCCCAAACCCCTCAACTGTCACACAAATTTTCAGAGAAATGTGATCTTAGAAGTTTGAGATAGAGTGAGTCAGGGCAAGATCTTAACTGAACAACTTGCTCAACCATTTTCAATCATGATACTAGATGAATATCTTGGTGCTCACACTTGATTATGGATATTTTTTTTTTCATGGGTTGGATTCTGTATTGATATTATAGAATCACAAGATTGTTGAGGTTGACTCTGGTGTCATCTGGTCCAACCCACCTGCTCAAGAAGAGGCACCTAGAGCTGGCTGTCCAGGATGATGTCCAGACATTATGGAATATTTCCAAGAATGAAGACTTCACAAATTCCTTGGGCCACTTGTACCACTGCTCTGTCACCCTTACATTCCTAAAGTGTTTCATTATGTTCAGATGTAACTTCCTGGTTTTAAGTTTGTACTCACTGCCTCTTATCCTTGAGGCAGCTTGTCCAGAACTTGTCTTCTTTACTGCTTCCCTTCAGATATTTACACACATTGGTGGGTTTCCCCCTGAGCCTTCTTTTCACTCTGAGCAGCCAGCTGCCTTCAGTCTTTCCTCATACAAGGCAAGCTCCAGTCCCTCAATTATCTTAGAGACTCTTTGTTGGCCTCTCTCCAGTAGCTCCACATCCCTCTGGCTCTGCGAAGCTCTGAACTCTGTATTTCTATATACTTTTTGTGCTTCAGTTTTGGCAGAAGCTCCATGTGCATCCACACAGGCCTCATGATATTTCAGTTTCCTGCTCACTGGGATGGACAGCTCTTGAGCTTGAAGGACAAGACTTTTGAATCCAAATTTGCTTTCTTGGTCTCCTTTCCTCTCCAGGGTCAATGGTTCATGTTTCTTACATGGTCATGCTTATTTCATTGAAAGTTTATTTCAATGTTTACTTCATCCCTGTTTATTTAACCCAGGCAGTCCATGTTTGTATCCTGAACATAATCCTGCCAAAGTATCTATTCTCGACAGTCTTTGAAATGACATTGCATTTTTTTAAATAATAGCCATTAATTACCTTTTTTTCCTAGTTAACAGGTAATTAAAAATGAAATTACTATTGCCTATATAAAGCTTGTATTTTATTAAAACCTCCTTTCTGTTATTCATACTGCATACATGTTTTAAAGAGGAGCCTGATGATTCATACAGAACTAATTAGTGGTTTAATACCAAATGAAAATCTATAGAGAAACCTTAAATTTACACCACTGTACATGAGGTCAGAATTTGGCTTTTGGTATTTGTCATAAAGATCAAGTCAAATGGCAGCCTTACACCAACCTAATCTAAAGATAAAAAGCATTCATTCCAGTCCATGATTTCAATATTAAAGCAGCGCATGGGGAAAGGTCACCACAATTAAAGGCATAATGTAACACTGAAACTCTGAACAAGTGTTTGTGCTGCTTCTCTATCTCAAGATTTATGTGATTGACTCTTAATTGGAGACCTAGGGTTTCATTTCACAGCTTGGACAGACACGCTATTAGATCTCGAACAGGAAGAAAATAGCAATAATTTGTGTGCATGTAATAGAGAATTAAGGTACTTTTCGACCTTTTATGATGATTAATTAAAGAAAAAAAGAAGTTTAAAATGCAGAAATTCAATATATTTTGTATAGGAACTGTGTATTACTTTATGATGGCAAACAGGACAAAACCAAGTCTTGAACATATCCACACCACCAGATATGTGTATTGTGGAATTTGCAGATGGATGGGGAACACTGGCATTTCAACAAACTGATGGCACTTCTTTGCTGGTTTTTGGCTAAAAAAAGCTGCCCAATAGAAAATTTTATTGTGGATTTAAGCTTCTTTGGATACCACTGAGTATGGAAATATAAATGACTGCTTAGTTATACTTGGTAATTAATGTAAGGCTGGATGAGAAGACATCATTGATCTGGCAAAACTGTGAGACTGGGCCCCTTCAATCCTACCATCCAAAGCCTAACAAGGTGAATTATAATGGGAGTCAAATCTATAAGGCCTTTCTGGATTGCTTGAATCTCTATCCATGTTTGTGGGAAAAGAATCTTAACAGAATGAAGGCTGCCTTTGCAACTGTGTCGATTGTATTGTACAATAGAAGCGTGGTGGATAAATAAATATTTTACCACATTGTGATATATTGTGATATTGTACAAGGTTTTTTCATCTCCTTTTTTCTTTCTTTCATTTTATTTTTTTCCTAAAAGAAAGTTGATTTCATTTGTAGGGAACCTAACTATAAGACATATGTACAATCTCAGAATGATTTTTGCAAACTTATGATAAAAAAAAAAAAAAATACCAGCAGCTCCAGACTACATCTGTTGTAATGTAATGAGTCCTTCACAAATCAGGCGGCCTGGGGCAAATGGCTTATTTTTCTTGCTTCTTTCATATGTAAGTAACTTCTTTCAGCTCAATAACTGAGCTTCTGGGCTTTTACTTTTAATGCCTTTCATTTGGTTTCTGAGGCTTCTATTTTCTTTCAGTATATTCCAAGGCCAATAAGATAACAGCTTTCAGAAATGTAATGAGCAAACTTCTCAGCTTTGCATTTGCAGAGCAGCAATTGGGGATGCTCAACAGAATATTAAACTGGAGAGTTATTATTCCACTATATCATCTCCACTCTTCAGATGAGACATACAGTCACAAAAAAAGGGCATATCAATGTGGCAACTGAACTGTGGGTGGATAGGCATAGTTAGATAGTGTGCAGCTGAAATCTAAATCCATCAATCAAATAAAATTAAAACCATAGTCAGCACCTTGTGTCATAATCTCTGTGAAGAGATAATCAAACCATTTGCTTCAGGTGGGAAGAAGGCAAGTGTGCTTAAACAATCTTGTGCTATTGATCCAGTACAATTCTGAAAACAGTCCCTGCAGTGTAATCTCTAAAGCTTGACAGATAGCATTAGTAGATACACTGAGATCACTGAGATTACCTTCCACATCAGTGAAATAAAATATATCAAAAATAAAATAATAGCATTCTTTAGAGTAGGAAATCATGGATTAGAAAATACAGAGTGTATGAACATGCCTTCCATCAGTGAAGTATCTGAATACAACACCCTTTTGAGTGTAGGAGGCTCACAGATTTGGGTAGATAAGTGCTTGGAAGGTGTGGGAACTGGGGCCCAAAATTTCCATGTAACCTCTCAGAATGCCTGCATCAAAAAACAGAACTGACTTGCTCAAAAGTCAGGATATACAAATATTTTTTAATTTTTTTCCAATAGCCCTTTACTGAAAGGAACAGGCAAGTCACCAGGCATTATTGTGATTTCTGATAATTTTTAAGATAATCTTAGCAAGAAAAAATTTCAACTACTTAATTTCAGGTTTAAGTGAATACACCAATAAAATGAGACCACAAAAAATTCAGCAAATAACTGCATGTATAGACACTCACATATCTCTAGGTTAAATATGAGTTGCAAGTAGATTGGGAAAAATTATGCCACACACAGTTCTGCTGAGTTACCTTGCTATATGAATGGTGCAATTTGACAGAGCTTGGATAATTTTTTTTGTAGAACTCTGCTGCTTCATACAAGAAGAAAAATTGACTTTTCAACTTCACTGACTTTATATTTTATTTATTCACTGACTTAATTTGTATCACCAAGTTCACAGCATCACTGGACTTTCAAAGTTGAAACTCTAATAAAAACTATTCACTTTCATATTTTGTGCATTTGCAGCTGTAGAGAACAGCAGTTAAAGATTTTTTTTTCTCTCTTTGCAGTTTCTTTATGTAGGCATATATTATGTATGACAATATCTTGAAGGGATAAATCAGTAAAATTTAATTTGGTCACTCATGACTTTAAGGGAAAGAATACCTGAAGTAAGTGTTTCTTTCAGCTTCATAAGGTAAATGGACTTTAGTTTTCATCTGAATAGAACCTTACTTCTCATGCTTTCCATTTCACCTCCTTATTTTACAGAGAGCATGGAATGAAGTTCAGATGATCTTTCTTTTAAATTAGACCAGAGTTGTGTTTGTTTGAGCTATTAGTAAACACTGAAACAGATGAAACTGAAAGAGAACTGAAACCTTAAGTAGCTTAAAAATAGCCCAACCTTCATGCAGTAGTTGAAATTATTGCTATATTCAAATCCCAAATCCTTCCACCTTCTCATTTTTCCTTTCTAATGTTTGATTTTAAATATATGCATATTTGACCTAGAGGAAGATGAGTATAAGACCAGAAGCTCCACCAGTGCTCCCTTCTGCCATGAAGTCATCACCACGTTTATACCACTGTGGGCTGCCTCCCCCATGGGCCTCATCTGACGGAGAAAGGAAATCCCCTGCTGTGACTCCAAGCTCAAGGAGGGACTCAGTGCCAGGTGTGAGGACTTTGTGCAGAAAGCATTGCAGGTGGGCATGGGAGGATGCTGTCCTGCTGCCTGCAGGTACAGTCCTTGGGACACAGAAACCCTGGAGCAGCTGTGGGGAAGCAAAATGTTTCCCAATGCTACTTTTTATTTCTCATTTTCAGGCTTGCTGATACTGGGGAGCTGTTTAAATCCTCATTCTGTATTTCACAAGAGCATGCTTGCAAGGAGTCTTTCCTTGTCATAAGTATACTGGAAACCTGCATTGAAGATTTTTATTAATTTAAATATTTTTATGATGCTATTTTACTCACTATCTTTCTCTACAGTGCCAAGCTCCTATTTCTGATATTTTTTCAAACCCTTTTCCACATTTAGCAAGTCATATTCTTTCTCTTAAGACATCACATTAAAAATTTTCCTCTGTAAAGATATATTTGTCTTCTAAATTTGGGAGAAAAACTGAGGATGAACATGTATGGTAAACATAGAGAAGATTCTAAGGTCACATCCTCATGGGAAAAGCTAAGTTTGTCTCTTGGGTTTTGCTACCAAATAGATGAAAATTAAGTGAATGGAGAGATCATTTTAGTCCTTGAAAATGCATCAGTTGGAATGGGCAGAATAAAAGACTGCACATGAAACATTCTTTGTGGGCGATTTCACAGTACACTGATGATCCAGAGTCCTGTCCTTGATTCTCTATGAACATGCCAAAAGGTTTTGCATACTAATGCAGTTTTTTCTCTTATGACAGAATGATTTTCTCCAGGTAGTGATCAGTCATGTCTTCCATGTTCAGATTTTCCATGAATTGTACTCTCAAACATATTAAACAGGATTGCTACTAATTTTTTTTTCTTGCAATTTCAAATGCAATTATTTCAGTTTGTTGTGGATATTTTGTCAATACAGTTATGTGGACATCCTGCTAAAATCTCTAGTATACCTCTGTAATTGAATCGGATCACGTTGTCAGTTTGCAAAGAGAAATTTCTGCCAATTTTAGTGGTGAAACTGCTTAAAAATTACTCATATGACAAGCCAATGGAAAATAATGAATTACTTATGCAACCAACTAAACATCCTTGGAAGAGGAACAGAAGGTGATGTTTCTTTTCAGGTTTTCTAAGACTAGACCTGGATATCTGCTGTGATAGAATCCAAGAGTGAATAGACCATTTCACTGATCCCATTTAACATCTCTTTTCTCTCTAGTATATTTTAGCTGGCCTATAGTGCTCTATCATTTCTTTAACTAGAATAACTTTGCATAATGTGCTAACTCTAGCAAATACGGAATTGTGTAAAAATAGCCTTACCTTGAATTACTGAATGCAAGGTTATATAAGTTGTTAAATATGGGATAATTATTCTACCACAGGATCATCAGTGGCCACATGTGCTTCACATAAGTGAATGGAAATATTTAAATTTACTTGTTAAGAAAAGGTCTCTAATGAGCTCTTAAAATTTTAATACCTGAACAGAAAATGTGTGCTGCACACACATCAGCTAGGGACAAAACTGCTAAACTTGGTATCACGAAAATCTTCAAAAGAAGAGGAAAGTGAGAACATGTGAAATAATTGGCTAATTCTGTGACAAATTTCAATACATAACTGTGAAGAGGGTGAAAAAAGTCCCCCTCCCCTCAAACTTCTGCTGTTGCAACAGCCCGCAGTAACTTGGCCATACAACCTCCAACGAGGAGTTGGCCTTTGGGAAATTCATCATTTAACAGAGAGGAAGGGAGAAGGTACATATGGAAAGTCAGAAAGAGCACAAAGGATGTGATGATTCAGCAAAACTAAACTCACAGATTTGCCTTTCTACAACAGGACTCTGTTCTTTATTCAGTCACAATCTGCACAGCAAGTAGCATATGGGCTGGGGGTGAGGGGCCATCATTTGTCATCTACTGTCTAACTTGATATATAGCACATTTTTTCTATCTTCTCAATACATATGAAGTTGAAAATTATTTGAAAATTAATAAAGGGATAGCTAAGCCATTTCTTTTTCTCTTGCAAAGCATGCAGTTCACTGCACCTGACTGTGGGGGGAAGGAAAGTATGAAGTAATGGGAAATTCTTAAGGCACGCTTTCAACTTGGTAATCAAAAAGGGATATTATCAATCAATTACATTTTCTGCTAGAATGCCCTTAAGTTATAGGAAAAAAAGCTAGAGAAAAGACTTGAAAAATGCCAAAATCTTCTAATTCTTTCTGATTCATACTAACCAATGCCGCTGCACTTAGCTTCAGGTTGTGGAAACTGCCTGGACCATTTTGTCACTGTGCAGAAAGTCTAGTTCAGCTCCAAAAGGAACAGGAGTTTGGAATTTAATTACAGTTAAATTTTTGCAGGGACTATATTTGGACAAACTCAACAAATAAAAACATTCGTAATTAAAATTTTTTGCACAAACTTATTTTCAAAATTCCAATTTTCTGGCAGATTCCAAAAGCTAAGAGCATTTTTTCATCATTTTAAAATACTTTTTCTTTTCTAGTGCAATATCAGCAAAAAACATTCTTGAAGTCTTAGTTCAGGTCAGGACACATTTCTAGCAGTACTTACTCTTTACAATGAAAGTGCAATTCAATCTGATGAAATTTGTTTGTTTGTCTGTGTGTTAGCCCTGGAATTAGACAAGATATTCAAAACACACATAAAAAACTATGAGAAATGGTTATTTCAGACTAAAATATATGCTCTTTTTAAAATGTTGTTCTTCTCAAGTATTTTCATAAAATGGTATTTGATCTGTGGTACACATGTGGAATAAAAAGAAAAACTAGAGGTGAAAAAATATTAGAATCAGCTATTGTGTTAACATAATTTGAAAATAAAACTAATTTTAGTACTTTGTGTGTCTTGGATTAAAGAGAAAAAGCCATAGAATGAAGGAAACATATTATGTCCTACTTAGACAGTAGTTATTCAAACCTTAGCAAGGCGAGGGCATTAAGGTCAGTCCACCTATGTCACATTCTATGACAAGTTCTAGAGTCCACGCATAATCCTTCCCTCTTGTCAATATAGTACATTTCTTAGGGAGAAAAAATTATTCCAAAAGGTTTTATCACCAAGTTGTTAATGTGACCTTCAGCTCACAGATGCTTGCATATGTTTTTTATATTATTCCTTGCTAAATGTTTTAGAGTCCCAAATAATTCCCTTCTTACCTACAGTTTTAAATATGCATAGACTGTCATTATACTTGTCTGTATCTATTGGCTGAAACAAGCACAAAAGGAATATATGGAACTTTTGTTATTAATTCTGACTGCAATTTTTTGTGAGCTTTGGTCATTTTAAGAATAGTGAAAGCACAAACAGTAGCATCTGCCAGAGAATATTGTGAGTAGCAGCATATCAAACAGCAGACAAGTGTGGAAGAAATCTTAGCAGTCTAGAATTACATTTTTACATAATCATCTCACTTTGTTAAGTTGAAATCTTTGAGTCTGAAAGACAGTTCTTGAAATTCACTTCACTTTTACTATTGAATTCTGCTTTTATTTTTCTTTTAGTGCAATAAAGCTCTAGATTTCCAGCTCCAATTATTTAATTACTAAGTCTATCATATGACAGATATAATCTATGAAAATAGATTGCATTTAATTATTCAGGCAAGGTCTATTCATTATAATCTTCTTGAAAATGCAGATAGAAACTCCTTAAAAATTTGTAATAGTGTGCTTTAAGCTGTTAAGCTCTTCAGTACTGGTCCCATCAGGTACTGTAAGTTCAGGCATTTTTCATTGTGTCACCTGCACCTGAAGTGTGTTCTGTTAGGCATCTCTTACACCTATAGAGCATGGAGAAGGCAGTCAGCTGATTGAACAAAAGAGGACAACAAACAAAGAGAAACTGTCTCCAAGTATCCTGAAAACTGTTCTCAAAAGGGTTTTTTTTGTCAGAGGATAGTGAAATGGAGAAGCCATCAGCCCACAGCTGAAGGTACTTACTGGTCACTGAAATCAGTTACCGGGTGGTCAATACAAGGTAGAATCAGGGAAATACTTTTTTTTTCCCACACCTTTTACTCACCCTCTTCAGGCACAGAAAAAGACAGGATGGAGTCTTGCCAAGCCTCCTCACTGTGCCTTGAAGGACTCATGTACAGTGCGGGCATGGTGAGAAGCTGATCCCGTGGGATGAGCTGCAGGCTCACCTCGCTGTAATCAGACATCTCATCCTCTGCACCTTGGGCAGAACTCTTAGGGCAGGTTATCCAAAGCAAGTAAACTGGTAAATGTTGTAATACTGCCATAACATATTACAACATAAAATATTGTAATAGTGGCAAAATCAAATACAGAAAAGTGACCTTTGGGGTTTTTTTTGGTTTTTTTATTAAATAGGTTTTTGTTCAAATAGAAAAGCTGGGGATACATGTAAGTGTAGCTGCTGCTCACAAGGCTTGGGGTCTCCATTCCCATCTGCATTTTGGTTCTGAAATGCTTGTGCATTGCATGATTCAACCTGAACTCATGGCAGTCACCTTTAATGGGACAAAAGACCTTAGAAAAACAGAGATTGCAAAAATTGTTTTCAATTACTGAAAACGAAAACAAAAATATATCTGGCAACTTGCCAAAATTGCTTGTCTCTGACTGGAACTGGAGGAAAGCCAAAAAATCTGGCAGCTTTGCTCTGAACACAAATATTATCAAAGAGCTCTCATCAAAAGTTTGTGAAAGACAAAGCCATACCATGGGAGCAAAGACATCATCCAATTACACAAAGGCCATTTTTTCTGTTTTCCTTAGCAAAAGCTAGAAAGAAGAAACCACTCTTTTGAGTGTGCACGGGTTTTAAAAACAAAGCTAAATTCTTTCTCACTGGGATTGTATCTCAGGTGTTTCTTACCACGTCTCTTGTCCAGCAAAATATGCATCTGTCCCAGATTTGACAAGTTAGGCCAACTTGGCAATGCTGAGCATTTTAGCTGATGACCTGTATTCAGCTCTCATTTTTGGCTCAACTTTAAAACTGAATTAAGTGACCTTCTAGTTCATAGTCTGTGTGCTCAGTATGTTTAAGGATGGACTATAAACACTAAATCTTGATAAAAGTATTACTCACAAATTCTCAGAACAAATAATACTTATTCCTGCTGCTTCTTAATATGTGACTATAAACATGCATTTCTACTAGATTTCAACTACCCTATTCATCCAGCTTTAAGGTGCCATTCATAATGGAATGAGTAGAGGTTGAACCCAAACAACTGAGAGTAGAATTACTCCAAATTGCCTTAGTCTCAAATTGAACCAGATTTACCTATCACTTATGTTGCACAGTCAGGTGGCCCAATTTCCTAACCCTGCAATCAGAACACTATTGACCAGCAACAATAATTTTCATTTCATGTTATTGAAATGAATGACTCCTGTAGTACAGGGGGACTGTTTGCTGGATTTTTCTGCTTTTGTTGTTGTTGTAGTGGTGGTGGTGGTTTGTTTGTTTGTTTTGTTATGTGGTGGTGATGGTGGGGGGTTGTTGTTTTGTTGGGATTTTTTTGGGTTTTTTAAATAAATTTCAGATTATTCAATGAAATAAGAATCCTGAACTTAAAGATTAGGAGCTTAGGCATGAAGGCGTCAAATAATCTGTGAGAATTAACTATCTTCCAGCTTTCCAAAAACTTTGGAGATGTTCACTTTCTTTCAAGAGTGAGTTATAATGAATTTATATCTTGGTTTACAGAACTAGTTGCTCTTTAGGAGCCTTTAGCACCTAGGCTTCTTTTCTTGCATGGGAGATGTATACCTGGGAGTATGCACGCAGTAATAGTTTGCTGCTTTTCAGTCCTCTATAGTAAAGCATCTCATGAAGATCACCCCAGTTTCCATTTATTTGTTTGTTTTTTTCTAATCTCACAAAAAAGTTATTCCCAGGCATTTTTACAGGGTCAAAGGTAGGTGAGGTGAGTCCCATGATGACTCCCTTTTCCTTTCATTAAAGCATTTCTCTGCTTTTCCTTTCTATTGTCACTCTAGAATTTCCATCAACAAGTAAGGCACAGTCCCTAAATTTGAAACTCTGTGGCACTCAGTGTAATAGGAAACAACTTCATTATGTATTTTTCATACTGCACCACAACTAGGAATAAAACTGTTTCAGGGAAAAATACTCTAAAGCAAAATGAATAAAGACAACAAAAATAAATATTAAGGTGTAAGACAGTAATTTTAAATGTGACTGATCTATGCATATTTCAATGCACTATCCTTGATGCAGAAATCTTTGTCAAAAATTTTAACATGGAGATGCTGCAGGTTGTTGTTCCCTTCTACATTGTAATTTAGTTCTATCATGATCTACTTGTTACCTAGGAAACAGATTTATGAGGAAAGTATGGGTGATTGTGTAAGGACTGATTTGGATTTTTGGTTTTAGAGTGAGAGTTTTTTTCCATTTTTCAGACGGTGAAAGTATATTTATATTGCTAAATGCCAAAGAATATCCAAAATTCTTCTAGGCTTTCATATTAGTTTAGGTAGATAATGCTATACTACAATTACAAAACATAATAAAGATTAAGTTTTTTTTTTTTTTAAGACTCCTAATAAACTATACAGCCATGTACATTTTGAGCAGATCATTATCAACAGTAATGATGTCACTGATTTATTATTGCCATGATTATTCATGATACCACAAACTTTCTAAAAGCTTTAGCTGATCTAGTCATAAAAACCAGGGATTTCTACCATAAAAATTCAGATGTTAAGAAATGTCTTGTATTCAGCTTCCAGCCTGTATCACATTAGATTCTGGTGGTTTCAGTACATCTATTTGGACCACAATGAATTATACCTTCTCAAAGGAATTCACTTATTGTCTTGAGTAAAGTATTTTAGTAAGGAAATAATTCCCAATTCACTTGATTCAGAAAAACTAAAATTTTTATGCTATCACAGGTTGTTCTGACAGATAATAAGATGTTGAACATGAAAATTTCAAGGGAGAAATATACATATTTCAAAGATGTATTAAAGGTCTAATACATGCATGTATTACGCTTGCTATAATTTTTTTTAAAAAAATCTAAACCCACACATTAATTCATCAGAGCATTTCAACGAAAGAAGTATCAGATATGTTAGCATGAGTAAAAGTGAAGTATATTATTCTATAAATTTCAAGTAAGATTTTGATTACAGAATAATTATTCAGTTGGCAAAAACCTTTCCTTTATAAAATGTCTTTACCCTGCTTGGCTATCTACTTTCATTAATTCACTATCTGCAACCAGCATGGATAATGTCTCTATAATGCATTAAGACACAAAGCAAATTTGCACAGTTGCTATAATTTAAATCCAGTAAATTCCTAAAATAGCTTCTTACAAATGCTACTGAAACAAAGCAGAAAGGCCAAAATAGTGTACTCCCATATGCTGAAAAACCTGTACATAGCTTTTATTTACTTTATCACTTGCCAGTAATATGACAGTGCAAAACTTATGGTAATAAAAATGTATAATTCAAGCCTTATGATCACTCTTTGAATTTTCAGATATTGCAAGATATTGATGTTGGGCAGCATTGGAAGGTCACCCAAAAATATTGAAAATTTGCAGCCACCTCCCTTTATGACCATTTATCTCAAAATTTGGGAGACTTCACACAGATCTATTGGCCTTTCCTGTGGTTTTACTTCCATTTTTCTCTTTGATATCAGTTTTTTGTAGATTACCTAATCAGTTTTGAACAAAAAATTCCAGTAGTAGTGTCCATATGGTATTATTTCATTTTCTTGAAACCTTCCAAGATATTTACGGTGGTTTTAGGTTTCAGTGATAAAATGTTTGGACTTATTGAAAACTATAAATCTAGGGATTGCACTTTTTTTTTTGCCTATAAATCTCAATTGAGATGCAAAACAATCTTGTATTAAGGAAAAAAAAAAAACCAGTTTAGTTCTTATGTAACTTACAAGCATTTCAAACCCTATGCATGAATGAAGACAACATTCTTTTTCTTATACACAGAGGTTTAATGAAGCAAAGAATTTACCTGGTGCAATCTTTGGTATACTTTTGTTATTTATAGCACATTTTGTTTTAATTTAACAATAATCTCCAAGGTTTTGTTCTATTATATGTTTGCTTATACTCTAGATTTACCCTTAGATGTCCACAGAACAGGACTGTGAATCATTCACTGTAATACACAAAGGATATACACACAGATATAACTGGCCTGTTTCTTCTATAAAATCTGTTAAGCTATTTCACCTTTCAGGCCTCCAACTCCCTAAAAAACATCAAGAAATTTAATGCAAAAAAAGTACTAACACAACTTGTATGATTGCAAAATCAAGAGATGGAATGTAAAGCATTTAAAGGCTGGGAAATAATTTACTCTTCTTTTTAGAACAACATTACCTTGGGGTGATTTCATATAAACCACCTTTTAGATATAAATTTGGTGGTTTACTATTTATCATCCAATATCACCACCTTACATACATAGAACAATGAACACACCTAAGAATAATTGGGTTTTTTTTTATTTCAACTATTTTTTTATAATTTTCCATTTCAAAAAGTCATATACTTTTGCATTTACAATTCCATATGCATGTTGTGCGGAAACAGACCACACCCACTAGGAAAATAATCTGTGTGGGGTTGGGGATTTTTTGCTTGGGTTTTTTTGAGCTAAAAGGAGGTCAGGTTTTGGATCAGTGCACACTATTTGTCATTTTTATGGGAAGGAGCAGAGCTCCTCCTTAAAGAGTTTGCTTAGCTGCAACATTCCACAGGCAGCAGGGTTGGGCAAGGCACGTCCTGTCCCAGCCACTCCTTTTCGTCCTCCCCAGTGCTCCCCAAGAAAGAACACGCAGTCACTGATGCCATCTCTGTGTCTTCCTGAGGTGTCTCAAGATGCAGCTTGGCCTGGCCCATCAGCTCTGGCAAAATTTCTTCACTGAACTCATGCCAGAGAATCTGCCCCTGTAACCAAAACCACGAGAAAAGCAGCAGGGCTGCGTCTGGTAGCATTAAGAAAAACTTTTTTTTTTTTTTCCTGAGAACTTAATTTTAGCCATCAGATAATTTTGGAATTTTTTCCATTTTTCAGTCTGAAATTTCTTTTAAGGGAAAAAACAGCACACCATATTCACTTTTCCATTCATCTCCTCTCCCACCCTCTTCCACCTACCCCTTCCTTTCCCTTCCAATTCATACAGAGAAATGGATTTGGGACTTACGGTCAAAAGGGTAAGAACTGGATACATCAGAATTAAATTTAGCTGCTGCTCTCTTTCCCTTGCAGAGGAGACTAATGCTTTTGTATATTAAATTAAGCCGTTGGCTTTTGGGGTTTCTTTTACAATGGTTTATCTTGTAAAGAAAAATTCAAAACAATTATTTAGTGCATGTAAACATGTATTTTAGAAAATAATTTAAATATTCATTTTTATTTAATGATCTGCACATGAAAATAAATTTTATTCTCTGGTTTTTATTACTGGTAAAATCAATTATTCAGAAAAATAACATTAATTACAATTAGAACTATACCACTTGAAGTGTTAATTTGTTACTGCAGGATCCCTGAAATGTTGTAACAGATTGCATTGCATTTACTCCAGAGTTACTCTTTGGTATAAAACTCAATCTGTTTTTCTTTTAACAATATATTTAAGAATGTAAGAAAGACTACAGATTAGAACATTACCCCCTATGAGATAAGGAAGTAATTTGCTCAGGTGTGTGAGTGGAAAATAACCCAAGATATGAATTGACTGCTGTGATAGTGTGAGTCAGCTTTAGAAAAGGGTTTGCTACAAAAAAATCTCTTCCTCTTTTTATAGGCAGCATGTAATGGAAAGAAATCAACAGTTATATCTGCTGAAAATCAGATCACATCAAATACACTACCCCTTCTGATGTCTTCAGAAAAAACACTTTTACTGTCCATTTGCAGTTCTGGGAAGACGAGAGTCCCTGATCTTATCTGCACCATTCCACTGGAGGAGTGGAATACTGTGAAATTCACAAACTGGATGTTACTCTCTGAAAGACTTTAAGGTACAGACAGGTTTTTTGCTACCTTGTAGGACATTAAGAGGGCTATATGGTTAGCAGAGTGAGAAAAAAATAGCTATTCCATAAAATGTCTGGATTCCCCAGCAAATACATGAGAAAAACCTGCCAAACTTATTTTCTTCCTCTTTATTTCATGTCATAAAAACCTCTGTAAAAAAATGAAAAGTCCAGCTACTGAAAGAATGTATCTAATTAATATTAAAAAAATCAGAAATGACACAAACACCTTCTATCACCGTTTCTGAAAGATAGAAGTGTATTTTTTGTGAATACTGAAAGAGAAAAACCTTTTTAGACCTGTGAATATTATGCCTAGGTATCTTTACTTCCTTGAGAAAACTCTTCCTCTCACAGATGATAGTCATTCTAGAACAAGTTTTTGTTGTTCTTTGCTAATTGAAACTCTTGAGATTAGATCTAATTATAACTGTACTTTGTTTTTTTCTGCTTTTACTTTTCCTAAGCAAACTGTTCTCATTTTCAGAGGATAGTCGTCCTTTGAATGTTTAAAGTGGCTTTAAAGTTCAAGAGTTGACTGTGTTGCTCTCCTACTCTCCTTTATGCATGTTCTATAATGTTTTTGATAAATTACCACTAAGATCAATGTTGCATTCTGCTGTAACTTCTCAATTACTTTTTAAATCGAATTTAGGATATAAGAATGCTGCTATGAGCAATCCAAAATATCCCTCTAGCTCTGCTTTCTGTCGTCAAGCACAGTATGAAATTCTCTCTTAATATTATCCTTGAATATTAAGAGTGAAATTATCTTGAAAATTATCTTTGGGCTTGGTGATCTGCATCCGTGGAGATTTTCAAGACTCATCTGTATCAATCCCTAAGCAACCCCATCTGAACTTTTGCTGACCCAGTTCTGAGCACCTCCTGGACTTCCTGTCACCCCAATGACTCTGTGCTGTTGTGATCTCCTGAGTGAGGCCAAGACCCTGCAACTCCTCTCCCTGCAGTCTTTCCTTAGGTTCTGAATGAAAAGAGGGCACCAGGAGTCACTGAAGAGCTCCAGAGCATATTGCTTAGTTTGTTTTCCTAGTTCTCCAAATGCCTCAATAATCATAGTTCCAGATTCTCCTATGCTTTGACTGGCATTCAAAAAAAAAAAAAAAGTGTAATTCATCATCATGATTTGGAGAACTGTAAAAATCTATGTCAACATTATTATCCCTTTTGTCTTGTCATTACTAGGAGACTTTCAGGATGTCTGTACCTCTTTTTTCCAGACAGGAAAAATGTGTAAGTGAATAGCTCTTTTTTATATTTTCCATTCCTTCGTTTGCTCCTGATAAAGTAACTTTCAAATATATTTCATTTGTTTGCTCATTAATTTGAGATTTTTCTTATACTCACCTTGCTTCTCCTTAAATTATATTGATAATAATTATAAAAAATAAATTTGTATGTATTTTGTACCAAAATAACTACTATAATAAGTTGTCACAGCTTCCAGCAGCAAGCAATAAATTTGTTGAAGATTTTTAGAAGCCACCGCTTGAAAGAATGAATACAAAAATATTAAGTATCATAAGAAATCAAAAACATATTAAACAGGGAGACAGAAAAAGGTCCAGCATAAAACTATCAATAACAAAATGAAATACTACTTCAAGCATTAAAAATGGCCTAAGACAGACTCTTTCTTAGGAATCGATCATTCAAAGTTTATTAGGGCTTGATATTGTTACATTTGTCTAACATTATGACCCTTTGGGGAGATGTGTTTGTTTTCATCTCCTGACAGGGAATTCTAACAAGTATCTCCAAAAAATGTATATTAGAAAACTTGTCTTCCCCAAGTGTATCTAATTTGTGTACAACAAATATCTGCAGATATTTAGCTCTTGTAAAATCATTATAATCTTCTTCAGTGCTTTTGCTCTCATCATGATTTTTCAACAGGAAGGTTATTGTGATACCATTCCTCTTTCTGACACTGAGGTAAACTCCAATCTCCACCTGCTTAGCTTTAGTGAAACACTAGAAGAGTCCAGAACAGAACTTATTTTTTAACTTCATAAGATAATTTTATTCTTTTTTTTTCTCAGGATACCTGTGGATTTCATATTCTTTATTGCTCCCCTCCCATTGATTGGTCAGCCAACACCCGTCCCTTTCTGCAGTCTGTACTGCAGGGCAGCCATAGGTTGCTTCATGGCTACTGTTGCCATTTTTTGCTGTTTTTCCTCTAGCTGCCCTAATTCCTTAAGATAAAATGAACAGAAATGGGAACAAAAGTACTTTTCCAGCAAAATATTAAGTCTGGTGTTGCTCTTGCGTATTACAAGTAAAATTAATATTCATTGGAAGTAAATTATTTCTTATAGGTTTTTTTGTGTTTGCAAAAATATAATTCCCCCCTAAATATCTCTTTGCTACTTTTAATGTAATACTTTATACATTCTGAAATTCAATGCAATTTGAGAGAACTTCCTTTTTTAGAAAGCAGCCATATATACCACCAAAATAAGAGATTTGATGACATGAGGAAGACTGACATCTGAGTTCTTATAATTGTTCTAACCCACTGCTTGTATTTATTTTCTCTGTTGGATGTTGGCACTCTACTACACCATTTTCTTCCAAACTTTCCATATTCTAAACAATACTGTAATCTTTTCTACTTTTTCCTATCTGGGACATTTACCATTTACAGCTGTGTCTGGAGCCTTTAGGCCCCATCTTACTGCACCTGACTCCTGAGTTGGGAGCATTGGGCTCAAAATGCAGAGCAAACATATCTCTTTTTTTATCTTGGCAGACAAGACTGACAGACATTTTCCATAGATGTTCTCCTTCCCAGTGTTTGCAGTTGGACAGAAGGTGGCATGAGGAGATGGGTTCAATAAAGCATTAAGAGATCAATTACTTGCCTCTGTTACAGTCCAGTGTTAAATCTCAGGTCAGATCAGATTCATGTTGCCCTCCTGGAAACACTGACTCTATGACCAATCCCACCCTGTCCCCCCTATCCCAGTTCCTCATCAGTTCTACCTTCATATCAGAGACACAGCAAAAGAGGCACTGCCTCTGTTAGCAGCCAATTGTATGTGTATCACACATCCTTCTGTTCACTTCAGCTTCTCAGAACTATAGCTAGAATTGTTTTTTTCTTGTTTGTCAGGGGTTTGCCTCTTCATGCTATTTGATACCTACATTTAGAGGAAAAAGAATCACAGCAGCCAGGAGCAGAGTTGAGACTCAGCCAGGATGCTCTATGGTGTATCATTAATATTTTACCAAAGGGCTTTTCCTCTGGCCAGCAGCACCTTGCTCCTGCTCCTTGCACCGTGCCCAGATCATTCAGCTGTAGCCAGCACTGGATTGCAAACAGAGAGTCCTCAATGTGCTCCTAAGGAGAAAAAGCTTTACATATCAGTTGAATTTTAAAAGGTAAGCTAGTGTTAGTAACTGTGGCAAGGAGGGATAATGATTCACCAGACAGAAGGGCACATTTTTTCCTACCCTGTTTGGTCTTCTACTAAGAGGTAACAAATATGTAGAGGTAACAAATTATGCCTCAAAACTTTTAAAATTCTTTGGACTCTTTTTTTTTTTTTCCCCTACTGTTAAATCAGACCCATATCAAAAATTGCTCCAAGTACTGTAGCTTTGTAGGTGATGCATCTCACAGGAATTATTAGTGAAAAAATATCTTTGTGAGCTGCATTCATTGAGGTAATTTGGTGTTTTTCATGCATTGTTGTTTATTGGCATTTTACAGACACTCATAATAATAGCTCAAAATCCACAAGACTGTCATTAATCTAGAAAAAGTTAACTTTATCCTCTCACTTTCTGTTGCACACTTTGCTCCTATAAATCTTTAGCATTTCTTCCAAAAACAGAAAGAATATCCCATTGCATTTCTCTGAAGCAGAAAAAGACTGTGGTATAATTACATCTCTGATTTTGTCCATGGTACTGGTCCTTCTGCTTCAATTAAGTGGAAATCCTTGCTCCACTGGAAGATCTAAATTCAGTTTGGATACTGATTAAAAGCTTGTTGCTCTCAGGGGAAAAATGATTTGGTGGCTGAATTGCTCAGTTGTAGCACACTGCTGCAAGCTGATTCTGCATATTTCTGCTTGTTCATACTGACATTATTTTCCAACTGGCGATCTCTATGTTCACAGTTCATTTACACTTGATGCCCCAGAGATTGTTTTCTTGAGCAGGCATTTTGTAAAACTACAGTGAATTAAATCCAGTTCTCTGCTGTTCTTTGGATTGTATATTCTCATAAAAGCACTTTATAGACAAGGACCCTTTTTTCCTGACAATTAATCCCTTAATAGTGGTTTCTGTGCTTACCCCAAAGTTTCCATTCCTCTACAATGAGAAATGTGATTTATTATTTGGGTTTGGGTTTTTAGAGCGTTTAGCAGGCATTTGGCTTTTGTAGATTTTTTTTAGGGTATGTTAATGTTATTTGTTTTTCAGATCTGCCCTATACCTCCACTAATCGCTTGAGACACCGCACAAGAATGAATTATTATGAACTGTCTTTCTGCCTCCTGACAGGTTTGCTTGAAAAGCAGCTTGCCTGAAGCTGAATTCATCGCTATTCCACTTATCTTCAAGTCAGCCAGGGACAGTTTTACAAATCTCTAACATAAGGCATGAAATGGAATTCAACAGCAGTACTGATTTTCTTCTTTGTATTTGGTTCTGGCCAAATGAATGGAGGCTGGTGGACTGCAAACACAAAGAGCACATCTTGGAGTGTTTTCTTGAAATCTTAGCTGTATTAAAATCAGTCACTCTGTGACAAAAACAGTAATCTCATAGAGAATCAACTCTCCCTGATTTATCTTTCCTTGCATATGCTTCAAAATACAACCTTGGGGTGAAACACTCTGAAAGCTGATTGCTTTTACTGACATGTGTGAGCCATTTTAATATTTTTTGACCATTACATTTCTAATACATTTCTGCTAATAAACTTTATTTTAAGAAAATATGAAATTAGCTTACAATCTCTAAAAGACATTACATTTTCTCAAGGCAGAGTGCTTCCCTGAACCTTTGAGCGTGCAGGGATGATCTCAAACACATTTTCCTAATAACAGCATTGTTAGTAGTAATTGATTTATACTCATAGCTTGACTCCCATCTCTATATTTACGTGAACAGATGCCAAGTTTTTCAAGGACATATCCATATTATTAACTACATGTGACCAGGGTCTTGGTGACACAATCATCTACATAACCATACAGTCAGAATGGACCCTAGTGTGGTTCATCTGCTGTCTCAAAGCACAGGCAAGGGCCAAGCCGGTTTTTATGATAAAGTCCTTGAGGCTTGAGAGCCATTCTCTTGCAGCAATGTGAGTATGGTCACCTCTGATCACTGTGAAATTTGGGTTAACTTTGGACATGTGAGTTCTGCCATGTGCCTTCAGATCTAGAGAAGGTGCTTTGTCTCTATTTTTAGTAGTAATACAGCAATCAAAGTCATCCATCAGGAAGAGTTCTTTCAGGCCTGGCCTGGTATGGTACTCCTGCTTGTCGGGAACAGAGACTCAAATAACCAGAACAGTCTTGCCAATTAATTAGTAAGGTTATTTGGTTACTTTGGCTCTTGCATCTTGCTAAAGCAACACTTAAACACTGAAAGAATCTTTGTGCTCATCCTACCTGAAGATTGCCTGCTGAAGAAATACTTGTGGCAATGAGACAGGACCCTAGACCTGCCCCAATCCAGCTTTCAGACCTGTGTGTTTAGACATGAGCTAGAAGTGACCCTGTACCTGGATGTGCTTTGTCCATGCTGAAACATTCCTGGCCCTTGGACTGTGCTGTCACTGAGGAGCAGTGTCAGAGATCAGAGACACTTTTGAAGAGTGTTATCACATGCCAGCATTCATGACTCCTCAATTAGACCTGCAGCCCTTAAGGGCCTTGTTGCCCTGATCTCATGGCAGCTAAAAACTGACCTCAAACTGCTACAGCTCATTTGCCTGCCCAAGGACTTCGAGATTTGTCACAGACAGAACCTTACTCAGAGAGTTCTATATGCAGGTGGAGTGCACTGAAATTCTGTGGATATAACAGAATTATATAGAAACATAGAAACAGAATAAGCTGAGCTGGAAGAGACCCATCAGGGTCATCAAGCCCAACTCCTGGCTCTGCACAGGATGCCCCAAGAATCACAGAGTCTTGTTCAAACACTTCTTGAACACAGATACCAGAAGCTGCCTTTGCTCTCAATCTCTATATGAGACACCAAAAATTATAGGGAAAAACTTCATATCAGTCACAAGTAGGCTAAATCCACCCTTTGTTTAAAAGTCTTTTTTTCTTTCTCCCATAAATATTTGTAATTATTCAGAGAAAATTTGGAAGTTAGACTGGAAATAACTCTCTATTAAAACTAACAAGTTGTTCTTTGTACAATGTAGATTTTAACATTAGCGAAAAGGGCTGAAGTCGAAATGCAAAGCTTAACACTGTTTGCAACTGTAAAATTTTCTAGAATTGTAACAGAATAAGACAGTGGTAACTGCAAATTGCAGTACTAATCCTTAATGTAATTTAGAAATTACTAATGCACAGTAAGTTTTTTCTATTATTTTCTTTTTAATTTCATCAAAAAGACCAGATCAAGTGCAAACTGCTTTTGTAAGGTTTTTTAATCAAATGCAATTATATAATTAATGATACACTACTAAGCCATAGCAGTCCAATTACCATTGATAAACATTTCTTCAGGGGTCTCCAGCTCTTCATAGTGAAGACTGGCAAAGAATGGATTCCTATTAGGCAGCTCAGAGCCCCTTGGGCTCTGTCATAGACAAATAGAATTTTACATGCTTGTACTGCTCTTGTCTTATTCTAACAGCTCGCCTTCTAGACATATTAAATAAGTTAGGCTTATTCTGTTGAAGGCAACTTAAATTCTGCATGAATGCTATAACCAGTAAATGCAAATGTTGGAGCACAGCAGTGTTACATGTTGTGTTTTCCTCTAGTACCAGAAAATTTCAGGGTAGAAAATTTCACTGCAGTTGAATTTCTCAGTGTTATAAATTTTATTAAAGACTTTTTCAGGAAAAAGAAAAAAACAAAACAAAAAAAAAAAAAAAACAAAAAAAAAAACAAAAACCACTTATTCCAGGAACGTTGTGTTTAAGCAGCCAATAGTCAATGTTCACACAGCTTGAAAGCGAACTACAAGAACTGAAACTTGTTTTGCAGCAAGTATGTCAGAGATAATATCATTGTCTCTTCCTCTCAGGCAAATTCTCATAAAATAAACAAGATGCAGTGGTTTAAAGAATTGTGGAAAGGCAGAACTAGAAGGCAAAACAAGAGGGGGGGAAAAGGACAATAATCTAAAAGTAACTGACTGTGTGAACTCCCTCTTCCCAAATAACAGAAGAACACAGAACATAGTGACTGAAACAAAAGCGTTTCAAATCATAGAATGGTTTGGGTTGGGAAGGACATTAAAGATCACCTAATTCCAACCCCTGCCTTGGGCAAGGACACTTTCCACAAGATCAGGTTGTTCAAAGTCCTGTTCAACCTTATTTTGAACACTCCCAAGAACTGGGCATCCGCAGTTTCTCTGGGTAACCTGTGACAGTGTCTCACCCCCTCAACATTTTTTTGTGGCTCATCTGTCATTGCTCCTGCATGGCATGACTTATGTTACTGCGGAAATATTTTGTAGAGCTATAGGGAGAGAGTTTAATTTGTTGGGAGAGGGTTTAATTCTCTTTCTTCTGTAGATATTCTTGGGCTTAATCCAAGACAGAGCTATTCTGGTAACGAAGAAGGAAGGGTGCAGAGCAGCACATGCTTTTCACTTAAAAGGTTGAACAGCTGCTGGTGCTGCTGATGAGAGGGGCTGCAGGCCCATTGCTGTTCTCCAGGAATCCTCCTCACTCCTGCTGAGGATACAAAGCCACCAAGAATGATCAAGTAATAAAATCCTCATGTGTGAACATGTGTGTGTCATTATATATTTATATCTATATATTTCAGTTTAAATTGACCTCTGAAATGACCCATGGAGTTTATTACCCCTGACTAGCTCCTGTCTTTTGCCTTCTTCTGTGCCGTGTTGGAGTTATTTTGCTCTGTGTGTGTGCCAGTGACCATATAAGCCATTATCTCATCCCAGTTCTTAAGAAAATAAATGGAGGAAAGTCAAGCAATTTGTGTTACTCTGGGGGTTTTTATTAGCTTTCTTTTTTTTTTTTTTTCCTTATTATTCAGTCTTCTCTTGAGATTATGAATTATGCTTTGTAGTACATCGTTAAAATTAGAAAAATTGTTCCATAAAAGGAGGGAATATATAACTGCTTTCACACAGCTTTTCAGACTTACTCAGCTGAGTTACACTGATTTAGTTCAAAAGGCATTTGTTTCTCCTGCCACTGGTACTATTGCACACATTGTTCCAATTACAGAGCTATAGCTTCTTTATGAAACTGGCTTCAGATTTTACAGCCAAAAATGACATGTAAAAAAATGCAAAATCAAATACATATTGTGCCTATTGATTGTGTACCTACATCACAATCAGTCATAAAACTTAATCACTACCTTGAAACCTCTTCATAGAATTACTGCTTCAAAACTCTGAATGAATGAACTAATCCCTATACAAATGCCAAATACATACATCTATTTTTCCAAAATGCGTGTTTTTTATTAATCTAATAGTGAAATTGCCTTTTTAAAAAATTATTATTATCTAAAATATAGTACATCAGCACACCAATTGACACAATGGAAGATGAGGACAAAAATAGTTCTTGGCCACCAAATTCTGGTAGCCAAGGTTTGCAACCTGCACTGTTATTAGCTACATCACCAGCTACAGAGCTGTATAATGAACAAAAAAGGGGATTGCATGAATCCTGGTGTCTCTATCTATTGACAAAGATTAATATTGACATCGACATAGATATATATGTCTCAATTAATGAATTAATGTGAGTACTCCCATAAATTTCCCTGAGGGTTGTTTTTTTTTTCTTTTTTTGGGTGGTTTTTGTTGTGTTTTTGGGTTTTTTTGTGTTTTTTTTTTTTGTTTGTTTTTTTTTTTTTAAATTTAGAGACTGCTTAAATTCTGAAAAATAAAATGGTTTTCTGCTCATAATTCTGAAAAACAACTTGATAATATTTTATTGCCTTTTATACATTATAATTTGAACAGGTCTTGTTCATACTACAATTTATTCCATATAATAATGTTATATTATTATGCAAATATCACTCTTTTTTATTTCTAATAATTGTGAATAGTATAGGCTCCCTATCCACTACTACTTCTTTCACTCAGTTTTCTAGAAGGCTATTAATATAATTCTGCTTTTTCAGTTTTACTCTTACTCAGGACAATTAAAAACCTCTTGACTTAAGAAAGGATGTGTAGGTAAGAAATAACATTCAACATTTAATGTAGGTATCCATCTTAAACATCTGTAAATACATCACTAAAATAAGGTCTATTTTGCATTTTTAGATGGCAAATCATGCTTTTCTAAATGCAGATGTTTGGAAAGTAAAACTCATGTACAAGATAAGCCTTGTCATAATTCTCATGACAGGGCTTATCTTGTATATCTCAGTGTATATAGCTGTATGTATAATGCATCTGTATGTGATTCAAATTGTCTTTTTCAAAATCCCTCCTATTTCTTGCACCAAGGGCCAGAATGGCTGAGCTACTGTGAATTGAATTTTCCTTCCTAGAGATTTTGAATGTGAAACAATACAATATCAGCTCAAATTTAAAATAAGAAATTTTCCTCTCTCAGTCTTGTCTGCCATTTCAAGATTGTGCAATACAAACAAGGTGTGACAGACTAAGCAACTGAGAATTCCAGCTCTTGAGGTCTGAAGTAAAGACAATTGAAGATCAGTATTGTCTTAAGGGCATCTCTGTTATTCAAAATTGTCATCATTTATTTGTAATTGTTTTGTTGGAGAACATGTTCCATCAGTAGATGAAATGCTCTGTTTTAGCCATGAGGGAACTATTATACTGCAGCACACATATTATCCATGGACACAATGTTTCCTCTCTTTCCCAGGAACCACCATCAAACTGCACCAGAGGAAAGCACCAGAGGCTATGCATTGCACAGATTTTAAAAAACTGACCCCGTGAAGTTATAACTTAATCCCAGACAGGCATGGTCAGTTTCATTTTACCAAAATTTGATATGAGCAGTGTAGACATCTATATCTGATTTCATCATTCAGATTTCTTTTCTAACCAGAGAAACCTTTTCTAACCAGAGAAACCTTATCACACCTATGTTAAGGTACCTAATTCTCCCTGTTAAAAGCAGACAAAGTGAGTTTATAGGTAGTTAGTCACACCACAGACATCCAAAATTTGATGAAATAGAGTTAAATCTTTGAGACTACTTTAAACACCAATACGAGCAGTTATAGTTTCCAAAACTCTCTCATCCATCATGGAAATTAGTATGCACTTCAAGTCATTTTGTGTAATATGTTGATACATTAACACCATTGCTAAAGCTCTTTGAAAGTTAATTTCAGTTTAAGAGTATAATCCTGGAAAAGCTTTCACTTATTACTCAGAGTATTGGAGACATGGGTCATTGAGGTTGTTTATGGACCAGAAGCTGACACAAGCAGAAAGACACTCTTATCAGCACCTGAGTATAAAATAACCATCAGCTGGGGTTTGTCCATACATGATTCACCACAGGAATTCAGCAGGTGATTGATAAAGGCAGTACACCAGAAATGTAAGCAGGCTGCATATGAAAAGAATGTAAACAATTCAGCATTCCTGCCTGCACTCACACCATGGAAACGATAACAACCTTCTCTCTGTTGACATATTTTGCAGCTCAGCCTTACCTCTCCTGTGCATATAGACACTGCACTGGCTACAGATCCTCTCCAAACTCGCTGCCCTTCCAAAAGGGAAAAGAATCTTGGTGCCTCCCACAGGGCACTAGCACACCAGTATGAAGACAGTATTAAGCCTATTGATCATCCAGAAACTGTGACTGGGGGACAGAGCCGATCAGCCACAGATGCCAAAACACCTACACATGTTTTTGTTCTTGCAGACTACCCCAACAACAGGTTAAAGCTCTTTGTTTCCAACTCAGGTGTTGATGGAAGGAAATCAAACTGAGATGCCAAGGCAGACATGCAGGGGTAGCTTCTTATGGCAGGTCGTTAATATCCTGCTGTCTGGATCCTCCTGCCTGCCTTGAGGACATAGAAAGGGACAACATACAGATAGCAAATCGAGTGAATACTATAACCTTTTGGATAAAACCAGGTTTTCAATAGAGCAGATTACAGAATGTAATTTCTGGAATAGCTGTATTGTGTTACAAAGCTAAGACTAAGTAGGAATGTTGAGAAGTGACTTGGGTCCTCTTTCTTTTCGTATTGAAAAAGCCATAACTGTTAAATCCTTGATTTATGGGAGCAGAATGATGATTTTAAATCGCTGCACGTTCATTTGATTTAGTATATTGAAAGAAATGAAAACTCCAGTGATAACATCAGTGTATCCTTAAGAGTCAGATTCGCATTCCTCATGTCTTGTCTCCTATTACTAAGAACTACATTGACAAATTACAGTAAATGCTTAAACACATGGAGTCCTGAACCCTATTCATATCCTAAATTAATACTGCTGCTTTCATCCTGCTTATTTTGTAAAATGACCCTGTTGTTTTGATGCAGTTGTTTTGCATGAGATTCTTACAGATTTATGTCAGTCAAGCTCTACACACATCAGGTGACCATTTCATATGACCCTGCTCAGAAGAACAAGAGCCTCCCAAACAGTGTCCATGTTGTTTTAAATAGATTCCTCACATTCTCCTACTTATCAACAACCAGAGTTACTCAGCAAAGCATTTGACCTCTGCAATTTTCTGACCAATTTTTTTTGAAGAAGATTGAATGTATTCCTGTTCATTCTTCCTTCTGCATATAGATGATAGTGCATAGATATGCAAAGTCCAAAAAGGACTAAAAATGGTGCCTTGGGTAGACAACCCATCTCTGTGTGTTGTCTCAGTTTGAAAAAGTGTGATGAGGTTCTTAAACCTAATCTTCTTTACTTTCATATGAGAAAAGAGAATGTGATTCACACTGAAGTAAGAGAAAAAAACATTGCAGACTACATTAGCAGAACCATGGGTTACCCAGAAATCTTAAACAGAACTCAAGGCTGCAATCAGTGAGCCCTAACTGTGGTATTTGATCCTCAACAGAGAAATTCTTGTGTCTCAAAGGGTTCAAAATTGGTTAATACACCAAATTTTCAAAAATATTTCTGGAAAATCTGAAGAAATGCTAATTGTTGTTTTTACAGCCATGTCACACAGAGCAGACAATCTGCAGTAAAGACTCAAATTAACATGATAGGTGTGGTGTATTAAGGAATAGTGAGCTGGATTTTCTGCATGTTAATTTTGTCTAAACAAACCTACTACAGCTCTTTGGTTAGAAGTGATATGGATAATGGAGAGTAGGTTCATAAAATCTACTTGAATCTCCAAAATGCATTTGGAAATTTAACTTGCTAAAGGCTTTTCTGAGTGAATAGAAAATGGTCATGAAGAAGCTGATTACATCTCCATATGGGTTTTCTACTCAATACACCATTTTTAGTCTTTTTGAGCTTTTTATATTTATGCACTGTCATCCATATACAAAAGGAAGACTGAACATGAAAAAGACAAACACTTGGTCAGAAAATGGAAAACACACTACAGAATCACAGAATATGCTGAGGTGGAGGGGACCCACAAGAATCATCAAGTTCAACTCCTGGCCCTGCACAGCACCATCCCCAAGAGTCACACCATGGTCCCGAGAGCATTGTCCAAACACTTCCTGAACTCTTGCCAGGCTTGGTGACCACTTCCCTGGGGAGCCTGTCCGGTGTCCAGCCACCCTCTGGAGGAAGAACCTGTTCCTAACATCCAACCTAAAGCTCCCCTGACACAACTTCAGATCATGGCACTGCTGGCTCAGGTGTAACTTGCCACAGACCAGGAGCCCCAGGTCCCTTTCCATGGTGCTGTTTTCCAGCCTCTCATTCCCCAGTCTGTCCATACATCCAGGATTGCCTGGATATATTGTCAGTATTGCCAGCAGAGTAATCAATAGCATACCTCAGTGATCTGTGCTGTTAACTTATCAATAAATTATGTAGAAAGTTACCCATAAACTGTCTAGAAAGGGGAATAGCTGAAGTGACAAAATCTGATGGGAAACCTTTGAAACTGAAGTTGTTCAAAGCTGCAAAAAATGCACACTGACTGTGCAGCAGCATTTCATAAGAACCTAGCCAAATCCTGGCTGTTCTAAATACCTGACAAAAATAGCATGGAATGTGAACCTTGGTGTAGATAAACATAAATTAATATAATTATGAGGAATGATCCTTAACTTCGATATGCAATCTTGGTTTACTAGTACTAATGTAGAGTGAATTTGAGCACCAAATTCTGTGGAAATCATTTTCACAGAGCTTAGTGCAGTCAAAAAGCAAAGAAAATGCTAAGCAGTGTTGTAAAACTGTAGAGAGCACCCCAAAAAATGCATCTTGATAGTATAATCTAATGTTTGCTGTATATATGCAAGATCAAGGTGAAAAAAGTACTTCAACATTTTCTTGTAAGGCATTAATTATAATAACAGCAATAATTTAAAGTCAGCTTCTTGTATTAAGGCCGCCTGAAAGATCATCAATTGCTAAAGTGTCATAGTAGGTGTTGATAGTCCTTGCTAATTAAAATAAACACTTGTTTTTAGTCTCTAGAAAATTAGTTTTGCAACTAAGAGTAAACTCTCAATTTGGTCCCCAGCTATACACAAATGGATATTCAGTTTTGTCTCCTAAACCCTTTGGATTTTGTTTTGATTTGTGGATTTTTTTTAATGTGTTTGGTTTTTATATTTCCCCCTCCCATACATTTTCATTCCTGGATGCAACACAGTAGGAGATGAAGGAACTGGAGCTGTTGAAACCAAGACACTACAAAATAATTGCAAATGCATTAGCACCAGAAATTCTTTAAGACCAATTAATGGGGAAATTCACTAAAAGCTCCATTATGTCTTTAAAAGAGCTTTACATGCTTATGTCATGCAGCTCATAAATAACAGGGATCTAAAAGGAAATCCCTTTGTAAATTGTTCTTCAGACTTTGTAAGAGTAGATGCCAGTCATGAAACTATTTAAACATAAGTTTATGTTCAGAATAAAAGCACCACTGAATGAATCATGATCTCATTTTGGAAATTGCTGTGGGTGGAAATGGAAGAGTTTGGCCAGACTGGTTATGTTACAGACACAGAGGGGAACTGAGGAGATTTGAGTTAAACAAGGGAGTGTCAAACATGGTTTATTGGTGATTTGAAGCTCCTGTTAGTCAGACACATTGGACAAAATATAAAATGGAGCTCACAAGTATATATAAAGCTACATACATAAATGACAAAATTCTGAAAGAATATAATTAGAATAATGATCTATTCTTGCCTTAGTAGCAGTCTTTCAAGACAATACATAATGTCATAAATTGACTGGATTAAAAGTCAAGAAGCCAGTCTGGTAAAACTGTACCCACAGAGTGAGTGGTGAGGCATCATTGTAGGAATGAGGGAGCATTTGAGAATTCAGGCTTCTCCAGAAAGCAGGATGTACTGATTGTGTTAGCATTTGAAGTCAGTTTGAATGACCTCATTGTATAAGTTTCTGATCAAGACTGATAATTTCAATAAGGTCCAAACTGGCTCTCATTGTGTTTTTGACAGCTGGGGGGAACTGGTGTGTAATTTGTATTGTGATTTTTGGTCTGATGTTTTGTCTCAGCATAATCTTAAACAGTCTTAAACAATCTTTGTGAACTGCTATGTGGTGATACTTTCTATTAGCTATCAAGAAGGTACAACAAGAGCTAACCTAAGGAAACTCTCTGGGATTTATCTTATTTAAAGCAATTTCTCACAGTGTCCATGCCAGCTAGTCAGGAAACCTCACCGAGAACAGCTGCAAGATAATCAGATGCAGCAAACCCTATCAGAAATGTGTTAAAGTGTTGTGATGGGGAACTGCAGCATCTTTTTTTTTTTTTTTACCACCTTCCTAATGTGAAATTATAACTTGAATTTTCTGTAGGTGTTATGACACTTTCAAAGATCACAATTCAGGTGCCAGAGAACAAGACACAGGAGCTTTATCACCACTGGTCCCCTTTACCAGGGATATATGCATATCCTGTGTGCCTATGCTAGACATAAATACAGATATTTAGGAGGTTCTTTCACTGAAATATAGGTTATATTCAATTACACTCTGGTTGTGTTTTCACTTCCTGTTCTTTGAAAACGCTCCTAGAGAGCAAGGCAATAATTTTCCTCAAGAAAGGAGAATGGAGAAAAAAACCCCACTGAAATAGTAAAAAATCAACAGTGTAGTTACTGTCCCCAGCTTTGCAGTGGTTTCATTTTAGCCTTTGGGTGTCAGGCTTTCATTTCATACTACAGAACACTTCCTGAATTCCTGGGGCTTCATTTCTTCTGCATCTGTAACATTTTACCTCTGTCTTTTTCTTCTGTTTTGCTGCCCTTGCTCCTTAGTGCCATGCTCTAGAAAGGGTGTTTAGGTTGAATTTACACTGAAGAAATCCCACCAGGAATATCAGGTTGCAGCATTGCTTTCATCTCATTGCTCTTTCAACAGACAGCCCCAGCTCTGTTTTGTTAATTTTGACAGAGAAACTGTTTCAAATAGAATTACTGAAAGGCATCTGGTCTCATTTTTGTCAGTACCTTCTTGGATGGTACCATGGGAAGATGTTTGTCTTATGGAAATTAATGAGAGAACTTTCTCTGCAGATGAAGGAACAAAAGAGCAGCAAACGTTTCATGCTTGTTGTAATACTCTTTCTTCTTTATGTTAATAGGCAGCAATAGAACCAGAAAGTCATTGGAGAAACATTCTCTTAATGTCATCTTGTTCACAACATCAGAGATGTAGCGGCAAAACTGGTGATGATAATTGTATATAACCTGTAAAGTTGACATAGACTTACAGAATCTATGGAATATCAGCTATAAGTGTATCTGCAGATGGCTTTCTCTAATAAAAAGCTTTTAGTCTTAAATGCATGTTGGAAATTGCAGAAATTTGGCATAGTATAAACGACTTTCAAAGAAGATATAATACAAACTTAAATACTTACAACTAGTTTTTGATGGAAGAATATTTAGTTTTCTATGGTTACATGTACATATATCTGTATATGTGATAAAAAAATTAAAAATACTTGTGATAAATTAGCTGTTGAATAGTGTGGGCTAATTATAATTACACTGAGGGGTTTTTTTTTCTGCTTAAATTATGTGAGTAAATTGCAAGAACGTTTTTAATATAACATTGCCTAACAAAATTGTTAACACCTTCTGATTTCTGATGGAAATCTACTAGATCTGGGAACTTTGCACTGTATCTTATTTCTTTGCCTAGGAGCTAATGATCTGAAGAATGTTCTGTAATGGAAAGTGTAACTAGCCACAAATTTGTACTAAAACACTCATAATAAAGTTCCAGCCATAACTAGGAGCATGTGGCTGCCAAATATCAATACAGTATTAGGGGTCTTGGCTTCTATTCCTTTTGCAAAGAAGGACTCAAACCCTTCTGACTCCTGAGAGATGTCATAAGTGTTGTATTGAGATAGGTGTCTTCTTCCACTGCTTCTGTTATTCTATTCCATTTTACATTTCATAATAAAATATTGATCAGAGCATTAAAGTTGCTATATAGCCTGATAATTAGGACACTGATCTGAATCCTATTTCCTGTGCCAGCTGGTATTTCAGTATAAAGGCATCCATCAGCTTGAATTTAAATCCCTGTTTTAAATCAGGTGGTGCCCTAAACTGCTAAACCATAGAGACAGACCATCTTGGCTCAATGAATATTTCATTATGTCCCAAGCAAAGAGATGGAGAGCAGCATTCTCTGAGAAGCTGGGAATTATCATGGTCACTGAAGAGCCAGGGCAGCAATTGTGAAGCTTTCAGAGGTCCCAGGCTCCTAAATCCACATTAAGCCCATCTGTTGACCTATGAATTTGAAAAATCCTGGAAGCCTTCAGGCAAGTTGTAAAGGAGACAGACTCCAAGGATCTTTGTCCTCTCACCTGTTCATTTATTTGTTAATTGGGTGCTAAAGAACTCAGCAGGTACCTTGGCACGTGATTAAAGGGTTTTGCAACATTTTTGGCATGAGTTTCACCAAAATCTTATTTGTCTTCTGTGATTTTACTGTGATCTTCGAAAAATATCTTCCTTTCACCAATTCAACATCCTTCAAAAGAAAAAGCAGAATTGTTCATATTTTCCAAACAGCTAAGTGTTTACTTTTCAGGCTTAAATCATTATATGTAAGGTAGTCAGACAACTCATGACACAGAAGGAGAGCTCTCTGCAGAGGAACATGACAGACTGTGTCACTGGTTTCTAATACATGTGAGCTTTCATGAAGATCATGTTTCTGATATTTGTGTAAAGTAGGATGCCAGGATCGTATTGCTTGGAGTGGGAGGATAAGATGATCTGATCAGTGTGCCAAGTTCCTGTAACTCATCACTTTCCATTCTCCATGAAGTGGCATTCCCCTAATCTGTCTGCCAAAAGCTGGTTTCTGTTTCACAGTCCCAAGGATGGTGTAAAATCACACTTACTTATTACCTTCCTGTTAGGCTAAGCACTGCAAAACCTGTTTCTGATTTGCACTTGGTTTTGAAGTGGTGGTCAGCTGCTCAAAAACTCTTTCACATTCTCCTTCTCTCTTCTTCCACACCCGCCCCTGCCCCGTCCCCCCCTCATCCCCCCAGCCCTTTCCCCACCTCAGTTTGGGCGTACTTCCAAGTGTCAGCAAAAACTGGGTCCCCAGCCACATACAACAGGCAGTGCCTGCTGTGTTTCATTTTTGTTTCAGATGGATTGAAATACAAGACACAGAAAGGGTTCTGTCTGGAGTCAAACTTGCTCAAAGAGGTATATCAGTGCATTAGACTGTGTTATTTCTGCGATATTGGCAATGCGATTCGTGTGATATTCACACATAAAACCAGTAAGTTTGGGAAAAAAACACACAGGTTTCTAGTTGTGCCTGGAACAAGCAGGTGTAATCCTGGAAAAATAAATTTAATCCAGTTGCTAGCACTGATTCCTTTAGCATTTTATCAAAATCCCTGTTGTAGCAACGGTCTTATTCTGTTTTTTCCATTCTGCTTAACCAGCAGATGACTCAGTCTACAGACCAAGATAATGCTGTACAATTATAGCATTCAAAATGGTTTATGTGTGACTACTCAAGGCTTGTCTTCACTCTGTTTATTGGCTACCAGCACACTAAGCTAAATGCAAGTTAACAAATTCCTAAAAATACCCCAGGGATGAATCATCCCTTTCAAAAGGGTTCTGGAGAGTGTTTACCACTGATGGTAAGTCATGGGGTAGCAGGGAAGCCAATTTCTGTTACAGAAAGAGACAAGCTTGAGTCAGCCAAATGCTATGTTACAGTTTCTGAATACTGTGCCTGGAAGATGGCTATTATGAGTTCATGTTCTCGAATTTGGACAGCTAAAGGAAACTGTTAAAGCAAAATTTTCCCAAAGTATCTTGCAATCCTGATGTCTGCTGCTTTCCATAGGAATGCAGGAATTAAGATTTTCTAATTTTTTTTTTTTTTTTTTTTTTTTTTTTTTTTTTTTTTTTTACTTCCAAACCCTAGAGCCCTAGAGTGACTCATCATTGTCAGAGAAAAGATTTTGTTTCCTGGAACTTAGAAAATTGCCTTTCAAATCTTATATTGGACAATGTGTGTCCAAATTCGTGGCATAGATGTGTGCTTGAACATTCTCTGCTACCTACAGAACAGACTGAATTATTTCTGAAAGGAAAATAATTATATGCTGTATTTTTTTCCATAAAAATGTTTGTGTTTCATAGATCCAGGATTTCAGATAAAGTCCTAGAAACAGAAGGGTTAAATAGCAACAAAAACAGCAACAACAGTAAAATCTAGGAGAAATTAACACTGACATTTCAGCCACTGCCCTGTAATAAACACACAACAAACCATAACAAATTTATTAATCTACCTATAAGAACTTAATATTATCCCAGTATTACTACTTTCCACTCTGATTTAATCTGATTGAACATTATTTACTGTAAATTGAAGAAATGCAAAAAGCATAATTCATGGAGATCTTTCTGTTTGTTAAATAATTGTTTCACATTTACAATTTGATCTCTGATAAATGGCATAGGCAGGAATGCCCCAGTGTGGATTAAGGATTTATCTCCAGTGCTGTTCAGCTGTGCTTTTCTCATGGGTGTTGCAATCCCCACACATTTGAGATAACCTAAGTGGCCACACAGCTGCATCATGGCATCACTTCAATTGTGTTTTGGACACCCTGCACATCCACTAATTCACAACTAATGCAGGTGGCTTGTGCTCATGAGATGTATTTAGTAGCACCTTTACATAACTCAGGCATAGGTTGGAAGAATAAAGTCCTAAAGGCATCATTCAATAAATAGATTACCAATTAGAGTTAACATAAAAACATGTAGGTCTTCCACATTTACACCTTGACAGGTTGCAAAAGAGGGTTGTACTCTCCAGATAAAAGTAGAAAATAGAAGATAAAAATAATTTTAGAAATCTTGATTCAACCAATGGAATATACAGAAGACATCTCACAGCCCATTCCTGACACACCCCTCTGTTTCATGCCTGTCATCCGAGAAGCAGCAAAGGGAAAGGCAGGGGTTCACCTCAGAAAATTTGAATAATGTTTGTGACAAAAAAAGTAAATTAAACAGGAGTTTTTGAAATAAAATTTTGAAAATAAGGATAGTGTGAATGATTTTATACTCTGCAGTCTTCTTCTCTGTTAGCATTCATTGCAACCACGCAATTTTGAAATTCCTCACATGTGACCAGTGAGATGTGTCACACAAAGGCACATGAACTGGCACCTTCACCCTCACAGACCAGAATCCTGGATTCTTTGCAGGGAAACTGCTGACTGCTTAGAGGTTAATTAATTTTATTTCACAGTGAAAAAGTTCAGTCAATCCTTATTTCAGAATGAAAACCTTTTTTCCATAATTCTATGTTTGCAATTTAATCATACTGCCTTTGTCCCTTGACTCCTCCCTCTCACAGTTACACTTTAATAAGTATTCTGATGTTTGCATTGAGATTGTGTTATAAATCTTTAAGAAAGTAGCCTATGAAACTGTTCACTTGTGCTCACACTCCTCTTGGCAGAAGGAAAAGTGTTACCTAAGATGTGCTGCAGCCTTGTTTGCAGAGGCAGATCTGGGAAATTGACTGCTGGAAAGAGTTTCTGCGAAGAGTAAATGAGGATACCTTTAGATAATCACCTGTGATGGAGACTTTGAAATGTACACCAGAAATGTTTGTAATAGGAAAACCTCCCGCTTGATCCCTGTGAAGATTTGGAGGAAAGGCTGCTGCCGTTCAGTGAGTGATGTGTTACCTCACTCTGGATGCTCTGTGAAAGTCCTTTGCAAAACCTTTGCCCTTAGGTTGATGTGAACTGCAAGCTTTTAGCTCCTGCATTTTTCTAGATGATGCACTTGCTGTCCTTCACAGACCATACTTTGAAAGAGGTGCTGTAATGCAGTTCACAAAATGAGATGCAAAATAAATGAGTCTGTTGGCAGAATGCTGCTTAACAGCCTTCTGGGAGTTGTTTATCAGAGCCCAGCCCCACCTCACATCCATCCTCACCACCATCAACCCCTGATTCTAGTGAGGGCTCAGAGCACTCACTGGAACCACTGAACAGTTGCAAACTCACCAAATAATCCAAATGCATGAGGGGCCAGGACACGAGTGAAAACTTTCCTCTTCAAAGTCCTTCCTCTCACTTTTTTACAACCAGACAAAGACAGATGACAGCCCAAGGCCTCTTACAAGATTTAGAACCAAAGAAACCTGAAATCTCTTGTTGGAAGTTTGGCACACCGCAAAAATGAGAGGACTAAGTGTTTATGTGGTAAATGTGTAAGAAGAGAAATAGGTATTAATGAAAAATTTATAATGATAAATTTGTGTTAATGAGCACTTGGGCAAGAAGACCACTCAAAAGCTGGTTTGGCTCAGGAGAATATTTCCTGATGTCTCCAACTTGCCCTTTATTCCTAATTCAAATTCTGCTAAAGAAACAAAGTATTGATGTCAATAAATATATAGAACAAAAATTATACAGCAGGCCTAAATATAAGTAAGCATCTGCACAAGCTTCAGTGCCCACAAGCCCACCTTCAGATTGTGTTACATTCCCTCCTCACAACTGGAGGAATTTACATACTTCTATTTATGCTCACTTGATCCTGTAAGATGGAACATAAGAATAGAAAAATCACAGAATAGTTTTGCAAACAACTCTAACTAAGGCTAAGGTTTATTGCAATAGCAAATTCACAGTTTTACAGTAAATTTGCTTTCTTCTCTGCTCACAAATGTGTGATATTATTAAAACAGTACTCAAACAAGAGCAAAACAAATTTCTGGAATAAAATTATACATATCTAAAAAGATAGTCCTCAGAAAAGTGCTTGAAGAAGTCCAAGCACAAATAATTGCCTTAAGTATGCATGGTTTTCTCAATTGCATATGCATTTTCTATAATTAGACCTGCATGAATAACAGTTTTTTCTCTTTGTTGGCAGCTTTCAAAACAAACCCAATCAATGAATGTACAGGCATCAAAGGACATTTAGTATTGATTAAAGCCAAAACATTTTGGTTCAAAAAAACTTTGAAATTAAATATTTCTTTTTCTTCTGAATTTTTAACAAGAACAATTAGTAAAGATCTGAATTTATGAAACACTTCAGTACAGCTGTACATGTATTTTTCCCATGCAAAATTCTTCCTGGAAAGGCTTCAACAAATCACAAATTAGGAAGTTACAGCCTGTTTAGAAATTGCAGACAAAATGTCAGAATTCAGTTGTGTATATAATCTCCATAATTTCCAATTCTGTGCCTTTTTTCCCTACTTACTTTTACTATTTTTTTCATCATTTTAATATTTTTAGTCCTCTATTCAACCTCTGCCCATGCTTAGCTTATTTTAGTTCCGATGCGCATGTGCTAACAGTGAAATCAGACCTCTTATGCATTCCAAATCAAAGAGAATTGACAATCTTCTGTGCCTCAGTGTTTCTGGTTTTGATATGGTTGACACTGCTGGGGTCTGTATTGGTTTATATTTTCAATACATTTTTTAAGGATTAGTCACCTTTTTGGCCTCCTAGAACAGCATATAGCTGTGCAAACAAGTGTAGGTAGGGGAGAACCTTGTTTGGGCTGTTGGACTAAGCATTCATGACAAGGAAATCACTGCATCCACATGCACTGCCAAGGTGCCATCCTGACAAAGTATCTTTTTTTACTACAGTCACACAATTTATGGTATCAGCAAGTTTTAGAGGTGAAATATGTGTATTTCATTGTTAGAATTAAAAGGAACGCATTAAAATCCTTCTCCACAGCCTTTTTTTTTTCTTTTTTCTTTTTTTTTTTTTTAAACACGGTATTAAGTAAAAATGCTGTTAATGAAAAAAAAAAAAAAAAAGGTCAGTGTGACAGGTTTAAAGATATGCTGCTGATTACTCATTAAAGCAATTTTGCAATGAGGATTTTAAAGTGTCTTTGCTTCCACTAATGCTCTACAGTCTCTCCAGCATGGGTCAAAAGCCCTGGGGGCTTGAAGGAGATAAACAAATGCATGAAGTTCATGAGTGCTTGAATTCATCCTGTTTCACTGAAATGTACAATTACATCCCTTAATTAAAACTGTCCTGTTGTATTGCTGCGTGTGCAGTAGGAGTGTGAGTTAGGAGTGTTCCAGAGGCTTTGATCCTGACAATGATGTCAAGGTGAGGTGGAGTTCAGGCTCCCTGGAACTGGGGTTCCTGGTGCACGTGGAGGTCTGACCGCTGGCAGTGGGTTCAGAAGTAATTGAGGGTTCAGTCTTTTGCAAGTGTTTTACATGTGGCAGTACCTCAGCTCTGATTGCACTTGAAATTTGGTGTGGATATTTTTTTCTGCAAAAAGGAGAAAAAAAAATCCAACTAGTGCCTCACCAAATTTGTGTAACAGATGGGTATTGATGCACTGATACATTTTGGGATACTATATTGGTGGTATGGATATCCTACCACTTCAGGTGCTCTGCCATCATCCCTCTGCATAGTAAGAAGTATATATGGAGAAACCACAGTCTAAGCTGACCAAAGAGGCACAAAATTTAATACAATGAATTTGTAAGTTCTATATGTTGGATGAAGAAGGGAAAACCAGTCCACAAATGTTTTATACCCACATGGACCCACTGGCTAAATTTTCTTCATGTGATGCAGAAATATTCTGTCATATATCTCAGAATTCCACAGTGAGGTAGAAACAAGTCCCTGCACCTAAAAGAGGAAAAACATTTGGAGAGGAGAGAATGGGGAAATGGAGGCAACAAAATGTGAACATCACAGAAAATGGAGAAATATTGCAGAAATTTCCATGTCTTTCAATCCAAACAAAATCACAGAAACCAAACCTGGGTCTGATAACATGTGGTTTTAATTGTTTGATAGGAAAGGTATCCCTGGAGGAATTTCTGACTTCAAGAGTAATTACCAGCAATGTTTTGACTGCTGATGCCTTTGGGCAGCAATTTGCTTCTGTTTAGTTTTAAGATACTGTCACGTCAATCAGATCTGTGGCGTCATTCACAGGGAATTGTGACACTTAGACCGAAGAAAATGCATGTTATAAGGCACGTCCTCCAATCCATGCTTAAGGCAGAGTCATTTCATCCAGCTGTTTTTTCAGAACAGAACACTGGAAGTGTTAATTGGAGAAATGAGACATTCATTAAGCATAAAGATGATTGGAAACAAATTTCTCCTCTTTTCCTTTGCACAGTTTTATTTACAGACACTGATAGTTCTGTAATTGTTATTTATCATATTTCTTTGCACAACATTAATGAATAAGCATAAAACATTTATTTATGAAGTTCTGCACAATTGCTCACCCTCTCTTCTTTCTTCTATGCATCTGTTCCGCAGCTCATCAAAACTAGCTGCAATTTCTATCAGTGTGTTCACAGATATCTATCCAAGAAAAGTTACTGTAGATAGAAAATCTGTATGGTGGAATTTTGGAGGAGGAGGTGGGAAATTTTTTGGTTTGTTTGTTAGTTTTTCAGATTTTTTCTTTTGCCAGCTTCATGTAGTCAGTCTGGATGTCTGTGTAAAATGCTCATAACTGAAATTTAAGGTTTTTTATTAGACTGTAATATCATATATTGTGCTTTGATTTTTTTGTGTAATTATCTTAGAATTAATGTTGAAAATATTAATTTAAAAATATTTTCTACAGATATTCTACACACAGATTTAAAATATTTGAAAAAGTTCCTAAAATTAATAGTCTTTCTATTTTAGGTCCTCAAGTGACCTAACATTCACAGCTGCTGTTCTAACACCCTTGTGTTTCCACCTACTAGAAAAGAGGGAAGTTAATTTCCCTTTATCAGTGGCAGGCTGGTCAGCTATGGGGACTCTACTCAGTAGTTTCAGTTGTAGGACACAGAAGTGCTTCTCACTCGTGGAAAAAATCTCCCATCCTCTCCACCTCCTACTTCCACTTCAAGCCAGATTTTTTTCCTGTGGGAAGGAATACTCAGAGACTGGAGCCTTTCTGCAGCACAGAGCACACTTCAGGTGTCACCACGAGAAGTCTGCAGCAGGAGAGGATTTTCCTGTCTACAAACAGACTGATCCATTCTTTTCACGAGAACTGCAAAACATCAGTGCATGCAAAAATGAAAGTAGTCAAAAATATCAAAAAGCTACTTCAAGCTCCTTTATATTATAAACTGTAATCACTGTGATTATTATAACTTAGACCTCTATTAGCACCTAAAAACCCCAGTTCCACATTGCAAAAATTGTTTAGATACAAGGTGAGTGAAGGGTTCAGCTACTGGCAGAGAAGTGAAATATTTTCCAGTGTGTTACAAAAGATAACATGCTAGATTGTGCTCCTAGGACTGGACAACCCTGCAATGTTTGGCAAGTGACTTTATCACCTTGTGCCTGTTTCCTATTCACAGATTTGGGCTGTGAGTATGTAGTGACATGTTACAGTGTTTTCAGATTTGCAGGTGCAAGGAGCTATTAAATAAAATAAAAAAAGGAAATTAGGAAACAGTGTTGGCAGATGAAAAAAAAAAACATTAAAGAAAACATCTGTGAAGAATCTGGAAGTATAAAAGGTCAATCTGTTCCCTAGCCATGCATTCAATCTTATTTTTATTTTCTATGAGAACTGTAAAGTAAAATCTTATATAATCTACCAAATGAATCATCCATGGGAAAGAGAGTTTTGGAACACTGCAGGAAAAACAAATTCAGTGATGATGAATTTGAGAAGGTAGATAAATGGTCAAATTTTCAAATCCTGACAACTTTATCCCCCAGACTCTTTTTTTAAAGAACTTTTATCTGGACATTTTCAAACTTTTATTCATTCTATACTACAGATATGATTCCTGAAAGTCACTCAAATAAAACTTCTATTTATACTGGACTTGAATTCCTTCCTTATTCTGCCAGAGAGCTTTAGGGTTTAAAAATCTTTGAAAGTAAGAGATTAATGATAACTTTTAGTTAGATCAAACTGAAGTAGGTGAAATACAAAAATTAAAATCAGAATTTTATAAAACTGTTGGGGTTTGCAGATCTCTACTCTCTTTATTATTTAAAGAATAATGAAAATACCTTCTAGAGAAGGCAGAAAAGCTGCAATTTTCTACATATTCTTAATTTCACAGATAGATTGTTGACAAAGTCTATTTCCAAATTAATGGAAAACCAGAACAGTCACATAGTACACACTATGGGAGCACACAGAGTAATCAAAGAGCATTAAGGGGATATCAATCTGTGCTGAGTTTTGGATGACTGATGGCACTGCAGCCATTGGAATTTTTCAGCAAATAGGACAAAACGTGACACCTGCAGCTTCACTCCTGTGCTGTGCAACAACTCAGCAGGGGCTGAGGTCTCGCTGTGCTGCAGGGAAGGCAGAGAAGGGGGGCTGGCCTGGGACATCAATTGCACCAGGAAAATGAAAGTGCTGCCTTGGTCTGAAGGCTGTGCTTCAACATTTCCAAAACTTTGCACAAATTAATAACCTTCTGTTGGGTTTTTCAGGCTTGCTCAGTCTGCTACATTCTGTGTCACAGTGTCGTGGTACTCGTGTGTGACACTGTCATGCCTCTTCCCAGCTGCATTTTGAAAACCCCACCCAACGTGCCAAACGGAGAAATCCCATCCCTGGTTGTGCTGTGCCTGGCTCGCTGCAGCATTCGGTGATGGAGATCTTGCACTCAGCAGGTCACACTTCTTATTGCAGGGCTGCAGGTCAGAACCTGTCACAAGGCTGAGACAGCTCCAGGGAAAGGTGTTTTACTAGCACAAGACCCATTCCATATTAACATAATCATATTCCAGTGTTAGGACAGCCTTAGCCTGTAGCAGTTAAGGAGTATCTGCAGTTTTCTCCATTACACAGGGCAAATACAGCCCCCATGGCTCTCATCTTCCCTCTCTTCCTTCTAATTATGGAGGCTGAAACAATAGGTTCAACAATCTTATCGAGAGCTTCAAAGCAGGGTGACAACAATAATGTTAAAGGGCAGCCAGTCGTGCTATACTTTTGTAGAGAGAAGGGCAAATAACCCTGTCATGCAGCAGGTTCCCACTGACAGGTGAGGTGAAGTGGAGACACTTCTGCAGGTGGGTTATGTGCAGGTGTGTTAAACTAAAGTTTAAAGGAACCTCATGGGCATATTCCATGGTTGTCTAAATAGACTTCAGAGCAGATAGACTTTCAGCATCATAATATCTAGATAAAAAATATCTTATATACTTGCATATAAATATTACTTAATTCTAGCAAACCGTGCAATAAATTAACTTTTCTTAAGGGATTTCATTTTACAGTTTAAAATGGAAGGAGTCCAGTCTCACCACCCTCTGCGTGTGTCAGGATTTCCCTTGCACCAATGAAGAAATCAACAGTGAAACAAAATGAACTACTTTCAGATCATGCAGAATTTTATAACTAAGCTACGATTATTTGGTCTTATGATTCTACAGCAAAACCATATAAGTGCCAACTACTGCTCCTGGAGTTGCTCTGACTGTCATTCTTTGAACCATTTACATTCTCAATCAGATTAAACATATGTTAAACTACTGCCCAGCTACAAATGAAACCTGTAGCACTGAAATGGGCTATATTAATTTTTAATACTACTCCACAGACTACTCTGACTTTACACCATGGATAAATATATGCACCTCATGGCCTCCTGTGAGTTTGACATTTTATGGGAAAGATAATATACTGCGTTTGTTCCCAGTCCCCAAGAATACCAAGAATGCCAGTTTCCATGGTCACTCTCCCTTAACAGCCTGAAGGTACATCTGTAGTTTTCTGTACCATCTTTTATAACCTCACCTTTTAAAAACCGTGACAGTAGATCTCTGACTAGTTTAAACACTTCTCAATTCTACTGAGAAGCTGAGCAGCTCATTCATAGCTATTCTTATCCTTCCTTATTTCTTCATCATTCATCATTTAAAAGGCTGTTTCTCAGTTAATCCTCTGTGTTCTTTTGTTTCCAGTTGTGAATATTCATTTGGCTTAGGAAAGAGACAAACGTGGATTATCCTTTAAATGGTGCCTCGAGGTTAAATTGGTTTGGAAAATAAAGGATTCCAAAAACCAACCAAACAAAAGAGTATTTTCCCAAACCCTGGCCTTCACAAACTTGTCTCTTGATGGCACTGTAAATATGAGATGCTATCCAGGGGAGATTGAGAAATTTTTCTGATATGGTCGTCCCTCTTCCTCTACTATGCTTTTTCACAGGAAACGAAAAGCCCTTTGTTTTTCTGAGAAGAGAAAAATACAGCTAACAGTGTTGACTCTGGACTGATCACGATCAGAGTTCCTAGCTAATATCCCACCAAGGTGAGAAAAAACAGTTTACACTTTCAGAACTATGTTGTCTTCAGAAAAAGGCTGCCCTCAAAATAGAATGACCTCAACTGTAGCAATTCACACTCAGCTCAGCCTCTGAATGCCACCTTAGCAAATAGAAGAATCTAAAATGAGCAGTTTCCTTTTCTTGTTGTTTTTAATAACTTCTGAAAGACTCCTGAAAGTCTCAAGTTTGGTGTGTCACTGCCAACTTGCAGAGATCTCTTCTCTGAAGTTTTTTTTTTCCTTACATATTAATCTTTGCTGTGTAGAGAAGACACTTAAAATGCAGAAATTGTGGAGTTCTCCTTCCAACATGGGAGTCAGTTTCTTTTTATGAACAAGTAACATGAGACTAGATTCTTGCTAAGCTCCAGGTGGCACTGCTTCTTTTTCCACGAAGGAAAAGCCCTGCCTTTATATCTTTAGTTGTTCTTTGATTTTTCTTTGGGTGATGGCTTTGTTGCTTCAATGTTTCGCTATATCAGTTGTTGGAGATGTGACAAGTAGATAAGGTTTGGACAAGGCCATCAACAGCTCCATGCTAAATAAATTAGGCACAGACAAGGAAGGCATTGTAGCTCTGGACACAATGTCCATTCTCTGAGACCACACTTGATGAAGCATCATAAAACATACTGGAAAGGAGAGTTTTGATTCAGGAATAGTGTTTTGCTTACTCTGTCTTTTTATTAAGTAGGGAGAGATGAAACATTTTGTTTCAGGCAGAAGTTTGAGTGAAGAAGATCAAGAAGTCTTTCATCTAATGTTTTTACTGTTGGGTTTTTTAATTCATCATCTATTTTTTGTGGCACTCGATTTTCCCAAACACATGAAGGAAAAGAACACTCGGGAAGTATCAAAGCCACTGCCTTTTTCTTATCTCTCTGTGTTTCATTCTGTTTTCTCTGTCTTTAATCTCTGGGTAGTGGGGGAGAAGCTGTGCACAGCACATTGTCAGGAACAGAGAATGGAGGTAAATTGTACCTTTGCCTACGCCTATGAAGATTGTTGACAAAGTCTATTTCCAAGAATCCTATGTAGTTCTTTTTTTCTTGAAAGGGTACATTATGCATATATTCCCAGTCTTGTGGTATGTGCTGTTGGACATTGAAGAGGACTTTTTTATAGTTCAGTGAGGAAGGTTTATTACTTTGAAGGCATTTTGCTAGTTGAATTTCCCTCCTCCATTCCACTTCCTCCCTCTTCTGCTTGGTACTGTTACCTTTTCTTCCAGCTGATGTAGTTCTATAAAATAAATAACTTCAGACATATCTAAGTGTACCAAAGTGAGACTGGAGCAGAAGAGGTAGATTTACTTCCACAAGTCTGCACCAGATCTGAATTAAAAAGCTGGTGGAGAGACACCCATGGACACCAGGTCGCTAATCCAAGTCATAAAAAGTGCAGTGCTAAGCTGAGACTCCCCAGGGACAAATTGGAATCACTGAAAAATTTTTTCAGCGCTTTTTTTTTTCCTAAGGAACCAAATCAAATATTCCTGACATGAAGGTAAATAGTAAGACATAAAAAGACAAGTGACAAGAGTTTTTGAAATCACATCCCATGGTGAGGGGTTTTGGTTCCAGGTTTTGGCCATGTGCATGTCACCATTTGTCTAAGCCTTCTGAAACCAGAGCAGGGATAGGGAATTCTACAGCCTGCAGCACTCCTAGAAGCATAACAAATTCTGTTTTAAGCTAGGTGTGCTAACCACTAGGCTGTGGAATTCCATGTCATTTTGCTATATATTACTAATGCTATTGATAAAAGAAGGGCTTCTTATTTTATTTATATATGTAGTTACATATATGTTTATATATCATTTTATCCATATATAATAATGATAATTACACATATAATGGTTTCTTCCTCTTTCTTTTACATTTATGATCATTTTCTATTAGTGCATTTTTTATGTACTTTAACTTACAGTGGAAGATAAAATTAAATCCTGCAGCTGAGTACTGAAGTCAAGAAAAGCTGAATAAGTGCTCTGATACTCAGTACTTCAATCACTCTTGCACAGAACTTCTGTGCTCTGTTTATTCTTGCTGATGTCTTCAGGGCTTAATCCCCTCCCTCTTGTTGCCAGCATCAGTGAGGGTAGTAATGCTACCTGTGTGGACATTTGAGGTAGAACAGGATTTGAAAAGGTCATTTTGTTTAATTTGCACTATGAACACCAACTCCATGGAAACCCTTTCATACCATGGGAAGAAAGGCATGCCAGATAAGAGAAATGGGATGAATGTGAGGGTGACCCATTTTTCATCAGCTCCTGTTCTTTAACATCGTGAGCAAAAATATCGGCTAGTGCTTCAGCTGCAATATTACTGCTATTCTTTAGGGCTTCCCACCTCTTTCTGCTGGAGAAAATCCCACTGGTCCCAGCCAGGTTAGAAGCCTGAAATTCAGTGAGGCTTGGGTGCTTCAGCAATGAAAGAAAACAATACATCGTGCCATGCTTACCTTCTGAGCAAAATGGGCTCAGAAGTGAAAACATTCTGTACTCTGGGCTGGTGGCTGTCACTTTTCTGAGCTGATTGCTTCACTGTTAATTTAGTAAGCTATACAAATCACAACTACTTCTGAGAGAAAAACATGGAAATTCATGTGCAGATTTATCTAGTTACTTCATCTATTCAAAATAAATTGCTAAAAAATATTATGGTGCCTCAGAAGCTCAGAGACCATATCTACTGATAAAGCTCAGGAAAATATAAACTTTGTGTATTTCAACAAGTGGAATTATTTTCTTTTTTTTTTTTTTAAAGTGACTTATAAAATCTTCCTCCACATTTGAAAGTGTAAACAGTCTCACTGGATCAGCAAAATTCAATTGGCTTAATCTAGGCATACTGTGTAGTTAACATTGCAAGAGAAACCCTTTATTTAAAATAATTATTTGGAAGGGTGGAGACAGATTTAATATCAACAAATTGCCATTCTTTTCTTTCTGTTGTAGCTTTTATGAATCTGAATGAAGCATTTTTCAGGTCTTTGAGACTTGTATTTGAAACTGTAATATATGTCTTGCTTCCAGTGTGACCTTTAATGTTTTATTTTTTTGATAGGCTGCTGTTCACAGCAGGGAAAAATGGCAGGAGGAGATTTCTTTATGGCAGAATAAAAATGTGTTTACCTAAAGAAAAAGCAATACAGAGCATAGACTTTTTTTTCTTTTAAAATGACAGGAAATGAGAAAAGGCTTCTCAAAGAGCTTTTGAGGAACTTGGTTCACTACCTGTAGCAGATCTCATCTATGCTTGGGGTTAATTTACTCATTTCATTCCTTGAGAGACATATATTAATATGTATTTACCCTTCAGGAGAGATATTAAACTCAGGCTTGTTGAAACAATAACTTTTTTTCTTCAGTGCTAGCAATGGACTTGTTGTATCGTGCTTTTTGTTTTATCAGTGGGTCTATGGTTTGATTTGTGATTTAGTATTTTTCCTTGGTCATGGTTTTTTCTTTTGTCTCCACCCTTTTCCCAGAAATGTCGTCAGCTAGTTTCTAGTTTCTATTTCTCCAAACTCTACCCATTTCCTAAAACTGTTTTTCTTCCTTGGAAGTTTATTGGTTCGCTCCTGTTATTCCCCGCCTGGGTTTTTACTCCCAACTCTCCTGATTTGTTGGAAGTTGGGTCTGCCCCTGCCTTTCCCCTGAGATATAAGTCTTTGTTGGGCCTTTAGCCGGGGCCCAGGAAGAAAGAGGGGAAGAAACACCATCAAATAAAGTTTCCCTGGGACCCCTGTGCGCTGCCTGTGTTTTATACTGCGTCAAAACAACTGACAACTGGGATTCAAGGAGCTCCAGGGGGAAAACTGCCGCCCCCCACTCTAAACATCAGCTAGCCGGGGAAGAGAAGCGGCATGGACTAGCAGTACAATTTGATTTAACCAGACTAGTATTCTATGGGTCTTTGTCTCCTTGAACTGGCTGGGAGGGCTCATTCAGGAAAGGATTATAGGGCAGGAGTCACTACGTGGTTGTGCTGTATTGCACATTTAATATGGTGTTTTTGGAGGTCCAAATTAATCTTGACTTTGCTCATTTCTGTGAGGAATCATGGCAGAAAAAAAACCGCTCTAGAAGCAGAAAGAGGTAATATGGTTTAGCATTGGCTTATCCATTTCATCTTTATTTTGTTCAAGGGGGACAGTGATACCATGCATCAGATCTTTCTGTAACCATGTCACCCTCTAAGTGGGAATTACAGTGTGGTTCCCATGCACCTCAATGTTCAGCAGAGTGCCTCAGGGACTGGAATAAGAGATACAAGGTCTCTTTGAAAATAATTTGTTGCCTGTGACACTGGCAAGGTTTAGGAAAATGTAGCTAGGGTTCAGATTTCACATGGAATTTACCATTTAAACTTACTGGTCTGGTCAATAATGTGCTGAGGAGAAGACTGAAAATGTGAGCATTATTTCTAGACTTGTCCATGGTTTTCTGGCTGACTTTGGTCATTTTTTCCTGAGCTTATTTCTATGTCATTTCTTTGCTATTGAAACATGAATGATGATGCTCTATGCGCTATCTGTTGAAGCCTGTGTATTAAAATAAATTCACATTCTGAAACAGTGACCAGGTTTAAAACACTACATTTTCAGCCCAGTGTATATTGTTCTTAAGTTACCTATATATTTCTCCACACGCCTGATATGATGAATTGCTGACCACCTCCATCACTGAGCAGCACATTTTCTGTTTGCACTGAAATGGACAGCATTTGAGAGAGTGCTGCAGTCCAGCACCCATCAAGAGGAGAGCAGAGCCGCCATCAAGCAGCAGCGTCAGCAAAATTCCTGTCTTGCAAATTTGGAACCCCCAGGGATGTTCAGAAGCACTGCCTATTAAATTCTGGACAGGGAGAATTAGTGAGGTCACGGTGAGGAAAATAATGTGCAGCCCAAGGTTCATATGAAAATAGATAAGAGACGTTTATTGCGGCTTTTCAGAAACTTGCACGACAGCCAGTTGGTGGTATTTTTAGTAACTTAGAATTATGCTTGTTATCTATGGAAATCCACAAAACACAACTTTCAGTAAATGAGTTTCAAATACCTCATACTCAGCAGGGAAAGTGTAACTGCTGAAGTAGTTATTTAAAGTTACTGAAAACACACTGGTTGTGGATAAATACTCCAAGATGATGTAAATTTTTAATATTCCTTGTTCTACCCTTCTGTGTCTGCTTTAATTTACTACCTTAATTTAGCTATGTGAAATTACTGAGCTATGTAACAGGAGTCTTTAAAATACAGCTTCTAAATTTACAGAATACTGCATCCTGTTTGCAGTTTTCTAAAAAATGTCCATGAACATCTCAAATTGCAATGACTCTGTAGAAGTTCAGCTGTGTACTGCCCTCCTGCAAAGTTTCCAAACAGATAACTGCTATGTCTAAGTTTTGAATATCATGTTTTTCCTTTATTGACAGAAAATTCATTAAGATTTTCAATATTCATTATTAAAACAAAATAAAAATAGTAATTAATTTTAATTCATGTTATTATAAACAGAAGTAATAAAATGAATGGCAAAACTAGTGCTAAGAAGCATTTGGTATTTGACCCTCCACAGAAAATTTCAGGGAGGTGTTTGGCCCTATTTATGTTCACTGATTTCAAAGATGAGCCTTTATATCCTTTACATTGAAGGATAACTATGGAATCAATATCCAATACAGTTAACACTCAGGTAAAGCAATTTCAGTTTCATCTTTTCCATAGAGGTTTCATACAGAAATAGTATTACTATTTAAAGGTAAAACATAGAGAAGGAAAACTGGAGTGAAAACACTACCTCTAGAGGAATTTAAACCCAAATGGTAAATATTATAAATATTCCATGGTAGGGAGATATTGGGATGTACAGGATGCAAATGTAGTTTACCTTGACAGTGGGCAGTGCTACTTACCTTGATGTTCACATTTTACGAAGTTCTTGAGCAAGAATGGTTTTTGTATACACACTCTCAAATGTATACTCAAATTTTGATTTCAATCTTCCAGTCACCCATGAGCCCTGTTTCTAAAAATGTTGATTTCTTCATGAATAGAGATTGTGGAGGAAGGTGAGATATCACAGCAAGTTCAAATCTGAAATTATATCACTCACATTTTATTATTCAGAAATAATTCATAGCCAAGGAACCTGACAGGAGTTCATTATATTAAATGTTTAAATTTTAGGTGCTCTGCATTGCATAATATGATTCTCCGCATGTCATAACAACCTCTATCAAATGCTTTTTCCCAGAATCTGTTAAAGGTACAGCTTTCCTTGTCAGTTAATAATAACAATAGCAATAAACTTTAAAAAAGAGAGCAAATATTTTGTACACATAAACACTTCTCACTAATTCATCTGCTCTGTATCCATACTGTTAAAGTTACCAGTGTTATTTTATAGGCCTGTCTTCTTTTGAGAGTGCTTTTATCAGACAATGACAAATCCATTGGTTCTGGTTGTATCATGCTCTGATGCTCAGCCATCTCAATCCACTGTAGCTGCTGTCTGAGACCTTCTTGGGGGGAAAAACCTGAGGCACAACAGAACAACTCAAATGCAGAAATCCTGCTTAACTCTCTTTTCCTGGAGATGTGGAGAAGGCTGTCACCCTTCTGTCCATTGTGTATGTCTGAAGTGATATTCCCCTGTGACTGGAGGCATCTTAGGATACCACTGTAGTTTAAGATATACTGTTCTCCACTGGAGACAAGCATCCTACTATTTCCCCTGCATGGCTTACTCCTACCCCTCATTTTATATTCCTTATTTTACCTTTTTATAAATCTAAAAGTCTCCAGAAGGTGCACCAACAATTTCTAAGACTTTCAGCTTACTCGCAGGTTGAGACTAAATAAAATACAAACTGATCTCAGTTCCAGATTCAGTAGTGCTGCTCCCTAATTTAACATCTTTAAATACAGCTCTGGGTTTGATTTTAAATTACTTGACAAGGTTTTTGTTTAAAGCTATTATCTACTGGGTTGCTGTGCTGCTGCCCGAGTTTCTCTACTCCCTCGGGCAGGGAGGAGGTCGCACCGGCTGAGCTGAAGGCACGGCAGCCGACAGCCGGGGGGGCACTCCCTAGATGCGCCGGGGCGTCCCGGGAGCGCCTCAGCAAGGGGCAGCAGGGAGCAGCAGGCAGGCGAAGTAGAAGAAAGAAGAGAGGGACCCTCCTCGGGGGTAAAATCCCGATCGTTTTGTTAACTCCAGGTGCACCAGCCGAGCAGGGGCCACGAGGCAGGAATACAGCAGCTTATAAAGGGGGTGGGAACACGACACATTGACCAATGAGGGAGCCCTGGGGAGTAAACAAACTCGTGAGAAACATGCCGGCTAGCCAGTAGGGAATGTGACAGGGAGGGCCCCTTGTTCCCGATCCAATCACCCACCGAAGAAAGGAGAACTTTCTGGAATATGGGAAGGAGACAGTGGGTGATGGACAGAACTTGGGGAGGGATTGACAGAAGGTAACCAGGGAAACAGGGGAGGAGAGAACGAATTGACACTCTCAGAGAGAGAGGTTCCAGGGGAGGGGGAGAAGGGGGATCCCAGGACCGAACCATTATAGCTTTAGGGGGTAACAGAACACACCAAATGAATCCTGCACCACAACACTGAGTCATTAGAAATTCAAATATTGGAGATATTGCCATGTGCTTTAAATTTCAGACCTAAGTCCATTTAGGTAGGTAGCATACTCTTCTTCTCAAGTTCCCTCGATCAAACTTGGAGAACTCTGCATTTTAGGCATGTATTAAACACATCCACCAAATCAATGATTCAGGAATATGGTTTTATCTTGCCCTATAAACTCATTAGGAATTGTGTTGGAAAGTAGTAGCAGAAATGGAGGCACCTGTGAATGTCTGAACACTGATAGTCTCTCAGGCCCTAAAGTGAATTTGGAAGGATGATTTTGGACATCTCTCTCACAAATGAAGACATACAAGTTCCACCAGAGTTGCACTTCTGCTCATTAAATGCAATTTTGGATCACTCCCTCAGTATCAACTTTCCTTAACCAGAGGAAGATTCTAACAAAAGCTGACTTTTACAAAAGCCTTTAAAAGGCTCTGTTCTTCATCTATCTCACAGTGTTTCTTGACCTACACTGTAAAGCAAACAGCATATAAACAAAATAATATGTATATAAAGCAAAGGGTGGTTTTGGTGCTTGTTTAGGGGTTGTTGGGTTGGTTGCTTTTATTGTTGTTGTTGTTGCTGTTTTTCTTTGTTTTCTATGTTTCTTTGCTTGTTTGGGTTTTTTCTTGTGTTTAAGTCATAAAAAATATCATTTGGGAAACATTCTGATACATTTCTCTGTGTGTTTAATTTCATCTTTGCTCTTGCTGGGAATGGAATCACAGTGAAGATCTTTATTATGTTTTAATGTTTGGGGAAAAAGAGGGCCTTGCTACATCTGTGTTGCCAGCACTGTACAAGTCATAAATGGAATCAAGCTTTTCAAAATCACGTGGTAACAAATGTATATTTTTGGGGAAAAACCTATGTGTTTTTTCCTTACCAAAACTTAGGTATCAGCAAAATATACTGTCTATTACAACAGTCCACGATTTAGGAATTAAAATGTCATGTGTATGGAATAGGAAATCACTGCTGTGGGATTCTTTAACATATTATGATATTAGATAAGTCACCACAGAACAGAAAAGGACAGAAGTGCTGGTTCCTGTAAATTTAAAAATAACCTTTTTCTTTCCTTATTTCTATGAATCAGAAGACTTGAAATTTTCCAGTTCTTTCTTTTCTGTTCCAATGGTGGAATATATTTATACTATTTGTAAAAAGCAGAAATTAAAAAAAAAATCAATCAGTTTTTAATGACATTAAAAGCGATTAAGACTTGAATCTACTTAGGTGATGTAAGTACATAACTTCTTCAAGATTTTGAGCTTTATACACGAAAGTAATGAAAGTAATAATTCTGGCTTCCTCAGAAGACATAAATACCAAACTATTCATGTATTTCGTCATTACTTCACGAGGAATAACGTTCCAGAGTTTAGTTTACAAAATACAGCTGGAGTTGGCATTACGGTTGGGAAACAATCAGCACCAGAGCTCACGAAGGGCATTTCTTGGGTTCAGCTCTGAGGCTGTGTTGGTGCAGGGGTGAGTGTGCATGCATTTGTGTTTGCTTTCGTTTTGCTTGGAGACAGCAAATGCAAAGTTACTTTTGATTTTTCACAAGTGCTGTTGAAATCACTGTAAGAGTGGCAAAGTACATTCTGTGAGTCACATGGTGACTTCTTTGAAAGTTTGTGCTTTTTCTCTCTGTAATGTTATATTCTTGAGAAAAATTGCTACTTTCTTTTCTTTTTTTCTTTGCCATTTTTTTCTTCTTCTGTGGAAACAAAACAAAGCTCTTGGCAAGGCACCCTGCACTTACAGCCCTCTTCCTTCTCCTTTGTGAGGTGTGATGTCACCACTTGGCACTGGGAAAGGCATTGTCTCACTGAGACTCCCATAAATGGCCTTTCTGTGCTCCTGATTTACATGTTAAGAAATCGGATGGGAATTGCTTGCTGTGGTGACTCCCACTTTCCTTTCAGTTAAACATGATTTGGTAGTAAATATCCACAGGATACATTGTTATTCATGGTACATCCTGCCTACCACCTAAGCACTTTTTTTTTCTTTTTTTTTCTTTTTTTTTCTTTTTTTCTCTGTTTTTTTGGAACTCTTAATTTGAACGGAACTTGCGAAATAAAGCTCTTCTTCCCTTCTCCCCCCTCTCCTTCCAAACATTACAAATGTTGGCTCTGATATTTGAACATTTCAATCCTAGAACAAAGGCAACTTGTTTCTTTATTTCAGAAGTAAACTCATAATGGTGGCATGCTTCCAGAGTGGTGTACTATTCCTTACAGAGTTGTATTTACTATGCCTTTGACAAGTCATGGCAAAGCTATTCTATTTTGAAACTGCTCAGGATTGATTCAATTTATAATGAAGCATTCCCTTCTGCATTTCAAAAATGCGTGGGGTTAAATTAGAAGATAAAGGAGGTTTTGTGATTAAGGAGCTCCCCACAGTCTTCTCTTAGGCTTTGGCAAATAACTTTATCTGAATTTTTCACCTGTAAAATAGGGAAAATATTTCTCTGTGCTTTTGGTTTGAGTTTTGTTGCCTTTTTTTGTGTGTTTGTTCTTTGTGTTGGTGGGGTTTTTAAAGTGATTTGAAGGTTTTAGCAGCTGAGGCTCCATGTACGTACAAGAACTACCTCAGTGGATTCCTGATCTCAGATGACCACTCCATGAGCCATTTTGATAAAATAGCTAATAATAATTAAATCCCAAATCCCAAATAACTTCAAGATTAGTAGAAGTTCATCTCTCATCTGAAGCATTTTCCTCTCTCACAGAATAAGCACACTGTAAACAATGGCAAAATGTCCTTTGACTTTCCAAAAGTCAGTACTACTCACCAGTGAACCTCATCATTTGGAGCACTACTTAGATCTGTATTCAGGGTTCAGGCAGTCCTGAGCTGCCATAAAAAGCTTGATGGTGTGATTTCCTCTATTATTTTAAGCTTTTAAAATTATGTCTATGATGAACATTTGCCATCTGTATTTGTTAGAATGTGATAGGCAGGATCCTTGGTTGATGCAAGTCAATGCTGCTCTGATTTACACCCTATTAGGTTTGGCACTGTGCCTGTTAAATAAAAAGGGAGCTCAGATATTGTTGTAAGTACTGCTGTGAGCTATTTTTACTTAGTCAACCAAGAAAAAATATCACCACCCTAAATAAAGAGAGTTTTAACAAGTCCTGAGTAGGTACTCCAGGGCTGTGAAAAATCTGTTTCTTCTCAGTGAGCATCTGGAACCCCCAGTGGAGCTCTGGCCCGTTCCCATACGCTTTTCTTCCAGCAATAACACCAGAGAGTGGCAGTTTCCCATCAGCTCTGTGGAGCAGAACTATAACCTCAGGAAGGAGTGAATAAACATCATTGCCAAGCAGCAGCTTCTGAGGAGAAGGGTGAAATTTCACGTGTTTAGTTCATGTGGAGAATGGAATGTTGACCAAGTTCATTCAAAAGATTGGAAAAATATCCTGGGCTTCACTAAAATTACTTTCTCCTTCTGAGGGCTTGACAGCCACTTTCTGCTTCATGACAGCAGCATTTTTCAACAAAACTGCCAAAAAATGCTGAAGCAACCTCTATGGAAAGAATTATTAAGCAACTGCCTTATAATGAGCTAAACAAAGGAGACAGTTTTTTAGACACACTTTACATTGTGGGTACAGGATAAGACTGTAATTTGTGTTTTATCAGACAGCCTGTGTGCCTAAATGTGATGCCAATTTAATATCCAAAAGCCTATTTAGTGTTTTGAGAGCAAGAACTTAATATCCTTTACAATTATGAAAATCCAGCTAATGCCACTAAATATTATTTAATTAATAATTTCACAAAGCAAGAGATATTAGTGCATTGAACAATATATCTTTCAGCACATAATGCACTTTTCAAAGTCGGACCTCTGAAAGAATACAAATTAACTCCTCTGGAATTTGGAGTGAGAAAATATTAAGACAACTAATAGAAAAATATAGAGACAGTAACCAGTGAAAGAAAGGGAGAGAGAGAGAACAGATATGGTAGAAAAGGTTATATATAGTATGGAAAATAAGTTACAAGGATTTGAAAACATCTGGAATACATTTCTGGAATGTCTCTGAAAAACAAAGCAAACCACAGGAGGAAAGTTACACTAAGAATTACTCAATTCTTTTCTTCCCTTCCTTTTCATAGAGGAGGGGATGCAAAACATGTTTGATGTTAATGGAAAAATTTCTTCTAGTATATATGCTCTGCCTCCACAGGCTCAACTGAGTAAGCACAAACCTAATTTTAAACATTTCAACAGCTCCTTAAAAATCATTGGGATTATGCTTGTGTTAGAATCACAGATATAAAAGGGCCTGAGTGAAAACCTCCTTCCTGTGTTTTTGATGAGCTTTGGAATAGGCTGGCTCCAAATGCCTTACCTTCCATGTCCTACACCTTGAAATCCACATATTTAAAAGTGTAATTTTGCAACTGAATGAGTGCTATATTAAGACCAGTGTTGGTCCAAAGTCCAGTGAAATACGCTTTTGTTCTTGTCCAGCCTCAGCATGCAAAAATATTAAGTGTGGAGTGGTTAGTAAAACAAAACAAAACAAAAAATATTTGCAAAGTGCCACTTAAAATAAAAATCAACTTCTATGGATGGATGAAGGACCCAAAAGTAAAGATTTTCTTATTTGTAAATGTGATGCAGGTGACATGTGTCATGCTTCATTTTACAGGTATACTTCATGGTGTTCAAAATTTAACTGCTGCTGCTGAGACACGCATCTATCCTTAAGCATATGTAGCAATTCTGACAGTAGCCAGAAGTCAAAGTCTTTATCTGAAAGTAGAACTTGAACGTCCTTTATCCAATTATTGTGAAGAAAAAAAAAAAGGACAAAAAAAATGCTATTCAGAGAGAGGCTGTGACTGCATGAACAAAGTCGATGTCATGAGAAAGGGATCAAGCCCAATATTTATGAAGTCTTCCAAGCTGGAATGTTTGTAAAATACTGTGAATTCTGGACCTGAAACCAGCTGATGTGTTCCAAAGACAGTCAGTTAGTTCTGAAAAACAAACAAAAGTAGTGCAAAAATAACACTCTGGGGAGCTTTGGATCTTCTCACTTCCCACGCTCTGTTATTCCCAATGCAATTCCCTCATGGAATTGTTCAGCTCTCATGATCCCTTAGAAATAAGGATGTTCTGTTATCAGCATTAGGAAAGGGTTATCTTTGTGGCCATGCTTGTTAAGGTTATATTCTAGTTTCAGCCAACCTGAAAACAGAGGTCTGAAGCCTAAAGATTGTAACTGACCTTGGTGGTGATCCTGTCCCATTTTCTGTGGCCTACCCTGTGCCACTGGCACCTTCTGCAAAAAAGAGGAGGAATTCTTTGATGCATCTGACTTTTGTACTCTTCTCCACTAACTGCCTTACGATTACTATCCAAAAGAAAAAAAAAAGTTCTGCTTCTCAGACAATTATGTGATCCATCAAGTTTTCTTTTTTTTTTAAATGAAATTTTTAATCTTTAATACTCTAAATCATGAAATCATGAGAAACCTTGAAAATGTGATAATATGGCAAACATAAAACTTCCATGAAACAAGTCTTATCCTAAGGTATTCAGGCCTTAAAAGAACCCAGAACTTGTAGACCCCACATAAGCATAATTACTATGGAAATGACAAAGTCACTTCTGCACAAGGTCTGAGCATTAGAGAATTCTCCCCCCTAAAAAAAACCAAAACAAATGGAAAGTTATGGATTAATTCCCTATTCATTGTCCAAACTGCCTGAATGATGAAACAACAATCTCTTCTGAAGGACTGAGAATGACAAGCTGATTTATTGTGAGCTCAGCGAACGTGCAAAAGACAAGTCAGATTTCTTTGGACAGAAAGCGGCAAAGAGTTTTAGAATCCTATGGTTAGAGTTCTCACAGGAAAATCTCAGTAATTTAAATGTCATTGTCCTGTACATTAAGCTGAAACTGCATACAATTTATAAGATATTTTGTCACTAGCTGTAACCCAAATGAGGAGATTTTTGTATTAGTATCTTCTTTTTCAAAGTTTTCAGAAGATAAGATGTTGCACATTTTCTATTAGATCTTATTGTGACAGTACAATATTAAATGCATCAAGAACTAATCATAATTCTGCAATATTTAATTATTTTCCTTCCTAAATAGTCTTTATGTATTTATTCACTAAAATAGTCTTTACGTATTTATTAACTATCTGACCATAGCAGTTAAATAGCTGCAATGTAGTTTTATTCAAATTGACAATTCTGATTATGAACCCTTTTGTCTAGGATTTTTGGAGATGTATATTTAAAGGAGACAAGTAGGCTGAATAATGTACTCAGGGCAATCCTATTTGAAAAGCAATTTTAATTTGCATTATTGATAGACAAAAAAAAATACAAAAGGTTTAATGGAGTTTAATAATAAGGTCTTGTGATTGCAGCATATTCCCAATAGCTTCTGTCTATTATCTCAGCATTATAGTAATCCTAGGAGTCTGTTAGTAAAAATGTGAGAGCTTTTCCTATCTGCTGCCTCTCTGACTTTTCCATCCGGTTCTTTTCTATTGCCTTTGGAAGAAATAGCTGCTTCTCAACTTTCCTCCGAGTCACTGAGTCCCAGTGTGCATCCTGCTTCAAACTACAAAACATAATCACAACGGGCATGAAATTCTCTTTTTCATATCCATTTGCCAGGTGCAGTAATTGCATGATGAGCATGAAATACCAGGGGAATCCTCCTATAAAGTGGGTATTGAATGAACAACAAGCATAGATGGCAAAATTACAATTCTCTGATCCTGACACTCCTGTCCTTTCTGCACATTAACTAAATTATTTATTTTTCTGATCTGCTGCAGAGTGGGTGATTATGTGTTGCAATGAAATGCTGTATTGAAAAATGCCATCTTCATGTCATTCATGTAATTTCAGAATCAGTTGGAACAATCCTTAATTCTGATGATTTTTTTGTTATTGGTAAGTGGAGTAGAAGTATGATTTAACTTTATGGCTGGTTGATCAATAGGTCATTTCCATGATAGTCTAGATTGCTTATGATTTCTGCCATTGGCACATGTGTTATTTCCTCACTTGTGTTAATTTACCTTTACTTATATTTTTCAAGAAAATAATATCTTTAAAAGAGAAAATTGTGAATACACTTATACAGGATTATTTTTGATGGAAATTCAGTTTATAAAATTAGTGGAAATGGGCATTTATATCTGTTATATTTTGAATCACCAGAAGACATAAGAACAGAATGGTACATCTCCATGGGCTAACAAAACTTCTGTGAAAAATGGTTTCTTTTCAGGAAATAGTAACTATAGAATCTTTTATTTTTTTTAGAAATGCCTTTTTTAAAATTTTTAATTTTTTTTTTTTTGTGAGGATGGCAAGTGCTGGAAATACATGTTATTTTTTATTAAGAAATTATTTCAGAAGCATCCATAGTATTTATGGAACTGTAATTGTAACAGATTTTCCTTCCCTTCTCTGAACTGTACACTATGGAAGAATGTATAATACTGTCTCAGCTGGAAGAAAATGCTGTGATACATTTTGAGATGTGTCATCTGACAGGAGAATATAGACATGGCTTTAACAGCACACAACTAAACTTAGACTAAACTTAGACTAAAAACCCTTAATTTTCAGCTGAAAAGTGTTAGCCTTTTTTTTTCCTTTTAAATTAATTAAATTAATATTTTTATTAATACTTTACTAGGGATAAGTGAAAGAAGCAGCTCCTTGAAGCCAAATGAAAATTCCTGACAAGTCTTTCTTCAGTATTTGGACCCTATTATCCACTTCAAAGCTCAGTGAATTGAAGAGACAGACATGCTGCAGCTGTCATTTTAATCAGCAATAGTGGTGCAGAGCTGGTGGCAGTACATATTAGACTGAAAATGAACCACACAGTAGAAAAATATCAATGAAACAAGCTGAGGTCTACAGGAGGACTGATTTTTATTTATTTGTAGTATGAATTTCACTTCATCATTCAGGTTCTACAATTAAACAAAGAAAACAAGACTTCAGCTTAAGTTTAATGGGAGCAGTATCTTATACTCAGGACAGCTGAGCCAATATTTTTCTAGGTAACTATGTTATCAACGTTAATGATGTTAATAATATTTTGGCAAACATTGCAGTAAAAATTAGCCAAGAAAGAAACACTGATCTGTTATAACTTTTATTTTTACTGCCAGTTAAACAACTTCCATCTCAATAAGTGATCTGTGAATCTGGGATCTTATTACTGGTGATATTCATCCTTCTTTAGTCATTTTGACCCTTGAAAAGGGAACTCATATCCAAAATTTTTGATATCTATATTATTTCTCAACAAACAATATAGATTTGTTGGCTGTCAGTCACTGATTCTCTCCCAGAGAATGAAGGGAGTTCTTGGTACAGAGTTAGAAATACTGTTGGCTGTTTAATTCTCTACAGTTCCAGTTCTTTAATTTGCTGTTTATGAAATGGCAGAATTTAGTAGGACATTATGAAATAAAATATGCATTTAATTATTATACAAGCTTCTTTATAACTTTATTAATTTTGAAGAAATTGCAGGAAGCACAAAATAATTCCCCTAGAAATTAAGCAGCTGATACTTTACATTTACTATGGCTGTGAAGACTTAAAGGTAGATGAGTAATAATTTTTCATTCTCAGCAAGAGTTTTACAGATAATGCTTGAGAAATAAGTTCACCATTCACTACCAGCTAGGAAAGAAATGGGAAGGCTTGGCATTTTGCTCCCATTATCTGCTCTTGTAACCATTCATTTTCAAGGAAAGGCCAAGAGCTTTTCTAAAGCATGTGTAAGTCTATAGGTTATATTTACCGTAAATATATATTGTGTCTGAACTGAAGCTTTTCATTAAAAATACAAAAGATTCCAAAACTGGACACTGGAACAGGCTCCCCAGGGAAGTGGTCACAGCTCCAGCCTGGCAGAGATCAGCAAGTGTTTGAGCAATGCTCCCAGGCACAGGGGTGACTCTTGGGGATGGAGCTGTGCAGGGACTGGAGCTGGACTTGATGATCCTTGTGGGTCCCTCACAACTCAGCATCTTCTGTGATTCTGTGAAAACCTGGGTATGATTAGTAATGCAGTCACAAGAACTTATGGGAATTTTTGGTCCCACACTTGAAGTTCTGTTATTCCAATTTTTGAAAAATATCTCTTCTTGAGAAAAATAAATAGCCTTGATATTTTTTTTTGTCTGTTTGATTTTTTTTTGTTTGATTGGTTTGGGGTTTTCTTGGTGGTGGTGGTCATGATGGGTTTTTTGTTGTTTTTTTACTACTCAGTGTTTTGTTTTAAGAATAATACTAACATCAAAAAAAGATGATAGGATCTGTTCTTCCTAAATTTTTACCCCCTTGAAGACACACAGAAAACATAGGAAAATTCACTGATGGAAGATAGTTTTTACCAAGTAACTTCTGTTGTGTGAATACAGAAAGCTCACAAATCAGTATTGCCATCAATATTTGAGTTACATTACTTTTGGCAGATCTCAAAACTTTTTTTTTTTTTTTTTTTAAACAAAGGTGTCTGGAGATATTTAGAAACTGAGCCTTAGTCTCTCAGACTACAACTTAAAAGAAAAAAGAATGGGGAGCTCTGCAAAAATCGGTTGTATTTGAGAGCCTTTAGAATTAGTTTAAAAAACTGTTTAACCACATTCTGGGCAACAGATTCCTCCTGGACAGCCTGAAGCTGTAATTCATGCAAAGATTTCCACTACCATCTTAAGTAGGATACAATTTAAAAAGGTTTATATATAGTCCTACTCAGAGCTGATATAGTGGCCTTATATTCATAATGTATGTCACAAAAGTACTTAAATAAAACAACTCTTACTTAACATATCTGACTTTAAATTCCAAATTCCAAGGTGATTTACTCTAGAGAGGCACTTTGTTCAGCAGTATGTGTTGGGAATGTACTAATTCTCAGCTTTCCCAGAAAGTGAAGTCAAAGAAAAAGCAGAGAAATAAATCATAAAGATGGTTTCAAGTGCAATTTAAAATGAATAATGGAAGAATTTGAGATGTTATAGTGGCTTTCAGGAGCCTGAACAAGTTCAAGTTGTTACAGCTAAGAAACAAATCTCAAAAGCTACGAGTTTCTTGATTGCAACCTGCAAATATTTACACTGACTTTCTGAAAATAAAAGTCCTGTCCAAAGAATTTTTGCAGGAACATGCTTGACTTAGGATATTAAATTTCCGTAGAAACCGTTAGGTATTGATTACTCCTGTAGCCCTGGGCAGGACTGGCTGTTTCTCAAAACATTGCATTAGAGGGTGATCACAGTGATCTATGAGTTAAGTGGAAAATGGAGTCTGCAGGATTTCTATCCATACAGAGAGCCCTCACCAGCACCACCAATGTGTTCTCCATGTGAATTTGGAGATGTACAATTCTTATTAATAAATCCTAGGATTGTATCCAGGAGGGAATGATCTTTTTAAAAAAACATTTACTACAGCGGGGTAACTACAGAAATTCCTCTTTAACAAATGCAAAAAATTCTTGTTTAAAGCTGAATATTCAGAATATTCAGACTATTTAATGCTGAATATTCTGAATTCTTAACACCATTCTAAATAGCTTATTGCAAAAGTGGTGCATGAAGCACTTAACTTTCTGTAAAGGTGTAGAAATCTTTGTTCACCTGTAAAGGATAAGCCCCAAAATCAATGGATATATTCAAGACTTACACCTAAGAGTGTGTCTACAGGCACCCTTTGAAATAGTTTAAAAATGAATAAGCACATGAACTTTGTCAAACACTCTCCCTTTTCCATAGTAATTCAGACCAAAATATAAATCACAGCTATTCCTAGAAAAATATTCACGAAATAAAACTGATGGATAAATTTCTCAATGAATGTAATGACTACAATTATGACAGCTTCCTCTGTAATAACACGAATAAGATTTTTTCACTTGAAAATGTATCTAGTTCTTTCAATGCTACAGCAACCAGCAAAATATTCTTTGCAAAATTTTACAGGATGTGTATATATAAATATATATGTCTATAAATATTTGGAACTTCCAGTTGAAAACTAAATATTAAGGGGAGATTTTTCTCCTGGGTTTTATCACTTTTGCTTCTTACAGATTTATTAGGATCTGTTGTATGTTTCTAGATTCATTTTTTTTTCTTTTTATACTTTCCATTTTTTTCCCAAAACTCAAGTCATTTACTTATTCCTTCTTACATTTACACTGTTTCTATCAGCCTATTTTGTGTATTTCTATTATTTATGGTGAAATGTACATGTTACATAAAATTTGAGAGCATTCAACTCAACCACCAGTGTTTGCAAATCAATACTGTGGTCTTGTAACCTCAGATGGATACACTCACCAATATAAATGAAACAGCCCAGAGGTCAGTAGAATTCTGTGCATGATGGATTAGAGGGATTGAATGAAAGAATAGGTGCTAGAATTAAGACAACAAGGCAAACAATCTGATTTGTTGAAGTGGGTTTTTTTTATTTATGTCTTTACCAAAATTATTAATTAATCTAGAAGACATCCTTCAAGGAAAAATTCAATTTTTTAAATTTCTGCCCTGTAAAAATCACAGGATTCAATATTTATCATTGATTCATTTCTAGGAATGATTCAAAAATGTGGATGTTTGATACTGCAAAGTTTTTAAAATTTGTAGAATTTCTTCATGTGCCTTTATGTCAACTTTGTTGTGACTTACAGCACATTTAGCTGTTTTGGCTTTCTAGTAAGTACTTTATTGCAAAATATTACCACAAAATTCACAAAATAAACAACTTCAACTTTTTAATCACTTGTTTATATACTCTAGCAGAACACAGAATTTTTGTCCATTTGTGTGTATAATTTCCTTTCTTGCTTTTGTACCCTTCCCACCAAACATGACTCCTTAGTCAAGTTTCCTGAGGCAGCTTCAGATCCCAAGCAGAGCCACATCAACTGGCTTAGCAACGTTTTCAATACAATAACAGTATTTGTTTGCTTAGGAACTTCCTTGTTAGTGCTTCAAAGTGCTTTATAAAACCTTAAATAGTACAGTCTTCTGGGGTTAAAATTTCCTTTGTTTGTTTGGGTACTTCTCCCCGTTTCCTCCCCTCTCCCCAGAGACAGAGGCTACAGAGCAAAGCGGGAAGAGGGGGCTGTGCTCATGCATCTCCCCCAGCCCTCATTAGCCACATGGCATGTGCATTCCCATGGCACAGGTCATAACCCCAGGAAATGCCTTATAACCCCCCATTCTCCTTTAGGACTAATTCTGTATCAATTCTGCATCTATTCCTGTCTCAGAGCAGCTTATGAATACATAATTGCAGCAAATATATTTCACTTCCAATGATCATTTATTATCTGCAGCTGATATAGCAAAAACAGATAAGTTTGGTTGTCCCTGATTTCAGATGATAATAACATTATGAATTCAAAAGTGAGGATGTCCAAGTCAATTTTCTGCTAAAGGGTACTTCTTTGGGAGGGGAGGGGGGAAGCATTAAAAAGAAAGAGGCATAAAAAAGAAAGATATTCATCAGCTGCATAGAATGATATTATGAGAAAAAAATACATTTTTATTGTCATGTAAAAAGTAATTTTAAAGAAGGAAAAGTTACAGTAAGGCTGCTATAATATGATAATTGAGGACTGGTTTGTAGACCTATTTTTCTTGCCAGGCACACAATTTTTGCCATCTAGATGGAAAACGAGCATGGAAAACGAGCAGCTGGAAAATAAACTGGCACTGTGACCTTGAGAGGTCTCAGAAGGATAATCCAAATGTATGGTCCAAAAAAGTTCACATCACTAAATTCCACAGATTTGCATATCTATAGGACAACAGCTTTTGAAGTCCTTCCTCTTTTCAGAGTTCAGCAAAATGGGGTGGGTCTTGAAGAGGTTTAAAAATTTAAAAGACTTACAGATTTCTTGGGAGATTTACCAAAAAGGTAAAGATGAAAGGTGCTTTGGGTAAGAGCTAGGCAAAGATACCTGAACAGGAGAAAACATGGAGATTGAGAGGAGAAATTGAACAGAGAAAAGGACAGAGTAAAATGCTTGATTCTCTCCACAGCAGGTTGATGGGTATGTAAGTACTGTATGTTTGAGTACAAACAACAAGTCTTATGAACTCTGTTTTTGTAGTGTGTGAGACAATCAAGCATTTTGACATCCCTGAATAGACGTTTGGGCAGATTAGCCAAATTTTTCCCCAACAACTGTGAGAGAAAATTAGAGCCTGAAGGACTTCTTCAGACAGAGATTTCTAAAACTGGGTGAAATGCGTGTGATCTACATGCATTGAGGAATTCAATTATCCCAGTTATTGCCAGATTTCTCCATACAGGCCTATCTTTATGATTTACCTGCAATGGATTTTTTTTTCCCCGAAGAACCTGCTTCCTCCAGTACAATGGCAAACAGTGGCTGAGAAATTAATTAGGATCATGCAGGAAATGAGTGTGCTGCAAATTGGCTTCTTGCCTTATTACATATAGGAGACCAAATTTGTGTGGTAAATGGAACAGAAGTGTCGAGAAAGGATGGTTTAATCATTAAAACAACTAAATGCTGTGAGAATCCAGATCTTTGCATTGGTGTCACTCTTGATGGAGCCAAACAATTCACTCAAACCAAAGTTTTCATCAGTAGCCTGTACTGCACATTACTCATTTTCTGATTGCTCATCTTGGGTCATACGGGGACAGATTTTCCAAAACTGAGCACTCACTGCTGCAAATGAAGTCAGTTAGGTTTGAAAAGTGTTCTAAAAAGTGTTGCTGTTCCTGAGAGGGTGTGTTTCTAGTAGGGAATTTAAAATAAGTTTATATACTTGAAACACTGAAGTTTATCTGAGCCTCAGTTCTCTGCTTGTAGTACATGAATAATAACCCCATCAAACTCTCAGGGGCTGTGTGAAGTGAAAATCACCTCCTGTGTAAAGTATGTCACCTCCTGGCACAAAAGATCACAGAAATAGCTATAGTGACCTTATATTTCCTTTAGAGGTTAGCTAGTATACTGTAAACAAGATCTAGAGTCACATTGCACTGGAAGAATATAAAGAAATATTTAATAATGATCATTCACTATGTTAGGCTTGGGAAAGAAAATATATTTAGCTTGTCTCTATAACTGACATAGATGGACAGGCCAGTGGAGATTACACTGACAACTCCTCTTCTGAGGTTCTTAAAAGTGTAATGTTCTTTTAATTTTCTTTCAACATTAATATCTGGATTGTGTTGTCTGTATGTACAAAACCTTCTGAGGTTTTGAAGGTGGGGGACTAGAGGTGTTCATATTATAATATATTTCTACCTGGAATTTAAGTTCTGTTAAGGATATTGGTCATAAGATTTGGATAACTTTGTTCCCAAACCCACTCAGATCAAAAGAAAAGTTCAAAAGCATTGAAGGGGTTTTGCCTACTTTGCAGCATGGCAACAGTCAGAGATATCCAAAGGAATGAGATAATTCTGGAACTGGAAGTGGAACAGCCATGTCAGCACCCAGCCCAGATTTCCTACTGCCTGCAGGAAACATGCCGTAATCCTTGGGCTCTGCTTGGCCCTGGAGAAGTGTCCTCTGGAAACTGAGTTCTGGTTTGGACAAATCACTTCAGGTGAGGTGCAGAGACAAGCCAGAGCAGAACAAAGTGGAGACAACATGACTGGGGAGAGGAAATACTGGGAAGAGCTGGCATTGTGCAGTAAAAACGAAGGAAGGTTGAGACAGCTGGTGTCGTGAATGAGTTTTGGGTTGTTTAAAGAATCGCTGGCAAAGGTATTGGAAAAGCATGCTTCATATAAATGTGAAAGCGTGACCAGGCTCACTGGCAAGGGCCACTCTACTTTTTATTTGATGGTTAAAACAGATATAGAAAAAACAAACTAAAATCTAAAAGCAATCAATCTAAAACCAAAATCAACACAAAAACTATCTACAGGGAGTGGGGGGAGAGTAAGGATAAGGTTAAGGATAAAGGTATGGGAAAGGGTCAGGGTAAGGGTAAGGGTAAAGGCAAGGGTAAGGGTAAGGGTAAGGGTAAGGGTAAGGGTAAGGGTAAGGGTAGGGTAGGAAAGGATAAGGATTAAAAGGAATAAGGGAAACCTTCCAATTTAGTTGCAAGGTTCTGAGTTGACACTTGCCAGACTGAGCCCTGGACTTCACCAACAGTTTAGTCCTAAATGTTCAGCAGCACTTAATGGCTGGCTTAAGGCAGATAATTTAAAAAAAGTTTCTATAGGATTTACTATAGCACAACAGTAACCCACTTACAGGCCTAACTTACCAATCTAAAGTATTTAAGGATCTAGGAGAGCGAAGTTCGTAGCGCATTTACTAGACGCGCTTGCATGGACACAAACCTAAGGAAGTCTGTACAAAATACATTCCTGTGAAAAATTCCCCTCAAGCTCAGTGAAGTGCTCATGTCAGATGTCTTTGCATCCTCTCAGAGGGTGAAGGACTTTGCCATGAGGAGTGGGGGAATCAGCCCAGGCTGCGTCGCTGTTGTTCAGTGGAGGTCGTCCAGGTATAGCTAACGAGAGTTTTCTCATTCTGAGAGGCCCCACTCAGAGGAAGGTTGATGGTTTCAGCCCCCTGCAGTCCAGGAGAGTTCAAGAGGTCTAGGAAGGCTGTTTATAGGGCCACAAGAGAGCTGGCTTAGACGTAATAATTTTCCATCCTGACTGCAATTCAGGTAGGTACTTTGAAAGTTCAATAACTAAAAAGTTATTCCACTTGAGTTACCATTCAGGCAAGAAAGATAAGTCTCCAAGGCTGTCCTCAATAGACAGCACTAGTTCCTGGGAGCAGACTGTGATAAACTCTAGAGGAGCTGAGCCCTGGTGTTGTTCATAAAGGCCAAGACATAAAGAACTTATCTGATCACAGTCTGGTCTGAGGGGAGATGAGGCAGGGGGACAGGGGCACTGCACCATCATATCTGGGTTTTAGGTTTTAACTACAGAACTCATAACATTCTTTCACAGAAGAGTAGAAGAATTTATTCCCACTTTGCAAGACAAAACCAGCAGGAAATACATAATTTGAATTTCTGCAGGACACATGTTAGATGTCAGGAAGAGTGTCTAATGTAAGCAAAGCACTAACAGTGCCCATGGCACTTTGGGAATGTCTATTACATTAAGTCCCTAAGGAAAAGATCTAAAAGTATCTCAGGATGACCATAGGGATGGATGAGGTGAGCTATCCAGGACCTGCCAAATTTATCATTTTATACTTCTGTGTTTTAGCTATAAATCGCCTCAGGTAAGGCAAATTAATTTATGTTAAAAGCATTACTCCTCACTGTGGTGATTATAATGTTCAAGAATCCCAGATATTTGCTCTGTAATGGAATTGAAGAGATATGAGAGCTATTGCACTCTGTAGTTACCTTTAGTTATTTAGGATTTTTTACCTAGAACGCTTTTGCAAGTTTGTTCAAGAGACAGTCATAAGAAATATCCCTGTCTAGTTGATTTTTACACAAAGTGGTATTAATGTAAGAAGATATGCTATTTATGTCGAAGCAATAATATATATTTGCATGGAGATATTTATATGCACAGGTTTATATGTACATTTATGTAAACATAACAGAACATTTGAAAGGCAGTCAGGGACTGAGCACTAGTATAGCATTTTGTTAAAACTGTTCCAGTCAAATATAAGTTATAAGCAATATAGCTATTAGGGAAGAAAAAAATTCTCAAAAATGCTTTCACTTTACAATGCATGCATGGTATTTTATACCAAAATCTCCCTCAACAACAAGCAGTGGTAATTCAGTTTATATTCAATAATGCAGAAAAACAGAGAAAGTACAACCCAAAATCCCTTAGGAAAGTGCTATTCTCTATAGTATGAGCACAGCTTGTGTTAAGGCAATTCTGTCTTTAAGTTCCTTTTTCACACAAAGTGAAGGAAAACTACTGCTTGAGTTCAATCTCTAGTATTAACTGACCATGTCAGAGCACTCCCCTGAAATCAGCAGCATTTACTTGACTGAATAAGACAGCAATATTCAACTCAAAGTTAGAAAGCAAACTGATGAAGGGAAATGTTCTACATACATGAAATGGATGGATATTTATTTAATAAACATAAAACTGTCCTTCCAAAATATGTTTTATTATTTGATTTGTGTATTTGAACTAAGCTTAAATTCATGAAGTAGCTTGCCAAGACACTCAGAGAGACTTTTATTATGTGAAAAGCATTTTTTAATTACCTTAAAACACTTTTGAGAACAACCTGGTGTTCACTGTTCTGTGTTTTTAGGGAATCTCACTCTGGTTAGAAGTTAAATTTATTTCCATTGTTGCTCATTTTAACATTTCTCTTGCTCAAGTCAGTAGCTCTGAAAATCTGATCAATTGGGCAATATATTTTAAGGTGAGATTTCTACTCTGTGCCATCCGGTTCAACCTCTCTGCTCAGGCAGGGTCTCCTAGAGCACGTGGCACAGGATTATATGAAGGGATTCTGGAATATCTCCAGTGAGGGAGCATCCACAGCCTCTCTGAACAATCAATTCTAGTGCATGGTCACCTGCACAGTAAAGAAGTTCTTCCTCATATTCAAGAACTTTCTGTGCATCAGTTTCTTCCTGTTGCCTTTTATTCTGCTGAGTAAGCACTTGAAAACATTCTTTCTCGTGACATCTCATATTTCTGTCACTGCCCATTTTATTTATTAAGCACCTCTACCTAATTCAAGTGAAACTGAAATGAACCAAGGTGCAATACTGCTGTATTCTGCATTACATAAGCTCTCTGTGAGCAATTGCAGTGAACAGACCATTAAATAAGTAAATAAACCTCAGTCAGAAGGTGAAAGAAAACATTTACTACTTGTCCTTGGTTAGCTGGTTCTGAAAACATGAAAGGAAAAGCTTTGATAGGTATTTGAAAGTAATCAGCTTCAAAGATAAGCTTGATGTTTTTATTTACTTACTTAAACAAGGTATGTCAGCAGCCAGCAGATTAAGAAAACTTTGAAAATGGTACAAATATTTTAAATTATGAGATCAAAATATCGTGTCTGACTTCAAACCCCTCCACCCCCAAATACTCTGCTTTATTTGTAGCTAATCATAAAGTAATGAAGGATGACCTGAGACATTGAAATTCACTCTGCTATTAACATTACATGTGAAGTAGCAGTACATCTTGGCTGTTGTGATGTGCTTATGAATTAGCCCTCTTAGCACCAGGGCTAAAATTAGACATTAAAAAAAACCGCAACTAATGGTATTTAATGTTATTAGGGCCAAATGATAACACAGAGTTGAACAACCAAAGTGAGATTTGTTTACCCTAATGCCATCTGGGATTTCCCACACCCCTGCACAGAATTTGGAGGCCACAGTGTCTTGCCCAGTAAGACAGACCCAGCTGTGGGTGACCACCAGCTCCTGCCGTGTGCTGTGTGTCTCATCTGAGGGCTGGAGAGCAGCTGTGTGCTGAGAAGCTTCCACAAAGAGCTGGAAGTTGTTGCTTTGGGGAAAAAAAAAAAAAAAAAATTGGTGTTTGGCTCACAGCTAATAATCAGTGCTCCTAAAATGATAAGAAAGTTGAAAGATGTTAGTGTTGGCTTTGAAAGAATACAATTAGCTCAGTGCTTTCCTTCAGCCATTTCTTTTTGAAGATCTTTGCAGAAAATGCTAAGCAATTTCCTTTCCCTTTTAACATCAATAACCCTTCTTAGTAGAAGTCTTTGTTTAAATAGTTTTCTGTTGTCTGCAAACAAATCAAAGGAAAATAAAGTTAATTAACTGAATGAAAGTGTGGCTGAGAAGGAAGTGGGGATTAGTCAGTGTCTGTTCTTTGGCTGTGAGATGTTGATTGCAGATCCTTGAGCAAGGCCTCTCTAACCTGAAAAGCTGACACTGTGACTTGCTGCCAAGGCTGCTGGTTACAGGGTGAGCCTCAGGCCAAGCCTGAATGACACAGCAGGCCCAAAATAAACTGTAACCTTCTCCCATGTAACACGCTCTTTTCGATTTGGGTTCCGTGCAAAGCAGTGCTGGTGGGATTGTTTCAGCTTTTACTGGAAAGCATGAGGTGTGGAGGAGGAGGATCAAACCTCACTCTCCCTAAAAATTGCACCTGTGACTCAGACTACAGGCTATCTGAGTGTGCCTGTATGAGTACCTCTCTGGAAGTAGAAAAGTAGCTCTGAATGCAAAAATATCTTCATTAAACAATGTGGTCTTTCCATTCCTTTCTTGGAAGAAGCAGCCTTTCGAAAACCAGGTCAGTTTTCTTTGCACAAGCAGATCAAATGAGGTTTCCTCTGTCTTAACTGTTTAGAAGAAATGATATACACACTTATTCTATTTAAAAGAAATTATATACACACTGGATTACATATTTTTCCCTATGGTGCAGAAGCAATGCTTCAGAGGTCACATATCAGTGCTGGAAGTCCACGTGTTCATGCTGGTCAGGTAGTGGGATTTTTTGATATTTTCAAAGAAAGAGAAATTCTCACCTGGAGTACAGACGCTGAAGTGGCTTCACACAATATTCCACACCTGTAGGCTGGCTCTCTCTGAGGATGGTAATGCTTGCTTTCCCAGAAGTTGATAAAGGCACGACGAGAGGGTTTTCTCAAAACAGTAGCAGAAAAGAATCCAAAGGAAGGATCAGATATTCAGGTCATCCTGGTGTCACTGGAGGCAAGACCACAGCCATGCAGCAGTTTTTTTTGCTACCCCTCTTCCCTGGATGTCCCTGTGATGGCTGTAACTCTCCACAGAATGGAGCCAGAGCTCAGAGCCTGCCCTTCCCTGCAAGACAGGATGATAATGTGCAAACTGCACAGGGGCAAAGTCCCTAAAACCTGTCCTAAAAGTGTTTAGCTAGAGACTTTTCTAGCTGGTGTTCTTTATGCTAAGATTTTATGTATAAGTTAATGGCTGCTGCTGTCAAGAACAGCTGGGATACTGAGGGAGGTGTGGTCAGTGCATGAGTATTGATGACTGAAGATGTCATGCTGGTGGCATGCTGGTGTCATCCCAGTGCCATGCTGGTGCAGGAAGGCCAGGCACTGGACACATGCAAGCACCTCTGTGTGTGACAGGTCTCCAACCCATCCTCAGGGCCTGTTCCCACCATCAGCTGAGGTTCAGGTACCTGATGGCAATATCAGGAGCCTCTCCATATTGCTTCCTATGAAGTGCTGCTAATCTTCTGGTAAGCAGTTGCCAGGAGGAGCAAGAAGGAAATGGAACATTTGTTGGGAGACCATTATGGGGGACCTCATCAGTGGGAAGCTTCTCTTAGTATCCACAAGCTTTGAGCACCCAACTCAGCTGCTGGGTAATAAATTGCTGATTACTGCTGGGTCTGACAGAGTGGGAGCATCTTAGGTGTGAGGAAATTCGAGTAGGTAAAATCCACACCAGTGATGCTTGTGAACTGCACTGTAAGGCCATTGCTACCTAGAAAGCATCCTGTTACCCACAGGGTTGACACAATCCTGGTTGTTGGTTAAAAAAAAAAAGAAAAAAGAGAAACCCAACACTATTTGGTTTAGGTGATATCATATGTCTGGGCTGCTTGCTGAAATAGTGGGTAATGATATGCAATCCTCTGTTGTAACTGCAGCATAACCATGGCAATGTAATAATAAGCAGTGGAGTGATTTTGAAAAAAAATAACGCTTTTCACTAAGAATTATATTCAATTTTATTAAACAATGTGTTTAAGTTGCTCAATTAACTGAGCAAAATCAAGTTTTGTGCTTTTTGTTAAAGGGATGTTTCTGGACAGGATGCTGTGTGTACTTGTCAGGCCAAAGGATAAAACCTCTTTGATTTCAGCAGAAAAGAATACTAATTCTGTGTCTTCTTTTCTGTTCAAGCAAGCCAGTGGTTTTTTGTTATGTTAGTGTAGCTGATCAGAAATGAACCTAGAAAGAGTACCAATTGTTAATTGAACCCTCTAATTATAATGTGGCCTGATAATAGGCGAGTGCAGTATTTATGTGTACAGAGACATCAATTTCTTTTTACATCTTTTTTTTTTGTTCTTCCCTCTTTTTACATATTTTGTACAGCTGGGAAATAAGTAGGTCTTTAATCACCCAGGGGAGAAATGCACCCCAGGTCCAGTTTCAGAAGGCTGGCAGGGCAGTGCATCCTCACAGGTACCACACAGCGTCCTATGGCCACTGTGAAACTGGCCCTGTGCAGCTCTTCTGTAAAACATCGGCATGAATGGGTGTGGGCTGTGCAGCAAAGCCAAATTGCAACCAGAGACACCTCAGAAATACAGCTTCTCAAAACCCTTACTTCCCTTTTCTTCTGCAAAAGTAAAGTCCTGGGGGAAAAAAAGGATCAGTATTGGAGTAAAAAAGGCAAATAATGCAGAAATGGATGTTGTGCTGCCTTGGCTCCTGTGCTGCCTTGGCTGCTGTTTCACAGAGTACAGATTGGCAAGACTCCTCAACAGAATTAGCTTCAGCAGGAAAATCCAATGAAGGATTGATTTACAACTGTTGGTTGAAGGGGCATCTGCCAGTTGTTGTCTCTATAATGCAAATGTTCATAATGTAATGTGACTTATTTTGAAGCAGGGAAAGCTTGTGTGCCCATTGAATACAGATATAATTCAGACCTCTCAGACTGGAAATTGCTTGATTGCAAAATTCAGCTGGTTTTAAACTGGAGTCCCTTATGATCAGGTATGTAATATTTGAATGTACTAAACTGCTTTGTAAAAAATAATTATTGCTCCTCAAATTGCAGATCCAAATTTTCATGCGAGTGGGTATGAAGAGGTGGGAACAGCTGTTTACCAGATTTTTTTTTTTTCACATCAAATGAAAATTACATAGATTTCGGCATCAGAGGTGAAATTTCCTGAAATCCCAAATTAGATAAGGAAAGTTTAGCATCTAAGAACTCACAAAGCTTTTCCCTTCTGAAAGCTTGTTGAAGCTTGCTGGAATTTTGCACAGAGAAAAAACAGTATCATAGTTTAGGACAGGAGACAGATGCCATGTTATATCCATCAAATATAAGGGGGAGAAAAATGATTTTGTTATTTAAAATCTAATCTCTGACAAAGGTTCACCAGAGCATTGCTGTTAAAATCACTGCTTCTACATGAACATTGTCCCATGGTTTTTTAAAGATGTGCTCAGCAACTATGATGAAAATTAAACTGAAAATAATGTTATCCTCATCACATTCCCTAACCATGTAGTCAAGGCTGATTCAGATGAGAAAACCACCTAATGAATCATCAGACTTTTTTCCTGCACTCCCTAGGCAGGCCATGCTACCGTTAATTTCAGTTTTTCCTACAAAATAATTCTTCTACATACAAGACAGGCTGAGATAATAATTCAGTGTTGGGATTAGTTTTATTGGATTTGAGCTGGTCAACATGGATTTCTTTAAGCCAACAGAGATCTAGAAAATATAGTCAATAAGAGTTAAGGCTAAATTGATCTTGCCATAAGGTAGGCAGTTACGCCAGGTCAGATGGATTGGTCCCTAAAAGAGAAATGCATATTCCTCTCAATTGCTTACACCCCCAGAGGAGCAGGTGAGCTGGAGAAGCTGCATGCTATGCCTCTGCAGTTATCTGGGGTGAGGAGCCTTCACAGTGTCAGATTTGCAGTACATCTGTCACATATCCCTTTATTCTCAGGCTTTAGAAATATTCTGTTAGAACTGAATACCTCTGAAATCAACAGTCATTTCTGGAATTTCACATCTAGAGGCTGGAGGTTTTTGTAGAATTAATCCATAGCTGAAATGTCCTTGATATTTTATCCAACATTTCAGCAAAATCACATGCTTTCCATTCTTTATTTAATTTTGTAAAACATCTCTGTAAGATTATAGTCAAATGTGATTCTTTATATATTCTACTTTGTGTAATCTCCAAATCAGAAGACCTTAGTATCATTTTTTATACCTTTTCCTTATCCCTATTCTACTTGGACATGCATGCATATTTAGAGATACATAACTATATATAAATAATCATATAGAAATAGAGAATAATAAAACAGACACCAAACTGTGGAGTATCTAGAGATATACATTCTGATTTTTATATGTGTGTATATAGTTGTACAAATGGACCTTTAGTTCTGTTATTATTTTACATACAATGTCAGAGCACACAAGAGAGGTAACTGGATATGGTAGGGTGTCAGAAAATAAAATGTAAAGAAACCCACCAAATTACAGGTGAATCCATAGAAAAGCTTTACTAAAAATTAAAGAAGGTAATCTTGAGAGTTACATTCTCTTCAACAGTCTACGAGAAAGCAGAACAAAGAGATCAGAAAACTTATACTTAGAGGATGGTGATTCAGAGCTCATAAGGGAATATGTTATTGTAGTATGAGTAAAAGGTCTATGGGAAATATTTTTCTTGGGAGACCAGGAAATGTCTGAAAAAACTAAGCCACAGGGTGCATTAAAGAGAAATGTTTCCCTGGGTCACCATTCCTTTTACAGAAGGAAAGAGGAATCTATTAAGCCAGGAATGGACAGTAAGATCAAGGGAAATTAATGAGCTGGAAGAGAGACTTTTAGAGCTGTAGTAATGCTCAGACCTGTGGGCTGCCCTGAAATAGGATTCTGTTTTCCTGAAAACCGGTGATAACTTCATGCAGCTGCTCATTAGATAGTGCAGATAACAGAGGAGAAATTGAAACCCTGGATGTGTTAGATTAGTGTTTTCCTTCTATTTCCTCCATTTATTTTCCAGATGGCATACTGTTTCCCTATTATGTCTTATTTATTTTTTCCTCTTCCAACTCTATTAACCTCAGTGGATCAACAGCAGAAATTACTATGGCCCATTGACTGCAGAATCTTATTTGATATTGACTGTTTTCTTTAGGACGATTTGATTGACACAAATTATTGCAGTATATGTGTAGTGTAATCCATAATGAAACTTTTTATCTACTTGAATCCAGATAGCCTTTCTTCCAGGGTCTCCATTTGTAATGCTACTCATTGGGATCTTTGAATCTTTATTGTATCAAATAGCAGTTATTTGTAGGGGCAGCTAAGAGCTGGGGAGGATTAATGCACAATCCTTCCACACTTAAATATCTGGCTGTTTTCATCTTGTCCTAGGTCACCACTGGGAATGAATTTGGCCACCTTGCCCTAGTACATATTTACAAAACTCAAGGAAGTGCCATGGAATTTGATGCAGTTATCAGTCTCACTTCAAAGGGGTACCAGAACTGAAATGATAGAAGTCTCACAGACCAGGATTGAGGTACTTTGCAGGATTGTATCAGATGTTTAACACTGAGGTCCACTACATTTATTTTCTTTTATTCTTTTTTTCCTTTTTAAGCTCTGAACTTTGTCATAAATATCAAATATATATATTACATATAAAGAATGTGGAAAAGGGATGCAAAAAGGATAATGCATAATATTTGGCTTTTTTTAGCAAGACTCACAATACAAATCACTTCTTTAAAAAGCTACAGATGTTGTATTAGGTTTTATTTGAGGTGCAGGAAAATAACTACTCCCTGGTTTGATGTTTTGTGAATTGAAAGATAAGTCAAGACCTTCTGCTTGGGTATGGAATCAGGGCAATTGAATCCTCTTGGCTTATAGGTACACAGAGCAGAAATCAGATTGTCTCAGGTAAATATGGCCTAAAGTTTGGCCACAGATGGCTTTTCTCCACAGCCAAGTAAATTATTTCAGGAAAAGAGGACAGGATCCAAGTTGAATGCAGACAGATGTCAGGAGAGAGAGGCAGTTCATTGGGCAGCTGCTCTGCTCTCTCCTGGCACAGATCCTGCACTCTTCCCAGGAGCTGCTGCTGGTCTGGGGCAAGGGGGAGGAAGACAAACCTTACCTGCAGCTGAGAAATCTGAAAAATCTGCAAAAACACCAGGCTGATGGTAATCTGCTGCTCAGAATTGGCTCTTATCTTAAACTCCACACTGCCTATCTTGCTGCTGAGGCAGCTGGGAGTGCATCCCAGCACTCTGCTGATGGGGCAGGCGAGTGAGCACGAGATAAATCCTGGATGCTGGTGTGTTACAGAGGTGTGGAATAACTGCTATGCACTAGAAGTGATCAGCAGCTTCTGACACTGGCCAAGCTGGAAATCAGAACAAAATGTTGTTTTGGTTTGATCTGAACTATAGCAGTTTAATTCTTCTGGCTTTCTCACCAAAACAAGGAAAGGAAGGAAAAAAAAATATTCTGAATTTATTTTTCTTTGATGAAAACTGAAGTGTGTTTGATTTTAGTTAGGATTTGTAAGGCCTTGTTTTCTCCATTTCCCTTCTATTTCTCTCTGTTTGATTAACATTGATTAACGTCCATTAAACGTTAGGGTAAAATATTTAAACCAGAGAGAAAATGTATTCTATCAAATAAAATGGTCTGATTTCCTACAATGGGTTTTTTTTTTTCCTTTGTTGTCCAATATGCTAATTAAAAGACACCTAAAATCTCAGATACTTTCTCCTGAAAGAAAAAAAAAAGAAAGGAATTTTTGTGGCTTAGCATTTTGAAGCATTATATTTTATTCCACACAGGAGAATCAAATATAGTTCTCCGAAAGCAACATCACACGTACTCAATACACATTCCTTTTGCAGGGGAAATACCTTTTGAAAGCATTGCTTAGATACCATCAGTCTCCCTTTCCTTCGCTCTATCAGCCTCAGAGAAATATGCATTAAGAAATTTATGGCTATTTCAAATTGTATTAGGGCAGCTATCCTCCTTCACTTTACTAAAGACCTTTCTGATACAAAGGGTCCAACAGAGTTTCCTCACTTGTTTTCTAACTAGGGTTTAAGTGACTAGAAGATCTTTGTTGCTTTTTTTGGAAATGGTTCACTAGCAGTCAATCAGTGTTAAATTGCACAGCCCACTTACATTATGCATAGAAATAGAAAACACTTATGCCATTAAATGTTTATATCATTAGCAGTTGTATTTTCACCTATGTTGGAGTTATTAACAAATTAAAATAGCTTTTTAAAAAATATAGCATCATGTCACTCATGAAGCAATTAGGAAGAAGGAGCTTCATAGATCAGAGACACCTAACACAAGCAAAAAAAGACTACTTAATTTTGATATGTTAATGTAATAAAGGATGTATGACATTGAATGGCGGGCAACAAGGAGTCTGCTTCAGGAAGATGTAAGAGTGACTCTTTTTCCAGATGTCAACATTAAAGAAGCCTGGACTTTGAGAAGAAGAAGGCATCCATGCCTACGTAAACTACGGACAAAACATTCTTCTAAGTTGTTTGGAGAGTTTAAGTGTTTTTCACTTAAACTTAAGTGTTTTTCACTTAATCAAGCAAAAACTAATCAGGTAAAAATAAGTTAACCTTCCACCCCAGGGTCATTCTAAAGTCCCCTCTCTCCTAGTATGAATTTCCAAGTGGCAGAGCCAAGTTTTGGTGTCTGGAAGATTAAGGTAGACAAAAGTCAAACAATAAAGAAACACCAATTTTCTTGAGTATCACCCCTCCATAAAAATGAAATATTCCACCATGTTCTTTGCTTACAAAAGTATTGCCCCGCTTTCCACAGCATGGATGTTATCTAGTGGGATGGTGTGCCTGGAGCATGCAGTGATGTGGAGAATGGAATGGGGCCTTGCTCAGGCACTGCCCCCCTGCTCAGTCTTTACCCTGGGTGTTGTCACTGAAACCTCTGTCCGGGCAGAGCCCCTGGAGTGATGGGAGCACTCCCAAGGGGAATGTTGCTCCCTGTGCTACACAAATAGCACACACCCCTCACAGGTGAAGCGTTATAAGGTCTCCTCTCACCATGCAAACCTCTGAATCCAGTCAGCTGTGCAGTACTGAGGACATGCTTCTCTGGGAGAAAGATCCAGCATGTCAACCTGCTCCCGTCATTCCTGTGACACAGAGGCAGGACAGGCTTTCTTTGCCATTTTTCACAGGATTTTAAGCTTTTGTGCCTGGTAGCAAACCAAAGCTGAAATCCTGGGTTAATCTTATTATCTGGTACACAGTGTAATGCTTGCTTTGCAGAATTCACCTCCATGCTTTCCCCATATATGAACAATTTCAAAGGTTTTAAACTGAAAGGATAACAACTCTTGTGTCCGACCTTCTTCTTCCAAATTGCACTTCCTTTTAGCGTCTCCTATCTGTTCTGGGCACCAAGACTGACTATCTAAACTCTGCTAAAATAAACTTATATAGATATACAGGTGTTCAGGCAGAGCATCGCAAGGGCAGATAAGAAAAGAAATCCAAATAAAATAATAACGAACTATTACCAATTTTAATCCATAAACCTTGAAATAATTTTTCTTCAGCATTTCAGTAAAAATTCCAAGATAGACTAGATGCTTCCCTGGCTTCCAGTGGTGTTTTTTATGTGAACGAGAATTCACTGTTTATCTTCCTACATATACCTCAGTATGGAATTTCAGTGGAGCAGCAGGTTAAGAGCCAGGGGATAGACTGCTGGAGACCTGTTGTTACTGCAAGGAGGTCAATTGCATCATTTAGTGGGGAGCAGGTATCTATTTTTAAGCACCTAAGTGCCACAAATGGGAACTTAGTTACATTGTATAGTCAGTGGCAAAATACAGACTCCTAAATTAGATGTTCTTGTTTAAAGTCTGAAGGATTCGACTTCTATAGAGTCAGTCAATATTAATATTTCCTTGGTCCGATTCTTCTACTGAATTGTGTAAGTTTGTCTTGGATTGAATACAAAGAGAATTGCCTTCGTGACCACTGAAAACATGTATGGAATTAAAACCCACTTTCCTTCTTTCTTTCTTCAAAATAAGCAATACACTACTGACAAGCACAGTCAACCAAGGACACTGTCAATAAAAGATTTCGAATTATCCACTTCTTTTCTCTCCCTGAGTACAGCGGGCAAGTAATGGCAATTGCAACGTGCCTTGTTTCTTAGAGAGCAGAGTAAACCATAAGGACATACAACAGTGAAATAAATCTTTTGCTGTTGTGCCTTCGACTGCAGAAACTGAAAATCTAACAGAGGTCTGCTGTGCAGAGCAACACATGCCAGCATGGTGGAGGACAGCTGGAAGAAGAAATGCATATTGTGAATTGTAATAACAATGGACAGGTGTATGAGAGTTTTCTGAACTCGGGAACATGTTCCTGAAACTTGGCACATGTCGCTGTTTGCTCCTGGGCTGGCATCCAGCAGGGAGTGAAGGAAGTAAAACTGCTGCCATTAGTTTCACAGTGTGCACAATTTCAGATTCACCAGACACCCAGGTATGCCAGAGAAACATTTATAAATCACACCAGAGCAGCTGTCAGGCAAGAGACTATGATCACACAATGTTTGGTGTAATCCATGGGATCTTAAAAAATAGATGGGGAAGGTCAGATTCACACTGAAAGCAGTGAAAGGAAAAACCTAAAGATCATCAAAACTGCTAAAAACTCGGGTTTACTACCTGTGATATTCTTAACAGTAGTAATTTATTTACTTAAGTCAATATTATTTGACACTAAAGATAGTGTAGAAGTACAGCATCTTTTCAGTTAGACATAGTGGTATCCTCAGTGTTTAGCAGGGAGAGTTCAGATCTGCCTCAGTCCTACTGAATAAAGAGGGAACCATATGATTACTGAAGACAGACAAGGTTGAAGCCATGTAAATAGAACCCCAAAACTGAAGTAATATCTGAGTGAACAGCAGAGGAAAGCACCATTATGGAAAGATCATAAATGTAAAAAAAGAATGGCACAGAAATTCTTTTTTTTATTTTTTTTTTCTGTAATACTTCTCAGACCCTGAGTAAACCCAGGCTGGACTACATCTCCTGTTATTAGGCAGTTTATGTTGAAATTATTAATATTAATTATACTTAAAATCTGTCTCAGTAGACTATAGAAATTAATTTATTTCACCCACTATTTTTAGACATCTACAGTTTAGATCTTTCGGGGGTCAGGTGAATCCCACTCAAGGCATCTGTCTGTCTTAAAAAGAGATTTTAATCATGGTGTTTTCAAACTATGCACCTATATTTAAAAATAGATTTTCTGGTTAAATAATCTGAACAAAAATTTTCTGAGGCTTTTATTAGTGACTCCAGGATGTATACTAACCTTTGAGTATTCAAAACTGACCTCTTTCTGTAACTGCTGTGATCTTACAAAAATTGTATCAAATTGCACAAGGTCATTTTCCTTCTGATAGTATGAGGAAAGCATTGTTTGGATGAAGTTAAAAATCTTTTCCATCTCATAAGAAAAATAAATCAACAGATTAAAACAAATAACTTCAACATGTTATCATATATGCTATTCATTGAAATCTAAACAAAAATTGTCCTGCTTAGTTTCTCATATCCACATATACATTTCTCATAAACATTCCTTCATATGTTTATGTCTCTCAGGGTAAATCTAGAAATGCTAATATTTGAAGAGTAGTATGGAAATGAGCACAAAGGATGCCTTGGGTATAGGCAAAGGTTGGCTGCACAAATCAAAATGAAAAGAGAGATTTAATGTCCCAAGCAGGAAGATATTAAAACATACTTTGAATTTTGAATGCCAAAGGAATTAAAGATGTGCTAATGTTAAACACATGCTTAAGTACCCTTTATGACTGTCAGCATTTTCTTGAACTGAACATGAGCCCATGTCTGGAAGGAAGAGTGTCAAATGTCAAAATAAAATTTTAAAAAATTATCATAAATAAATAAATAATGTACATGTTTTATTCTCTTTATCTCAGAGGACATAAAGTTTTCTGGTGTCCTGTCACTCATTTAAAGAAACACTGGTAGAAAAGAAGCCACCCTAAACCACATTTATATCATACTGATGATATAAATGTTGAAGGATCTGTCCAAATAAATCAGGAAGACAGAGGATCACACAGCTCTAATCTGTATGAAGTTATTGTGTAAGTCCATCTTAGAAGGCAGCAAAAACAACCTCAAGAATGGGATTGTTCTGGGAAAAAATGAAATGAAATAAAATGTCCAAGATGCAGCAAAGCCGTTGTCATTAGTAAACATTAGGACAGGATCCAACTGACTGACTTCTTTGTTAATCTCTGTTTCACTCTCTGTGACATTAATTATCTGCATTTGACTGGCAGTCATCTATTCCCAGTTTGGACAGTTTCCCCATTAGTGTACCAGGCACTCTGCTTGTACAGGAGTTATCAGGCAAAACAGTGACTGAATTGGACGGGCTGGAGCAGAGTCCTGGCTGCCTGAGTCAAATATTACAGGAATTTGTCTGTGGAGGGTGTTTACCCAGACTTTTCAAGCTCTTGGAAGTGCACGGTATGAAAAAAAACCGCTAAAGATTCCAATCCTTTCATTTTAAAAGTCCTTGTTTTTTCACCTGTAAGCAGTCCATTACCAAGGTATTAACACAAGGCTACTTTTTCTCTCTTTTCCAGAGTACAATATGTCCCAGGACTTATTAATTATAAAAGTGTCAGTTTCACAGTCACAAAGCACAATTTCTAATCTCCCACTGCCTGCTTGCTCACAAATATATGGATGTCTGTACCTATACACACACATGTACATATACACACCCATATACAAATACATACATACAATGATTGAAATTTTCATTATTTGCCTCCAGGTAAAAAAAAAAAAAACCAAAAGAAACAAAACAAAACAAACAAACAAACAAAAAAACTCCCAACAAATCCACAAAGTAATCATGAATAGAAAACTATTTGAATGAGTAAAAATTAAACCTTGGCATTCCAAGGTGATGGTATTCATATTTGAGGGAATAAAAAAAAAAAAATGTGTACCTTTGAAATCTGTAGCGAGGCCATGGTCCCATGGACAGAGAGATGGAGCTTGAGGCATAAACCTCAAGAAAATCACACCGTGACAGCAACATACAAAGGACCAGGTTGTGCATTTGAAAACATGAAAAAGAAACATGCTGTGTCTGAAAAAGTAACTGTTTGAAAGTACAAGAAATGTAGCTCTGATTCATTTTGTGTAACCTTGTAGGTAGAAGGACTAATTTGTTTCTAGGAATAGTTTCTTATGGTCACAGTTTGACATCAAAGCTTAACACTATGGTGTGCAGCTCTTGCTATGCAATTTCTTTTTCTCATCCAGACTCCTGGAATCATCTCTGTAAACATTGCAGTTTTGTCTTCCATGGGATACAATAGAAAGATAGTGTTTTCATATTGCTGGTAATAATTGGGCAGTTGTTTATCCCAGAGATTATGTCTAGATCCAGCAATTGAAACTGGTTTGCTGTCTTCTTAACTGTCCAGTCCATAAGTAAGTACTGTTGCTTTGGAATGACATTATAACACTGTCAGGTTGAGCAGAATATTAAATACCACCCTAAATTGGCACTAAGTAGACATTTCCTGTGATAAAAATAACCAGATGAGTTTTTCTGTATCTGGCTAGAGCATATAAACAGTGTCAGCTGTCTAATGGGGATAAAGGGAAAAATGGTTTAGACACTTTGCTGCTTCTTAGTGCTTTCTCTTGCTTTGACCAGTCTATTCCAGGCATACTTGTTCTTGCCAATTTCTGTGCTGCTCTATCCAGTGCTTCAAAGAAATGTGTCGCGTGTGGGGGGCATATGTCCAGAGGAGAGGAGTGGAGAGCGGTAGCAGTCACCAAACAGGGAGTCAATGCCTTCCAGAAACATATTGCTTTTTCTGGAGGTGGCTTTTTCTGTCTTGAGGTAAATTATTTAAAGACTAATTGTTTGACAACAGAACTAAATGAACCTGGCAATTTCCCTGCATTGGATCAGACCTGTAAACCTCTGCTTTAGCCCGCTCCTTCTTAAAGGCATGAGTAAATGTCTATTTAGAAAGTTACATGGAACTGAGCAATTAGCAGATATCCCACTCTCAGATAAATGCTTTCTATCAAGAGTGCTTGAAAGCTGAGCTAGGGTAGATTAATTCAGCTAAAAGACTGCATGGTAGGAAGGGCGAGTCATGGACACGCTTTGGAAACTCAAATTTACACAGAGACCCCAACATGAACCAGTCATGCTGGCATACCATTTAATAGAAAATTCATGGTTTGGCACCTATCTCTGCATTCATTAGGCAAAATTAACTTATTTTGTCAGATGTGGACAGAGCATAGAGGAACAGAAATAGTGGAAATAAATAAAGACCCAAGAAGGAAATCCAGCCAGATACCAAGGATACAAAATAACCAACGGCATGGTTTACACAGAATTGCATAATTCAGGTCTGTTTGTTCTCAGACAAGAGTAATGTAATTTCTCTCCACCCTGAAGTAAAGTGGATACAGCTGAGATATCTGCTGCTGTAAAATCACAGGTGGTACTCGCCTGCCAGAATGAGCACCAAGGCTCTCTCTGTGCCTTTATCCAGTGAAGTTGCCTTAAAGCTGACTTAAAATCTTCTAGAACTGATGAACTTTAGTTATTGTGAAGGTTATGTTCCTTTCCTTGATGACTCTCCCTATCAGATTTTAACATTGATGGTTTTCCTCTGATGGAAGAGATCTAGTATTTGCTGATGATTTCAAACTACATCCCATGCAAAGGAAAACCAGATATATTTTCCGGGGTTCAGTGAAACTTTTTAAAGGCTTAAGCAGATTCAAGGTAAAAATCAGTATCTCCAAAGTACATCCATATGAGTTTTGAAGGAAAATGTCATAAACATCAAATGATATCTGTGGTGGCAGAATTCATTTCAGAAGTGCTAAGATAAAACCAAAATTATCAGCGTAAAAATGTATTTGATGAATGTTTGAAAGAAATGAAGACATTTTTCTCTGTTATAACAATTAAATGCAATATAATTTGCAAACATGATCTGGTTTTTTTTTTCATATCTGTTTCTAAGGGTCCTTCATGCAGATACTGTGCTCTCATGCTGATTCACCCTCTTATCAAACAGATGGATCCGTTCACTTCCAGGAATGTGAGAGAATTAGGTTGTTTCTGAGAACCAGATGGATGTAAATGCAGAAACAACAGCAAAGGACAAAGTTGGTGTTGCACTTTACAGCTTCTTTTCTGTTTCCAAGGTAGCATAAATGGCAAATCCAAGGAAAGGGGCAACTTTAGCAGAGATTCAGCAAGGCCATCAGGTGAGAAAATCCCTTCTGGATTACATGGCTGCTCATGTCCACGAGCCTCAGACCGGCTGTACTTTATTTACCTACAGTTTGTTCAGCTGGTAGAATTCCTTACTTGTCCACAAGTGGGGGGGGTTGCCTGGAGGTTCTTCTGGATATGCTTATACTATTGCCAAGTAAGCTCACAGAATTAAGATGAGCATTAGCAGAATTTTTCCCATGCTAACAGTTCATCTTCTCATTTTCCCCATATGGTAATCTGATATCTGCACAGCTTTTCTGATCCAACAGCTAAGTTTTGTTTGCCAGCATATGCATGTTGGACTGTGAGCAGGGATTCCTCCAGAGTAGACTAATAGCCCTGAAGTAAAAGAATTCTGTAGGCATTTCATGTTGCTATTAAGAAGCCTGATCAATTATAGACAACTCTCTCTGAAAAACTTTACGGAGACAGAAAATTGTTATGAAAAATGATGGAAAGACTGGAAGCTGACTTCTGAATTCCAAAAGATAAAACAACAAATCTGTTCACTACTTAATAATGTGACCTTATTTAAATATTGTTTCTTACTGCATGGTTATGTTTGTTGGGGTTTTTTTTCTTTTTTTTTCATACATTATTCTCAAGAAAACATTTTTTTCCCCTGCAGGGTGTCTATTCAGCATGTACTTCTCATGTAATCTGGCCTCTACAAACTTTGCAGTGAATGGGACAAAGCTGAATAACTTTCTCAGAAAATAAAACTGATGGATTATTTTATGAGAGATTTTCACTGCAATGGAAGCCTGGTGTGCTCCAGAGTGCAGCACTTGGCAGATGTAAATAGCAAGGCACAAGAAGGATTACCAGCTACTAATTTTGTGAAAGTCCACTGGCACTAAGAGCACTGCTGCTATCACCAGACTTCAAGCATAACAGCAAACTGAAATAAATCACTCATTCCTTTTTAGCAGAAAGAAATTTTCTGATAAAAATGCTTTAAGTTGATGGAGAAATGAGGGGGAATCGTTTAATGTTCAGAGCTCAAGAATGCTGCTTGAAAACCAATGTTTTTGGAGACATTCAGGTATTGATCAGGCACAAGTGCTCTGGGCATTCATTTATTAAGGGGCTACAGCAAAACAGAAATAAAATTTGTTTTAAACTGATAGACAAATTTTAGTGTTATAAAGACATTGATAAGAGAATATGTTTCCCCAGAATGCTTCTGATGGTAGGAGGACTTTATTCTTGGTTTTTTGCCTTAGGGCATTTGTTTCATTTTTGTTGCTTTCAACAGAATTGTTCATGTGAGTCTGGGTTATTCACATGCCTTGGAGTTATTGGTCTCACCCAGACTTTGCAATCAGAGACACAGATCCTGATACAGTTGACTGCTCACAGAAGTGTGAATCTGGAAATACATAAGAGCATCAAAGTATTTTACACTGTGCAGAGGATCTTCTGACATATTTACACTGCTAAAAATTGAAATTGATGCTCATTAGTATCTTTCCGAGAGACAGTACTCTTATGTTTCAAAAAATCACCCTAAGTACTATTCTGCCCCTTTGAATAACCTATTATGCTAAACCAAATCTTAAAGGGAAGCAGATATATAAGTGCTTTAAAGAATAGGTAGGGTTTTTAGGTCACTTCTGTTGGAAAGGGGTGAAAAATGCTTACTGTCTTCTAAGGAATGCAGATGGGAATAAAGGTTCATGGGCTACACCATTTAAATGCATATGACATTAGTAAAAAAAAAAAAGAAAGTTATTTAATATTTTATCTATTTGTTGTGTAGTTCTCTATACAATGGTATTTGTGGCTACATTTTTGTTTTGTTGATGGTTCTTATATTTTGCTAACAGTGGGTAGATGGATAAAACTATTGTTATCTTGCTTGGGAGAAATTTGTAGAATATGTAGCAGAGGAGAGGACATCCTGGATCTCTGACTCCAAAAGGAAGAGAAATTAGCACACTAGGCCCAGTTTCACACATTCTGGAGGAATATCTTTCTTTGTCATCTTCAAGGCTCCTTTTATAATGTCAGTTGTCAAGAAAAACCTGTATAATAATGACAGTAAATCACTATTGTGTTTAAGAGCTCTCCCTTGATGGCTACTAAAAATGGCAATTGCATGCACATTAAAAAAAAAAAAAAAAACCCAAGAAAAAAATAACAGCAACAACAAAAGAAACAAACAAAAATCTCCCAGGATGACACATCTCTCAACATACCTTTTTTAAAAAAGGTAAGGGTTTGTTGTTGTTTGATGGGTTTTTGTTTTTATTCTGGATTTAAAATTATGTTTCTAATCTGTTAAATACTTGCAGTTTACTTCCTGCAAAGCAGGTCCAAAATCATATTGAAATTCAGGGAGAGCCTAAGTTTTAATTTCACAGTTTTCTCTCTTTGGTTGATTTTTTTAGTGTTTTTCTCATGCTAGAGAGAAATTAAAATAAATTCTGACAATTCACAGTTTCCAAAAGACAAGATCTTGTTTCAAGTTACTCTGTATTTTTAGTTTACTCACCACAGTGCCTGATTTCTAGCTAAGGTTACATCTGTCAGTCTGGAAGTTCTCCTAGAACTCAAAATTAGTTTGATAATCTGTGTGTTGCCAGCACTTTAGGTTGACATCCCAGAAGCTTTGTTGCATTGCCAGATTTGAAGAGGTCTCTCACCTTTCCCTTTTCTGCAGCGAGTGTGAAATTGATGCAGACATAGCTTTTGAGGAACAGGATGTCCACCAGTTGGATTGTCATCTTCCTGGTACCTAAAAGAAAGTTTCTGAACCAAGATTCCTCTATAATAAAAAGAGGAAAGGAGACAAATATCATCCTAGGATTATGTGAGTCTAAACTCCTGGACAGGAATCAATTTCTACAGCCACGCAATTTAAATGCAAACAAATGTGCTACAAAATATTACATAAAGAGTTCATATAACTAAATTTTGTTCATGTGATCTCAAGGTAGATCTAAACCAGTAACACAGGCTCGACTAGCTATTGTTGACAGTTTCCTATTTAATTTTATCCTTTTCTCCTTACATATGCAAATTTTGTGGGATTTAATCAGTATGTATTGAAACCCTTTCACATACCCATTGCCATCAATATCCTATTACTAATTCTTTTAAATTTTAATTAAATGTTTTCCAAATTAATAATAATACTCAATTAATCATTATGCAAGCCAATCATTTCAGTTCATGAAATTAAAACATGAATTTCAGAGCACTGTAAGCATGGCAGGCAGAACTAACCATGATCAATAAACAGCCTCTCTCCCAGGATTTTCAAATATTCCTAGTTAATTCTGTTCACAAAATACTGAGCAGCAGAAAGCAAGAGAGAACAAAAAGGTTATTTACATCTCCATCACAAACCCCTTCATTAGTTCTTTTTCATTGCAAATAATTTTGCTTTTAGCCATTATTGGCATTTGAGCGTTTGCCTGAGTCTGGTCCGCTGTCCCTTTGTTTTAAAAGGATTTGAACTGCCAGACTTTCCTCATGAAGCAGATAGATTATAATGGTCACTCATGGTACACAGAAATGGGTTATGTGTCTGTTCATTTCTGAGGTATTTTGGAAGATTTATGCTTACAAATTGGGATTATGAATGGTGAACAAAACCATAAAAAGCACACATAAAACCTATAATAAATCCAAAAATGTTCCACCTAAATCTACATCGTTAGTGAGTTCAGAAGCTTCTTCCCCTCACCTCCATTGGTACCTCTCTAATTTTTTTTCCCAAGATTTAAAGCAAATAACCATAGAAACTTACTGAAATAACAAGTTTTCCTTATTTTTGATGCTTAGAAGCAGCCAAAGTCTCATGAGAGATTTTCTGTTTATTAACTATTTTCTGCTTTACTTGAATTTTTTAAGAAGTAAAATAGAGGAGCAGTATAGCATTTCAGATGAATACTAGAACACTTTTGTTACATGGCTGAAAAGCACCTTGAAAGAACCTATTGGAAATTTACGCTCTGTAAGGGGTGTCACACAAATGTTGCTTTGAACCATAAAAGGTATAATATACTGTATAAAATGGATGACTCATATTTTCCTCTTCTTTTCTTCCAAGTCCAAAATCACTCCATCTCACTTCTTATCTGCTCATATTTAAGTCTAGTATCTTGGCAGGCAGCTGTCACTTCTTACAGCTGCTTTGAGAGAGCTGTGGCAGTGTGGGACTAGGCACAAACGTGCTGTGATTTATGGCAGCAGCAGCCTATTGGCAGAACTCATTTGACTTAACTTGCACCATCTAAAAGGACGGGCCCTTTTCCAGCCTTGTCTTCCAGGAGCCTGTATTGTCTTTGGAGAGAAGTTGACATCTCCAGAAAGTGATGCATCTACTGCCAAAATGGGTATTATGTAACATATTCCTTTTCTTTCAGCAGCAATGGGAGAACAGGCGGTTTCTCAAACCAGTAACGTCACTTTCACGTGGCTGAAGCCTGATGGAATGGATACAGACTTTTCTCTTATTCAAATGGTCAGGAGAATGTACTAACAGACTGGTTATCCCCTCCCTTTAGCAACAGCCAGAAGTGAACATAATATTCAAATTCCTCATGTGACTAAAAATGCCTATTTACCAGAATGTAACTACAAACCCTTATCTTGCATCTCCTAAGCTAACCACTCAAGTTTGTCTCACTGAAATTACAGAGGTGATACAAGATGAAAAGTTTTACATTTGTTTAACCAGAAGCTATATATTCACAAAGAAATAACCAATCAGAAGTGTCTTTACTGGATAATTTTTGGATTAATATATCATTTCACAGTCTGCTTAAATCGTATTAATTATAAGCCCTCACCATGCATGGTCATACAGAAGAGAGTAATGCAGCCTTTGGCTGTGAGCAGACCAGAGGTCTTTCTGTTAAAGAGGAAGTGGGAATTTTGTTTTCTTTTCCATAAACTGAAAAAACAATACAGTCCATGAGGCCCTTCCATCTTGTTGATTGATGAACAAAACAATGTTTCAGCTGTATTGATCTCCTTTATCTGCTAAATATGAAGATGTGGATCACGGGAAGACTGTAGGGGAGGAATAGAGTGAGGAAGGAACAGGACTAGTGAGGGAATGAGGCCAGAAACTCTTATATGTTTATTGTGTACCAATCCTTATTACAAAATATGGTCCAAAAAGAAAGCCAAATTTTGTTATATAGTGTGCAGAGAGAGTTGAGGCAGGTAGTAACCAGGTGTTTTGCTTATTCTGAAGGTTCAGGAAAGGTTTACAATGCACACAGGGAATCTGAGCCAAATCAAGGAGCTGATCATGAGTCTCTTGGCTTCAGGAGTTTTTGGAGCTGTTTCTTAAAGCTTAAGTCACTCCTGTTTATCCCTTCCCCAGAAGGACAAAGAGAGAGCTGTGAGCTCTGCACAATGCACTCCTTGTACAGCAGAGACAGGTAGGTCCCAGTTAATTATTTCTGTCTTGCCCTGACACATCAAAATAATCTGTTACAAGTTTGTCCTTCCCCTTCCCACACCCTTTAAAAAAATCTACCACCACTCTTTATTTAAAAAGCTCAAGGATGGCATTTCAAGAGTGTCCAGTGGTCACCTGTGACAGCCTGTAGACTGCTATTCTTTGCAATTCAACTTCATCACCAATATTTTATGACTGCCTCTGCAGGTACTGTCAGCTGAACAATATTTAATTCCTTGACTCACAAACTTGACAACAAATACTTGTTCATGGGCCCCATTATGCTTCTAAGAGAGCTTGCAGCTTGCTTTTTTTTTTTTGTTTTGCATTTGTTCTGCTGCTTGAAATCTGGTTTACTGTAAGATGTTCAACGTTCATGAGCAATAAAGTCATAAAAGAATTAAAAAAGGTGATAAACAGATTAAAATCTTGTCTAGCACATTGGTTATTTAAGGGAAGGAAATGGACTTCATTTCAATTTAAAGAGATATTTTGTTCTTTCCTATTAAAAAATCTGTTGGCTTATGCAGGCCTTCCCCTTACCCCCGTAATCTAAAGGTGATGGCAGTTTTTAATTTAAAAATATATGCCATTACATCTTTGAGTATCATCCTACTGTTAAAAAAGTTTTAGAATGTGCCAAAGTTTAAGGTTGCACCCATGTTAATATTTCCTAAACTATGACAGTACTTGGCAGTTACTGACTTTGGCTTGTTTTCAGACTTAAAATTAGAATTTGTATTACTCAGTTGACTTTTAAGCATAATTTAAATTTTAAACAGAAGGACCATCTTTCAGAAACTATTTGAGGCAAACAAGAAGAAAGAGAGATTCAAGAGGTTTGCTAGTCCAGTAACTACCAACAGATAGACCCCAGCACATGAGAAATGATCCACAAAAAAAGTAAAAAAGAAGTGTCCAAGCCCTCTTCTAAAACTCAGGTAATCAAACAAAAGAAAATAGGAAAATTAAAAAGAATAAAGACTCAGATCTCAGCTTGTTCTGATTGTAAGTGAAGATGAACTTTGAAGAAACATACAAAATATTTTATGGTTTTATGTAAAAAAAAAAAAAAATACATAGCTCTTAAATGCTTTTCAGAACATTTATGTGATACTTTGTGTGACTGAATAAAGGCATCAAGCTATGACCTTTTACTGTCTAACTTATCTTAAATATCTCCAGTGATGGTATTTCCACAAATTCTCTGAGCAGCCTGTGCCAGTGATTTAGCATTTCCTAATAGACATAAGCTATAGTTCTCACTGCACCTTGGCTCCACCACTTTTTATTCTCTCTCACAGATGTGAGAACAGGTTATTCCCTTCCTTTAGCAACAGCCAAAAGTGAACATAAGATTCAAATTTCTCATGTGACTAAAAATGCCTATTTACCAGAATGTAACAATAAACTCTTATTTTGCATCTCCTAAGCCATCTACTCACATTTGTCTCACTGAAACTATAGAGGTGATAGAAGATGAAAAGTTTTACATTTTTTGAACCACAAACTATATATTCACAAAAAACCAAACAACCCCCTTTACAGAAGGATCCATATTTGTCTGGAGAGAACTGGAAAGGTCCTAAATATACTCATTAAAATATTTTAGCAATACTGCTCTGTTCCCTCTGGCAATATTCTTATGACATATTTATATTAATATATGTATTTATTTCAAATTACTTCCTCTTCCCTCTAACTGTGTCCTGCAGATTTTTTGCTGGGTAATTGCCTCTCTAGACTAAAAAATTGTCAGGTTTTGTCTAAAAATATATTTAATTGTAAATTTTCAGAAACCTTGCTTGTTGCTTTAAAATTAATCAGTAGAATCACAGAACTAATTTTAATGATGATTGCTATTTTAATGGGTGAATATTTTTAGCTAAATCTAAAATGAAAAAAGGCTTTATGGTTTGGTGGAACTTTAAGCGAGTACAAAACTGTAATATATCTACCAAGCACAGATAACAGATTATCTTAATTCAAATTATGAAGGTATTTATAGAACAGACCAGCAAGTGGCAGTACATGTTGTGCATAAATCATGAATGATAAGACTGAAATCTTTAAAATGAAACTAAATAGACAGTCAAACAAGCTTTCATGTATGGTCTTATTCATTTTAAGTATCCTGCCAAGAATTGTAAATGCTTCATTCCACATGGCCTTATTTATTTTCCTGGAAATAATAAGTATCTCTCAATTTTAGGAAAGAAAGGAAACAACTCTCCTGTAACTGCTGGGATGCATTTGTGTCTCAGTTAATCAAAATGTATGTACTGCAAGCCTAATGCTGGCTCAGAGTGGAAAATGGAATTTTCCAGAGACCGTAGTGTTATGAATTGCCATGACTCATAACATATTCCAATAAATAATCACTGCCTATGGGTACTGTATTGTAATGGATCTACAATGCTTACTCCAATGGTCTTTGACCCTGGTATCTTTTATGTGAACTCCATTTTACGCAGTTTATTTTCACAGGTGAAATGTTAGAAGAAACCATAATAAACCATAATATTTACTATTACAGATTCCTTCAAAGTCAGTTAAATATGTTGCTAGTAACATCTAACACAGAAAAAGAAAAAGAAGAAAAAGAAAAAGAAGGAAAAGGAAAAGAAGAAAAGGGAAAAGAAAAAATAAATAAAGAAAATAAAGAAAAAGAAAGGAAAAAGAAAGAAAATTAAAAAAGAAAAAGGAAGGCTACAAGACTGTAGCCTTAATTCTGTGAATTAGCTTAGAAAGCGAAAATGTTTGTGCTTTGATAAAATACTACTTTGAAATCCCTGACTATATTGGTAAAGTGTTATAACGGAAGTATGTTTTTCTTCTCTAGAAATATTTAGAATAATGTACTGTGAGACTGTAATGACTGATACTCTCTGAAAATAATGTCCATACTCTGAAGATGAGCATAGAGAGAAATAACAGAGGAACCCATTGGTGTTTCTCAAAACATCATCTCTGATCCAGAGATCACCAGGAAGGGTAAATGAGAGATACTTGTACTGGAATCCTTTTAACCCCTTCTCTGTTTAGGATATTAACTGGACTGATAAATGCTGTTCCTTGTCAATCTCACTGTTGGTACATGTATAAGTTTTGTGTTGTGATGTTGCCAGTTTTTTCATGTGGGTTCATGGAGACACACAGAAATTGGTTTCCTTTTGCATCCCTGTTCCTGAGGTTGCTGAGCATGATGGTTCTGCTTGTTTCCTTCATGAAACAAGGCTGTTCAAGCAGCATGCTGTGACATTTGTTAGTGAAATGCAGTTAGAATTGACTGAAAAAATGTCAACTACGTTTTTGAATTTCAGAAAAAGTTTCTGCACGTTTAGGTTACATTTGCAAATGGGCCAGAAGCAGTGGGTGGTGTCATTCTCCGATGCAGCAGTCCAGAATGAAAAGAATAAATTAAGGTGAAGGAGAGTAAAGATTCAGTGCCTTTTCTGACTGATGGATTTTATATCTCCCCTTCCTCCCAGAACTGTGTCTTTGTTCTGCCTTAGCATATTTTTAAGTGTGCTTTCAGGCTCTCCTTGTAAAGATGTTCACTTTTTCCTGGAATGATTTTTGAGAGCAGAAAGAAGAACCACAGCTTTTCATATCATGAATGGAAATTGTTAGGCTGAAAGGGTCATTCTTTCTCTCTGAATAAAATTTATCTCATGCAAAATGAAATATAACCAATGGGAGAAACCAAGAGACATTCACCTGCAGATACATAAGGATACTGAGTTTATGCATTTTCTCTGTGCACTTAGAGACTTAAATCTCTGTCTCACAAGCTCATAGCAGAAGATTTCAAGACCCAGATAACAAAACTTGGATTTGGGATGAATTTTTCTTGCTGACTTTTACTGGAGGCATTCCACTTAGTGGCAAGAGACACTTAGGTGTAAAGACATGCCTATGAAGTACAAAGCACTAAAATACAGGCAATGGGACGAGGATATTCAGTACTGAGTCTTGCCCAGTCTGGATGAGAAGTTAAGCAATGTTTCTTTAATGTAAAACTCCATTGCAAGCAGATAAGACAGGTAAGATTTTCTTCCATAAACACTGTGAAGTAGACCTTTTCCACAGAGTTGCTGCTTAGTCTGTCTCTTCCCAGCACCTCTTCTCAGAATTACTTCCTAGCATTTACTATTCTATGGGATTGCTCTTCCATATGTGCAGAACTTTATACTTTTATTTTTGAACCTTCTGCTGTTTCTGTTGGCCCAGTTCCAAGGTTTATCAAGATCTTCTGGACAGACTCTCTGTTGTGATTTGATGAGACTTCTGGTCCCCAGGCTGTGCCTGAACAACACCAGAAAATACTCCTGACTTCAAGGTAAATATCTTGTGCTGAAAGTCTCTAAAATAATGGTATTTTTGTATTCTTGACTTTGCTATGAAAACTACATAACTTGAAAAACTGAGAAAAGGCCATCCTGAACCATATTTTATAATACCACGGTCAGAAGAGAAGATATAACTTCCTTCCTACATAATCTAGGAGAAAAGCTCAGGTTTCCTATTTGACTCATATTTCCAGTTTTTTGCTCTTCTAACTTGAGCTCCCTAATCAGAGGGAGTTATACAAAAGGTTGGCAGAACTATGCAGTACATTCAGTGTATTTCTAATCACATAGATTCTCTAAGACTATTTTTAAGATCCCATTAAAAAATCAAGGTGGAAATCTGGATAATCAGACCAAGCACAAAGAAGAATTTTACTTATTTTCAGTTATATTTACCTCTGTATCTCCTTGCTGCTCCATTTAGAAATGGTTTAGCCTTTATTTGACTATATCTTCTGAATATGGGTCTCTGAATGCCCCCTCAATTCCATTTATCTTAGCCAAGTCCTTTAAGAGAATCATTGACTAGGAATCATCTCACATTGAATTTTAGTGTTGTATTACAGAATTCACAGAATGATTAGGTGGGAAGAGACCCTAAAGATCATCAAGTCCAACCCCTGCCCTAACATCTCAACTAAACCATGGCACTGAATGTCACATCCAGTCCTTTCTTAAATACACCCAGGGATGGTGACTCCACCACCTCCCCAGGCACACCATCCCAGAACTTTATCACTCTTTCTGTAAAAAACTTCTTCCTAATATCCTAAATATCCATCCTAATGTTAGTGAACTTCTAAGGAAATTACCTTCTTTTTTTTTGGAGCTGTGTACCTCTGCCTGCTGTAGACTTTGGCTACAAGACTGTATGACTATATTTAATGGGCTAGAAAATGTTGACGTAAATAAAAATCAGACAAAAGTAATGCAACCCTGGCTGGAGGCTGACAATTGCCCTAGCTACAAAACACTGGATAATCAGTAACCATGACTGTAACATCATAGTGAGGATTCCAGACTTTGGGAATGGAAGATTTACAGCACCACATAAATTCTTCTGCACTTGCTATTGCTTTTGTTTTCTCTTACAAAGGTAAGGTAATCCCCTGAGTGTGTGGTAACTGGCAATGTTTATTTTGGGATATGCTGCAGACAGTGTGTCCAGGTGGTGTTTTCTGATTCAAAGCTGAGGTCAATAAAAAGTGATGGAAAATGTTAGCAATGTCTTGGCCCGATTCTCTCTGTTCATTTAGGAATTTGAATAAGACTTTCCTTCTGTTACAATGTCTTCTTTGTTCTTCCTTGCCCAGTCTCTAACCACCCTCTTATTACATGGCAAAGGAAGATTAAAAGGAGAACATATCCTCCAGTTATTTTCCTCTGAAGTAATGATATAATAGCGATTAAAAAAAATCAAATAATGTGCAGGGGAATGAAGCAGAAGTGGAACAATGAAACAATACAAGTTCTTTGCACAAAATTCTTCCAGAAGAAAAAGATATACTAAACTGTTTCAAACCAACTACATCACATAGGGAAAACATTAAAAAAAATAGGAGAAACAATTAACAATAATCATAATACATCCAGCACTTGAACTTACTGACAGCAATGGAAAAGCTTTGTGATTACATTTAATCTTTTTTTTTTTTTCAGTTTGAAACTAACTGTGCCTTTCTGTTCAAGGCTGAGTCCTCCCAACACCCTAATTTGGTGGACAACCAACAAAAAATATTAAGCAGTGAATGTTTTAATGAATGAGAGATCCAAAAATTCACCAATGTAACAGGAAAAGTAGGAAACCTTTAATACAATTGCAAATGTTAACAGATCTCCACAACCAGCTCCTGGAGCCTGTGCTGGTCTCATTCTTCCATCTCTCAACTGTTATCTGGGTGCTCAATAGGTGATGAGCTGAAACTTTTTTGTAGAGTGTATTCAGCAAAAAAAAGTATGAATGCAAGGTAAAATCACAATCAGGTGGACTGCATGATTTATTAATCCAACAAAAAACAGACAAAAATGTCATATTTTAGGTCAATATGTGACAACCAGCGTGGTGTCTGCTGTTTTCAATTAAAAGAAAAATAGAGGCCTAGGAAAAGTAAATTGCTGAAGGAAGTACAGGAAAAAGAAAAAGTTATTTTGAGCATCTAAATATAGAAATCTCTCCTGTGTTTTTTTGTAAAAGATATGACCAGCTGCAAGTGTTATCCAGATCAGCACATTTTTTCATGATGTCTTGACCTCTTTCCTTACATTGAATACAAGTCCCAAAGCAGAAGAGATCTATATCCTTGCACACATCGAACAGAACTAATAATAAAATAAACTAATAAAGCCAAATGGTAGTAAAAAAATAATTATTGATGTACCAAAGCCCCTAAAAATATTAACTTTAATGGCTACTGCAAGCTAAGGTCTCTTTTTTTGTGAGAATGAAGACATATTGAAGTAGCATTATTAGTTTCAGCTCAATTACATATATATTTTGATTTGTCTTTGCTTGTCTTGTGGTAGTATGTATGTCCCGAGTTGAAAATATATGTTGGCAAGAAAACATAGGAGGAAATGGAAGAATAAACTCATGAGAAGGTGCTCAAATGCAAGGGCTTTAGCAAAAGGACTTTTGCTATGTCCTAAACATTTCAATTTTTTTTCCATCTTGTCTTGTTTTATTCAGGCTAGTTGCCAGTCCTATATCATGTTGAGTTTTTGTTGAGTTTATAAATAGTGCCAATGAAGCAAGTGGATCAGAATCAGAGCTCTAAACATTTGTTTGAAAGAATATCCCATTTAAGAATAAAATTAAAGTAGGTGTTTAAATTCATGTATCTTGAAAAACTATTTTTTTTAATAATCTTGAATTTAAACAGACATCAGATATTTGTTGAATACCCTTTTGACTGTTCAGAACCATCAAAACATTTCTTTCTTAGTTTACTGCGCAAACAAACCTGGTATCTCCAAGTCAACTGGATAGGATTGTTAAACTAATTTGCATCTGGTTGTGTTTAATTTTGGAAAACAGACTTGTTCACAGGATCTTGGGAAAGAGTGACAGCAGTTAAAAAATACAACACATGTAATTTTCAGTGTTCCTTCACCTCTTCTTTGTGCCTTACAACAATGAGGTTGAGCTACCAGCTAGTAAAGAAGACTTACTCTATGAATACTGAATAACACTGAAAAATATGTCCCTTTGTTTATTGCCCTTCATAATCTCCTTCAAAATTTTCCAAAATATTGCTGTATTTATTTCAGAGGCATATTAAGGGTCATTAAAGGTAAGTGCACTCACCATTGTAAACCACCTACATCCAGGCCAATAGGAAACTCATTCTATTGTTGTATTTTTCTGCAATATTTTCAAGAAGGAACTTCAAAATAACCAAGAATAATTCTAGCCTGAACTTGCATAGCAGATTGATTCTAGGTTTATATTTTAAATTCCCATTTCTGACAAAAAGGTCCCATTTGTAATCACATCTGTTGCCTTTGCCCACATAATATAGAAGCAGAAGAACTCCAGCAGCAAAAGTAACACCTGAACCACAGAAAGTCCTAGGCCTTCCAGTCCAAAGACCTTGTAACAGGGCAAGCCCAACTCTCAGACTACAGCAAACTCCCAGAATACAGGGTTTGGTGCATCTATGTTACTGGGTACTTAACTTTATTTGCTTCCTCCTAGCATATGCCAAGATAATTTATAAAGTTTATTTATATGTCTTCATTTGTATATTTAGACATTCTTAGAAATATGTTTTTTAATCCAGAAGATAAAATTAATGCTATACCCATGTATAAGGACACAGCAATTTTTAAAATCCTTATTTCCTCCTCTCTCAGAGATGTGCATTCCAAGAAAATAGCTTCTGCATACCAGATTGAAAAAATTGAGTACCTGTTTATATGACAAACATATTTCATAACAAAACAATGATTAATCACAAAATTAATCAAGAATATAAGGCAGCAGAAAAGATGAGCTATAAAACATCATACTTGCTGAAAGACCAAAACACTGAAAAAAGGTGAAAGAAGTTAAAATAAATAATACAGGCAAAAGGAGAACCAAAAGATAATTACACAAGTGGTTACAATAGATAATAATATTTCAGACATGTGAAGAGCAAGAATCCTCACAAAAGGGAGGAGGGAGATGTACTGGTCTTAGGAAACATGCATTTTGTAGGAATGATTGTTCTCCAGATCAGTGGTAGCTATTCAGAAAGTCATAAGAAGGTTGAAAGATGCACACATGTGGACGGGACAACACACAACAGAATTAGTGCCCTCTTGAACCTGGAAAACTTTATGCCATGATTAAAATACCAACTGATGAAGTGCATCAAATCATAATGCTTCTTGATTGTAAACACAACTTTTTCTTCATGTATTTAAAAATGGAAGGTAAATTCCATCTACTTGCGTATACTTCATATGTGCACATTTTCCTGTCCTATTAAACATTAATTTCTGTGAATATTGCAAACATATTTTGTCAGTGGGTATTAGAAATAAAAGAGAAAAAAACCCCTTCTCTTTTGTCAAATGTCAATGGAATTTTTGTAATTAAATTACATTAAGTGATTATTTAGATGCTAGTATTTGGTAGGGAAGAAAGGGACAAGGACTGACACAGACAAATTAGATTCTTTCTCCCTCTTTTATTTTTTTTTTAATTTGGCCCTTGAAATGCTAGATTAGCTCAAGGGTATAGATTATCTAGATATATTAAGTCTTCTAGGCATATAGTGTCAGCTTGTTGGATTTCATGTGTATAATATGAATACTCTAAATCTCTTCAGGTACTCCAGTGATGTTTGTTTTTCTGTAATGTTGTTTAAAGTGACTGGCATGCATTTTAGAAAACAGACATTTCGGTTAGATATGAATATAAGAAGTGGAAGACAAAGCATGATCAAGTACTTGAAAGCTTATCTCAGATCTTATTCTCAGGGGTGCACACACAGTTGCTCACATCGAACATGCATATCAAACAGGTTCCCACAGGAATTCTAATATAGGTGTTTCAAAACTTAGAAAATGTAGTAAAAACCCATAATGGTGTACTGACAATTATTTGTGGAAATTCCAAAAATAGATGAATGAAGATTATTGTAAACTGGGTTCTTACCTTTCTTTGAAAAAATATTGGACAAAACAAAAAATTTTGCGATGAAGGTGTAAAGAATATATTGAAACCATTACAGAAAACAATCAAGCAGATTATGACCATAAGAAATAGGAACCTGGTTTAGATTGGTACAACACAGTAGCAATACAAGCTCTCATTCACCATCTACCGTGTCAGTTGCAAACTTCCATTGATGCCAGTGGTACAAGATAAAACTCCTGAAGCTTAAACATTTCAGTCAATATTTTGCTAGTGATCTATTTGTGCAGATTGCAAACAGGCTTAGATGAGGTGACCACTGAAAAGCCCTGTTATCACCTCTCATCTTTTTTACTCTATAAACCAATGCCATGTGAACAAAGAATCAACCATAAACTGAAAAAATTTATGAAAAGAGGAAGAGGGAAATCAATAAAAATGTAAGAAGGCAATAAAAAATCAAAATTGCTTAGATAAGAAAAAGCTGGGGAGATACAGTAAATACCTTAAGCACATCAATAAAATGAAACGTCTACTTCAAAATAAGAATAAGAATAAAATCAAATGTAAGATTAAAAACGTATTTCAAAACACAGTTTTGAAAACTAAAAGTGTTCCTGTGCTTTCTGCTAGGCTCCCATATATGGATCTGATGAAATTTAATGCAACTTTAATCCCCTCGAAATGCATTCTGGTTTTTTTTTTTGAGGAGTTGGGGTTTTTTGGGTCTTGAGATGGTTATTTGTTGTGTTGTTAGTTTGTTTTTATTTGTTTTGGGCATTTGGATTTCATTGCAAGAATTGTGTCTGTAAAAACTGACATTAAAAAATAAAAGCTGAGTTTCATTTACAGTCTCATACTGCCAAAATCTGGGGCTGTAGAAAAATGACAACACTACAAATCAAGTGCTATGCCCTGTGGAAGTCAACACAAAATTTTGACTTTACTGCACTGCTTCTATTTTTATGGTTAAAGTGCAAGACCTGGTAATATTGAAGAGCATTCAAGGGGTTTTTTTTGATTAGCAAAGTACTCAGCTTAAAATTTCAAATCCTAAAAATAAGCCTGCAGATGGCTTAGGGCTGAAACTGTTGCTGTTGAGCACTTCAGTCTTTCTCAGTGTTAGCTGGGCTAGGAACAGAGTCATTTGCATAGACCTGAACTTATTATTTTTAAAATGTTAGTGCAGCACTTGAAGAGGTTCAAGATTAAAAGATCTGAACTGAGATTGTTTCTATTGAAATATAAACTGTAATGAGTACAAGTAAGCTACCTATGATGTACATGAAAGACAGACCATAACTAAACCCTTAAGGAAGACATAGTAAAGAATTTAAATAAAATATATTTGTATGTAGAATTTTAAAACAAGCTTTGTTTTTGTTAGGACATATTTATAAAGTTATGAGGAAAATATGGTAGGGACCTGATTAAAAGAGAAGATGATGTCAGGGACAAAGAGGGACAAAGCCTCCTCTGCACTGTCCGCTGTCCTTGATACTGGGAATGGTGATAGAAAGATTTTTTTCTCCACTTTAGCCAGACTGCTCCTCAGCAGAGGGGGCAAGTATTTTGACCAGGCTAAGGCATTGGCACGGGGTTTGGGAGAACTTGGAGTATTTGTGCAGCCAGCAGTTGGAAAGTTGAGCAACAAAAAATGCTGGATGACTGCAACTGGTCTTACACTGAATAGGTGAATGCTTCCTGTGACCTGTCTGTTTAAAACAGGAGGCATAAACATCTAACACAGAGGCATAAAGGCATAGACAAGAGGCTCAGGACAGAGACAAACTGCCTTCAGGTTTAACAAAGATCTTCTAAAAAAGCTTACACAATTTTTATGTTATCTGTCTGTTGACATTATTTCACCTCAAGTAGTACTAAGCACAAGGAGAACTAAATGTCATTTATAAATGAAATACAAAATGAAAAAAATGAAAACACAATAAAAACTCCCAAAAAACCAAACAAAGCAAAAGTTCAACAACAACGACAACAAAACCCCACAATAACCAATACAGTCTATTCACAGTGTATTATTAGAGCCAGACATCTAACTAGGTAAGTTTTAGTAGTTTATCATTAGCAAATGTCATTAGCTTGTGGCAGTTTTCCTGAAAAGATAATGTGTACCCTATCATCAGCAGGAAGGTTCATGATCAGTAGGTTTTACAGATTTCAGAAAAGGCCGCAACACAGAGAAATCTGTTTTCTTATCCTCTATCAGCAGAGGTGCTACATGAAATCAGTGGCAATACGATCACTTTGCAGAGAGAATCAGATCAAAATCAACTTCAAGAAAATAAAACGTATGCATCTTGAAGATCACTGTGCCATGAAAAATTTTTGAATTATTAGAAAATGTACAGTAAAGAAATTTGTTGGAGAGAAGCACATTGTATGCACTATATTAACATGAAGGCAGACTATCAAATTATGAAGGCCTCAATCTAGAATGTCCATGAACCTTTAACAACATGACACCTTCTGTGTGAAAAATATAAAAATACATTAAAATATATGTTTTGTGATAAATGCAAATATATACATATGTATGTATTTTTTAAAGGGGAAATAATGGAATTCTAAGACATAACTCTAGAAGAGTTAGGCTGAAGTTAAATAAACCCACAGGTACTACAGACAGAACAGTTGGATATTTCAGTAACATTTTCAAATTAAGCATATGCAAAGCAATAACCAACCAAAGTCACCAAAGTGCCTTTAATTACATCAATCTAAGCAGAACTTCCAAAAGGTTAATGGCAAATAGAGTATGCGTAGTATGTTCCTGAAATTAAACAAGAAAATTCTGTTATAGAAATTATATCTGACAAAATTCTCGATATTGCAACATGGGAAGCAGATCTCATGGGCCTAGAAACACCCACAAAGACAGATAATTTATACCTCACGTGATGTGCAAAAACCAGCAGCAAAATGCATTTTAAAAAAATTCTCTTCATGCAATATTTACAAAGGCAAGGTATCTCAGTGTTTTTCTAATAAAAAACAGTGACAAGTGCTGATGGCAGGGATTGAGATAGTAGTCTGTCATCTAAGAAGGGAACATTTGGGAAAGTCCTTGTCCCTCTGGAATTGTTACTGTTTTCCCTGAATATACTGGGAGTTGAGGAGGGGACCAGGGAAACTCATACCTGTTCATAGTGATTGAGAGATAAAGGATTTCAACTGTGAAAATTAGAATATGCCATGTGCCACACAAAAGTGATTTCATGTTCAAGGCTGTTCTTGGCTGTCACTTTTAGCATGCAGTGTGTGGACATAATCAGTGAGCTCATGTGCATCAAAAGGATGAACATCTCCTCCTTACACTTTGTATTTATATGTTGACTTCAGCAGCAAGCCAAGGTGGGACTCATCTCACTGGATGTGCAGATGTCCAGTGTAGTCACCCTCAGCTCTCCTTGCTGTCACTGGAAATCAGGTCAGGAGGACAAGTTGTGTCTAAGACAAGATTTATTTATCCTAAAGTAAATGCCTAAAACACATTAGATTAATCATGCTTTACAACCAAATTTACTATGATATGATCTTACAGTGTCATCATCTCCATTTAATATGAAAAGCTCAGAAAAATCCTCCTTGGCAGCAAATATTGAGACATCTTTTGATGCCTGATTCACCTTCAGTAAATGATTATTTTTGTGAAGAACATCTTGGGCTCTTTCATCCCCTTTGACTTGCTTTACGTAAAGCTGGGTGCAGGTCACCTCTATTAATCAAGAGTGTATGCAAGGTTCTGCCACTTCTGCTCTTTCATGGAAAGGTGTGATCTATGGAAAAGTTTATTATTATTTCTTAGGGGAAAATACTTCATTAGCTGTGATTTATCTTTCCTTTTCTATCACCTTAGCAAGAGAGGCTGTGAAAAGTGTTGCTGTTCTACATCGAGTATGTTGGACAGGAAAATATTCCTTTGAGTGCTCTCCAAGTACTGCAAGTGGGGATTCTGCCAGCCCTCAGAACTCATACAAATGATGTACTGCTCTCTGCTCTGGGTATCAAAACTAGCCATCAGTCATGTAGCAGCCCAAATCCGAACTGCACAGCACAGAAGAGGCAAAGGAGAAATGCAGACATCCATAATACTTCCCAGCAGTACTTTTGATGGTAATGTACTTTAAAGTTGAAATGTCTTTGTCTTCACCTTCACACAGAGCACAAGTTTGAGTCCCAAAAGCTCTGTGTTGCAGATGTCCAGATGTATCCCCTTGATTTAAGTCATTGGTAATTTTCTGCAAAATATGCACAATGTTATTGCTGGCTTTACCCTAATTTAAAACAATATTTCATAGCAGAGAATGTTTTGTTTGCTTGGTTTTTGCTTTTGTTTGGTTTTTTTGTTTGTTTTTAAGTCAGAAAGGATATTTAAACAATTTAGTACTGAAGTGAAAACTTGTGAAACCTAAAAAAATAAGATATATATTTCTTTAGAGTGTTTCCCTACCTCACAAAAGAACTCTAAAAATAATGAGTCAATAGTGCAAGGTGATACAAAACTTCATTGGAACTCAATGTATGTCTGGAATTATCTCTTAATTTTAGTGTATTGTTCGTAAAATCTAGATCGTGCCAGTTAAGTTGCCTCTCTTATTGCTGTTTTTTATGAGAGTTTAATTTCGGTAAGCATTTCTTACCTGAGGGATAGCTTTTTATAACATGATTGTCCCTCTCTGATTATTAAGACCACAATTTACTTTCAGCCAAGATAATTACTGAAAAAGGTTTGTTTAATTTCCTGCCTCCAAGCTGTCCACATGGATTAAAAAAAAAAAAAAATCCCATTGCACTTAATTTGACACAAATCAATATGATTGACAGGTTTTCTACAGAAGTGTCTAATGTTAAATACACATGCTGCCTGAATTTCCTCTAACAGGCTGTGGTTTAAACTTGTCTCAGTCAGGGAGGCACATCATTTCCCAGGGCATGTGGATTATAGTGTTGGCACTAGACCCAGTTGTCCAGATTTTCTCTTGTAGATCTCCAAAAGCAGCACCATTTCTACAAAGAGAGTCAAACAGGGTGGTCATGAATGATCAACATGTTTGTAAGATCAGAGCAAACATTTCCTGATGGAGCATCTAGAGAAAGGAAGCACTGGAGGATAGAATATGCGAAAGCCTCTTGAGTCATACTTAGTGGATGCATAGAGGAATGGATACAGACAGGCATTAAAAGATGGTGTTGCAGGGCTTGCATTATTCAGCACAGAAAGATAGCTGACACTACCCAAGTTATAAAAGAAGATGTAGAAGAATAATTATCTTTACTGGAAAACTGGAGAGCCTAAGGAGTAAAACAGGAGTGGAAAGAGAAGAAAAGCAGTTGAAGGTGTTGAGGGAAGGGAAAACTTCAATGCTAAGATTAGAAAGCCTCAGATATTCCTTGAAGTATTCAGCAGTCAGGTGAGATAGACTGCACTGTTAATGACTCAAATAATCCAGTTAGTGCCAGGCTGTTTTGCTGAGACCAGGTTTGCTTCCTTTTAGCAGGAGTAGATGAGTTTTTGGGGGTGTGTTGGTGTTTTGCACAAGACAGAGGGGGAAGCTACAATTGGGTTTTGAGGCTGATAAGGGGCAAATCCTGCAGGATGAGACAGTGCCTTTAATTACAGTAATTGTCCTCCCTTACACAAGCTCGGCTGTAAAACTCCTCAGATTCCCCAGGAATGTTCTGATGGGGCATAACTGGCTCAGCTATGGTGTCATGAAAGGGAGCTGTCACATCTTGACAGGGATCATGACCCATTAAAGGCCCCCAGAGCCCCCTGACCCATTGCTGAGGCCTTCCACCAGAGGACTGTGTGTGATCCAAGCACACCAACACATCCAGAGTCGTGTTAAGACTGGATAAAACTCCAAGCCCACCCAGCCTGAGCCCATATTAATCCATTGAACTCTATGTTTCATGGCACCCTCACCACTGAGAGGAACAGAAGAGGCCCCAAGGGCAGCCAAGGAGTGGTGATATTTTTATACTTCATCTGTTCCTCTCTCACTCTCTTTCTTTCTCCCTTACTTTTAAATTTTTTTTCCTGCCTCACCCTCTCTACATTTATGGTTGACTTTGGCATATGGTCTCTTTTGCACCTTAATTTACACAGAGGAATCTCTCTAATAATTTTAATAATCAGATCTTAATATTAAGCAAAAATAAAAGAAGAGGTCTAGCTAAAATAATATATCAAGAAAAAAGTCCAATGAGAATATGATACCACTGATTTAATATGAATAATTTTGATCAGTTATGTAGTTCCAAGCTATTGCATCAAGATTTACCTTGTCTGGAAAAAAAATATTAAAATACAATCATGCAATTTACCCATATCATGGAGCCTCACCAGTAGCTTTGCTATTCAAATAGAGAATGTTAAAGCCCTTCAATCCCTGTGTGCTACTGGAAATGCACATTTGGATTCCTACAAAGGAGAAGTAAGGCCAGGAGTGACAAGGGACTTAGCACAAAGCTTCAAGCCTGTGGTAGTCTGTGGACCTATTTAAAGAGCTAATGACATTGGATGCACTCCAGTGCTTTTCAAAAGAAAATCAAATTGCTCTTTAGAAGAATCTTTATGAACCAAGGAGGATTTATTGGTAGAGCGAGTATGATCACAATCAAATGTAGGGAAGTCCTTTGGTTTCTCTCCCTCCCCATGGTTTGTGGTGACTTTACTGTCAAGCTGAAAATGGAAATAGTGCTGTTCTGCAGTGAACTTCTCTTTGTCTTCTCCCAGAAGAGAATATGTTAAGATGCTTTGAGGGAATCAGATTCTCTTTTCACTTATATCTGGAATATTGCTTTTCATGCAGAAGCAATGACTTCATTTTCCCTCTTGCAGTACCAGTTTAGCACTAGGGCTACAGCTCCCCATCTTCCCTCAGAACAGCTTCCTAGGGGCATTTTCCCTGCATGAGGCCATTCCAGTTCCAGTGCTGTGTTGCAATACACCAGAAATCTCTGTTACCAGGCTACCAGGAAGTACACTATGGAGTAAAATCTGGTTCAAAATAACCCTGTCTCTGCATCCTTCAGCAGTGTTCCAGGTGTTTTTCTTCCTGATTTAATTATAGAATAAAATATTCCTGCAGGAAATGGCCTGTGCTGATCTATACAGTCATACAAATGTCCTATTGGCAGAAGCAGCAGCTACAGCTGTTTTGACAAAGTGTTTGCTGTGGAAACATTTTTCAAAGAAATAAGATGATTTAAATGTATTATTCTCTGCCATTCATGTTTGCTGCTAAATGTCTGAGATGAGATTAGATTGCAACTCATTCTGTGCCATTTCTTCATCAAATAATTGGCTTCAAGCAAGGTTTTATTCCTGGGACTCAAAATTTTTGTATTGCCTCATAGGCATTTAGCTAAAATTATTTGTAGAACAGTAGTTATGAATGGAACAGGGCTTTTCTTCATGAGAGTTTTAGGAAATACCAAAATTGGTTGCTTTTAAAAAATTTCTCCTTTTCCTTCTCCTTTTCCTTCTCCTTTTCCTTTTCTCCTTTTCTCCTTTTTCTTTTCCTTTTCTCCTTTTCTCCTTTTTCTTTTCCTTTTCCTTTTCCTTTTCCTTTTCTCCTTTTTCTTTTCCTTTTTTCCTTTTCCTTTTCTTTTTCCTTTTCTTCTTTTATCTTTTCCTTCCCCCCTCCCCTCCCTTTTTCCTTCTTTCCTTTCTTTCCAAAGAGAATTTCTCAGCTCCACAGGATAAAATCCAATCGAACCCATCAGTAGGAGGAACAAACAAAGCCTGAGCTGTGGTGCCCTGTGCTTACTAGAAGGCTGCAGAGTGGCCTTGAGGCTACAAATGTTCAGCTGCTGGAAAGGCTGTCAGGAGAAAGCCCAGGAGGCCACACCTGTGAGTGTGTGAACGGAGCGTGGCCACCCTCCCACACAGCAGGAATGCCATCAGAAGGATGTGCTCTGTGCAGGAGGAGGAAAATTAATCTGTTTGGTGCATCACTAAGGAAACCCAGACACAGAGTCACTGCCAAAGCACTGAAGACAGCTCAGTTTGTGACTATGACTCAAAATTACTAAAGCAGAGAACTTTAAAGGATGTTGATAAAGCAGGAAAGTATTAAAAAATGGGAAAAATTCTTAAAAAAATGAAATATGATATTCCCTTTTTGCATCACTATAACCATAGGTTATTTCTTTCCTGTGGTGCATTGAGGTTATGTATTCTGAAAAGAAATTCTTTTCATAGACCTTCATCCTCTTCTCCATTCTCTTAATTTTGCTCACAATTTCTAAACTCTAAGCAGTCTATCTATTCAGATATTCTGCTTCAAGATGTCTTTTTTTCTGATATCTTGGAATTGTAGCAGTGTAGTAAGGGGCATGGCATGGCTGTATGTATAAAGGCAAATTAATTTCCCTTGGAACACAGCTTTGCTCTTTGATTTAAGTAACATTTTCCAGATTTTCAAGAACATAAGGATAAAAACTGCAGGTATGCAGCCTTCCAGTTGTTCTACATACATGTTACAACCATAGCTTAATCTCAGAGAGTCACTGGATTAAGATTTACATGCCAGAAAAGTGACTCTCTGAAACAGCTGTAATATTGTGGTATTTATAGATTGTATATAGTTTGCTGGACCCTGTAATCTAGGTAATATCTATCAAAACTCAAAACCAAAAAAAAACCAAAAAAACAAACCAAAACAAGAGAGTGAATGCAATAATTTTTCTTACATAAGAGATTATTGGATTAAATGTAAACTCTTTTTATTAAGGCAGTTCTGCTCTGTTTATGTGATTTAAGTAAATGTTATTTCATTACAAAAGAGACAGGAATATATCTTTGGTTTTCAAGCTATAGTTTCACTTCCTCCTCCCTCACCCCTCCCAACATTGTCATTTATTATTTACTGCAACACCTTAGTCACAATAAGAAAGGGAGTGTTAAAATCCACAAGGGCATTTGAAAATTGGCAGTAGGAAAGATAGTTTTTATAGCACTCTTTAACATGGCAAAACAGATAGAAAATTATTGGATAAAATTTCCACCAGTAAAAAGCTTATTGGCCAGTGGTGGGTCTGTTTATCTGTTCTTGTTAACAGAAGTGCAAACATCCTGAAAAATATTGTTCTGTACCTTGTAACTGTGTATATTGTACATTTTATTATTTAGTTCTTTTGGCTGGTAGCTTGAAACAGATGGGACTCCTAGAAAATAAATATTTAACCCAGCAGGCCAGTAGCTAATGTTTGAAATCATATCTAGTGAAAGTATAATGGCATTTATGGCATCAATAGTTATACAAACATGCATATAATATTTTTCCCTATCCTTCCATTTTCATTTGTTCATAATTTTATGAAAATGTGCCCTTTGCAGCTAAGTTTCCTTACCTTGTTGAGCTCAGACATATTCCTTATAGGAGGTTAGAAGAGAAAGAAAAATCTTTTCAGCTGCTTTTAAGATAGATGAAATTGGAAAAATAAGCTCTTTTTTATGTGGTTTTTTTTTTTTGCAATCAGTGAAATTGAACTTTTCCTAGCTGGGGAAAAAAAACCCCTAACAAATCCAAAAAAGCTAAAAATACTAAACAGAAAAACTTAAAGGCATAATTCAAAAATAAAGTTTTAAAACACTGAAATTCTCATACTGGGCACCTCAGTGCATACAAACAAAAGAACAACTGTATTGGCAAGGCCAGACGATGTAAAGCAGTATGACTGCAGTGAATCCACAAAAAATACATCAATTTACATATTGAGCTGAGTCCAGGGGCCTGTTGAGCTTCCTGTCTCTGAAAATATCAAATTGCATCTATTTCTTTGCAACAAAAAGCCTGAGAATGCTTCCATATAGTTAGGATTTTGTATCTGTGAGAGTGAGACTGTGAACGTCTTCTTGAAACACTTTTAGAAAATATTTTTTAGAGATTTTCAGGTAGCATAGAACCCTACTGTAAGGAAGTGAGTTCCTGACCTGTAAGATCACACTGTTGCATCATTCAGATTTGCATTTTTATTGGGTGTAACACTTAACGGTGGACAAAAGCTCTCTTAGGTCATGTGTGAGGTTGGGAAAAAATGATAGCTGTCAAGGAGTGGTGCATTGTAAAAGAGATTGCAATAGGTTTCTTCCAGGAAAAAAAAAAAAAAAAAAAAAATATTAAAAAGTTCTCCAGTAGCCAATATCTCTTTCCCAACTCATGCATCAAAGGAAGAGGGTGATTGGCTCTCTCCCAGAGAGAGGGAGAGTGGCAATTGTGGCACCCCTAATGTTCCCCGCAACATAAAGGTTATTCATGTAGTGAGGTGTCAAATTCTGCCTTCCAAATAGAAGCTGGGGTGTAAACGCCTAAACACAGAACAAAAGAAATTCCCTAATTTTCACTTCCGGAGTGCACCTTGTACTTTGCTCTGATCTTACCATAGTACTGTACTTGCTAAAAGATAATAACCTTCCCTTCATTATGAACACCACAATAAAATGTTTGTTTAGTGAGACTGATTTTAAAGTTTCTTATCTTTTGAGTTTGACACTGCAGCGTGCTGTGACGCAAATGTTGCAGACATAGGAACCCTGTATGAAAGTCAAACTTTGATTACTTGATTGCAACAGTAGGCCAAAAAATGAGGGAGGAAGATAGACAGGAATCAGCCTTCCTCCTTGAACTTGCAGCTGGTGCTGGGGGATTATTCCAATTACTATGCTCCACACTTTACAGAATAAATTCCTGGATGGTATTGGTAGTCAGCCCAGGGCTACCAGCTGATGCCCCCATCACACCTATTGGGAGAATTTTAAATGTAAAAGGACATTTATCTTTTAAATATATAGCTTGGAAATTGCCTTTGTTTGGTGCAATTTTTTCATCTTGTTTTCTTTGCAATAAATAATAAGCTTATGAAAAAATGCTTTTTGTTTTCTTGCCTCCTTCATATTTTGAATTATTGAATTCATATACCATCACAGCACTTGCATGTTCTGTTTATTGTGCAGCCATGTAAAAGCTCATTTGTTTATCCTTTAGTGGAAACCTGAAAACTTCAATCTACAAAAACATAGTGTAATTGACATAAAAAGAGTGAGAGGACCATGCAATAAAGTCAAGGCTACACAACCAATCATCCAATCTTCAAATGCTGTGAGAAACAAACTAGTGGCTGTGGTTCTCTTCAAAGATTCTGCCACTGAATTGTGGAAGCGGCCGGACAAGTATGGTAGAGACACAGGTGTGCCAAAGCTCTAGCAGTTTATATCAGCAGCAAATTCAGATCAGAGCAATCTGTTTTCTGTCTTTTCAGGTAATGAAACATGTGATACAGCAATGTTATCAGTATTCTTTATTAGAGGAAAAAAAAGGGAGAGAGGAAAAGGAGGACAAGACTCCATCAAAATCTATACCTGCACTAGTTAAAACCCTTACCAAAGACTTGGAAAATTCCTGATGTTTATTGAAATGTGTAAGCTGGCATTTATGGCAGTATAAATGAAATTGTGCTGTCTTCACTTAAAGCACAGTGCTTTGCCTCTTTAGGGATACACTTCATTGTCAATTCATATTAGGCCATTAGAGTAAAAAGACCTTTTCTAATTTCAGATGGGAAATAATTTTCTACTATTATTTCTATGGCTAACATATAGTAAAGAGTTTGGCTTTGAAACATGGTACATTTTCTCATCACTGACTGATATTTTGTGCTATATAAACAGCCAGATTCATAAACAGTTCACTTTTGCCTCTTTTTGTGACAGACATATCCCTGAACAGTCAGTGACAACAGTCCTTCTGCCGCTCTTCCAGTCAGCACCTTGGTTCTTATTATCTCCAGAGAGAATACATCACCAACAATTATTTGAAATTTAGAGAATAATAACTCTAAATTCTAACCATTACAGTTAAGGTTTCTTGTGAAATCAGTATTACTTATTTGTATACATCACTTTTGCTATTCAAATTTTCTGTGTGAACTAAAGGAAATTAAATATTTTTCTTTGATCTTAGTATGGTTTTGAAGATTTTTTTAGTAGAATTTGCACTATACATTTTGGGTTTTCATAGATCTGTTATTTATTTCAGCAGTCATTTAGGCCTCATAAATATAATAACTATAACAGGACATGACTCACAACTGCAAGGCTCATAAATTAAGATAACTTATCTTTTGCCCCCTTTACAGGATATCTGCTGCTTTAAATCACTGCTCCAAGTTTAATTTACTGTATATTTTTCTCCATTTTCACAAAGAAGTGTTTTCATGGGAATGAGAAATATGTGAAGGAATAAATTAACACAAAGAACTTGCTTCTAGGGAAATTAACAATTTTTTTTCTGTCTGGGAATAATAGAACCTATATCCTTCCTAGACAATCACATATATTATGAGGATATCCTAAATCTACTGTATATAGTTCTAACTCAACTTTTAAATGGAAAGCAATTGATTTTTATGTTGTAATTTTTTGGTCTCATGAATTTCTTTAGAGAGATTTTACTGTGCAATATGTGGAATGAAACCTGCTTTACCAATATGCTAAAAGTAAACTTGGATAAATTATTCATTGTAGAAATATTTGGTTGCAAATGCATCCCTTTTCCTATTAATTAATCATAAGCACACTAGTCCTGACTTATAAAATATATGAACAAGGTCTAATTCCCCTTTTTTTTATACTAACTGTAGGACGATGTGCCAAAGTAGAAAAGTACAGCAACATAGGTTTAAAGAACTATTTAAAGGAAAATATTATGTTCATTAAAACTTTCTAAAGAATGATTATTAGAGTGACCAGTTGTTTGCAAGAAGTTAAACAATTCTTGCAAGTTCATAGTTCTGGTGAGTGCAGCTGCTCACTTTGTCTCCAGAGATTATGTTTTGCTCTATATATTATTGTTTCCTATATGGGAAATTTTAAAAGCTAGAAAGAAGTCATTAGGTCAAATAAAGACCCTTGGAGTTAGTTTTCACATGGAAAGATTTATTTGTGTTTGAGTGTATGATTCAGAGCTTTTTCTTTACTACAGAGAGAGTTCTGTATGAATAATGGCTGCCACAATCTCACAGAGCAACCAGAACCTCAACTCTTCTCTGTGCAGGAACATGTGTGAGCCAGTTTTTACACTGTATGCAGTTAAAAAGAGAAAGAGCGAGACAAAGAGACTAAAAACAGAGGAAAAGATTGAGTAGTCTGTTATTTAGTCTCTGTTGGCATGTTTCATATATAATCTCAGCAGTTGCATCTCAGATGCTTAGCTGTCAACACCTTAATGAAATATTCAGGAGATCAAATTCTGTCTGTACCTTACCACACATGTAAGCAGAGATTGAATCTTCATCAGTTCTACTTGCAAAAATGTGGGCAATTTCCTCTCTCACCATTATTTGTTATTATTATTACCCTAATATAAATATTATTTAAATTAAATATTTTGATGTTCTATGAAGTCTTGAGCATAAAAGAGAACTTATTATTTCCATTTTGTGAATTTTCTACAAGCACGACATAGGAAGCAGTTTCATGTGGTTAGAGCAAGGAGCTAACAACACACAGGTCATGGGTTTGAAGCCCATATAGGTCATTCATTAAAAGTTGGACTCAATGATCCTTGTGGGTCCCTTCCAATGCAGAATATTCTCTGATTCTGTGATTCCATGTGTTGGATTTTGGCTTGAGCCTCCTTCTGTATCTTTTGGTGGTATTAGAGTTCCCAGTAGTGTACACATGCAGCATGACACAATCAAGTGTGTAATTTGCAATTGGTCTTTTCTCCACACTCCAACTTGACTTTGCGCATTATCAAAATGGACGTTTAAGTGAGGGGAGGAATATTGGCAACATCTCTGCACATATTTCTCAAGAGTAAAGAACATTTTTCCTAGAGGGACAAAAAATTGGACTATTAATTGCATTGCTAAGGCAAAAATGCCAGAGGGTAATTTAACACCTAACAGTTGTTCTATGCAAGAGCAAGAATGTGAACTTTTACTGTTTGCTTTAGAGTATCAACAGTTCAAACAGCAAAGAAAATCTACAATGTTACACCTTCTGAATAAAGGGGGTGTAAGTACACATTAGGCACATATTTTGAATTACTGATAGCCTGGGTTTAAGGAGCTGAAGAACAAAGAAACACACTGAGAGATTGTTTGAATCATGTTCAAAATAAAACACTCCCTGTACTTGACCCTGGAGATTTATAGTTGCATTCTTTAGTTTATCCCAGCCTTTGGCAAAGGTCCTAATTTCTGAGTAATACCCCTGCAAAAACCTTGAGACTCTTGCTTTCATGCAGTAAGGTTAGTCAATAATTCATGAGGGGATTATTTCTTGCAAAGGCAAACTTTTTTTCCCCTGGGACACAATTTTAAAATCGGAAATACATAGATTATGGATTAACTAAACCAAAATAAAAATACTAGGAGCTATTTAGTATTGTCTGTGAACTACCCCATGGTAACATAAGCCAATGTTTTCAAAGTACAAAGACACTAGAACAGAAGTTTGCTTTTCAAGAACACTGTGTACTTACAGTATAGTAAGATTATGAGAAGTTACTGCCCAGTACTATTTTGAAAAGTGCTAAATTCAGAGACTGTTTGAACAATCTGTCCTTCAGGATCCAGAGGCAAAATGGAATTAAAGGACTCCCTCCAGTGAAGGAAGCCTCTTGCAAGCCTCACAGAAGGCTTTCCAAACTGTCATTGGTGTAACAGCTTTGAATTCCCCAACTCTTTTTCTTCACAGAGGAGGGGGAGCTCTGAAGTGAAGATGAAGGTCAATGGTAGCACCTTTCTTTGTTTAGGGCCATCAGTTATGAACCTTTTCTTCCACTGGGAACTTGAGCAAGTTGGTCTTTCTTACAGAAAACAAAAAACCCTCCTGCCTGCCCCTTCACACTTCAGGGCATTTAATTGTTGATAGGAGGAACAGAAATCACTAAGGAGGAATTTCAAAATTGTCCTGCACTCATTTCACCAACTTTAAAATAGCAATTTGAGTCTGAGTTTCAGATGTCCTAGTCTAGCAATTTAATCTGTAAAGTATGAATTAATTCATGCTCTTCTACTCCTGAAGTGTCTCTTGTTGGATTTTTTCCACACCATATACCAGATTAAATGCTCATTGGTACAAGGATCTGAACATTTCATCTTGCTAATAACTTACCCTTAGGTTATATATTTACATATTTTCTGCCTCTTCTGGCTACCATTCTTTCCCTGTCCCCTCATTTTGCCAGCCAGTGATTATTTATTATTTCATACCAATGTAAATTCAAGTGGTGTTTGAAGAAAGAAGTGCATGCTGTAAGACACTTTAAAAAGCACTTCTTGCTTAAGTCATGCTGTGGATCTAGCTCCAAATAGCTATGTTTCTGTGTAGGTACCATGCTCACAAGTGGTTTCAGATGAAGGATAGGGCAATTACTTTCTGAATGTGTTTTCTAAAGTAAATAAAAGAGATTTTTCTTAGTGGCATATTTCGTAGTTGTGATATTTTCCATAAAAGCTCACAATAATATTATAATGGTATGCAAAGTGAGCAGATAGCAGAAGAATGTCAGAAACAGATACCATTGACATGGACAGTAGGTCAGTATTCTTTTGAGAGATGTCTCCCTTCCCATTTAGTAATGACATTTGACAAGTAATGAGATGTTTTGAATGAGAGAAAGTGTTATGGTCTAGCAGATTATTTGATATAACATTTGAAGCCTTAATTAAAGTTCTTCTGAAGTAGATTAAAAGACTATCGTTGCCACAGAACATTATGCATTAAGGTGTCCAAAGCTGCCACTCTTCATTATCATCAACTCAACATATTTTTCAGATAAAAAATTGTAATGCTTCTATTGTTATTTACTAAAATAACAATTTTAGTAAATAGAAATTTAGTAAAAATAGAACTATCATTGATTTTACTTTCAGGGAACTTTCACTGTTCCAAAATCTTCTTTGCTGCCACTATCTGCCAACACTCCAGATTGTGCAAATAGCTAATCTCAAAACTGAAAAAGCCCTTCAATGAAAGTACTGTAACCTCATTCCCCAAGTGCAAACCTCTGAAGGCTAGGGCTCTAGGCCTGGGTCTAGGGCAAAAACTTTAAAGGCTGATCTAGTCCCAGAAAAGACCTAGCACCATCACAATCCAAAACTCCCTGAAGCCTGACTAACACTTAAGGGTCTTTATATTCCTTATTGTATTGAAACAACATCTGAAATGTCCAAAACTTACTGTATTATAATCTGCCTCCAGGAGCCTGCCAGTGTGACAGACAGAATTCTCTGAAAGCTTGTCCCAAACAAGGTGTTTCATCTTCTGCTTTCAACAAACTGTAGCTTACAAAAAAAAAAAAAAAAAAAAAAAATAGAATAGTTATAGAAAATTTGTGTCTCTCTCGTAAGAAAAGATTGCTGTGTAACTTTAATCTTTCCCATTTTGTTAATTCAGACTGAAAACATTCACAAATGCCTTTGCCATCTTCAGTGAGATTCATCCCTGTGAAGAAACAAAGCAAAAGAAAAATAATGTAGAGAGTACTGTTTTCCCAAATAAACAACCAAAACAGGAAAGTCTGTATGCTGCAGTAGAGTTTTTCTGAAGATTTAATTGCTTAGTCCCAATTTCTTCAACACGGGCATTCTTCATAACTGGACAACACTTTCAATATGCTGCAGAGCAAGGACCCACTGCACCAGGTGATGTGGAAAAAAACACACACAAACTCTGTCCCCAAAGAGGAGCTGGGGCATGAAAAACATGATCTGTGACTTTCTTAGCACACTAAAGTACACCAAGGTACCACAACAAAATTTTGGAATGCACAATCTGATGGTTTTTACTGGAAAGGAGGTATGTTTATATAAATTTTCTCTATTTAACATTTGTCTGTAAATAGATTTATGGGAAAATATGTTAAATATACTTATTCCATAAAAATAGTCTACATCAGTAGCAATAATGATTCCAGTCCACTTTACAGATCTGGAAGTGAATAGGAGCTGTCTAACTCCAGTTTGTGGAAGTTTTTTATTTGGTATACAATAGCTATTATTTAGACAATTCCCCAAAGTATAAGTTGTTATTTTATATTGACTAGTAAATGTTCTTTTCTTGACTTTCCATTAAATTGAAAATCACTATGATGATTTCACTCCATAAACATATTTTTATAGTTATGAAATAATATACAAATCAGTTAAGAAATATAAATCAAAGTAAATCTCTTTTCTGAACATTCAGTTTCTTGTACAAAGTGCCACAAACATACCAGCAGACTATTTATTTCCCATTTTGTTACTGTTTCTGCAAATACATGTTTACAGTAGGTCTAGCTTTCCCTGATTTGAATAGCAAGAGAATACAATTTGTTCCATTGTTATTTACATAACAGAAACAAGCATTTGGACAACTACAAGAATTTCCTAATTAAATTGTAGCAATTTATAACTCATGAACTCACAGGGCATCAAAACATGATTTGAAAATGCTAAGAATTATTGCAAACATTTCCTTCACTGAGTCTGCAGTTAATTTTGAGCATGTTTGTCTAGATGAAACAAGTTAGGAATTTCCTAATAGAAAACACGTAAATCTAGATCAATCTACAAACAGGAGATGTTTTTTATTAATTTCATATGGAAATGGTTTCTTATGAAAACTTTTAAGTCTAGAAATTACTATATAGAGGACAATTACTTAACAGAAACTTTTAAATGCACCAGAATATTTTCCCATTATCATTACCAAGTAGTTGTGCCAAAGAGTTAAAGAGCATCAAACAGTGTTGAAATGTCCTTTGTTTAAATGAGCTGTCTTATTTGTGTTAGGTTGCTATTATCTGAACCAGAAGTGTCATCCTACCCCAGCTTCAAAAAAAAGGCCCCTTGCTTCTATTGCTGAAATTACACAGAAACATTGCACTCCTGGTACAGAAAGATGTCAAAGGTGAAAATCATATTCCTGATCCAGGGACCTACATCTGAATCTAATAAGGAATATTGTTGCTGGCCAAGAATATGGGATGGAGACTCATAGCATGACTGGAAAAAAAACTGTATTGAAGGAGACCAAAGAAGAAGGAAGGGCAGATGATCCATACCAGAGCATATCATTACAGCTCTGATACTGCATACAAGTTTCTTCATTGCTTAATTCCATTTGTGCTGTATCAACTCATGTTTCCATTGACCTCAGTGGCTGACTGACACTAATAAATCAAAGGTGTGAATATCCTAACCTTCCATCTGAGCCCTTTGTTCTTAAAATCACCAATATTAACATTAAATATTATGGCCTTTGTTCCTCAAGTAATTGACCACCTCTGAAAAGGAATTGTTTTAGGGATCATCATAGTTCAAATCTTCATAAAGGTATTTTTAAAACTATGAAGATAGTACCTGAAGGATATTTCTTGCTTAGGTGCTTAATTTCAACCACCCAATTTTTATTAGTCTAAGTCTAAATTAATCACCAAGCCCCCACTAGGTTCAGTGAAAAAGAACATTCACCTCCAGAGTGCCAGAGATGACATTACACAGATAAGATGTTGGGATCAATTATGTTCTGAAAGCAAATTTCAGTTGGCTAAAATTAGTGAGAAGGATGCATCAATTTGCAAATATATGTCCTTATGTCTTCTGTTTAGGGCAGTAAGATAAAACAAACCGGATTTGAGTCATTTGACTGACACTTGATTAATTTAAACTTTTATCTGCTTCATTCAGAGCCTTTAAAATTAGCTGAAATCTGAGCATTGCAAAAACAATGGTCATTAAAGAGCAGGATGCTATCTAGTTCATTTTAAGGAGGCAAATAAAGTAGACCAAAAGGATTATGGCCCAAAAGCACCTATATCACTCTGCTGATTACAAGGGGACCCTGGGATGTAAGTTAGTGACTTCCCAAAAAATATAAACCATGATGCACTGATAGTGCTCAGCAATTTATTTTTAAATTCTTGTTCAGATCCTAAATACCTCAAATTCTTCCTAGCTTTCACATATATCACTCTTTTTTCATGTTCACTCTAGTTAAGATGGTTAAATAAGATGTTTGAGGTGTGGTGTCTAAATATGCCTGGACTCAAACACTGAAAAAGCTAATGCTCAAAAACATTTTCTCATTTTACTTATTAGCGCTACAGTAATTATGAGTACCAAATGACTGCCAATATAAACACTTAAGAGAATCATTATGGGTATTCTGAGGATAAATCCTCAGCACAAGTATATTTCTTCTAGATCTCTGTTTCCTAATCATTGTTCTGCAATAAAAAATCTTTAGTACAGTTAAAATGACAGAGAAAATGACCATTTGTACAGGATATGGGAAACAAACATTCAGCATTGCTCAGATAAATATTTACTTAGCTGTTCAAAATTACTTGCAGACATACAAATATTATGTCCAATGCCACCCTTTGCAATTGTCACAAATGCATTTCAAGTGTTCTAAAAGTAAGCAGAGATCTGTCTCTTGAAGTCACTGATGATATTTGGGAGCAGAAGTATTGAAGGATGGCATCCACTACTTCTCCCTCCAGGTACCCAATTCTACCCTGACAGAGTTTCTGAGATTGTTTTGTGTGCGGCTGGAAAGAAACATGAACAGGGAGCAGATGTGGCTTTTTACATTTGCAATGTCTTTCTGTTTGAGTAGTGATGGTTCTGATAGATATTTTGACATGCCATGCTGACAGAAAACAGGGAAACAAGCATGCTTAGGATGAGCTGCAAGATCACTGAAGTAATTTTAAAAAATAAAGACTGCCAAAAACAATAACATGAATACACTGATCTCTATTAAGGGTGTCACAAGATAATCAAAAGATGTTGTGTGGCAGATATCCAGAATAAACTACTTATGTCACTGCGTCAGGTCTGCAATGGCTGCCTTCCAAATGTCCAAAAGGTCCGAAATGCTGACCAGTGAAATTAGCAGGGACAACAGTATTAGTTAATCTATATGTGAGTTTTTCATTTGTTGTGCTGAATTCACTCAGATAAGCTTGCTTTAGAATTCTCAAAGCTGAATGATTGAAAATTGGTTTTGCTTAATCACAAAAAAAAAAAAAAAAAAAAAAAAAAAAAAAAAAAAAAGTAAGGTACGGTTGAGCACAAAAATTTAGACAATTGAGAAAGACATCCCAAAATCATCAGCATTTCTTAAGATAAATTTTTATCTTTATATTTTTAATTTATTGATTTGATTTGTTTAATTTTATTTTCTTTATTTCCATTGCCTTCAGGAAAAAGTTACAATAGAGGAAAAAAGGAAGTTAGCTTTTTAAAGTGAAAACAGAAGTTCAGAAATAAATTTCTTCTGGAAAGAAGGCTGGAAAAATGCAATGTTCAATGAACCTTAAAAATGACAAACACATGGAAAACTCCAAAATATGCCATGTTGAAGAAGTTCTTGACAGTAAAAAGTAGACTGATGTACCTAAACCCCATTAATTTTCAGTGAGAATTGGATAACTAATTGCTCTTGCTGACTTTTAAAGTGTTTCTATAATCAATACTTAAAAGAATTTACGTTCTGCTGCAAATTTTACTATAGAAAGCAATGTACCATGCACTAATTTCTTGCACTTTCTTTACAATTATTTAATACGTTTGAAGAGCATTTCCTATTCTACTCACTTCTGCAATAAATTCATTAAAAGGACTTCTTCTTAAGGAATCACAGCACTGGGGTTTCCCTGCAGGGTCATATTGCAAAGTCCACTCATAGCTGATGATGAAAACAGATGCTTAGTTTAAGTGTACACCTGACATTGACAAAAATGGGCATCAAAGACAAGCAGAGAAGATCACAAACTTCCAGGGAAACCTGGATGCCAACATTCTAGAAAACTCTAGCAACTGTGACTCTTACCAGTTTTAATTTGAGACTGATATATTCTCTAAGTGGAAAAATTCTTATTGTCTTCAGAGTGCTAGGATTCAACTTGTTAATTTCATAATCAATTATTACAAATAAAACTGAAATAATTAATTTCACAGAAACCAGTCTTGAGATTATATCTATTTTATCTGGCCCTTCATTCAGAAAGAAAATCAAACATGTTTGACCCAAACAATTGAAATATCATTTTGGCCTGCTTGTGGCCAAGGTGGTGTCCAAGGAGTGATCACAGAAGGAAATTTCCCCTCAAATACTCTAAAAGTGTAATCAGAATAATCAATTGTTTTGGTTTTCTGTGAGTAGTTCAGCGGGGACAGAGTCAGAACTTGTGTAAATGATCCTGGTGGAGGAGCTGTCTCTACTCAGGTTGCACATGGGACAAAATTCTCAGAATGGCAGAAAATGAGATTGGATCATCAGAACATGAAAAAAATACTATTATTTCCTCTCTATTGCATCTCTTTGGTTTTGTCTGGTTTTTAGCAGCTGAGGAAAGGGCCCAACAACAGCAGCATGTGTACATAAAAACAGTAAATCAAAGAAAACAAGGGAATGGATTTTTATAACAGATTATGATATCTTATTTGAATATTTCATAAATCCTGCTAAGAAACCTCCTATGTAATTCTAGCCCAGGATCAATAAAAGTAATATGACATAAAAAGTATTATGAGAGATGAGGAAAATGCAATTTCTGTCTTAGTAGATGGATGAGAAAACTCATTATTTTGCCTTTAATTTTTAAAAAGTCACAATGCCATGCTAATAAATTGGTGTGGTCTTCGAGGGATACTCAGCAAACTTGTCTGCTACAGTTCATTAATCTCCCAAGGGTTTTGGAATTACCAATGCCTTCAGAAAAGAGAAACACAAACTGCTGGTTCAATGTCAGTTCTGAAAAAAACTATGAATGTTTAAACAAATAATGAGATAAAAAGTAATGCATAATTAAAGGGTTTCTTCAGAAGAAGTCTGAGTTATATTTATTTTAAGGGTGGCAGTGAAATACATTTGCACCTGTGTATGCTCCAAAGGTGTCATTATCACAAGTCTTACTGCACAAAGAGGGCCTAAGCACATAATACATTATTTAGAGGGTTCTGCATTTCAAAGAGAATAAAACTACATAAAAATAAATCTAATATTTAATTTTAATAATATATCCGGTCTTCTAGTATATTGTCCAGAATGAGATTTAAACAAATTATCAGTCAACACAAGTCAATGTTTTGTGTTTTCTTTTTGTTTGAAATTGTATTTATGAACAGTGTAACAAAGAATTGTGTTGCATCAGTGTAATTGGCCCTACTTAAAAGGTGACAAAGCTAAGGTCTCTTCTCTGCTTCACAGTTTCTCTTGTAAACATACCGATTTGAAAGTGGTACACATTAGTACAGCAGCAGCAATATTTAACTTCCCCTTGCAGTCCAAACATATTTTAACTAAATCAATAACAGAAGGGATATGGAATATTTGCCACAATAGGTGTCAGGCTCAGAATAGGATCCCTCTCTAATGAATACATGGGACAACATAAACTGGCTTCCCAGCAAGGGCCTTTCTCTCGTGGGGAAAAAATCTCTGCAGAGTCCCTCAAAATATGACATACAATTAGTTTAATGTACTTCACTCTGAATCTTAAATTAGAAAAAATATCCCCTTTAATAATTTACCTTTATTAGAAATCTGCTTTTATGTGCAGTCCTCAGATACATACTAGTGGCATGTATGTAGCAGCATATAGAGCACTACACCCAGCATAGGTCTACAGAGTAAAGTATTTCTTACTAAAACCAAAAATCCCACAGAATGGGTAAGGTTGAAGTGGACCACAGTGAACACCTGGCCCAACCTCTCTGCTCAAGCAGGGACATCCCACAGCACATGGCATAGGATTGCATCCAGAGGGCTCTGGAATATCCCCAGTGAGGGAGACTCCGCAGCCTCTCTGGGCAATCTGTTCCAGTGCCTGCCACCCGTGCAATGACAAAGTTCTTCATCCAGGTGGAACTTCCTGTGAATCAGTTTCTATCTATTGCCTCCTGTCCTATTGCTCAGCACCACTGGGAATAGCCTGACTTCATCCTCTTGATACTCTCCCTTCAGGTATTTTGCTGAATTCCCCTAATCCAAATACCTGCATTTTGGGAGTACAGTTCAGAATGCCTCTGGTCTGATTCCATAAGCTACATGTCCATTACAATCTGGGGATCATGAGAAGACCCTCTGGAGAGTGTCATCTGGTTTAGTTTCTCTCTGAAAGGAATCTGGTCCCTGGGCTGTAAGAATTTCTCCATGACGCAAACACAGGTGAGCAATGTCAGTAGCAGTTATTGAAGCATCTGAATAGTCTGTTGTGAACTGGTCCCAAAAGGGTCTGAACATCCATCTCTTCTGCACTTCAGTGTATCACTAAATGGCATTACCTCCTAATGTAATTAAAATGTTGAAATGGTACATAGTTTATACTATTAAACCTTGTGTTTTAATTAAAAGTTGTTTCAGGAGGCCTCAGCTGATAATGGCTAATGCTATTAACTGTTTCATTGTTTAATTACTTGAAAATCCAAGACTTCTCCTTCTCAGGAGGACATCCAGCTTTGCAAGCTAGTCATTATCTATTTGGATACCACCAGTAAAAATTAAGATTCAATGTTACTGTCTTTCATGCATTCAAGTTCCCAGACTGCCTCAAAAGCGATTTTCTTTCTAAATATCTTTTATACAGGTGTCCAATTGCTAACTCAAGAGTTTTCTTTGTAATTTTTACTTGAAAATCAACAGTCCAGTTGAGTCAACGGTGTATGAAAAGTGGTTGTACACTATTGCAGTATTAGATCATGACTTAGGGTCAAAATGTAAGAAGAAACTGATGGTGTCCTTAGGCAACGGTAGAAAGAACAGACTTTTGCATTACTACAACACTTTTTTATTTCTGTTAAGGTTTTACATTTGGGACCAGTTTCACCAGAAAATGACACATTGCACAACAGAATGACACAATGCACAAGGAAAGGATGATTCCTCTAAAAACTACAAATTATTTATTGCAAATTCATGAGGGATCCGAATATTTATGGAAACCCTGTTGCTGGAGCAGAAGTTGCTTTCCAAGAAGGAGACATTGGTATGCATCATGTATTGATTCAGCAGCTCAGATTATAGTCAATGTCCTCAACACAACTTTCATAGGAAGTGTCTAAATAGGAAGTGTATTGTGCCTATTTGAAAAGAAGATTGAAATCCAAGAAATACAGTAGGAAAGGATCTGATATTCCTTGACATTATCCCAGCCATTAACTAGTCCAAGTTATAAATTTATTGCAGAAGCAGTAATATCCGTGCTTTTCTGTTTAAGTTTTTAACATTTTTTTAAGATGCAGAGAGATAACCTCATCTCCATTACAAAAGTGTTTAAAACAAAATAATTTCTTGTCCTAAAACTATATCTGAAGACTATTAGTGATGATTGATGATGGTGTCAAGGAAATCAGAGATCATTAAAACTACATAGAAACAAAACTTTAATTTCAGTGTCTCAAACCCTTTCAGAAGTTTGAGTGTTTAAACTATTTAGACATCAAATGCAGCTGTATTCTTCTAAATAGATTCTTGGATCTTGGCCACATGGTTTTTTTTGGGTTTGTGGCCCTGATCCAATGGGCATGAAAGCAAATAAGACTTTTGACTTTTACATAGTTTCTTTTGAATCAAAAATAACCAAAAAATCTCATATATAGTAACTCCTTTCTCACTCATACACAAATAAACAACAACAAACCCCTGTTTAGCTAACCTGAAGTCCCTAACATAATTACTTTTGCACTTAAATGCAGAGAAACACATTCAAACTCTGAGGTTTCAAAATATTTTTTCCTTTGGCTTTATAAATAAGAAATTGTGTTTCTGCTTTCCAAAAGCAAAAACCATGTACTTTTTTCCTATATGGCATCCCTTGCAAAACACATGAATAGAAAACACATCTTAAGAAACAAAGTTTTTCTGTTTCTTTTCATTTAAATAAAGTCTGAAATATGTGTAGTCTAAAAATGGGAATGTGCTGAAGGTAACAGGCAACTCTGTTTGCTGGAGTTCCATTTGCAGCCACATTTATTGAGACCATGTGTAGGGTTGGAACTTGGAGTACGTAACCTAAATCCTCAGGGAAATGTGGGTCATTTGAACATTTTGTCAAAGGATGCTGGAGCAAATTTTACTTTATTAAATCTTGTAGATTCACACGCTAATAAGTCTGGCATTCAAGTGGGCTAGATAATCCTGCCAGTAAAAAGGAAAAAAAACAAAAAAGTACTTGGTGAATGTAAATCTAATAAAAATATAGATTTTAAAGTTTTTTCGTCCAAGTAGTAAGTGGACAACTCAGGCAGATGTCAGTGAGGACATATAACTGGTGTTGTGTGGTTAAGAACAGATGAAATGAGGTTCAGTGTGAATAGCTGGGGATGTTCAACTCGGATATTGCAAGAATTCAATGAACAGCGCTTGTTAGAATATGCAAGTTTGGGCTGAAAGATTTTTGATGTAATTTATGTCAGATATTTTACATAATTTAAGTCATCTGAAAGTTAGAAACATAGTTGAATTTGCAGAATTCCTCTTCAGCCAGAAATAACCAAACCCAAGGAAATTTACCAGCCAGTCCCAGATGTCCCTTCCTAGGAAGGATGTGCTACCCACCCCTTGGCAGGATCTCCATCTCAGTTGACTACAGAGGGAGCTAAACAACCAGAGTAGGTCAGACATCTCCAGAACACACAGCTAAAGTTTGCACCCCAGCCATGGCAACAGGACAAAGTAAATCAAACTTTACTTTTCACTTTCTGGAAACTGTCACACAAGCCCCAAACACCACTCTGAATGCTGGTGGGGGAAAGGCACATTTGGAGTAGAAACCTGTCTGAACTCTTCTTCGTCCTGACATTCAGGGAAGTTTGGGTTCAGATATCCCTCCTCTTCCTGGAGCCAAAATCTTCAATGGAGACATATTTCTGGTTATGAACAGTGCTATACTGCCTAAATGTGGCTGGAGCAGATGTTCCTGCTGCTTTTCTTGGAGAAGTAGTCCACTCCTAGAGAAAGAAGCTGGAATGATCCTTCATACACCTGAGCCTGCTCAGATCCTCATCTTCCTAGCACTCAGAGTGCAGACTAAAGAGAAGGAACTTTTGCAAATGCAAGAGATTTTTGCTGAATTGAAAACAAAAAAAAACTAGACTGAACTTTTGGGCAGATACTTTGGGGTTTGTTTTTTTAATTTTTTTTTATATCCTCCATGTTTTTATCTGCTGGTTGTCTCAGGTAAAACTCACTGTAAATCCAACAGAATCTGATACTCAAGGTCTCACTGTCTTTTGGATGAGTGACCTAGGCAGGTTTCATGAAATGGCAATGAGGCACAGATCCCTTTCATGTTCTAGGTCCTTTTGTACTTTATTTTGTTCACTTCCATTTGGGTAATTGATTTTATTTTTCCACTTAAATTAGACATTTCCTAGTTTTCCTCCCAAATGTAACAGTGGTGTGCAAAACTCATCCTTTGGCTACTTGCAGTCACTCAGTGACTTACACCTGGAATCAATTTTTGTTGCTCTGCAGAGCTTCAGTGAATTTTGATTTGCATTTCTTTTCACTTCATGGAAAAGTTCTGACCATAATCTTTACCATTATTATCTCTAATTGAAAAGCTACATTACTAAATGTTAAGAAAGACCACTATGATCTGATTTTCTACTTAACACAGGCCAAAGTATTGCAAATGTCTGGGAAATGTCTATCACCATAGAGCTTAAGAATTTAGACAGATGGATAGATTTATATCTCCTTTTTAAAAACTTGAAAATATGTCAAACACAGGTTCTAGAAAAGGATTTCTGAATGGAGATTTAACCCTTTGTTTCTGTGTTCAAATCAAGTGTTGACATCCAGGTGATAATTGCATGCCAAGGGAGCAGAATTCTTTAATCTTGCAAACCAAGACAGTTATAAATACTGAAGTCAACCTTCCTCAGACTTTGAAACCAGACACAGTTTTAAAAGCATTTTCTCTGCTTAAGTTAAACAAAGCAGACCTCATGTTACTCTCATTATTGGTTTCATACTGCCTTTGATCACATAATATAAGAAGGACAAAGGATTAGATAATATCTTGCATATCATAATATTTTATGTCTAAAGCCATACACTGAGAAAGAGCTTAAGAAAAATTACAGTATCCTTGGTCACCTGAGCTCCTTCAAAAGCCATAGACCTTGCAACAGTATCAGAACGTTATGTGAAAGGCATTTTTCGGTAAAGTATGCTAAATGTTACCATTGCTCTCTAACAGCTCACATATTGTATTCCTAATTATCTCTTTGTGAGGGAATTCAGCATGATGAACCAACACATCAGCAACATAACTATATGTCTGATTTTTCATGTCTGATCCATCAATCAGTCAATTCAGATATTGACTGATTTCAAATGCACTGGTTTTATACTAATGTATTTAGATTTAGAGTCACTCTAGTAATACCAAATGTAACTGCACTCAAAATGAGATTAATGCACATCTATATTTATGTCTCTCTCATCTCTTTATATCAAGCAGTCTGTTCGAGCATGTGAAGCAGGTGGATATAAATAGATGAGCTTTCAAAAACAACTGTTTCATTATCAAGGGATGGATTGAACAGACTGAACAGTAGGAATGAAATATTTATTAAGTATATATAGAACCCACTCATGGTGAAGAAGTTGGAGTTTGGCTCAAAGCAGCCTTGCTGAAATGAATCCTTGATGTACTGTAATTTTATTATATCCCTTTTAATTTTTTGTTATTTTTTGATCCTTCCATAGGGTACACATTATCATAATCAAAATCTCATCTGCAAGTTATTTTAAATTTAATTTCATATTTTTGGTGGCATTTCAGCATTGTTGTAATTTTGACAGCTCCTGAAGGAGACTATTTTAATAGTATAGTAACACCCACCATTCTGATGTCTGATGTTGAAGAAGGCTAAAAGATATTTTAAATTATTAACTTTTCTACATCAGCTTGCTAGTGATCACAAATATTGAAGGAAGCATATAGGAAAGTAGGTCAAAGTACTTCAGATAACTGCAGGAGAAAGCCTCTAGGGACAAAAATGAGAAAACCAAAGCATAAAATATTATAGAACTAAAGAAATCAGTGATTAACAGTTTTGAAACAGGGCCCCAGATAGTCAATCTTTTCTTTTGTGATGCACTTTCATTTGTTCAGTATTTATGCAGCTGAAGAAGCAGCACTGAACACAATTCTATAGTAGGTGTCAGAGACATGACTATGACAACTATAGTTGAAAATGGCCAGCTATGGTTAAAGTGGGGGCAGAGGTCTAGTTTTGTCTGTATGCAGACAGTAAGACAGGCAAAAACTTTGAAATGGTGTGCTGTTATATCATCTGTGTTCATGTTCTTACTGAACTTGTTAGTACCAATCTCTTTGCAGTGGTCTAAGCCACGTTCTGGCCTTTGAGAATAAGTTGGTGGGTGTTTCTTTTTTTTTTTTTTTTTTTTTTTTTAATTCTGAAGAAACAAAAATTTCCCTAAGAGGACTAAAACTGCTTTTTTGTATGCCAAAGGGAGAGGAATTTGTTGATGGGTAGCTGAAAGCTTAGAGCAATTCCCACAGAACTCAGTGGAATAACCTGTTGATTTCCATCAGAGTCAGAAAAATGTGAAAGTGAAACTCATGGAGGATTAGTCACAAGGACACTTTCCATCTATTTTTGATATGCACCGGTTTTCCACTATAATTTTACTCCCTTTTACAGTTTCAGACTAATACTAAAAAAAATGCATTGGTGAATTAATTCTTACACATTTACTTCAGACAAACAGCTCTTGAAATTATATTTTGCAGCCCTTCAGAACTAAATCTATTTAAGGGTATTGGAATAGTTCTGAAAGAATGATTAGGGAAAAAAAAAAAAAAAGAAAACAATATATATGTTAACATATCTCTAAAAAAGCAAATGCAAAAAAAGCAAAAGATTCTCAGGATGTCTGTACCCAGACAGGAGAAGCACCAAAAATAGGAGGGAGAATGTTTTAACTTTTGCATGTTTTAAATGTAAAAGGCATCAGTACCTGGTAAGTACTCACAGTGACTCAGTCAAAAAACAATGAGGCAATCAAACAAATAATATTTTACGAGGATTAAAACTAAATCTCTAACTGACCAAAGGCTGAATGGTCTGAGTTGAAATAAAAAAAAAATGTTTCCAGTAAGCTAAGACAGGAATATTTCTTCAACACAGAAATCCTTAATTAAATGCTTAATTGTCCATAGCTTGGCTCATGTTAACCATTCATGCTAATTATTTACTATGGATTTGTGACACATAAGGTCAATATGACAGGCACATATTTAATTTTACAAATCAATGTACAGGTTACTGTCTGAGTACATTGAAAGTCTGCAAATGAAAATGCATTTATTTGAAAATCAACTTCTCTGTAGACAAAACTAATACTAGAACTTCACATGCATTCTTTAATTAATTTGAAGAAGTGCAGCTCTCCCAGTGGCATCAAATGGAATTTTTATATGCTAAAAAAAGTAAGATTTCATTGTTCTGAGCTACTGAATCAGACATCATGTTCATTACAAATGTAACAGCAGTTTAACTGTGATTTCAGAGACCAGATATCAAAGTTTTCAGGTTTTTTTCTAAATAAATATCAATAGCACCTTATTTTGGCTATTATTCTATAGTCTTGGCAAACATAATTATTCTCTACAGACATTGAAATGGTTTCAGTGCAGTCACTTTTGATCTCAGAGAGTAAACAACTGTGAGACTCACTAGCACTTGGAGGAGAATCTATTAGAAATCTGTCGTGACACAGACATGGGCAAGGAGCCCCTTTGGAAAAAATGTTCTTCCTTTAAGTTCTGGTATTCATTATTATAGTATGCTTGTAGAGTGTAATTCTTTTTTTATGCATAATTCCAATCCCTTGGTAGCTTCAGCCAAATCCTGATCTCCCTGGAATAATTAGGAATTTTCCCACTAAAATTATTGGACAGATGCCCATGGCCTTTGAATGGATTTTCAAACAATGTTTCAGAAAGCTGTATTTTATATTAGCTGTACCAAAATATTCATATTCCTGTGGCTTAGAACCCAATAAATCCTAGAAGATAACTTATATATTAAATATTAGAAATATAATAGAAATTAATTTCTTATGTTGCTTCAGTTCTTTACTATCATTCTTCTCAAAAAAAAAAAAAATCTACACCAAACAGAACTAAATAAAAGAACTATCATTCTAAAACTCAGAAAACCAGTCTTTGAGCAAACTAATTTCTTAATTTATCTGAAAGTCCTATTTTGTGTTTATTTGCTAACTGAAGTACTGCATGTCCACCAGGATTTCTGGAATGTGAGTTTTCCTTACAAAATCTTAAACTCAGATGTATGTCCTCTATAAAGATGTTCCAATATTTAGCAGTAGAGAAGTATATATTTACTCTGATTTATATTTCCTGCCAAATAAAGGACCAACTTCTGAGCACATTTACAATGGCTAGCATAAAAGAACTGGAGAAAAAGCATTTGCTCTTTTTTCTTTTCCCCCACCTCATTGACTTGACCAACATATTTGCAAGGCTATTTTTGTAAACGATGTGCCAGCTGATTTTGATGTGCTTTTCCTGTTGTTGCTTTAGTGCTTAAAGGTTTTATTTATTCCCTTTAACTTGAAAAAAAGTCTTTGTTTAAGACTTCTAGACACAGTGCTGAATTAAGAGTTGGGTTGATTTGCATCACTTTCATTAAATGCTGGGAGGCATCACTTCTCAAAGATTGTCCCCTGATGCTTCAACCCTTCAATATAAATGAGTTTCCTCTGGGAATTCACATCCTGAAGAGTTTTGTTCACAGACTGTAAACACAAGTAAGAGCTAATCTTAGGACATAAAAATAATTTGTCAGATTTTCTCCAAACCAGTATTGAGAACAAGAACTGGAAATGCACAATGTCAGTCTCTCAGAAGGCTTTAGAAACTTCTTTGAGCAGTTAGACAAGGCTGCCTGTCATTAACCCTTTATTAAGACAAAATATATTCAACTATGAATTGCGATGAAAGTTCACATTTTCTATCTCTGGAGTTTGCTTGTCCATACAACAGCCACTCAAAATCCCCAAGGATTCTTGAATGTTTACTGCAAAATAAAACAGTAACCTTAATATCTGTACTAAGATATTGTCAGAGGTTACAGTACTGATGGGTTTTATATGTTGAGATGTTTTGTGAAATTAGTCCTCAACATCTGTCATTAGGACACAGAGGTATCAAGAGCCACTCTAGGCATTCGTGAAATTCATACTGACAAGAACTGATCTTAACTAATGTTAAAGGTGCTGCTTTCACTGGATCTTAAATGACAACAGCAGTTCAAGCTTATAAAGCTCCTTCTGCTTTCAGAATTTTAAGCTATGAAGGATCACACCAAGAATCACAGACTGGGACCTACCTAGACTGAGGAGTTTCACAGAGAAGGATGGATGCCAAACAGGGAAGACCTGGACTGAAAGAGTCAGGGACGTGTCCTTGGGGAGCTGCACTTCTGCCTCTTCCACGTGAAAGGAGTGGGCACATAATCACTGTTTCTAGGGGCAACACTTGCTCTATTGTGCCACCACAACCCCTTGCTGACAGCCCACGTGTCCCTGTGTAGCTTTTCTGGAGATCAGACACTGACAGTGCAGACAGTCAACCTGCCCTGCTCCAGCAGTGCTTGGCCTGCTGCTGCTTCTTTGGTCTTTACTCAACTTAAAATCTTTCTAATAAACAGAAACCTGATGTAGCAGATAATCCTTTTCTTTCACTGTGAATGTCTATACCATGTATTATTATCAGTCACAATAATGATGTCCTTTTGCAGGCATCCCTAAAAGAATAACAAAAGCAGCTTACAGATCCTTTCTGTCTTAAAAAAATATTATCAACAAAAACACAAACTGAAATATATTATTTATACTGGTAAATAACAGATAGGAGCAGTCTGTATAATAGATAATAATCATTCTCTATTGTTTTTTGACCTATACTAAAACAAAAGTTCCAGTTTTCATGAGTCATCCTAATTAGAGCAGTAATTGAAATTAGATTTGTTTTTCCATCATAAATAGGTCATCCATTAGAATAAATCATTTTATTGTCTTGCAGAGCTGTACAGGAGCCATGCAGCACACTGGGTTCTTGAAGCACTGTGTTCTGGACAATCAATAAAGCAAATTTATGAACATGATTTGTTCAGTGAAGTAATTTAATTGTATGTAATGTGATCAGAAAGGATTTTAAAAAACAAAGTCAGGAATTGGGAAATGAGTAAAGCAGATGCATAGTAACACAAAAGCAAAGCCAGTAACATGAAGCTACCCAAATGTTGATTCAAGCTTTCACAGACTGGTCTATCTTCCTGGCTCAGGAAGCTTTTTTTGTTAAACTCTGGCAAAAGTTACCCAGTGCAGTGAGACTGATACTGACAAAGCAATTTTGCACAATTGTGAGAATATTGGCAATAGTCCACCCACTGGGTTCCTGCTTTTTATGTTTGCAGATTTTGAGTGGGCAGAAAGTTGCTTTAGTTCAAGGGTCTGATCCTTACTGGCAGTATAAAAAGATTTCTGGAACAGTAATCACATGTCCCTTTTTTTTTTTTTTTTTTTTTTTTGAAAACAAGAATAAATTAAAGAGCTTATATATACATTTTAAATTTCAAGGTGCTGTTTGCTACTCTCCCTAAATGTCTTTATTGTTCATTACAGGACAATAAAACACACACCCACAGTTCTATTGACAGGCTCACGGAACACAGCTAACCACAAGAATGAGATGAGAGACACTTAGAGCTCAAGTATCCCATTTCCCATTTTGCCCAACAAAATGCTTCAAAGAAGCAGATTCCTAACTTATGTCTTCATATTTTTCAGTGAAAAAGTCTGCAAGTGAAAATCAGCCCTTTGCTGAACTAATTGTACAAGGCAAAATAAATGGGTTTTATAAGAGAAATAATCATGTCTATCAGTAAGGAAAGACATGCAATATAAACAGGTCTTGTAATGTATATTGAATGGGAATTCAGCCTTCCTGGTGTGAACAGCCTGCTTTGGTTAAACAAGTCACACTCTTCCCATGCACCTAAGTACCCTAGAGACAGAGGCAGTATATTACCCTGGGAACATTACTGCACTTATTCAAAACCCATACCTGGAAGCTCCATGTAGGAGCTTGAAAACTGGTAGAAAAAGGACACATTTATACCTTATGCCATGAGACTGAAATGGCATAAGGAATGGAAAATCAAATATGTCCCTTCTGAACATAGTGAGACTGCTGGGCTCAGTGTTCATCATAATCCTTACATCCTCACAGGCCACAGAATCGCAGGATAGTTGAGGTTGAAAGAGACCTCTGGAGGTCATCTCTTCCAAAGCCCCTGCACAAGCAAGGACACCAGATTCCTGGGATCATGTCCAGACATTTTTTTTAATAACTCAGAGGGTGGAGATTTTATGATTTCTTTGGCACCCTGTGCCAGTGCTCAGTCACCCTCACAGTGAAAAAGTGTTTCTTGATGCTCAGAGGAAATCTCCCATTTTTCAGTTTGTGCCTATTTACTCTGGTCCTACCACTGGGCACCACTGAAGAGAGCCTGGCTCCATCTGCTTTGCACTCTTTCCCTGCAAGTATTTATATACATTAATAAGTCACCCCTGAGCCTTCTCTTCTCCAGGCTAAACAGCGCCAGGTCTCTCAACCTTTCCTCATATGACAGACACTTCAGTACCTTAATTCCCCCCATGACTCTTTTTTTGCACTCTTTTCATGTTTTTCTTTTCCTGAGGGACCCAGAACTGGGTACAATATTCCAGAGAAGGCCTAACTAGTGCTGAGGGGAAGGATCACCTCCTTTAACCTGCTGTCAGTGTCCTGTCTAATGCAGATCAAGATACCCTTGGTCTTTTTTGACCATGAGAGCATAAGTGAGTACAATTGTAGCTGCTGACTTCCTGCAGCCAAAGGAGATCAGGCTGCCTAAGCCAAAGCATGCCAAAAACATGGGCTGAGTTTACTGCAGATGCTCAATGTGGTGATGTCTTACACTTCTGCAGAACTTCACTTGTGATTAACTTCTTACTCTTACTCACCCTTTGAGGAACAGGACCCAAACCTATAAATGGAGCCTAACCGTGGCTTTCCTTTAAACAAAAACAAAACACTAGATTACAAATGGAACTCAGATGGCTATGGTGGCTCTCTAGAATATACTAATGTGCAGCTTACATCTGTTGCTGTGCAATATTTTCAAGATCTCTTAGTTAAAAAGGCATAAACTCTTTGGCACTGAAGCTTAGGCCTTGCTGCCCAGATTTTCCTTTGTTTCCACACAGGGAAAGGTTGTGAAAAATCCCTTTGCAGCCAGCTTCAGGTAGTAGTTGTGTTGTGCTAGTTTCTAACCTTGTCTCTGGCTCCATCTCTTGCTCCTGACTAAACCTCAAGGATGCGCTCAAAGCATGATTCATCTCTTGCCTTATTGGAAGTTGTTGATATGCCTTGTTATCATCTCCTGGGGCACTGTCCCACTGGGGAAAACACTGACTGCCTTGGCTCGCCCTGTTTCCCAATCCCTGAGGGAATATCTAGCCCCTCTCTGTCCCAGCAGTGCCAATTTCCTTACTTAGAAGGAGAAAGTGGTCAAGTCCATAACAGGCAAGCTCATATACAAAGCAAATGACAGTTCGTAAAAAGTGTGTCTTGTCAATTCAAGATCTTTAAACAAAATTATGGGCTAAATGAGTTATTATCTCATGAAAGTTTTCTATTATTTCTTGTATCAATAAAGTTAAATATCTTCATGGATATATGGAGAACAGATGAGATTCTGCAAAAACTGTTAAAAGGTTTAGGGAAAAGATCCTGTTCCTTTTCCCTAGGAATGCTCGGTATTTCAATGATTTTGTTTCCAAGTTATGTAAGTGATGAAGATACATAAAAGTCAGAAAAAATACATTGAAAAATATTCAGATCTATTAGTATCAAGATAAGATGAAAATATTTCTATTTTTCATCATTTTTGCAACAAATGCTGAAATAGTTTCTTTGAATAATTTTCTTGAATAATTTTTAAAATATTTCCTGACAAGGTGGGATTTACTTAAAAGTGCCTCATACTTAATGAAATTATTTTTTAATTTGAAAATTATGAACAAAAATTATTTATAGGCAGCAAAAAAATCTAGAAGATGGTGCAGCATGCTATTTCAATCACTGGAAAACTACAGAAACATGGCATAACTGATGCATTTTAATTCAGTCTTAATAAAAAACTATTGGAACATTTTTGAAGATCTTCATAACCATTAATTTAAGTGGACACAATTTAATCTATTTTTAGCTAGGTCCACACAAAGGATAAAAAAGAAAACTCACATCTTGGAATATGAATGAAAGCAATCAAAATACCAGGTAACTGCTAAAAAAATTGACAAAATGGCCATTTTTTAAAAAATCTGACACGGCTTTCTAAATTTGCTATGAATTACAAAATTTCTGTGAATTTCATGCCTTTCTTTAATCATTCAATCATCATGTTTTATAAAGTTAAGAGATAATAAAGGTGTTAAATAAAATAAGAGCATAAGAGAAAGACTTAGAACTTTTCCCTAGAAAAGTTCATAATAGGAAATTCCCAATTTCATTCTCTCTGTTTCCAAAAATCTTTGAATATAGGGAAGTCTAGCCCAACTGAGGCTTTATGCACCTATTAGAGAAGGGTGATGATAAATTTTCTGGAGTGAATCAGGCCTGGCTTCCATATCTAATGTTTTAAATACTTGTTAGCAACACTGTCTTGCTGACTGCGTGAAAAATGGTCTAATTCTTTCCAGTATCTGTGTTCATGATGTAATCTTTGAAGAATTTGTTGATTGCTCAGTAATGGAAAAAGACAACTTCGCTGACGTTCAGCTTGATAAGGCAGGTCTTTCTGAAGAATCATTCCACCAATCCAGAGACATGTACCAGCACAAAACACCAAAGGAATTTAAATTTGGGTAGTATTTTTTTTTTCAACAACATTATTTTTAACTTCTCAGACAGATTTAAATGGAATAGAAGAAATAGAAGTTTAGCCAAAAAGCAAGCTAACAACAACAAAAAGACAAACCAAAATGCTGTAATAAGAGTTTTGGACAAATAAAGAAACTTTTGCTTAGTTTAATAAATCATAAGTCCTTATGTGGGAACTTAGGTGACTGCTTAAGAATAAATTACTCTTCAAGGCAATTATTAACTTTGTCTTAGTTCTCAGCTATCATTCTCACTGCATTTTAGATTTTTGTAAAAGCCTAATTTTCACAATAGACATCTATTTTCATACCTGATCTAAATTTTTAAAAAACACAAACAACAAATTGCATGCTATAATAAATGGAGAATAACCTCTGGCCAAGGTGGTACATTTTCGAAATGTTTATTTTAAAGGAATTATTAATATCTGAGAAATTATTCTGTTTGAGAAAAGTGTCAGTTATTAATTATTTATCATCTGATTTATTTGGAATATTTTATGAATTTCAGAAATATGTCTGAATCTATTAGTCTTAATATATTACTAATACATTAATTATATTAATATATTAGTAATATATGAATGTCTGTCTATTAGTTTTCAGTATATTACTTGTGAATATTTCAATGAACTGGTCAGTACTACAAAACATGTTTTACAATTAAAGTAAAATAAATATTCCCTCTTTTTCTTAGAACAAGGCACTAGAATGCATTTTAAAAAACTCAGAACCAAGCTAAATAAAATAAAATAAATATTTAACCTCTCCTTCTGAATCAAATTTTCTCTTGGTTTTAAAAGCACTGCAGGCATCTTTAAAAATGTGCATAATTGTTTACATTCAGTAATAAAATTAAGCTGATAATTAGAATGTAGATCAAAAATCATGTGACTTTTAACACCACATATAAGTGAAAAAGGTAATTACAAAGCCTCTTGTACGTATTAAGAAGGACCTAAATGTTGTTCAAAGTATCAACAATATACTATTTCACTAAATAAATTATTTAAAGTGAAAAGTGTGCTTTTATTCTCCAGCACACATGTAAAATCATCAAGCTTTCTGCTTGGTGAAATAATTCTGGATTGTTGTAGAGCTGCATTCTATACTAGAGATTTAAATTAGCACATTTCAGTTAGAATTACAGAAAGAAAAGGTATTGGCTCATTTCAGATTTCTTTACAAATTCAGATATTAGTTGGGCTTGCCAATGTTTTGTATAATTTTTACTGGGTACAGGGGGAGAATCAAATTCATTTCATCTATACTGAACTGTTCCCACCAAAATAAGGTTGAAAAAGACCGAGCCAACTGTACTGTCTGCCCTTGCCTTGACATAAGCCAATCCTCACCCATTTGCTACTGAAACAAACGGTAATTTAATCTGAGAGCAAGTTTATGCAATATACACTTTTTATGTAGGGGCAAAAATGGCCCTGCTGTACAGTGAAATAATGAGTTTGCTGGCCAGTTATGAATGCAGACCTGAAAAGAACCTTCTGCATCAACAAATCTGGTGCTGTACTGAAAAAGGTAGCCAGTGCTTTAATGCTCACAGTACTCAATTCAAATCTCAAGATAGTGTTGGGCTACCTCTGCACTGACTTCAGGAGTTAGTCATTGCAAATTACTTTTAACCTCATTGTTGTCCCGTTGTTATTATAATAAATTATTCAATACTAGCTGTTTGATTTATTAAAAAACATATACTGTGTATGATCCTAAGAAAAAAAACCCAACCAATTGAGAATCAAACTGTGGGCAACCTTGCTCCTTGTGTTTTTCCTTTTAAGAAATCATTTGTAAAAAATTCGTAGGTTAATGGCCAATACATTAAGGGATTCCATGTCATAACAGCTTTGAAAGACAGGCTGATTTTATTTGGTTGTTGGCATGTAGATTTACATATGCAATTTCTGTAATTATTATGCTAATGCTGTAGGAAAGAGTTTGGCATTCTTTCAGAACTGCAAAATGTAGAGGTTTCAGGGTCAAAATCATAGAATGTTGTTAAACATTTTTATTATTTTATTTTGAAAGAAATGTGCCAAGTACTTTTGTCATATAGGACTTGAGTATATTAAATATTAATTTCCACACTCTATTAAATATTCATAGATCTCATATGTGACAACCATGGTTTCATGTCAGTCTTGAAAAGGGAAGTCTCTTTTCCTTGTTTTTGACATCTCTAGTCAAGACTTACCTACATCTTTTTTGAATTATCTCCAAAGATTCTAATTATTATACCATAAACATTCACTTTTATTTTACCTTGCCAAAGTGGGGAGAGATATTCATCAGTCTCATAAAATATTAACAGCTGGTCTTTGTTTTACAAGAATGGATTTATTGAGAGGTTTTAAGGTTCTGCAAGAGAAGAAAATATTTCTGAGGGGGAGGGAAGGAAAAGGAAATGGGAGATACAGCACTAATCCCAGCTAGAGGAGGTGGGAAGTTTATGAGTATTCCAGACTGGATTTGTGCTTGAAAAATCCCATATTGTATAATAGCACAATCCTTTAGTCTTGCTTCAAAGTTGTCCCTGAGGAAATAAGAATTGAGTATTCCAGGTTAACCTTGAGATCATTGCTACTGCTCTTTCTTCTGCCTTTTATGGGTTTGTCATTTAAAATAATAGTTTTGAAAGCAGATAGGTAAATTCCAATAAATTCTTTTATTTAAAGGTGGTTGCATGTAAAGTTGAAAAAGTATCAATATTCTATGGCAAAATTACTTACAATGGGCTGTGGACTCAGCATGCAGAGAATTTGTTAAAATCAAAGATAATTAGTGACTTTAAACATTACTGCAGGTATAGGCATGTATATATCATACCACAGGTTTAAATAGGTTTCTTAGCCTCTCTGAGTAATTCTTTGATAAGAGCAAGCTCTAAAAATGCCACAGTGTTCAGGAAAGGAATGAGAGAAAATTACTGTCAACTTGGTTGTGAATGTTGGTTCTTTTTGCGTTTTGGGTTTTTTTGGTTTTTTTTTGGAGGTGGGTGTTTTGTTTGGTTTTGGTGGGGTTTTTTTGTCTTTGTTTCTATTTTTCTTTTTAATTCTGTTTTTTTTTTTTTTTTTTTTTTTTTTTTTTTTTTTTTTAATTTTTTTTTTTTTTTTTTTTTTTTTTTTTTTGCTTTATTGTGGGTTTTCCATTTGTTTTTTGGGTTTAGAGTTTTTTTTGCGGTTGAACGCAAGAAGACATTTCATGTCTATGAACTAATATTTCCTCCTCAGGTTTTCTGACAGTACTTACAATTCTTGTAGGAAATCACTTATTGTACAGTTTTTCCTTTACCTTATAGAATTTATTTATTTATTGGACAAATATTACCACAACAATTATTGTTGCCCCAATGATAAACAAGGATTTAAAGATAATTATTTCAAATTACTGGGTTTTTGGGGTTTTTTTCTCACAGTTACCAAAATCCCTTCCTACATTAAGCTACATTCTTACAGTTTTGGAACCCATGGGATAAAATCTGACATGAGAAACACACTTTTGTTATAGCAAGAAGCCAGTTGTTTTAAAGGGTTTACCTGCTAAATGGCAGTCATTATTTCATGGGTAAGGTTCATTCCATTAATGCATCTAAACTGAGTGCTCTTGGTTTACACCAGTTGGTTTACCCCTTCACAGATACTGAGGGAACTTCCTCTGAGTGATGCAAGGACATTAAGTAGTTGATTTACTGTCAGCATATACCACATCCAAGAGAAGAAATTCCCTGACATGTGTGAACTATCTTGGACATGCCTATCTCCTTGGACTACATAGCAAAGCTGGAGGCCTATCCTACGCAGCACATCAAATTTTTAGGTGCCTGAAATCAGGGTAGGTGTCAGCTGGTGTCAGATGAGTGTCAAAAGACAACCCCAAACCACATCATTATCTTTCCTTTTAAGGTGGCTATTTAAATACCAGACATTACCATTCTGTCTGGTTGAATAGGAAATCAGAAATGTTAGATGAGATAGGATACTCACATCAGATTACGGTTTTATTTTCCTCATGCTAAGAGAGGACTTTATGTAATGGGATTATCTGCATAATGTTGGTTATTCCACATCAGTTCTGGAACGACATCACTTCCTCTGAATGTGTATTTCTTTTGGTTTTTGATAGAATTTAGAGCAGTCTGTAAGAAGGTTGGTAGTACATACCTCTCAAAACGCATGTGTTTCACAAGAAAGTTTAAATGAGAAGTTCTTCAGAGCCGCAGAACTCCTACTGAGTAATCTAAATCTCCAGCTGTGAGAGGGAGACTGGTCTCATCACTCTCAAGTCTCTTGGGGAACACTGAAATTTCTTGTCTATGGTGTTCCCCCTTACCTTTGCTCTCTGAAAATTAGGCTGTATGTCTTCTAATTTGGCCATATGAGAACTTTGCAATATATACCTGTAAGCTGAAGGGTTATAACTATATGTAACTATATAACTAAAAGTTATTAATTTGTGATGCCAGGTAATAGTTAGCTGAATTGTTTCAGAGCTAGTTTTGAGAGTTGCTAAAAACTGGAAAAAAACACATATTTTTCTTATAGTTTTGGTCACGGAATATTTTTTTTTCTGTGTTGTATCCTTAACAGTTACAAACTGTAATGTAGAAAAAGTGTAAAAAGAGTCAAATATTGGCCCTCCAAAAATGAGTTCTTGACTTTTCAGAGAAGAGCTAAGAAACAGCTGTATGTGGTATCTGGTGGCTTTTCTTGCTTATGAGTAAAAGGATGTGACATGCTCATTTTATATTAAAAGTAGATACTTACTCTTTTAATAAAGATTTGGTTAATACTCATTCCATAATTTGATTTTCCTGTTCAGCTGCAATTTAATATTTATTACAGAGAGACAAATTTCAGGAAGAAGTGTGCTTGGGGAAGAGTAGAGTGCTTTCATTTTTGGCATTTCTACAAGTGTGTTTTATTGACCACGTGCCATATGGTCACACCAGCTATGCTGCTGCAGCAGTTTGTCACTTGAAGCAAGCCCTGATGCCATGGAAAAATATATTGAGAGAGGAACAAGAAAAATGCTATGTTGGCATATCAGTTAATTGGATTCTAATATGCAGCATTACCACATCTGTTCACCTTATCTTTTATTTACTGTTCCCTGTGCTTGTGTTTTGGTAATAAATAAATGCATGCTTTACACAGGTGTATCTGTAGTTTGGTAAGCAGTCCTGTAGAACTCTCATTCCTGAACTCTTCTGAAAATAAGCACCATTTCAAAAGCTCCATCACACATTTTTTTGGCTTTACCATGCAGCCATCCAGCTGCAGGATGTGATACCTTCCTGTTTCAAGTGACAGAAGGGTGCTCTCATGAACACTGCCAGAGCAAACAAGCACAGTGGGACTGACCTTATGAACACATAAGGTAATAAGACAGCATTTCTGCATCACCTCTTAAAAGAAAAATGCAGAAACACTCTGCTTATTTGAGCCTTGCTAATAAGGATTTAGTTTACAGATTTCAAGGGTTGGTGTCTGCAGTTTGTATTGACCAGCACCACTGCCTCTGTAGACACACAGCTTCACTGCCCAGTATTTAAACTGTTCAGAGAAATTAACAAAACTGGCAGCTAGACAGAAATTAGACAAACCATAATCTTGTTTTCGGGAAATCATGATGTTCATATAATAGGAGTAGAATAGCCTCTTTCTACAAGAAGAAGAACAACAACAAAGTTGTGTTTGTATACAGGGTTTTTGGAACAGCTTCTCATGGCTGCAGGTAAATAGTGTTGTTTATAGTTGAGAGTGTAAAATAGATGTAAGCTACAGTTTACCATGAAAGGTGAAAAAAATTCACATCCTGATGCACCATATTGGAATTCCTATTTTTTATCTCTTATATATACATTTCTTTTTAAAGTCTTAGCCTCTGAATTTGAGGAAGGAATTGGAATTACAGAAAGGAATCTCATGTTTCGTGCCTGTCTGTCCTGGACTCTGAAGTGGGATGCACTCAAAGGATCTTCTAAGCCATATGCAATTGTGAAGTGGATGAATTAGCAGGGTGTGTGCTGATTGTTCTTCTTTGATGATCCCTATCTATCACAATAATATCTTCCCAAACAACATGAATACATTTAGGTATGGACAAATGCATTAGTCTGGAGAGATATTAGATGGTCTTAATTGAATGATGCTGAACAAACAGAGTGACATTTTACCCTTTGCTATATTTTATATCTCTGTTTTTTTCAAGCCTTCATAACATTTTTCACTCTCTTCCTACAACATTATCAAAAAGACTGAATCAACCTTATCATGTATGTATCCCTTCCTCTTCTTCATCTTTTTGAAGTAAAGAAACGGTGTGACCCATTTTCCCAGTCTTCAGATCTGTCTCTGGCTCTTGAAGTGAATAAAAATTGAGTGAACTTGTGAAAATGCTGCTACTGTTCTGCCAGTTTCATCCCCCACTTCCTTCAGCACTCCTGGTGTGTGTAATCTGGCCAAGAAATCTTGTAGATTTTAAAATACTATAACCATTTAAAAACCTTTTTCTGCAGTATTTTGCATGCTTCCTAATTTTTCACCTGCATTCATGAACGTCTGATACAATTTAATCTTTTTTGTGAATAAAGGAAGATGTAGGGAAGATTTTCATCTGTCTCTCTCTCTTCTAAGCCCCTGCTATGTTTCATGTGCTCCCAGAACTGCTCAAAAGCAAATGTGTGGTTGATAAAGGATATTTAGCTCTCTTTGCTCTAACCAAAAATTCATGTGGCCTAAGCTACTCTGTACTTTGCTAATAGCATGAACCAATCCTTTATATTGGTGTACCATAAGATTAAATATAGATGTGGAAGTGATGAAACTCTGAGATTTGTAAAACATTCAGAATTTGAGTTTAATTTTTAGCCTTTAAAAAAGCACCACTTTTTAAAGCATGATGAAGTTTTAGAATAGTATTTTCCCCCCATTTTACAGGCAGTCTGTGCTAGCCAACGAAGGCAAAATAAAATTATAAGGGAAAAATAAGGAGTAAAAAATTTAAAAGGTGGGAGGCCTCTTTTTCTGATATCATCTGATGCCCCCATGATGGTTGTAAATAAATTGCCTTGTAAGATTTGGAAACTTTCAAGTCGTAAGCAGACGATATGATTAATAGATATCTTTATTCAGAGCAGGAAACCAATATAAGCACAAAAGCCTCAGAGACAGACATTTAGATCCATTTCATTTCAATCTTTCATAATTAGTGTATTTTACCTTCCACTGTCACCATTAAGTTAGGAATGCTGAAACAGTGAATAATTCACACTGAAAGAGTTCAGTGGGTGGTGTACAGGAAGTTTGTGGCCATCAGGTAATTCCAGACTTTTCAACTTTTGCTGTGACCAGAAATTCCTTTCAAGATCTAAAAAAATTAAAGTAGAAAAACAAACCAAAATCTACTTCATTCCTAGAAAGAATAATAATTATTTTAATGTGTCAGTATTTCCAAGTGAGAACAGTTTTCCTAAATATGCCTGGTAATACATTCTGGGGTCAAGATGTGGCTTCTTATGGCTTCCATTCCCCATCTTTATCTTCTATGCAGTATGTTGGCAAAAGAAAGAAGATATCAAAATCTTCCAGAGCCAGAAACAGTGTGATTAGCACTTAAAAATCAATTCTGTGTCTTGGAAGTCAATGGGTATTTTATTATACATAATGGAGGGAGCAGCAACAACAAACAGAGAAAAAGCCAAAAGAAACCTTCTACTATTTGCCTGAAAAAATAGTCAATTTTCTGCAAGTTACCTGGATTATATTGAGAAACCCCATCTGCTGCTATTACAGAGAGCTGTCAGGATAGACTGACTCACTCACCAGTAGCAGGATCTCTAATGATTTGGAAAAACTATTGCCAAATAAATGGGCATTAATAACAAGAAGAATTAGTCTGTATAAGTTGGTTAGTACACCAGAGGAAGAGGGTCACTTGGACAAATAAGGAATGAAGTTCTATAGTGTCTAGGAAGGGATTTGCATCTATCTACTTGCAAAAGCATTAGAGTAGCTTTGCTTTGCAAGAGAATGTGCCATGTGCTTTTGCAGTCTCCTATGAAGGTACTCAGAAACGGTTCAAGGACAGTAATTGTGTTCACAGATTTGTCTCATCGATGGTCTCTGGAAGTTTCAAAAACTAATATATCAGAAAATTAATTGTATACTGTAAAATTCATGTGCACCCCATGAATATTGCCTCTGTTAAGCCAGCATTTCACTGTTTAAGCTGATAACGTAGAGTTAAACCATAACAGAAGGGAAAGGACATGATGTCCTGTCACTCCCACACTTTTACTACACACACATCATGAAAACACAACATGAAAATTCAAGCAAGACTTGTAGAAAATCTTGATATTGCTTTCATGTTTCATACTCCCACACGGCAAGTCAGCTCACTATAATTTTCTCCCTTTTCTTTCTTATTATGTGGCAAGTAGGTCCTTTTTTCATACCATTACTAAGCTCTGTTGGCTGGCCTTTTCTCCTGTTGTAGTGAAGAAACAGGGAGCAGAACAGCAGTTCCTGTACTAAAGTGACTGCCCAAATGCTATTCTTCAGCACACCAAAGCTCCACAGAGAAAATATGTCCTTTCTTCCATCATATTTTGCCAAAAGATATTAATAGCCTGTCTCCTCCTGCCAACCCATGTTTTTCCTTTTATTCTTGCCAGCTTCATCTGTTACAGAGCTTTTGAACACAATCACTCAAAGGTCTGTGTGGAGTGGAAATGGTTCCCCTACAGCACTCTTATTTTAAGTATTTATTCCATTTTTCTGTGCTTTGTTGTGTTGTTTTGCTTTTGATCAATGAAATGCACTGATTCACAGCACTGAGACTCCTTTTCTGAGGAGGCTGCTATGGGTGTGTCAACACATAGATTGCTGTCCTAGCTGGAGCTGAAACCATTCCAAATCAGCCTGAATACCTGAAACAGTGCATCTACATTATCACTGTGTTCTGTCTAGTGTCACTAAATAAGCATTCTGTTATGCCCCTTCCAGAGGTGCTGAGAAATTTTTGTAAGCTTTAAACCATCTTCTAATAATGTTTCCATAATTCCTCCATTTAGAGTTTCAAATAGGCTGTAAAACAATAAACTCTTTTTGGAGAAGTGGCTGGTGGTCACAGTTCTTTTATTCAGTAACCCTGTCTTCACATACCTAATCTTTTTTTATTTTTTCCATTTTTTTCCTTCCCCTAAGTAATTTCTGGCCTCTGAGAACCCTTTTCAGTCAGGACGTCTGACCCTTGCAGCCTGCCGGGTTCATGTCCATTCCTGGAGTACTTGCAGCAGCTGCCTCAATCTGCGCTGCAGTTTGTGCAGGGCAGGAGACATGATTAATGTGCTCTTGGTGAGTAACAGACACTGGGGTAAAAAGAGAATGAAACAAGCTCATAACAGACAGGAAGGGCCAAGGGCACACCTGTCCTGTTAGCAGCTGTCAAATAAAAACTCTTTGATTAGGCCATGTATCATGGTTTCCTTGAATTCGTAACTATTGAGTGACATAAGACTGCAGCCAATGGCTCTCCTTAAGAATTAGAAAGATAATCAGTTTGTCTTCTAAAATCTATCTACCAAACACCTTTTAAAGTACATATTGTCAATCAGATCAGAAAAGAACCTTGTAAAGGTCTGTTTCTAATTACGAGGCTGTCAATAGTTTACCATTTATTTTTAAGAAAACAACTTAGCCATTAACAGGACAGGTCAAGGTATTAGTAAATCACTTGTTTGGTCTATAGAATTGCCTTTGCAAAGATAAAAACACCCTGTGTTTTATCATCTCTTGGATTGAACACTGGTTCATTAGTGTTTCACTACTTCCAATAAAAAGAACACTGAAAGACATTAGCTCTGAAATTAAAATATATGAAGCCAGCAAAATGCTGCAGAGGAAACAATATACAGTAGGTCATACTGCTGGCCTGTGAGCATTCCAGAGAGGAATTGCATTCAGAACAAATCACTCCTCTTGAAGAGATGTGCATTTACTTCCCACAGCCAGAGATTTTCTTATTTTTAAGAAATACGGACACATCATTTTGTCTGATTAAAATGAAGTAGTCAACTGTTCAAATCATTATTTTGTTAAATGTACATTAAAAAGTGTGTTTTACTAGATGGATATGATGATTGGATGGGCTTTGAAATTTATTGTACTTGAGCACGTATTCATATAATTCAGTAGGATGTATAGCTAATAGGCTTATAAAAAAGTCACATTACAATAGTATTACTTAGATGACATGATTGCATTTCAACAAGATGCAGCTCATTTGGTGCACAGATAATTTACTTCAAATTCTGCATATGTATTAACCATTGTGCAGCCAGCTTTGATTTTTCCCTGCCTCTTGGATGAAGCACAGGTCCTGCTGAAACAAGCCAGGTCTACAGTGGCGTTTGATGAAGCACATTCATTACTCTGTAGCCATCAAGTGGACTGTGAGTGGAATCTTCCCAATCTAACATCCATGAGAGATGGCAACAAAGGCAGTCTACTCTATGAAGAGGACAGAAACCTATTGTTCTGTCATCAGAAGGGAGTTTGCTCAGTTTTGCCATCCAGCAAGACCTCAGCAGAAAGCATGCTATACAGAAGACAGAAGTTTCTTTCAAGCAGATTGCTTGAGCTAGTTAAGATTTTTTTTTTTTAGTGTGACTTTTCAGCTTTTACTTTGTACAAAACAAAAGTGTCTTGTAAAACAAAATTTTATAAACTAGCTTTGAGTGTGATTGGGAGACGAAGAAAACAACACTGTTGTCTAAATTCATGCTGAAATAGACCAACATCCCATAAAACTATGTGCTCACTGGGAGCATAATGATTTGGCACAAAACATTATAGACTGTTTCGATGTGAGAGGTTCAAGGTTGGATTATCTGTCCAGCCTTTCCTAGGAATGCAGTTTTAAAAAGTGCCTGGGAGGGCAGAGAGAAGAGCAAAGAGAAGCTGGCTGGGTTGCAACATAACATTACACATGTTCTGTTCTGCTTGTGCATTAACATCAGCCCTCAAAGAGGATGTTTTTTTGACCTGCCAGCTGGAAATAAAATGTGGTGGTTGCCAGCAAAAGTTCATCAGGAAGTTATAAACTGGGAGAGGTGAGGAGAGGCTCAAAAAAAAAAAAAAAAAAAAAAAAAAAAAAGGTTTAAATGAGGGAACCTGATAGCTTTTTATCTGAGCTTTGGTATGCACACATCTGCAGTACCTTCTGTCTGCACTAAGAATACAACAATGCACCAAAGCCCAGCTCTTGCCCAGAACATTTCTGATGCAGGACCCAAGGTACCATTCATGAAGTTAGTAGAATTTCTTCTGTGGGCAAAATGAAGCTATTCATACTGGATTCCAGCCAAGCCACTTAGAATTGTAATCCCTACTCTGTAATAGACACCAGCCACAGCATTAGTGTTAAATTTCATGTGAAGAACAGCTTCTACAATGAAGTGTACTCAGAGATCTGTGTAAGGGACCATTGCTCAAATCAGGATAACACGGATGAGGATCACTGGCCTGGTGCAAACACTGTTTTCTGTATCCCTTTTGTTTTCCTGGGTGGACTTCCAGGAGCTAGTCAAGTTCAACCTGTCTAGAACAATTTGAAGGCGTGAAACACAGAACAAGTTTTTTTTACTGAGGACTACAATTTACTACAATTTTTTATTTTTTAAGTAGTCTTTTTGCAAAGACTGCTTAAGGATATCCTCTGTATGTCTCTCTGTGGATGAAACATGCCTTAGAAAATTGTGCCATAGTCCTTTGAAAAATACAAGGAACTAACCTTCTGTGTGATATTTAGAAGATAATGTCTCCTGCTTCTGCAAGATATTTCAATAGTGCCTGGGAACTTTAGCATGTGTGTTTTGGCTTGGAATCAATGAACTCAGTGGAGACATTCTGAATTATGAGCTGAGGTTGTGGGCTGAAATTGTGGCTCTACTGCAGCAACTAGAAAATAGTCTATTTATTTTAATGAGGCAAGAATTTCATCACTGGATGTCACAATAAATCTAATAATAGCTACTACAATTTTCCCATGTGAAAATACAAATTACTACACTGGTTATCACCCCATGCTTGTATATGAAGTCTCACAATATCATCCAAAGAACCCATGACTAATCATTCTATTATATTGCTTAAATGGAATATGTGAGGTATGAAAGTAAAAGAGACAGAATAAACTCTCCATTTTAAGGATGATACTTTCCTTTGGTGTACTCTGTTATTGAATCACATTTCATTATTAGTACTACTGCTATTATTATAGCTAATCATATGTTGATTATTTTATTGAACACCTTCATTAGGATTTCCTAATTTCAGTGTTATTATGACTACCCCCTTTGTTCATTTTCTTATTCTTAAAATAACTATTAAACATAAGAATGAATCATAGAAGCTCTTTTTGAGAAAAAAAAAAGGTTTTCAGCAAGCGACACTGACTTTCACAGGTTAGAAGTTAAATTAGTATATGCAATCTTCATTCTCTTATTAAGCAATAGCTGAAATATAACTTATGTCATAACATAGCATGTTTATAGTTTTGTCTGATAGAAATACTAAAGGCACCTCTTGAACTAAATGTACAAATTCAGTCACCATTGCACTGGAAAGGGAATGAGCATGGAACATATTTCACTGCAATCTTTTCTCACAACATTCTTCTGTACATCATCTGAAATCAAGGTCAAAATTTCTGTTGACTTCAGCAGTGGATAATAATGCCCCTCTGGAATTCAGATGAGGTTTTGCAACTCCAAGTCATGAAGGGTAGTTCTTGATATTTGAATTCACATTTCTGCATCTAATTTTGAATTTTGAAAATTAGGATTATCCTCTTATGTTAGAGGCTTGTGAAAATGTTGTTCATCCAAAAAAAAAAAAAAAAAAAAAAAAAAAAAAAAAAAAATAAAAAAAAATCATTCCATAAAGTCTAATTATTATACATTAATGCAAGGAAACAGGCAATGAAAACAGAATTCAGGATAGCCAAAAGTGTATCTTTTATTTTTTTGTTGAGTTAATAATAATACAGAAGTCATATATCATTTTGGACACAAAGTAAGATAAAGTTTTAATTGAGATTTAAATGGAATTTTATGTTTGGGTATTTATCACAGACCATTAAACAGCATTTTTTAAAATCATCTTTATAGAACCAAACAATGATACCAGACACACTCCACTGAGGTACTTTAAGCAAAAAAAATACAATAAAATATGAAAAATTAATACCAATTCTGAAGAAGAAAAATTTTATCCTTTTAACCTAAGACATTACATTGAGCTAGAGAAATAAAAAATAGAGACATTGAAGATGAAATTGACACATACAGGAAAATTGGTGATTACTCATATCTGCAATGGAGAATTTTGTCAGTACCACAGCAGGTATAACAGGTGGGAACCCCTGCCAAACTCTGTCATCTAATATGTCCTATATACCTCTTATAACAAGAGTAATTAAAAAACACACACACAAAAAAGCAGAAAATAAAGTCACAACTGTGACACTCAAACCTAAATGAAATATCGCACTTAAAACCATCAGAGAATATAATAGCAATACCTAAACATTTTTCAAAACAATATAAAGTAAAAGCAAAAAAAAAAAAAAAAGTATGGAGAAAAGCATGGAGAAAACTGTGGAGAATCTAAGAGAAAATATGCAGGACAAAACAGTACTTCAGACAACTTCTGCTGATTTAAATGTTGAAAACTGGTGTTGACATGCTGTTGCATTTCTTTTTTCTGTCTTTTTCTGACTCTTAAAAAGGTCACATTTCAAATCAATAGTCCCTCAGAGCCATGACATGCTAGTCGCTCAAGAAAATGTATTATTTTTCAGCTCTCTTCAAGTGAAAAAAATTATATAAACTGTGATAAGTACACATATGTATTCTTTCTACAAGTTCTGACATCAGATGGTAAGGAATAAGCTGAATGAACCAACAGACGACTGAAACATGGATTATTGCAGAATAGTAAAACATATATTAGATGTTGATCTGTAGATAACTTTTCATTGAGTCAGTTAAGCTCACAATTTCTTTTAGCAAAGTAAGTAGTTTCAATTAGAAAGGTTTGGAGGTAAAACAAAGACTAGATGAGGTTTCTAGGAAACGAAAAATACATTTTAATGGTGGTGTCGAAGACAAAATACTCTGAAGTATTGTGAAAAATAACCGAGAGTCTGAGAATCACTGTATAAGTCACAAGCTACAGACCTTAATTCAGCCATTCACAATCATAACATTTGTGTTAAAAAAAAATAACCCTGATGTAATGGAGAATATATTTTACTGATGATTACAACCACTCCTATGATAATATTTCATCAGAGAGATAATTAATGTATTGGTAAAATGGTATAAGTATTTCAATAAATTTATATTTAATTAAAAGTTTGGTTTTGACTATTCACATTGTATTTTTAATTTGTATTTGAATGAATTGGTAAATCAGTTAGAGCCAGCACTATTTGGAGAACATATCCAGATAGGTGTTCATCATTACATTTATTATCAGGAGACAAAAATTCTGGCTCTGGAAAACTCAGATGCATGAACAACTCTGGCTAAAATATGTAGACTCACATGTTCTTCACCACAACATGAAAACTTGCTGAGGGAGTTGTTTTACTCTGTGTAAAACATGTAAATTTTGCTTAAGTCAGAGAATAAATAACTCACTCATTAGAGAAGCAGATCATCACTATAAATATCCTCTTACTGCTGCAAACAGGAGATTCAAACTTTGTGATCACTCTTCTCAAGTGAATATTTGAATTATCAGATCATTGGCCACTTTTTTGATGGGGCCCCTCCTCTTCACTCTGTTGGAGCTTTTACACTTGAAATACTCTTTCCAGTTATTGACTTATCCATAGGCTCTTGCATTAGAAAGTGAAACCTGATGGCATTGATTGAATATTTATTTGTCCACAGAAAATCAAGAGCATCAAATGTAAATACTCAAATCAATACTTATACTGTCCTTGATTATTCTCTCTTTTGTTTAAATATCAATGTACTTCCTAAGAGTTGAAGGTTGTGTATGCAAGTGTTTCTGTCAGGAGGAGGAACTGTGCACTAAACCTTTCCTACACAGGATCTTTATCTGGAAAGGTTCTTCACAGAAGAATTTGTATTTTCTGTTGTTGATATTATTCTGCATTAATTCTTTTGTTTCCTTTGTGCCTTTCTTCACATCTTCTAAATTTTTTTATAATCCTTGCAGCATTGTCCTTCCAGTGAAACCTTTCACCCTCAGCTCCTTTCATAGAGAAAGGGGCATATTAGAAACCATGAAATTACAAGATGTTTTCATAAATAGTTACAGATTTATGAGTACAGTACAGGCCACCATGGACACAACAAAATGCATTCTCTTCGATATCCACTGCCATCAATTTGCACCACAGAAATAACAGTGTCATTACCATCAGTCATCATAGACATGCTGCAATGATGAAGGATCTATGTGTCTCAGCAGGACTAATGCACACAATAAGAAGGCTAAATGTAAGTATTGTAATCCTTCTAATTTTTTCAGCAATTTTCTCTAAAATTCAATTTTACATGTTCATACTAACTTCTACTATTTTAACTAGTGCAGAAATGAACCTTCTCCTACTTTTGTGTGTGGGTGGTTTTTTTGGGATTTGGTTGTTTGGTTGTTTGGTTGGGCTTTTTGTTTGTTTGGTTTGGTTTGGCTTTTTGTATTAAAAAACCATGTTAAAGAAGCCTTGCAGTCTTTCACAGTTTCCTCTGTCTCGTTTATATCTCCTGTTGGTTACAGCCTAAATCTCTGGAAGGGAAAACAGATAGCATCTGCTCAGGGGTGTGAGATTACATGTAATCATAACCTTCTAAAAGAGAAAATGCAGAAAATGTAATTTACTTGCCAAACTTACTTCCATCCAGCTAGGTTTTTTGCACGTGGTTTTTGATGGTTTTGTTTCTTTTTTAATCACATGCTGTGCCACAACACAAAAAATAATTCAATTCATGAATAAGTCTACATGCAAGTGTTGCAATAATAATAAAAAATGTAAGGGGATATCTACAAACAGAGGCCCTTTTTATTTTGGGAAGCACAGAGATGCTGAGAGCTGAAGCAATTCCAGATTTCATTGCTGCTGGAAATCCCTTCTGAAAACCAGAAAGAAAAACTACCAAGAAATTCAACCCAACTTTCAACAAACTCCAGAAATTCCAACTGTTCTGGCTCTAAGCCACATTTGCATGAGAATGACACCCAGTGAAATCTCATTATGTGGTGGGTACTCCAGGAGGAATTTGTCAGCTGTAAATCACCTCCATTCCACAGAAGCCACTATTTTGACACTAAATTATGGTACATCATTTGGTAGGTGAAAGGAAATGAATTCTTGATTTCATGCAAATTGTTTTATTTCCCCACAAACTGAAATGTCACTTGTTTCTTGGTCCTTCAAATTATTATTATATAAACACATTAGTATTTCATAATGCTATTTCTTACCCATAAGGAGCAGTGTTGGATTTCTTCTCATGGTAGAAACTCATAAGCTCTGTAAATGAATCTAAACAGCAAAACTTTTGTGCCCATGATTGGTGGCTCTGATCATCTAGACCTTTTTTCTCTATTACTACTAGGTGGAAGTACAGAGCCTTTTGGTCAGGTTCATCTAGCTAAAAAATTAACAACATCCTGTTGGCACAAGTTTTATTTGTATGTACTTGAGGGTGTGAGGTACAATCCTTCAGAAATCAACCATCTTATCCATTAGAAAGGATAGTCTAAAGAAACTGAGTTCACACTCCAGAAATACTTTATTATGATTCTGGTTGAGAATCATAATAAAGTAACAGAAACTCCAAAATCAGTCTTAACCTAAATATATAATTTCAAGATAGATGCAACCAAATGAGATGATTCTTGCAAAAAACCTACTAATTAGCAAATTCTAGACAGTAGAATAAAAATAAAAATAAAAGTGTTGCTTTACTCTTGATCTTTATAACATTGGAAAGATGATGTGTGTGAGATCATCAGTTAACACAGCTCAGATGCCTGCCTCACATATAAACATTTCTGTCTGTCCATTTTAACATGTGAACTAAATCCTGTCTATGATATTGAGAAAATAATTTCTCACTATTGCAAGTGTAGATTTTTAAGAAATACTATTTAACAAGCTTAATCTTTTTTAAGAGAACAGAGTTTAAAATAATCACTAAAGGATTAGGACTCAGAAAATTGGTCCCTTTCTAGATATGGCGTCAGCAATGGGCTGAAAAGTGCCTTGTCACTGTAGTGCTGTATCAGTGTGTACTTGATCTCCCCGACTCTGAAAGACTGCAGCATGTGAGCTGAAGCAGCTCCCAGGGCTGGCCAGGGGCAGGACTCACTCCTGGACTGACGGTTTCCCAAGTAGGGAACGGTTTTGGGGAGTGACAGGAAGCTTTGACAGGAGGTCCTCCATTTCATCCATCTTTGCCTTGTGTTACCTCCCACTAGAAAACATGGAAAAACATATAGAATGTATACAAAAGAAAGACAAGTCTTAAATGTATGGAATACTGAAGCTTAGAAGGAATCAGATCCAGATGTACACAGTCTCTCTTTGCACAGCCCCACAGGAAGAACAAGTTATAGTCCTCATGGTTTCCAGGAAGCACAGGCTATGGGACCATTCAGTCCCAGTGAAGTGGTAGGTACTATAAGTTGACAGGAGAGCTCTGCTGTGTCCCTATAGATGAGGAATAGTCCCCCCAGCAGCTCCCAGTCTGTCAGATCCTGCTCTGTGTTGCTTCCATAGCAACGGCCACGCCGGGATGGGGCCACGCAGCAGAAGGACGGATGCTCGGAAAGCTGGAGACCCTGCACCACAAGCTGACCTCCTTGCTGGAGCCTGTCACTCTGGCAGACTGGAAGGACATAAATACTGCTCTAACAACCAGGGGACCCTTTAGCTGCTTGTGAATCACTAAAGAGATGGGAGGGAGGAGGGGGTGCTAAAACATCTACTGAGGAGCATTTGGTGATGCCGTGAGCATGAGAGGGAGCTCTGGATGTGTATTTTGGAAAACTATGACCTTTCCCAGAGGGTTACTTAAATATTTGAAGCTGAAGTTATCTCAAATATGTACTGATGTATATTCTTATCAGAAATTACCGTAGAAACTATGCTTGTGCTACACTCAGTAAAGTACATGTTTACAGTTAATTTCTTTTTCTTATTGGAAATGTTTAAGCATATCAGTTTCACCTTGAAAAACACTCACAATGGGAAAAAATAGAATAGTTTATTTAGAAAAATTTTTGTCAGAATATTTCTGTGCATCTTTCAACTTTAGGAGGGTATGACCTTAAAAAAGACAAGCTGTCAGAAAAAGAATGGAAAGTAGAGATTTCACACATCTTTTCTTCTCCTTTAATTCTTGGAAGCTCTTTCTCTTCTCCCTTTTTTTTTTTTTTTTTTTTTTTTCAAATTTTACACAGAATTCACTATTCAAGAACATTTTGTTGCTTTTATGCCCTAAACGTACTTAAAAGTACCATCCATCCTTAATAAGCCTTGAAGCATTATCTGTGCAACATGTTCTTGTGTTCTGATTTATTGGAGTAAAAAATATAGTTTCAAGAGATGGCAGCTTTTGTGCAGGGCCAACTTATTGCATTCCTTATCAACACTCTTATTGTTCCTGGAAGTTTAACTAAGAGGTTTTAGTGATCCTATCTACAGCATCCTCCCCTCCCCAAAAGTTTGTCATGTCACAGTTGAAGAGGCAGCAAACTATTGGTAGGAAGAAGGAAAACACTGTCCAGAGGGGGGTCAGAAAAGGAAACAAGAACAACTTAATTTTTTCTTATCATGATATTGCAGTCACAGAAACTAAGGCATGCAGAATGTCCTGGAAAATACAATATTATTTTAGCATTATATTTTAATAGCCTTAATTCAAGAAGGCATTTTAAGGTCCAAAGTTATAGACTATCCTTATTTCTCATGTAAGTACAGCACCTCATTAAATGTGCCTGCAAATACTGAATGAATTAAGTACAAAATGGTAATTTTTTTTTTCCAAATCTGTGTAAAACAGATTTGCTGTTGACTGACCTGCCATAACAGGCTTATTCAGCAGAATAATCCATATTCCTTTCAGCTAAGCACTTCAGCCTGACAAACCTTGAAGACATGCATTAGTTATGCTGAAGACAGGTAGACATCTTCAATGGCTAAAATGAACTGAGCCATATATTGGGTCTTACCAAAACAGATTCTTGCTTTAATGTTGCTGGATCAGGATGTGAATTCCTGTTAAATAATGCAGGAGGATTAAAATTTATATAAAGCAATGCTAATATGTACTCACCACTTTTGGTATTGTCACTAAAGTGGTGCTGCCTTGCTCCTCCCCCAAGACTTACCTCTCTCATCTTTTCCAACTGAAATTCTCAAACAACACTTTGGAGCATACAACTGCATGAGAAACTGCCCACAGCTGTTAGAGAACAAAGCTGAACAGTGAGAAACTGTTAAATTAAAAAAAAAAAAAGAAAAAGAAAAAAAAAAAGAAAAAAAAAAGAAAAGAGAGAGAAAGAGAGAACCAATTTCAATGAGTATTTTTATCTGCCAGAAACTGTGCCAGAATAAAGAAGGCAAGTAACAAATAGTCATAAATAGCAATATACTAAAACAAGGATGGATATATTTGGAAATACCTGGGGATACACATACATGTGTCTCTGTATCTTTGCTCCCTTGAGGTCTCTGTGGAAAAGCCAAAAACAGGTACAGCAATGGCTCTGAGATATTTTGAGCAAAGTGTAAGAAATCTACATCACATCCAATAAAATGCATATAGTTCTGGTTTTATGTAAGTGTTGAGTTCTTCTATATCAAACACTCAGGAAGGCTGTAAACCAGTGTAGTGCTTAGGCAATAGGGAAAATTTGGGAAAATAAAGACATTGATATTTATAGTTTTACATTTTATTTTTCTCTCATTCACAGACTGGCAAGAACTACAAAGCATATTTCTACAGTCAGGTAGATACTCAGTAAACAACATTTATAAAGTGTTTGTAAATTGTGATGGTAATTAATCCCTTTTAATCTCTTAACAGCATGTACTACATTATCATCTTTACCATTCAATTAATAGGACACTCACTACATAGGTTTTGCTTAAAATTTGTGCTGTCTCACATGGTGGCCAGGCATGGTTTGGTGTCCAAGAGATTGTTTGGAGGCATTTTGCTGTTTTCAGGGAAGTGCATTTCATTAGATAGCAAAACATCATGCAGTTGTTCTTCAGGGCTAGGGAATGGTCTGGGTTATCCTGGTTCACAGCATTTCTCTCTCCTTCTCTCTCTCTCTCTCTCTCTCTCTCTCTCTCTCTCTCTCTCTCTCTCTCTCTTTTTCTCTCTTTTTCTCTCTCTCTCTCTTTCTCTCTCTCTCTCTCTCTCTCCTGGTTTCTCTCTGACTTCTACCAGACCTTCCGTGAGACGGTTCTGTCAAATTTGACATGTTCCTTTGGAAAGCTTCAGTTCTGATAAGTTTCCTTTTTGCAGGTGGAAATGTTTTATTGCAGAAAATTCCTAATTTTTGTCCTGAAATACTTCTCCTTCAAGGACAACATTCTGTTTTGATTTTCCCTTGGACATACATATTGACCTCTGCAAATTTCACTAATGTTTTGCATGGCTTCTTTTTCTTTTAAAAATATCCAAAAAATGTTCTAGAAATAAGGGGATTTAATAAAATTACAGTTTAATTTTTAAAATTCAGGTTTTCTAAAATGTCTATTTCCTTAATACAATTTAAAATGCTATAGGCTACTGAGCAACACTTGAGAAAATGCAGACCCTTCATTTCCCTTTGAGTCAGAGAAAATCTGTCAAAATAGTTTAATGCACTGCAGACTTAATTAATGAATATGGTAATTATACTGTGGTCTGATGAGTATTCCCTGTGCTTTAACAATAGGCTGCATAGGAGATCCTCAAAATATTTATTCTTCTTACAAAAGGAATTTGGAAACCTTGACGAATTTCAAAGAATTTCTTCCTCCTGAGCTGAGTTTCTCTGCAGGAGACATAAGCATGCACTGACCTAACTGCTAACTGGAATAACAGCACAAGGAAAACGTCACTGAGCATGTAGCACATTATGAGCAAATCTAAATTGCCATGTAAGGCAATTTAAATGTACAGGTTACTTCTAAATCCACAGAGAAATCTAAGCCCTGCAAGGTATTGAAAATTCACCTTTATCAGCTGCAAATTTGCAAGCAATTCATAAACTCCAATGTTTTTTGGAAAGCTTTTTCACAAGTGCATAAAAAATGTTCTCAATGTCAGTAATAAATGACAGGCAAGGAATTTTGGCAGCAAATGTTTCAGCTGTCCTCATGAAATGGATGAATATTTCCCTCCTTGCCTTAATTCATGTTACAACACGTACATGGGAGAATGATAATAGGGTTCTTCCCTCACGCTTGTCATGTATAAAATATTGTACCACTTCATAACATTAAAAGGGTGAGTAAGGCCAGACATTGCTTAAAAAGAAAAGGGAAACCTAAAGTTTGAAAGGTAACATCTTCAGTGTGAAATGTATTCATGAACACTGTCAAATACCAACCTCTTCTCAAGTGCTGGCTTCTGCTAATTCCTACTGACAGCTGTTCTTATTCTTACCTTGAGACATTTGGTTTTAAATGTCAGACTGGTTGGATCTTACTTCTTCCCTAAACATTCACCAACAAGATGAGGATGATATTTGCCAAAAAAAAAAAAAAAAAAGTAAAAGAAAAAGAAATCGTACAAATGTGAAACGTGAAATATTCTGTGAGGAGATTTCTTTTCAGAGAAAAATCATTTAAAGTAAATTATTTTTCTCTGTACCTCCTGAGATTGGAGAAATAGAGAGAGCTTCATGCAGACATGTGGAAAAGAGTAGTATAATGATGAACCTGTTTATATAGTGCTGGCACTGGTACAGTCAAGTACCAGGATGTTGGAGGGGAGGTGTACCCATGAAAAACATCATCTCATCGCTCCAATGGTCTATGGATCTCTGAAAAGTCTGCTGCCTCCCTCATCCCTGCATGTTCAGGGGCTCAAAGATCATGTGAAATGATCAGATTTCATACATTCTGAAGATGTGTTCATAAATTTGCAAAATTTTTCTTGAATTCTATGTTGCCCTTATAATGAGAGAAATGCCTTTAACCTTAAGAAATTAAGATTCATTTAAATGGCTTCTTAACACTCAATATGTCTGGTCATTCCTCCTTCTTTGCTCCCCCTTTCTTTAAATCCATTAAGTAGTGCCATACGAGAGCAGAGTCCAAAATAGATGATCTGATGCACCCAAAAATATTAGAACAATTTTTCTGTCTTGGCCTGCATTTTCTATCTAAACTCATGTTTTTGTCATGGATTAATCTTTTTGTATGCATCTTTGCAGCACTTTATGAAATGAAATATTGTATTAGAGGCAATAGGTTCACAAAGAAGACAACGAAAAGCAGCACTGAAGTACTTTTTCGCTTCCTAGTCTGGCAGAACTCAGTTCTAACATTATCTTGTACCAGGATCCCATGGAATTATACTTCAGTAGGAATTTAGTGCATTTTTTTCTAAACAGGTACAATAAAAACAATCAGAATATGCAAGAAAACAAGCACAACATTAGATGATGGTTAACTTGAGTAAGCCAAGAAGCAGGGATTTCTCCTGTTCAACTTGAGAGCTGCTATATGGCCCTTCTTTAATTTTCCCTCTCTTCTGTGCTTAAATGATAGAGTCTGAACTTCCAACTGTCTGGAATGCAGTACAAAAGTCTTTATTTCTGACTGGCATTGTAGTGGTCACTGGCTTCAGAAAATGCTAATGCTAAAATGAAGATGTTCTGTGAGCTGACATCTGGTAGTCTGTTAATCTGTGGGCTCCACAGGCAATCAGAAACCAGTGTTCATCCACACTTCAAGATTAGGTGAACTAAACCCAAGAACATTCTGTACAAGAATCAGCAAAATAAAAGAATAGTATGAGAGAGTTAGCATACAACAGTCGGCATTTGAAACATTGCAGGTGCTTATAAACAAGCAATCCTCAACTTCTTGTGTGTTAAACACTGAGTTGTTCTCCTGCATATGATGATTACCATGAGATGCTTCTTGAAGGTCAATACTTTCCATGACAGATGCCAATCTAGTTTGGAGATGTGTGTAAAACCAATCCTAGAGATTTCTCAAGAGATTTTGTAACCTCTGCTGGGTGTGTAGGAATTGACAGCATTATATGCTGCTACATAGAGGACCTACAGCTGTTGCTGGCTCTGGTACAGATTTGACTACACTCAATTTCTCAGACACATCTGAGCTGTGCTTTTTCTTTGCATTGTCTCTGGGCAAAATACAAGGTGTTGTTCCCCAGGATAATGAAAAATTGAATTTATCCTTCATTTGGGTTAAAACCAGGGTTCACTAATGGAGCTGGTGTAGGCAGACTTAAATTCACAAATTTCCTGAACTGTGAAGTAGACTCCCTGATGCTTTATGGATATGACACTGGTAGGTCTCTGTGCTGCTGACACCTTGAGATATCCTATCTACAGCTTAGACTGAAAGATGTATTTTCCCATCCATCAACACTGAATATCAGCTTCAGATAGCAAACACTTAAATACTTTTCCCATAGAGATCTAGCTTTTTTTTATTTTTCCCCCCTCAATTTAATTTAGCAGTAGTTGCAGTGGAAATGTTGTTTAAGTCAATAAGGTCAATAACTCACCTATTTTAAAAGGCACAGTTATATCAAAACAGGCTTAGTGATAGATGTTGAGGGACTTTATAGGTTATGAGCTTATTCTGTGCATTGGCTAATTACAGAACTCTCAAGGTAATAAAATAAAGCTACAACCTGAGGTGTTACTTGAGCTGTACAGCTGGTAAAAGGTATGACAATTGCAGGTAGGAATCCACCTATACATTTAGAAAGAACTATAGAAGGTTTTAAGATTAAGGCTCCTTTCTTAAGGAGAGGGGAGAGGGATTGTAATTAAGGTCATAATCCAATATGTTTTCCTTGCTAACAAATATAGAATTAAAGATGCCCACTAGCATATCTTCTGTGTACACAGAATAGGTGTTAAATGCTATTAAACATTTTAAATGTTATTGTAATGCAGCCAGACTGAGATTAAACCCTTTTTCAGCTGTGTGCATAAGCCTGATTCCTGGTTCTTTGAGATTTTTTCATTCTAAATCTGCTAGCAATGCTTCCAGAAACCCAAGCTCCTTAAGCCCCTCCCATTTCTGCTACTAACTGCAGAGGTATCAAATGTGATCTTCATTCAGTCCTGAGAATATCAGAATTCCTAGTTTGGCTAGAGTACTTTAAAATTTTCACCTGAAACTGATGGTTCAGCACTAATAAATCTACAATTTAATGCAGCTAATGATGGCAGTGAGTTACCTTGTAGCAAGGAATGATTTTAGCTATTGTTACCTGACCTGCAGCCTCTATAAAAACTCTATGAATAGAAAGGATTTTCATAAAGAGTGATGAATTTTGTGATTCCATAAGGAAGTGATGTTTTCTTTTTATATTCATATCAAGTGACTGGAACACTTAAATGGTGAATACCAGGTACAAAATACAAAATGCTTATATGGGAGGAATATGAGATCTTTTAGTCACATTTATGATGTTAGTAGTATTCTTTCTTCCTTTAGCAAAATTCTGAATATTTTATGCAAACATAGGATATTTAAAAAGAAAAAAAGGAAGATATGCTACTTTCTAAGCTAGCACAGAAGGCTAGAGTCCCAGAGGTTAAATCTCTGCTACTTTGCATGACAGAAGGGATATGAATATATGTCATGATCTTAAATTACTCTAGTAATGACTAGATTATTGAGGTCAGAGGGCAGGATTAAGGCATGATGGGACCAAAACCATAATATTGAGCTCTCTCCTAGAAGAACATATACACACTTCATAGTTTAGTTCCAGGAATGAGATTAGACCAGTATGCAGTGTTTGTGGTTAAATGGCTAATTGCTTATATTATGCCAAACTTTTCCTTTTGGCTCAGTTAAGGTTCTTTTTATTTTTACTGTATCAAATTATTAGTGGCATCTTCTATAAAGAATTTCTTCATTGTACCTAATTAGTCTGAACATTTCCAAAGCACGATTTTCTTTTTAAAATTTTCAATAATTTGTTATAAAATATTGTAGGACCTTCTTATAACACCTCATTTAACTTCTGGAAGATTTAAGCACGTTAAGGTATATGGATATATGTGTTTCACAACTTCAAGATCTTGTTTCCCACAACCTCCCATTTCACAGCCACATCCATTAATAGGATTACTCACATTTCTGCAACAAGTCTCAACAATTCTGTTCCCATAAATTAGCAAATCATATGGAGAAGAAAGTACTAAATAAGTTGTTTCTCAAGAGGCTGGGCGAGGCTTACCCTTGGAAAGCTGCACTGCAAGCCAAGGACAGTATGTATAAACACACTTCATTGAGTACATCTTTCACTCCATGGAGATCCATCAGCCCTCCAGGCAGATTCCTCCCATGTTTTCTCAGCACACCCATAAATCTTGAAAACCCTCCCACTGAAAAAAAAACAACACATGATTCTTATTCCAAAGCAAGCACAGCACATCAGCCGATACAGCCAGGCAGAGCTGCTTTCATTAAAGACAGATGAATGTGTGGGTTGTTCCTGGGGAAAACATCACAAGCTTCTTGCTGGCAGTGATGAAGTCTTTTGACACTTGAGTTTTGTGATTTGCAGTGTCCACCCTTTTCATGCACAAAAAGAAAAGGTAATCTTTCTGAAGTCAATGGAGTGGGGAGAAATAGGGTCCTTAAAAGAATAGATTCTCAGTAGCTACCACAGGCTAAGCAAACAAACTTTCCAGAGGAAGTCTTAATTTCCAGGGCTTTAGGAGATCCCTGTAGCAAACAGTGCTGACAGAGTGTATCTACATCATCCATTCATTAATCTGAATTACTTCTTTTAGTGCTTCTGCTGTTGAAGCCAACTCTGTGATTGCAGTGCATTTGCCCTGGAAGGATTTCTGCTGTATCATGCACTAGGGAGAAATAACTGTTGAGTACAATTTAACTCTCTAAGCTGAGAGGAAAAAAATGAATAGTAATTATTCCCGCTTGCTTGCCTTTCAGGAAATGTGCATTTTAGAAGCTCATGTAACTATAAAAGCAGTTGCATGCTGAGCAGTTTTGAAAGATTTTTAAACAGTTTCAAATTCATGCTATTTACTGGCTCACAAGGACCACTGACAACTAGGATGGGTTTGGATCCACTGTTTACATTTCATAAATCAGACATGATTGAAACACAGAACAGAAGCCTGAATCTCATAAATGATCTGCTTACATATGGTTTCTCTGTATGAAGATCATAAACATTTGCATTGTTGGAAGCTTTCATGTGTAAGAAGTTTCTCTCATACACATAAAATTATCTGCTAGTCAATGAGACTCAGAGAGACTCAGATGCAGAAAGTTCTCTCATCCTAATTAAAGGACTAATTATTTGTGGCCATAAGTTTCATTGCTAAATTGGAGTAGGATGTAAAATATCCTCCACTTTCAAGAGTGCATAGCTATAAATTAAGTGTAGAATAATAGAATAATTTTTTGGACGTGATCATTGGAGGTCATTTAGCGCAACACTGCTAAAACCAGATGCATCCTTAAGATCAAATCAATTTGCTCAGTGTTTTTTGCAGTCAAAATTTTAGTATTTCCAAAGCTGTAGATTCCACAAGTTTGCTGGGCTACCTGTTCTGGTGTTTAACCACTCTCATTTTAATTTTTTTTTATATACCTAGGCAGAATTTTAATTTTACAAATTAAGGCTATTCTTACCCTTTCACTGTGGATCTCAGAAGAGAGCCTGGAAATCTTCTCTATAACCACCAATTTACCACAGGAAGAAGTTGCATTCCCTTTTCTTTCCAGCTATTCCCTGTGGTTCACACAACTTCCCATCTCATTGGACCGCTGCTGGGCCTTCTACAGTTTACCATCCAACACTTGGGAAACATACCAAAATTGGGCACAATATTTCAGATGAAGCCTCATGAAAGCTGAATAGAGGGTGGTAATATATTTTCTTTGCCTGCTGGCTGCTTATGGCTCACTAGGGTGTCCCAGCGCACACTTGTGTTCATTTCTGCAATGCCATCCCACCGTCTTGTATTCAATCACAGTCCCTCAGGGCTCCCTGCAGAGCTGCTCCCAGGCAGTCACTCCCCATGAACTTTGCATTTGTTTTCATTCAGCTTCATGAGACTTCTGCAGCTGCTACTCCAGCTTGTCAAGGTCTCTTTGAGTGGCAGTTCTGTGAATCTGAGGGAGAATCATCCCATTTCATCATCCAGTACATTGAATAAAGATATCAAATACTAACTGCTTCAACATCCGCTCCTGAGGCCTCCCATGCCTGTCAGCCAATCATACCTTCAAAATTGACCAACACTCTGAGCACTGCAATACAGCCAGTCTCTTACTCCCCTTACAATCCATCATCTAGCCCACAACTATCAGTTTGACTTCAAGGATGCCATGGGACATCCTGTCAAAAACTTTGCTAAAGCCAGACATATCCCCTCTCAGTCACTGAGCCAGTCATTTCAACATAGAAGGCAATCAGGTGGGTCAGGCATGATTTATCCTCTTCTGTTGGTGTGACTGGGCTCTCCCAGTCTCCTTCTTATCTTTCATGTGTCTGGAAATGACTTTCAGGAGAGTGTTTTCCATAGTCTTCCACAGGAGTGATGTAAAGCTGACCGGGCTGCTGTTCCCTGAATCTTTCAACTTGTCTGTCATAAAAACAGCTGTAGCATCTACTGTTTTCTAGTCATTAAAAATTTCCCATTCCTGTGGAAGACAGACCCCTGCCCACACACAGCCAAGTGTTGATCCACAAGATCCACAGCTCTTCTCTGGTTGTTTTCCCTTGACCAGCAGTTTTGAGGAAAACACCAACAGTTTCTCTTTACCCATCATTCTAGTAGATCAAGTCCCTTGATCTGCTCAAGGTCTCTGTTGGCAGTGTCACAACACCCACAAGGACAAGCAGCAATCAGTAATAGCCTGAGTCCCACTTGAACCTCAGAAAAATATTGACAGTGTTATAGATTTAGGGTTCAGGTGCTCCGAAAAAGTGTCTCAAAGCAGAAATCTTTGCAGATGACTTCCATCATCCTTTACCCTTCCTGCCTGAGGCACTGGCTCTATCACCTCAATCAGGTGCAATCACTTTGGGTACTTCCCCAGCAGTGCCCATTCCTTCCCTGCTTCCAGAACCCATCATTCCAACAAAACACCTGTGAGGAGAAACATCCTGTTTTGTGCCAAAAGTCACCATCTTCCAGTTCCTACTCTGGCTGGAGTGCGTGTTCTCCCTCTACTTGACTTCAGCCACTGGTTGTCCTTCCTTCTGCACAAATGGGACTGGGATTTTTGACCCTACAGGGTCTCTGCAAGTAATCTGCCTCCCAGTCATCGTCCCTGTGGTGCCATGACTTGCTTTTCTCCTCCCTCTGCTGCTGACCAGGTGTTGCACTGATGTCTCTGGACCAGAGCTGCCATCAGGCCTGCACTGCCCTGTCCTCCTTCAGCACATCCATCTGGGTTAACAGCAATGTCTAATCCACCTTAGAAAGGAGTGAAAATACTCACTGTCTTAAAAAAAATTATTTCAAAAATGTCCAGTTGTCTGTTATAAATTATATATCTATGATTGCATATATATACATATATATATATATACATATATATATATATATTATTTACAAATTTTCAAATTTTCAGATTAAAGACAAAATGTTATGAATTTCTGATTAAAGACAAAATTTTAATCACTTGTGGAACTATTTCTTCTATAGTACTGAAGGAAATTGTCTTTTCCCTTTTCAGCCTTTGAACCTTGCCGACAAAGACTGCAAAAGTACACACAGCATAATAATCACCTATTGAAGCTACAAATTTCTGTGTGAGAAACTACTCCATGTTCTTTCATGAGGTGTCTCATGAACTGTTACCCTGAAGCTATTTCCATACAAGTTTTGAATTTCCCACCTCCTTCTGACAGCTTTTGAAGCACTCCTTTGTAAAGTGCAGCACCCAATCTAGGAAAAAACCTCTGTCATCTAGTGAATGTTTAATGTCTGCTTAAATGCCCTGACCACTTTCAGCTTTTTGGCTTTCTATATTGAAATTAACAACAAAATGGTTTTGCCTAAGTTCTTTTCCTCTCCACAATTTGCATTCTTCACCAATGCACATTAAAGAGTTCATAAAAATGCAACATGGGCCGATTTAAGGTATGTGATTAACAGCTAATATGAGACATTAACTTGCAGTGCTGTGATAGCGATGATCGTGTACAATTATATTTGATTATGGTAATTCACAACTATAATTTTTGTTATATTTTTAAAATACAGTATGACAAGTGCTAGATATTCTAAACTTCTGTAGAAGATTAAATGAATGCTGATGTAAAACTTACTGTCCTGCCATGACCACTATTGATGATTGGTCATGTAATTTTGAGTTCTGTCCATCACAACAGTAGCCCTTGGATATACTTATAAAATGTAAATGTTATTCTTTATTAATATCCTTTTTCTCAAGCCCTCATATGATTTTTTGCCTATTAAAAAGGCCTTGATATTCAGTGATCAGAAATATCATCGGGCTATGGAGTATTTTTCCCTTATATTTTCAAGTTGAAATTAAAAAAAAAAATGTTTAAACATCAATTCAGTCATCGTGTTGGATTTATTAAAAAAAAAAAAAAGTCTGTCTAAAATCCCTTATATGTAAGAAAAGAAATCTGAGTTCATATTCATTCATAACTAAGAAGCCAATCCTGATCTATGAAAAAAGCTGGAAAAAATAGGAAACTTCTGGACATGATGCAAGTTTCTCTGAAATGTAGCATACGATTTATTATCTCTCTCCATCCTTGAAAAGATACACAGACCAGAAAAAGACATACAGTTATGCAAGACTTTAATAGCTTTCAAAACCCCCTTCTTCAGTTTTACCAGTGAATTCACCTGTACATTATCTCTGACTGAAATTTACATAAAAAGAAATGCCTTTCTTCAGATGCAAGAAAGCCTTCTTTAGCCTCAAGGTGGGGAAGCAATATCTCAGGTTTCCTTGGGTTTTCATTCTACTGTATCTTCCTGCTCATCACAAATATTTTTCTGCAATTCCAATATTTCATAATTTAAGCTCCATTAATGGAGCAAAGAAATTATATAGATGATGTATGGAATATTACACAATTTTAAATTGTTTTGATATTTAGTAAGCAGTTGGGATATTTAAAAAAAATCTTTTTTCTGAAAAGTCAAACTGCTGGGAAAACAGTCATGATCTATTGTGATTAATATCTTAATTTGTCATATAAAACAAAGCGAACAACTTGTAAAAATATTTTTAAAAAATCCAGTTTCGTGACAATAAATTTATAATGTATTATTATTTTAGTATAAAATGGTCAGAAAGAAGAGAATAATGCTTTTAATCTCAGCTCACTCAGTGTATGTTATTGGACTTGAATAGTGAACCATGATGGCTTTTAAATGAGGTAGAAACCTGGTGAATGTTTCTTTTGTTTTTAAAAGTCTCTTGCAGTTAATAAAATACCCCGATCTAACTTTGAATAATCTTTTTAATATATTTGATGTATGCATATAAACACACATTCTTGGTGACATGTATTTAAATACAATTATTCAAGTAGTTAAGCACAGAAACAAAAAGAAAAAAAACAAGTTATTATTAGTGTACCATCATCATAATTTCCCTTCTGCATTATGATGCAGTATTTTTTTGTATCTCCAGTTTAGAAAGGAACCCTTAATTCCTGTCTCATTTGTTGCATATGGTGACAGCAAAGGTGGACTGGTATATTATATCTGCCAGCCATCTGTGTTGGCAGTGTTCTCTCCAATATTTAATTAAATATTGCAATTGGAGAGAAAGAAAAAGAGGGATAAATTTTTATTAGTGATCAGCATGCTCGCAAGTGAAGAGCAGGACCTTAGTTCAAAAGTCTAGTCAGAATAAAAACCAAAAAGTCACCATCTGACAGCTAGACTTTTAGTTATCCCATACTCTGCTCTCTTGTTACCCTGACAAGGTTGTAACAAGTTACATGATCTCCACTATTACAGAAATAAGAATTAAATTTTTAAACAGATATTTAGATGGCAATTTTGATGGCTATGTGTAAGGCCTCTGAAATCCCTATGCCAAAGACCTAGAGGAAGAGAAAAATTGATCCTGACAAATGAACCATATTTGAGAATCACTGTACAGGAAGAACCCATGAAAAGGGAGTTTTGCCTCATGCTCTGGGTTACTCTGCCTGCACTGAGCTGTGTTAGACTTATCCAGAAAGCTGAGAATGCAAAAAGCATGTTTGGACAAAACCTAACACATCCTCAGTTGTCAGAGGGGCTGGGCACATTTCCTTGTATTGGTTTACAGAGGATGTGGCTTAGAAGCAACCTTTCCTTATACCACAAGGAAAGCAAAGATGTAGGTTGATCCCATTTCAGTCATGGGATCAATTGGTTTACTTTGTCCCTGTATCCTTCCATTTTGTAGTGCAAATCAAGAGGCAGACACAATTAAACTCCTCACTTTAAACAAACTGTTGGTCAATTTACATGTATATCAGGTTCCTTACACACAGACTATAACTGCTGTTAGCTGTGAGAGCAATAACATTGAGGCAGCTCCTATGGGGAAAAAATGTTAGCATTCAGCTTTCTAATTATTAACAAGATTAATCTTCTCTCTTGCTGCTTTTAGAATTCCAATCAAACTATTTAAAAATTTAGAACCTGCTCCATGGGAAAAAGAAATCTTAATTGGGCAGGATGTGCAGATTTTCTGCATATAATTGAGAGTTCAGAGTAACTACTCCTTGCCAGTGCTATTGTGAACTAGGAGAGTTGCTCCTTCTACTTCTCCTGTAATAGAGCAGGAGCAAGACCTGGGTTCAAGTCCCCAAAGAGCATTTGCAAATGCGAGGAGATTATAGCAATTATCCACAGGATCTGTGAGCACAGCAGTGGTATAAAAACATTTCAGGTTGGATACCTGATTGAAAATGGAACCATTCAAGACTTAAATGTCACAACAGTAGGCAGAGTCATGATAAAGGTCTCAAATCACTTGAGCATATCAGTCATTTACTTCTAGTCTGCTTAAATATAACAGGCATGGATTTTTTTCCCTCTTTTTTTTGAGGACAGTTCCAAATGGAGGTAAATGGGAGTAAGCATATTTTTTTTTAAAGGCAAGGCAAATAAATAAAAAAATATGAAGTTTACACATGAAGTACTCCCTGGAAAGAGTCCATGGATCATATTCTTTTTTTGTCCTTCCTTTTCCCTACAAAAATCCCTGCCAAAATTTTCTGCTTTGATACCCCAAATCATGCAACCACTAATGAGAAGACTGAGCTACAACGAGTGAGTTATTTTATCCATTACACTGAAATTTGGGGATGGGGAATTTCTTAGAACCACTCACAATACAACTGCAGCAACACTAACCACAAACACCCCCACACTGAGAAATTCACTCTCCACAGCCTATGACAAGAGGGAAATCCCTGTCTCCCACACGGGCTGCCAGGGAATTTTTGCCATTGCCTGCAAGGACAGAATTTCAGCCAATAATTATGAGATAATTTCAACATCACCAACCGCAGGGTTCCATCCTTTCATCAGATCTCACAGTGACAGCTTTGCACTTGCCTTTATACATGAGACCATTTTGTGAAAGAGCCAGTGCCCACAGGGGAGATGGGGAAGGGGGTAGGGTTGTTTGTTCTTATAGCAGGATTTCCACAGAGATTTTTGTTAAAAGGTCTATTGCACAGGAAAAACTAAATATTGATTAAAATATTTGAGTTTTATAATGAGGGCTGCAACTTGGAGAGCATAACAGACAGCCTCTACAAGGCGCCTTTTTCTGAAGGCCATCAATGCAAGGAGCTGCTTAATTCAGTTGTAAACTGAGCACTTCTTGCTGAAAGTCTGGTTGGGTGGAATGAGTAAGCTTTATACCACAGTTGCCAAACTTTTCCATTCACGACTCCACTCCTATTTGCACTTCCAGGCTTGCTTCCAGATTTCCTAGTTTGGGAAATGCTGCCTTAAGACCTCAAATTAAAAGCATATGTTGAGATTTAGCCTGACCTTCAGAAATGGCAAAGTAGTTGTAGAAGATGATGAGGGGGCGATAGATGGAGGGGCAGGAAGAATCAATAAGAAGCTCTTCCACACCTACTAGCAAAATTTTCTTTCAAATCACTTTTTTTTTTTTTTTAATGTATTTCCTTTTTGAAATTAGTCTTCCAGCATTCTGCTCTGAGTGTGCATTTGCATGCGCCAATTTGTCCAATTCCCATTGCTCATTAATAACTTTTTGCCTGTTGGGTTAATTTATAAGAGTAAAGGTCTCACTCCTCCAGACTACCCAAAATCAAAGATCAAGCAACAGAAAAAGGATTTTTTAGCAATATATCCCTGCTGATGACTGGAGAATTCTCCCTTCTGCGATCTCCTTTGGAGATCCCACCTTTAGAGCAGCACTGCTCACTCATTTTATGTTTTCTTAGCACCAAGGAATGCAGCCTTAAGGCAGAAATCCATGGGAAATTAGGCTTTCTTAATTCCTCTGCTCAGGAAATATGCATTATGAAGTCACATGGGGCTGGTACCTACAGGCTAGATGCGACACAAATATGGCAGTGCTGGATTGGATGCTTGTCAAGGGAAGCCTTAGGGTTCAGCGAGGTCAGTGAAATTAAGAGAGCAGAGCTGGCTGGTCCCACAGTGTCTGTGGTGCCTTTAAGCAGGCACTGGGGAGGCTGATGCATGATTACTCCTTTTGATCACACGATAAAGAATATTTCCAGATGAATAGCCTCAAGCCACCAGGACACAAACTGAACTGGTTCTGTTGGTGGCTGCAAAGTGGGGGAATCTCTAAAGGCCCTCTTTTTGTATCTCCACAAAACACTTGGATGAAAATGGTTCAGAACATGATTTGTGAATACCTCCTCCAGTCTCCTGGTTTCTGCAGCAAATGCCTGTAAAACCAGATGCTTAGTCTAACATATTTAGTCTTGTCCTTGAAAATTTCATTCAAATTGCTAGCATAAGGTGCCACTTTGTCAGTGAACAGTGTGGTATTCTGTATCAGTTTTCATCTTTGGACTGTTTTTCTATAAAGGCAAAATTTAAATAAAAGAATTAAAATTATGGATTTAAAATTATGCTACATTTTGCACTACGATAAAAACTGCAGACAGTGTAATTTAGCATCACCTGATCTGTGGAAAACCAACTGAAAATAAATGAACATTCATTCTGCAGCTGTTTTTCTCAATAACCATAATAATATAGTTGTTAGACATAAACAGCACACATCAGCTCTGGCAGAGCACAAAAAATAATGCCAAGCTAAGTACCTGATAAGCTTTCACATTCAATGTTTCCATGTAATTCAGTATTTCCCCGATGCAAATGAAAGCAGATGATAGCTGTCACTTGAGCATATATGGTGCTCTGGATGAGTAGGGGCTCCCAAGTGATGAGTTTAAGAAAAATTTATATTTTACCAGTGATTAAATGTTGTCAGTTTTCAAGAGGGAAAGAATCTCTTTGATGCCTGCAAGTGAGGGGAAAAAGATTATAGACATCATTAAAGAAAGAAGCAAAACAAAAGGTTAAGCCTGAGGTTTTCAGGAGAGCCTAGGGGAGATAACTTAGTTCAAAAGCTTCTAATTCCCTTAGGCTTTTTTGAAATTCCCAGTCTGAGCATTGCCACACTGGTGACTGCAGTTACTCAACTAAGAAGTGACACTAAGGAAGCTTGAGTAACAGGAGCACTCCATGAGACTCCATTTTAAATAAAATTATACTTGTAACTCCTCATGAGATCTGGCTCCGTTCCCTGCTCTCTGCAAGAACTTTCGCACCAGCACTCCACAGTCTGGGGATGCACACACACACATTTCACCACCTCACCACCACCCCCACTTCTTCAGCTCTTCCTCTTCAGATCCTAATTGGAATATTTCTGGTACTAGTTCACAACTAAGGTTTGCTCCAGACTTTGCCTGTCTGTTAAGGGAAAATAGAAATTACAAGACGTCTCAAAAGGATACATTGGAAGTGTTGATTTCATCTTGTCCCAACTCTGCCTTCACAAAAAAGGCATACTGTGTAAGAAGGAGTCCATGAGACCATGGAAGAACACCTTTCTGAAAAACTAGAGAAAAGATATTTCTGATAGATTTAGGCACACCATGATACATTGCACCTTCTATGTCCATATTGAACAGACCTGCAGTTTGGGTGTGCAGGCTTCAAACATAAACTGTTCTGTGCAAAACATTCCCAGAAGGTTAGCTTAATCAAGAGCCTGTTGGACCTAAAGCAATCTGTTATTTAATTAATCTGTGCATGACAAAGTAAGCTTAACATACAAAAAAATCATGAGGTTTGCTGTGAATTCTTAGGGTTTGCCAGGTAGGTTGGATGTGTGACCATAATGTAGAGCCAAACTGCACTTTTGTGGGGAAGAAAAGCCAGGATTTCTCTGTAAGGCTGAGTGAAAATATAGATCTTACAGAACATATGACCATCTGGAAAAGACAAGCAAATTAATAAAACCCTCAAAAAATTAATGTTTCAAAAAGTGGGCATGTATTTTGAAACAATTAGGTACAGTAGGGAAAGAATGCATCTTATGGGATCCTTATGGGATCCTAGTACTCCGAGATTCAAAACACCAGAAATATGGCTGGGACATATTACCCAGTTTTTCCTTTCTTCATACCATGCATTTTGTAAATGTCCACCTTCATTATAGATGTTAGAATCCTTAGAACATATTTGGGAACACTTCATAACATCTTTAAATTACTGGGACTTTCCTCCCTTCTAATTTTCCACTGTCTGATTGGGAGGATGAGCCAGTTAGAGCCTTTCAACTTGCTTCATTTCTCTGCTGTCATTTTATTAAGTTTTCCAGCATAATCTCCTGCTTTATAGGCACAAGGCATAACACCTACAGCTGTCAGATGGCTTTCTGCAAGAAATACCAGAGCAACCTGGAACCGTTCATGGCAAATTACAAGAGGGTAGGTATGCTGAGGCTGTCATGACCAAATTTTTCACAGGATTTCAATTATGGGTTTGCTTGCTTAGCATGATCCCTGGCATGACACATAACTGTTCTTGCCAGGTTACTTACTTGAGCATTTTTCTAATTATATTGTGGAAAATTAATACTTTCAGGTTGTGCCTGTTCTCATCATATATTTTTCTTTTCCTATGATATTTATTATTTGAAGTATCACAGGGAAGAAACTAAAACTTAGGTTATCATTCTGTAGGCCATTCTAAGAGAAAAAAAAAAAAAAAACCAAAACCTTTGAATTCAGATATGCTGTATTTTCAAAGTACTTCAGTATTCGGCTTTTTTTATTTCTTTCACCCTGCTGTTTATAAATAAGATGTTTTTTTATTTTTGCTTGGAATGGTATTTGTTGAAATACTTTAACTTTTGGCACTTCATTTGTTCTCATTTATAAAAATACAAATATAGAAATTTGTTTGGTTTTAAAATAGTTTACATTTTCTTCCTACAAAAATGAAAGTCTTTGAAGTTCTGGCAATAAAAAAATCATCATATTCCATTTTTTCTAAAAAATCCATAAAGTAGGTAAATGAGTAAAAGAAACAGAACAAACAATGTAATTGCATTACATCCTGTGTGGCTGAAGTAGAATATTATCAAGTACTCATGTTCATAATCACTAATAAATAAATAGCATCAAATATGTATGAAGCTTGAACAGGTACTGGCAAATCATTTAGGAGTGTTTGTGCTTGGGACAGATTGAGTTGAGACTCTTGCCTCATCATCTGGAAGGAAAATTTCCACACACAACAGAAAGATCAAAACAAAGAATTTGAATGAGATTCTTGCATCAGTAATTTTTTTTAATAACTCAATTAATCTCTATGACATGGATGGTGGGTGTGGCTTTTATTTTTTGAGGCTTTTTTGAGGGGTCTTGGTTTTTGATTTTTTGTTGGGTTTTTTGGGTTTTTTTTGTGGTTTTTTTTGGTGTTTTTTTTGTAAGGAAGAGGGTTGTACTCTGGATGGTATTCACATGACAGTACTTCTATAACCCATACTCTGCTAACGAAAATTGGGAGGAATGAGTGCCATATTTTAACATCGCCCCCCCACACCACACCAAAACAAAATGTAAAAGAAAAGAAAGAAGTCAAGAAATTAATTCACACTTTTTATCTGGATATGAGTTCTTCCCTAGGCTGGCTTTGGACATGCTCACATTTGGAGTTGTGCTCTGGTTGTGTTCCAGCTGTGTTCCTTTAAAGCACTGACTGGTTGAGCAAACCACAGAGTGCAGCAGAAGCAAGAAATAATCCAGCCCCAAGCCACAGGCGTGGGCAGGGCAGGAGCCTCCCTGTGAAAAACAGTGACAGCTCCCAGTCAAGCAGCAATTGCTCCTATTTAGTGTGCTACTGACACCATTATATTTACCCAAAATTTGCACATTAGGTGTGGGTCCCATTTTGATGATGCTTGACCATGATGACCCAGGAGAGCACTACCTACCTCTTTTTCTCACATCTGACCTGTATTCTGCATTTCTCACTGCAGATTTGGAAAAAAAACCCAAACATTTCATTAAGACATACACACTCCCCTACAGTTTTGGTTTTTCTTTATTTTCCTGGGGCATTTTTGAATTGTGGTATATACTCTGAGCTTGCAGTTATGGGTACAGGAAGAGGACATTAGAGAGATAAAAGAGAGGAGGAAAAGGAAAGGAAAAAGGAAAGGAAAAAAAAAGGAAAAAAAAAAAAAAAAGGGAAGGGGAAGGGAAAAGGGGAGAGGAAAGGCACCATAATGTAAAAATAGCAACCTGGAAAGTGGTTATATCAATATCATTTGCATCCCAGTGGCAAAACATACCTGTCATAGAGCTAGCAGACATTTGCTGGAGATACTCTTCCCCCCTCTCCCCACCTCCAAAATGTTGGTATCTGCAGCTTTCTAAGAAATGTCAAAACAAATGCATAGGTAAAATGTGCATCTCTTCTCAGGAAATGCAGAGCTTGGTATTCACCCATATTGAGTTCCCTTCTGCAGTTCCACAGGGCACTGTTTTATCTCTGTTTCCAGATACTGAATAGGTCAGCTACCTGTTAATGGCTTATTAGGATAGTCATAGTTTGAGGTGTGAGCAAATGAATAACCCATTTGAGAATATCTATAGTCACTGATACAGAAAATATGAAATATGTCAGAAAACGAGAGAAATGCCCACTTGGAAGAAAAGCAAATTGCAATTAGCATCCTAACTTGAGTACATAACCAGATATTAAAAGGTTTGCTTTTGACTGAACATTAATGCCTGAAATAGGTCTGGGAATGAGTTTATTGTCTGCTCTATCCATGATGGTTATTTTATAACTCATGTCTCTACAGCAAACATTTGCAGCTCATTGCAGAATCACACATTTCCAAGGGATGTTATTATTTCAAAGGTGAAGATGGTGTGTTTTGAATAAAATAATGTCAGATTTTTGAGCCATTTAAAGTGTCTATAGACTCATACATTTGGGTTGTACCTGCATCTCCCCAAAATTACATTTTCATATGTTTAAGAAAAACACTGACATTTAATTAAAATTAATTATATAGAGCTCATAATGCCACAGAAATTTTCTTTTTCCTCTAAAACCACAGCATTATCTTCAAGTATGATTTTAATGTTATTTTTAGTATTATTATTTCTTAATGGCTCTTATACCTTTCTTTTTTTTATTTCTGTGTGCTGAGAGTAGAATTTTGCATAAGTTGCATTTTTACTTTGGCTGCCACTGAAATTTGTTTCTATGCAAAGGCCTGATAAGTACAAAGCATATGTTAAACCTCATATGTTTAAGTTCATACAGAATGAGATAGGACTGAGTAAATAACAAAGGGATTTATGAAGTAGATCAAAAGCAAATATCAATATCAATTGATTTGATATCAAATATCAAATGTAAAAATGAATATGACCATCTAAACAATTTTTTTTCTTCAAAAACTAAGAAATGCACCAATAAACGCAGAGTAAATTTCAGAATAATGTTTTTCATGTCAACTATTTGTTAAAGAAACTAAGGATGTCAAAATATAATTTATAAACCTTCCAGAGATCTCCCTTTTATGTGGTAGTATATTTGCTTGTTCCTTGTTTCTTTATCAAAACAAACCTCAGCTTTCTGTATTGAGAATCATTCTGAAATACCAGTCTGGATAGTAATTTTTACATTTCTTGATTTTTGCTGCAGGTCTGAGTTCCCAAGCTTGCCCAGCACCAAGCAGACAAGTTTGGCACTTAAACTGTTCTTGAGCTCATCCAAAACAATAAGGATGAGTTCTGGATGGCTGCAAATCCATAAGCGTGATGTTCAGGCCACTTACCTTAGGATTTTTAATCTCTTCTCCAAGCTGTGCTTAATTCTTTCTGTACCGTGGAAAGATATTAAACCCAAACGAATGAAACACCTTTTTTCCAGATCAGTGTCACACAGGGGTTGGGCTCTGCTGAGGAAATATTATGGGATATTTTAGTTTTGGCTCCCTACAGGTAGATCTGAACCTTGGTCTTGCATCTGCCCTGTGATTTTTGTCTCCCCTGTTGGTCAGGAATTTGGATTAGTGTCATGCTCAGCACTGAGGTGAAATCTATACAGGCATGGGATTTTTTGATAGAATTTTAGTAACTTTGTTTTTTCATTCCTCACTTTCAATCACTGAAGAAACAATCATAGAGGATATTTTCTGTTTAGGTGCACTTGTGTTAAAGGCAAAATATTTCTTTTCACACAAAATACAGCTCAACTACAAAGACTGACCAAATGATTCAGTTCAATCTGTCTTTCTTGGAAAGCAATGCTCATCTTCTATGACTTTTGTGGGAAGGGAGAGACTGATCTAAATGAAAACATCAATAAAATATGTATTCTGTGGGGGAAAGGAAGAAGAAAAAAGAAAAAAGGAAAATTTTAAAAAAAGGGAAAGAAAAAGGAAAAGGAAAAGGAAAAACTGGGAAAAGGAAAAAAGAAAAAAGGAAAAAAGGAAAAAAGGAAAAAAGGGAAGAGGAAGGGAAGGGAAGGGAAGGGAGAAGGGAAAAGGGGAAAGGGGAAAAAAGAGAAGAGAAGAGAAGAGAAGAGAAGAGAAGAGAAGAGAAGAGAAGAGAAGAGAAGAGAAGAGAGGAGAGGAAAAGAAAAGAAAAGAAAAGAAAAGAAAAGAAAAGAAAAGAAAAGAAAAGAAAAGAAAAGAAAAGAAAAGAAAAGAGGAAATCCAGAGACCTCAGTTTAGGGGTGAATATTATCAGTCTCAGTTGTGAAGAATAAAAGGGCAATACAATGAAATATTTCTAAAATTCCTGCTGAGAGATTTACAGAATAACATTTCTTTCTTTGGGGATTTTCACCAAATGTCGGCTAATTATTCCTGACATTTATTCTGAGGTCCCATAGTGAAGAAACACACGACCAGAAAGATTTAAGAAACCAATAATAGCTGATTTAAAATATTTACTGACTTGAAACTTGGAAGGTACAGCCAGAGGGTTCCCCCCATACCTGAGAATGTTGCAGCTGTGCTATTTTATTCATTGGAGACACCAAAGATAGAAACAGGCAGTGAATGCTGAAAACCCCCAGTGGAAGCTTACTCACTGTACATGTTCTGCAAACCAGCTTTGAGAACAGTGTGCTGGCCTATTTTCAGTGCCTCAGTCACAGTATGCTTAGTATATTATTGGTTTCTTTTCTGTATTTTCTGTACACATTCCATGATTCTTCAGCATTTCTTTCAGTATTATTTAAGGGAACATGAGAGGACTGTGTTAAGTAGACCATTGATTTTGATATTTACCTTTTTTTCTTAAAATATACAAGTCCTTTAGCAAAAAAAAAAAAAAAAAAAAAAAAAAAAAGGAAAAAAAAGGAAATAAAATTTAATAAAAATTTAATAGAAAAAAAGAAAATGCAAATAAAATATTTTATAATAATTTTGTCAAAATTACTTCAGTAACAATTACTTTTGTCAAAATACTTATAATATTTAACTTACATTAATAATATAAATATTTCGATCTCAAATGAAAGAAAGGCCTCAGAAACAGATATTGGACTTAGATAAAAGATCAAAGCTCATGAAATTAAGGAGCTTGCTACTTACACACCATAAAAGCTACAGCAAGACAGGAGCCATAAGGACTTTCCAGTAATGTAGAGACTGACGGCACATCAATGGTTTGTGTCCCTTGAAACCAACATTTCATAAATATCAGCAAAATGAGGCAGGTGAGAGAGGAACAAAGGTATGAGCAGCTGCCATGTGAGCAGCTCCCAAGGCCAGAGCTGGCTCCTGAGCTGTTTGCTCTGACCGGGCCATCCGGAGAGGAGAGGACAGGCTTAGGTTTCCCCACACGCGTGCCTTCAGCATTCATTTCTGATGCTTGTGAGGTTCTGTCCTGCTCTTCACTTCTGATAACTTACCTGCAGCATTCAGCTAGAAACTGGTACCCAGACTGAAAAGTTAATAATGCTCATAAAATCACAGAAGTGTCTGGGTTGAAAGGGTCCTTAAATATCATCTAGTCCCAACACCCCTGTCATGAGAAGGGGCAAATTCCACTAGACCAGGTTGCTCGAAGCCCCAACCAACTTGTCCTTGAACACTTCCAGTGCCTCACTGTCTTCAACATGAATTTCTAATATCTAATCTAAATCTACCCTCTTTTAGTTTAAAGCTATTCTTCTTTGTCTTTTTACTACATGACCTCGTAAAAAGCTCTATCCAATCTTATCATCTTCCAGGACCACTTTAGGTCCTGGAAGATGTTAGAAGGTCTTTCTGAAACACTCTTTTCTCCAAGCTGAACAACTCTGGCTGTCTCAACCTGTCTTCATAGGAGGGGTCCTCCATTCCTCTGCTCATCTTTGCAACCTTCTCTGAATCCAGTTTAAAAGGTCCATGTCTTTTTTATGTTGAGGGCTCCAGAGCTGGATGCAGCATTCCATGTGGGGTCTCACAACACAAGAGTGGAGTTGAGGGGAAGAATCACTTTCCTGGCCCTGCTGCCCACATTTCGCTTGATGCAGCAGAAGATGAAGTTGGCTTTCTGGACTGTGAGTGCACCTTGCCAGCTTATGTTGAGTTTCTCATCCACCAACACCCCCAAGTCCTCCTGAGAGCTGCTCCCAATCCATTCTCCCTCTATGCAATCTGTCCTTGGGCTTGGGCTTGCCCCAGTCCAGGTATAGGACCTTACACTTGCCCTTTTTGAACTTCATAAGGTTGGCACGACCCCACATCTCCATCCTGTCCATGTCCCTTTGGGTGGCGTCCCTTCCCTCCAGTGTCAGCCCTACCACACAGTTTGGTGTCGCTGCAAATCTGCTGAGGGTGCACTCCGTCCCACTGTCCATGGGGCCAAAAGAGCTGTTTCCTCTCCTGAAACACAGAAGCCTAGCAGTTTTTGTGAGCCAAAATAACAATTCAAAATATCAAACAAAATACCAATCCAGTTAATCATATATTTTGAATTTACAGCTCTGAAACATTGACTATGTAGTTGGAGTACTTATTCCTTTCTTATAATTAGCATAAATAAATTATTTTATAAAATCAGAGGTATTATAAAAACCATACCACCACTGGAAAAATGTATTTGTTTTCCCACTTTTTGTATGGAGTGTTAAAATCAATAAGTAAAAATAACCATTATGATCACTTTCAGATTTTTCAGTAAGCCTGTTTAATTTTAAAAAAAGTAGAATTTTTGTCAGAAAATTTTAAAAAATATTTGCCAGTAATGAATACTTCTGATGTCTTACAGGTGGTTGAAATAATTTCCATGATCACTGTAGTTTCAGTGAATTTAAAATTCTCACAATTTTTTTTTTCCAAAGACACCAACTGCTATTATTGCTGAATCTATGCTATATTTTAAAAATGTTCTCCCAATTTAATTTAGTAAAAAATACTCAATACCTGTGAGGTGCAGATAATATTATTGGTCAGTAAAATCTTCTTACATATTAGTTAGTAAAATCTTGTGATTTAATAAACATAAACAAAAAACCAGTCCTGTGACTTACATTCATGTGCTCACATTGATTTTGCCAGAAATCCACATAAGGAGATCCATTCCCACAATACACAGAGAACAAGGAAGTCTCAGCATTCAGGGACACAATCAGTAAAAGAAACCCTAGACTGGAGTATTACCAGCTTCAAAGAAAAATTCCTGTTTCGTTTTTTCTCGGGGTTTTTTTTTTTCCTTAATATTTTTTAAAATATTAAGAAATATTAATACATATCTCTGTCACACTCAACGTGCACATGATGTTGGATTTAGGAAAAAAAGGGTTGTAGTATTAGTGAGGAGTAATTAAGCTTATTCCTCTTGATAGAACACTCTAGAGACAAACAAGTGTAGGATATGTTTGCTGTGCATTTGGAAGGGTGACACCATTTTACATGCTTCTCAGCAATGCTTCTTGATGCTGAAAATGAGAGAATTCCTTCAGGGTATCTTACTCATAGCCTTTCATCTTGCAAATAATTCATATTAACATGAAACCTTCAAAGCTGTTTCACCCATTATTTCTCTTGTGTAAGAAATAATGTACTTGGGAGTGTAGCCCACCATTGATAAGGTTTCATCAAATAGTTCACAAGTCATTGCTATTCTCAGAAATCTTCAGGGAAACTTATCCCACACTGGAAAATAAAAAAGTAAACATATAAATAATGGTTTTGTATATAGAAAGTTTATGTTTCATTCCTTAACAATCCACTCTTACACAAACATTTACCCAAGCTTTAATATAATAAGTAGTCTCATGACTGTTCTCCAGTGAAGCAGAGGGCCAGCACCAAGGGTTGCAAGCAATTGAGTGTAATCCAGTGTTTGACTCCCTTAAAGTGTCTGTACTTCTCATTGCTATACAGCAAATTTTATTCAGCATAAATTTCCTCAAGTACAAAAAGAAATGCATCTCTAAGAAAATGAGTTTTTCTGTTTTCTGGATAAAATCTCATGTGTGTTGGAAATGTTACTTCCTCTGGAGGCAATTTTGCACTGTACCCTATACACTCTTCAGCTACTATGCTTTAAATGCCACTCATGTTCATACTACAGTGGGGAGCCCAACAATGCAAACATTACCAAGAAATATAAATGTGAAATTTATTAACCGGCCTCTGCTTTTGCAGGTTCTAGATGAGACACACTCAGTCATAACAGAGACCTCAAAGACACAAATGATAAAGGTAATTTGGCACTTGTTATGCACTGCAACTTCCAACAAAATGCCTGAGCTTCCAGGGCGTGGTCTTGAGATGCCACTTAACGTGAAGGATCAGCAGAAGTCCAACTGGCCTTCTGATCAGGAAAGAGCTGCATAAGCTTTGGATGACAACAGCAGAAGCAGGTGCTTCTGACACCCTGTTTCTGGCAGGTTCAGGGGTCTGAGGTGTTGCTCTGATGAAGGCTGAACCCTTTGTTCTGCTGCAGACAGAGGGGATCTGGAACCAGAACTGGCAGAGCTGCACCAGTACAAACCCCTGTGCTGGCTCAACTTTGGTTAAATTACATTGATTACTGCACTAAATATTCTATCAAAAGTCAATTTCTATGAGCAGCAAGTCACTAAAGAAAACAGTGTCAGTCCTTAACATGTATTAGCTCTCACTTTGAAGCAATGTGAGAATGAAACAATAAAACATATTTATATATCACCAGTAAGACAATGTTACCATGCACTTCATAATTTTTCTGTATTCAGGATCTCCTCAAGATTGCTGTCTCCACCTGCTCTCTCCAGACAGTGATGCTCTGTGGATGTTGCAGATAGTGTTAGTGCTCACTCCAATGTCCTAAGACACTTTATCAGGCTCAGTCATGTCCTCTTTGCTCCAGTTGCTCTCATTGTCTTCTTTCAAGGATTGTAACATCCAGGATTAAATAAGACTGTGTTCAATGCTTTCTACTGACAGAAAAACATTGCCTCACCTTGTCATTGAACTTTCTAAATATCATATATCAGGGAACTCTGAAATATATAAATTTTTTACATAAAAAATAGAATTATATCCACTGGAATGATAAAGCCAAATAGAAGAATGATCTAAAGAATTGGATTTTTTAGTTCAAATCTGCTCAAAGGAAGGATTTGATTCCCCTTTTCTTAATTGAATAGACTAATTACCAACATATAAAGAAGTAAAACAGGTTTTCCTCTCTTCTATGTTGCTCTTGGTGTAAGGAAAGCACTCCAACGAGATAATGATTTCCAGGCAAGATCAGTGAAGGACAGGATTAATGAATTAAAAAGAAACTAAAGTGTGCAGTGGTGCCTAGAAGAGGATAATTCCACACATAGCCAAACAAATGCTCAGTAACTTCACTTGTGGAAGTTTAGTTCAGATCCCAGAAAGATTTGATGAAGCAGGTGGAAGTTACTTTCCTAAACATTTTGAGATATCTGGCTTCAGCTTTTCAGGTGGCTGCAGAGACAGACAGAAGCTTAAGAACTGAGATATTGGACTCTACCTGAAAGGACACAGGTTCTTAGCCAAAGTTTTTGACATGACATAGCTTTGAATTATTTTGGTTAAGTTACTAAAATTTTCAGGGCCACACTTTTTGTCTTGCAGAAATACAAGACTAATTTTCTTCAAGAAAAGTAAAAGGAAAAAAAGGAAAGTATTTTTTAAATCTCTACATTATTTTCTTCAATTGAAAAAATATTTTCCTTTGTAACTTAACACGTACAAAAAATTTCTGTTGATTGAGAAATTGTTTAGGAAAGAATGCAATTACTTTCTTGGCTGCTTACTTTGATTCCTTTTCTCCCTGGCATTGGTATAGGCTTTCCAGGAATTTGAAGATTTAGAGAATATAATTTTGTTTATGGGGTATTTCATTCAGTATTTCTGTTCATTGGTAAATCTTCCCTTTCAGTTTCCTGTGCCTACCATTAATCTCCAATGTACAGCACAGCAGAGAAGGTGGTTAAGCAGCTTACATGAAGGCTAACTGGCTGCATGAACAGTCTGGTGCTTCTCTGACAGCCTGACAAGCTTGCCTTCCTATTGAATATACAGGATTGTGGCTCATTTCTTAGCAATGCAGAAAGTCTTCCTTTCACCCTCTGAATATCAGTTTTGTCTAAAACAGCTTATTACAAAAAAAAAAAAAAAAAAAAAAAAAAAAAAAAAAAAAAAAAAAAAAAAATTTGGTTGACATTGGTCTTCAAACTTATTTTTTTAAGCAACTCTCTGAAGCAACCTTCACCATGTGCTTGGAGATAAAATATAATCTGTTTTCAAATATTTCATATATTCACTTCATGCATTTTAAGCACTTAGACTATCCAAGTGCACTGCCCTCTGTGAGGAAGTGTGGTGTCAGCTGGATTCTGCATATGCTTCTCTATAATGTTTTCATGATAATGCTAATACACACTTCCTCATTTTCGTCACAAGTAAGCTTCCAAATTCCTTCAGACAAAATCTTAACAGACATTGTTTTCTTCAGAAGAGCAGAAATGGAAAAGATGTGAAAAATAAGCTGAGTTGGGAGGACCTGTGACATTCCTGGAAAGGGTTAAATCTTCACTTGTGGGAACATGAAGGGTACATATATGAAAGCTTATATGGATCTTTTCATCAGCAACAAAAATTATGAAGACTTGTTTCCACCTTTCTTCAAGCCTCTTGGCAATACTTGCAGGACTTTTCCACATAGTCCTTGCTACCTTCTCTCCTCCTGTCTTCCACGTGCTTGGCTGGACAAGCAGGAGCATATGCTGCAGCATATTTACAGCTGCACATGTGCTGACTGTCCAAACATACATGTGTGCTTACTGGCCAGATGGCTGCTCCCTCCTGAAACAAACAAATTACTGGATTACAAAGCCTCTTCCTTCAAGGAAATGCTGATTAGAGACATCGCTATAACCAGGAATTCATTCATATAAAATGAGTAGGAACTTCTATTATTTGGGAAAATAAGTTTTTCAGACTTGGTTATGAATGGACAAAAAACTCCAGGGATGGCAACAACACACAAACAGATGGAGAGTTTTGTCTTCCATCTCTTTGTGAAAGATATGCCCAGATTTCTCATTGAACCATGAGAAACAGGAAGGATAGATAAGTGGAGAGATGACAAAAAATTTACCTGGATCTGAAGTAGCCTGAAGATTTTTCTACACAGTTGTGTAGTGGTTTGACACCTCTTCTTCTAATAGCATTCATCACACAAAGCAAGTTCTGAAGGTAAACTTTGCCCAGAGGGACTAGAGAGAAGATACCTTCCCTGTTGATCAATCCACAGCAGAGGATTAGTTACTCTTCTAATTCAGACCATGTTGAGCTTGGTGGGCTTAACTGTAATGGCAGTGGAAGATTTAAGCAGCATTACTAACAATGGTACTGTGAATAAAAATGTTCTGTTTAAAACGCCAATTTATTGAAAACCTTAATCCCCCTTATGTTATTCTAAATGTGCATAAGAAAAATCAGAGAGCAAGAATTTCTTAGGTTGCTGCAGAGGAGACGTAACTTCTGACTTTGCAGTGTTTTTTCAGATGAAGAGGAAAGGAATTTTTATGCCTGTCCTGACAGGTGAGATGATCCCTTGCCTACCTTTAGACATCCATCATGCAGGCATTTACATCTAAGTTGGTCACTATCAAGATCTTTACAGCTAATGGGAAGAAATGAGCATGTAAAGGGTTTGGCTGAACTGTTTTATTTGTTTCTTTTAAGATGGTACAAACTGACCCTTAGAATTTCATATTTATCTCCATTGATTAGAGAAGTCACAAAAATATATTCCAGCCATAAATAGTTTTGTATTAGATATAAGAAAATTTGCCAAAAATCAATGTTTTAATAAAAATATATTACCCAGGTTATAATGAAATTTGAATATATTTTTCATTAGGTTTTTCTTCTTGTTGTTGCTTTGGTTTGGTTTTTTCCCCAGCAATTTCAATCGTTTTTTTTTATACACAGACTGATTGTGGACATAATCAACATTAGCTAGAACATAGCACTTCCTAAGTAGTAAGAAGAAATTTATTTTCTGGTGTTTTCTGTATTATCTTTTCTATACAGTATATTTGCATCAAGAACAAAAGAAAGTAAATTTAAACTCTACCTGGGCTTAGCCAAATCATATATTCACCTCCTCACCCCCAGTACTCATCTGTTATTCTCTGTTCCTCTCTGTGGTCCCCTGCCAAAACGAATCCCATTTTGATTTTAGGATCCTTTAATACAACAATCTTTTGTATAGCATCTGTTTTCATCAGCTCTTTTAGCTTTTCTGCCTTGAGCACTTTGAAAGTGTCTGATGAATGAGCTGCCCAGTGGTACAGTTTCATGGTCCCTCATCAGTGGGGATCTTATTGGTGATTTCAGTGAGCTCACAAATTTAGAGGGGTTTAAGTCTCTCGAGAGTTATTGCTACAGCTCTAATAAGAAGGTGTTGATGGGCCTTTGGCAGCGTTTTACAAGGCTGGCTCAAGGTTATTCACATGCTTTTCCACTGTACTTACAGCATATTATTTGTATTGCCATATTTTTGATGCTGAAAAGATTATGGAGAATCTTTTTATACTCCAAAGGACAATGCCTAATCCTCTTCTGTGTTTTCCCCATTTTAGTCTTCCAAGTATTCTTTTTTTTGGGGGATAATGATGCATCTTGCTTTTGTTCAGATGATTTTCTATAACTGCCCTTCTTAGAAGAAGGAAATATACTTCTGTTCCTCATAACCTAGTCTTATCTTGATTTTATTAGTGTAAATTAATTATGGGAGAATGATGAGTCATCATGACAAGGTGGCTATAGAAAATTATATTTATTCAAATTAATCTTACATGAAGTTAAGATTCTCTTACACCACAATTTTTCTAGGTCCCTTGATGGTTTAATATTTCTTCCCACTTTATTACCTGCAAGTAAAAATGTATTTATTCCTGTCATGTTTAAGAAGAAGTGCGTGCACACATGAAATATGAATCATATGTATGCAAGCATAGATCATCAAGCATACAAGCACAATAAATTCTTTCTTTATATGAGAAGTTGAAAAGATACTCCAACAGTTGGATATCTGGAGGGGTATTTTATTTAGCTAAAGACAACTGACAAAGAAACTGCACTCCGTTTTACTGTGTTTGTAACTGTCTGCCCACTTGTAACTGTCAATCATTTCATAAAACATCTTTGATCAGCCAAATACATTGCCCCTGTGTTCCTCTAGAACTTGTAGAATGTAGCAGGTCATGTAGATATACATGAAACTAAATAATTGAAAGTAGAGCTATTCAACTAAGAACTCATACATTGTATAACAAGAGTAACTTTTTTTTTTTTTTTTAAGTCTACTGTGCAACAGCCTTAGGGGAAAAATAAATAGCTTTATATACTTCAAGGTAATTTGACTGTAATGAGGGAAGCTGATGTGGGGGGAGAGAGCTGTAGACTTTTCATGCAGCAGTCTTTTTGGAGGCATAAGATACCAGAGAAGGCAGATGCTTTTGTTTGAATAGCAGCATGTCATGCAGATGTACACTGGGCTTTACCAAGTGTAATATCTGAAAGAGCTGTCAAAAGTAATAATCCAACCACAAAGCCAACTCCGTAATTTTAAAAATATTCACATGTTGCCACTGCTGCCTCATATGATGGCATTAGAAGAGCATGGAATTTGAATTCACGAAGGGTGTTCCCATCCCCACAAAGTAGGGATTATTTCCTGTCGCAGTGGTAGGCTCCCAGAATGCCAAGTCATTTGCACTGCATGAACAGATTGCATAATTATCTGTTGACTTTCTTGAAAAGAGAGTTGGCAGTGCAGTGTGATTAGGTTTTCCAGAGCTGGCAAATGCATAGATGAGGAGGCAGACACATGAGGACCATATCAGTGAAATTTTTAATAATGAGCAGAACCTCTGGGGACATTTTTTTTAAACATAGGGATGAAACACCTCAAATGTGAGATATTCGTTTGGTTGATTTGACATGTGATGCTAAGTTGAATTTAAGTGAATGTGGGCCGGGACTACCGTGTTACTGAATAAGGTTGGAAAGGTATCCTGCTAGCAATCTTCTTGTCTTACTGAAAATAATTATATTTTTTATAAATCTTTTGGAGTTGCCATCAGAAAAATATGACTAAAATATGACTAAAATATGACTAAAATATTTTAAACTCAGGCTTGAAAAATTACAAAGAACCTGTAATCCTACTTTTTAAGTAAATTCTTTTTAACCTCTTCAGCAAGTTCTGAAGCCCTTTGTAGATGCTTGTGCTATCTTTACCTGCTCTACAGAATGATATTAACAGCATGTCAGTTGTGAGTTCACGTCTCATTCTTCTGTGGACAGATTGCTGAAGATCTGCCATTGTACACTTGGCTGGATTCTCCACACCAAATTCAGTCTGAGACTTAGCATGAGTCTGTAGCTGCAATACACTTGGAGCAGACCCTCACAGTACTTTTCTACAGATATAATGTGAAATAGGGTAGGTTGAGGGACATGCGAAGTGAATGAACCTAATTATACAACTTGATTTTAATCTTCCTCCTCAGTAATCTTCCAGAACCGAAAAATTAGCAATAAATCTGGTCAGCAGAAGACTTTTCCAATCACTTCCTCAGTGGATGATGAGCCTGGTTTGATGATGATGGGCAATTAAAGCCTGCAGGAAAAAAAAATGTTTTGCAATACATGGGTGACATATGAAAGACACTCTGTTATCTCTGTTCTGTGGCTTGGGCTGTCATTTACATTTACACATCTCATAAAAGTTCCATAGTGCACTCTGGAAATCGCAAATCTATAGTTTATGAAAAAATAAAATCATTTGAATGGGAGGCTTCAGAAAATAGTGCAGAGATACTAAGCTCCAGATCTATCACTCAGAAGGTACAAAGAGATTCCAGAAGTTAGTGAAATAGTCACACTGGATGGAAATTTAAGTCCAAAATGTGTTAATTTTTTACATTGGTTAGTAGAAAAAATAGTAGAAGGGTATTCTTATGACTGTAGAGAAGTTTTGATCTAGAATTTTCAGCCATATTACAATACATATGAATGTGTTCACACTAGGGAAATAACCTATATTGTTATGTTTAAGTTAGGTGACTCTTCCTTGTATCTATCATAAGTACGGAGTATTTTTCTTTTCCTTAATTTAATAAAAAGTAGTGACATAAAACTGTTAAAATATGATATAAGGAAAGAATCCTGGTTTAGATGTCCAGTTTTCTGAGTGTAAATATAGATTACATAGACAATAAAAGTGCAAAAATTTTAAAATACCTTTAAATATTTTCTATCAAGTCTTCTGTATGCTTACTGGATAATGTGCAGGTGACAGATATTCTATAGATTAAAGATTGTGGAATTTTAAAATTCTGGCAGTATATTTCCATAGGTATGTTTGAAAAATCTTTGAATCCTTTCAACCATTTTTCATTTCTGATTGGAGATCAGGTATAGCAAGGTGCATATGAAAGTAAGTAATTGATTCAGAAGGGAAACCAGAGGTTAAAACTGCAATTTTCTCCAAAGGAAACCTCCCATGTTTTGAATTTTTAGTAGCTGTCTGTGTGTTATTAACAACCGTACTTAGATTTGACAGGCAAGTAATAATGTGGTTATTCATCTCAAAGACAGTGGACCAGAATACATTTCTGGCTCCATAAATGCATTTTAAAAGCTGAAAGACAAATTTCATTACAATAAAGAATGGGGATTTGGTAAATGTAATCTTTGGGTTTTTATTGGTAGATAAATCTTTCTTTTCCTACAGCTGCTGTTTGGGTTTTAGAAAGTTTAATAAATAGAGTATGTAGTCCCCTATTTATTAGTAACACTAATATTTGAAAGCTGCAAGTGCTGCATCCATTTCGGAATACATCTGTCAACCCATCCTGCATGCAATGACACTGAACACAGCCCAGTTACACCAATTTGAACCTGGTTCCACAGGAATGCATTATCTTTCCTGAAAAAAATATTGTCTGGTCAAAGCTAAAGATAAGACAAATGATGAAAACCTCTTCCCAATAAAACCTACTGGAATTTATCCCTAGGTTTATAGACGTGCCCATGTAATGCCCCACTGGGATATTTTAGAACATCAGGCACACACTCAGGTGTATTGACTGTAGTTGTTTCCTCTCATGGCACATTTTGTAGTGTGCATTTTCCTTACATCAATTTGATCCTTACTTTTCAATAGGTAAGATTTTAAGAAATAAAAAGTTTAGCTTAATAAACAGGTATAAAAGGTATGGCAGTATATTTGTCTGCATTTCTTAAAGTAACTCTGTCAGTCCTGTTATATGTAGAAATGGCAAGTAGAAATGGCAAATAGAAATGAAGTGTTAGTACTTAGACATTGACAGAAATATTACTGTAAGATTTCAGCACTTCATTGATTACTATGAAAAATTTAAAGGCAGAATGTAAAACTTTTGGTCTCTTAAGCTCTTTGTTTTCTCAAGCATTATATTTTTTGTAACCTTTTTTGATGGTGCTGAATGGGTATCTATTTTTCACCAATTAGTTTTCCTGTAATTATTCTTGTTGCTTTTAATCAAGAGAAAGACTGTCACTTATTACTTAAATATCTGTTTAAAACCCCTTATCTCATTTCTTTCAAAGTATAACATTCAAAAAATCATTGAATGTATGAGTTAGGATTGCAATAACTGAAATAATAGTAGTTTCACCAGACAAGATTGAAAAAGTCCAGACATAAAGCAGGTGTCCCATGTTCATGTAACTTATAAAATAAAGGCAATTCCTTAGGAATGTAATTTAATAATGATATAAATGACAACATAACGTTGTGATCTAGTGAAGGCTGTCTCCTGCACGGTTCACAGAAAAAGATATTTCTTCTTTTACAGCTGTCATTTTAAAATTGGTATTCATAAAATAGACACAGGGGAAAAAATACTTGGAATTTATTCTTTACTCTCCCCAGGGTGTGCTAAATTCTGGTTCGTTGTCATAGTCTGCATGCTATCCTTTCAGCTGAGAAACTGTGTGATGGAGGCTTATCTTGTTTATGTGAATTTCTGCCAGATTAAGCACATTGTTCACCCCAGTCTATGAAGGAAGTGAAGTGGAAGTTGTTCTCTGATTACAATAGGAATTGTGTGAAGTCCTAAAAGAGGTGAATACCTTCTAATTCTTTGGCCTTTTATATTAAAAAACAGCAATACCTTTTATATTAAAAAACGGCAATGCATTGATACATATTTTGTCATACATTGCTTCACTTTCCACACGTGTACAGGCTCTTCAATAGTGAGGAGAAAACAAATGGCTATATGGGAGTGTGAAAGCTAAATGGCAAGAGAAGCAAGAACAAAGTCATTGCAGGCACCTGACTGTCAGGTGGGAACCAGGCACAGCCAGAGCTGTGGCCCTGCAGAGGGTCATTAAAGAGCCTCTTTTGTTTCTGTTCACCCCAAGCTGCCAGGCCATCTGTAAATGTGACATAGCTGAAGCTGTGAGCTTTGGACCTTCTGGACTGACTTCTCTCATTCCCATGCTTGGTCCTTTTGTCTGAAATTTATAAGTCCTTCTCCATTCAGAAAAAAAAAAAAATCTGCATCCCAGAGGTACTATTGAAGACTTCATAAAATTTACAGAATCATTTAGCCTTGCCTTGTTAATAACATTTCTGTAAATCATCTGAATTTTACCCTTTTTTAAACTCAGTAACAAATTACAAACACAGAATAGTTTATTAAGTTGCTGCTTCAGATTTGCACTGAATTATACCATGATGAAAGATTTTGTCATGTGATAACTGTTGCTCGGGTAGATTTGTTGGACTCAATCCACATTTGAGGGGTCATATAATGGCATGAATCAACAGTAATGTTGTTAGGTTCTCTGTACTTGTCAACAAGAAGGCCAGAGAATTAATGGAATTAACTACATTTTCATTTTTAGGTCTTCCTTCTGATGATGCTAGTCTGGGATATTTCTTTTGTCATTGTCTTTATTACACAGGAATAAGTCAAACAATTTTTGGTTTATAAATCACAGTGCTTGCAAGTATTGTGACAATAAATTCTGATTCAAAGCACATCTCAAAACAGAAACAGAGTTATGGACAGCAAGAACCTTTCAGAAAATGTATCTCTTCTTTGTTTATCTCCTCACTGCAATTAGTCTTATCCTTTGTCTGAACAATTGCTGGTTCAGGAACTCCCCAACCAGTAAATGAAAAAGTTAAATACAGATTTTCTGGTTTTCTCTCGTGAGCAGCAATGTTTGAGAACCAAATAATAAAAATAAGAAGAAACTAGACACTAATAATATTGGAGACAATCTTCTGTGAGCTTTGGGTCCCCCTTCATCTACATATTATAAAGCTTTGACAAGCATGTGACCATCTCCACATATCTGTCTTATAGTTAAATCAAGAATTTTGAATTGAACGCAACCAATCTGCCATCTTTCACAAGTACTCAACCCTCACAGAAACTAAATTCGTACGACACAATCTCTCTTGAATCCCCCAAATCAGCTAATCTATAAGTAATACAGACAGAAGGCACAAAACACAGTTTATACCCTTTTATCCACCTGCTATCAAGTCAATGCACGTCTGTTATCTAACCTAAATTGTTGGCAGCAAAGTCAGAATGAGCTTTCTCACAGTGATTAGATGTCACTGCTGGCTCTGTCTCTAGCAGCATATGCTACTAGAATATATCTGTCCTATAAATTGGAAGACTTACTATACCAGCTATCATTTTGTTGAATATCAGATGGATGGAGCTCTTTATTCACAAGGTCAGAATTACAAAGTGAAATGCAAAAAGGATGAAAAGATTCCTAATATCTGCCTAGCCAGCAGCCCATCTCATTTTGTATTTTTCTTAGAAGTTGCCCAACATTAAGCTACTTAGAACAAGGTATAATAAACCCCATGAGGAGAACAGATCTGTCAACAAATTTTACATACTAAAATATAGTGATCTATATTATCTTGTGTAGATTTATTTAATTTTTAAATATATCTATGCCAGAAGTGTGAGTTCTGTGTATCTCTTCAAATTTTTGAATAGCAAGAACATATTGAAATTATTACATTTACAAGTTACGTGGGTGTTTTCCAGAGTCACTTTTGCTGAGCAGTGCACAATGTGCTATTTCAATTTTTTATTGATTATTCCTCCTTCTTGCATTATGGGACAAATTGTAATGGAACATCTGCTTTACTGTTTATAGCTCATTCATTATTTCCTCTAAGCTTTTCATCCATTACTTACCCTTAATAATTTTAAATAGCTCCCAATTTTCAATTTCTTTTGATGTAAATTTTTCCCTATAGCTTTAATTTGTTTCTTGTCTTTGATTCAATTTGGTTCTTGCTATATATATTGAGTTCAGGTGTCTAGAGATATATTCAAGCTGAAAATCTAAAGTTATTTCATTTAGTGTCTTCTTAGCATTTTCATATTAGTTTCTATTATGTTACATTACACAGGATTTAATTTCTGACCACTGCTGCATCTCCAAATATTTTCCTTGGCTGTCCTAAGATTTTTTCCCTCAAATGTTTCTTTTTCATATCAAACTTAGATGTATAGATTAAATTATTTCTTCTACTTGTAGCATAAAATATCTTATTTACTCCCATAACAATGTCTGAGCCAGCAATCATTAAAGCCTATGAAAACATACGAATTGGCTGGTTCACTCATCTGCTCTTTAAAAAGGGCTGTGTTTCTCTCTATCTCATTTGCCACCATGTGCACCAAAGAATGCATAATTCCAGTTTTATATCATTCTTTGAAAAATGGTGGCTAGGTTCTGGACACAACCCAACCTCTAAATCCGCAGTACAAACCAAAATTGAGATTCTGATACCTTTAATTAGGCTTGCAGTCAAGTCTTTCAAGGTTCCTTCCATTAAAAGAATAATACAGATTTTGGAGTCTGGTGGCAATTTCTGAAGCATTACAGCTAATTATTGTTGGTGCAAGGCAAGTTCTTGATAGAAGACCAACTCATCACGAGTACCAATTAATCTTTGTCACTCCTAGACCAGGAGAGAAACGCAATTCTGGTACCAGAGAAGCTAAAGAGCCCTCTGTTGATGAATGTCTGTTTTCATCTACCTTATGAAAGTCCAAGATGTACAAGGTCCTAATTTAAATCACTGCAGCAGAATGTATAAAGTTGGTAGCATAAACCCACTCTTTGTTTGCCTTTGTGCAGGGGCATTACTACAATACAGCTGAGTGAAGAGAAAAGGAAGGAGTTGGAGAGTGATGCTAAAATTATTCATCTACTAGCTGCAGGTATTTCTCCCAAAATAATAAAAAGGCAAGTTAGAGTAATAGTAAATTCCTGCTATGCTATACCCAATCTGAAAGTAACATAATTTCTATTACTACAACTGCTTCATCTTCATTTTTAATATAAAATCACAGAAAAAAAATAAAGGAAAAAAAATATAAACACACGCACACAAAGTCAGTACTTATAAACTTAATTCCAGAATTGAAAATGCATCAATTCTTGGGTAAGCAATCTTCCCAAACACCTATCTATTCTATGTCCAAATCCTAGAGGTATTCATTTTCTCACCTGAGAAACTCACCACTGGACATAGTCCAGCAGATTACTTTATAACATGACTCTCGTGTTTCAAGAACAACCAAGAGAAGAAGCTTCCCTTTCTTTTTCATGTTATCATTTGTTAGATATTTCCTCTAGTGATAGGGAATTTAGAATCATTTCTTTCCCAGGGAGCATGCTACTCATAAAACTATAGATTTTTGTCCAGTGTACTTCTTCTGAGTGCCAAAAATTCCTGGACTTCTTGCAGAAACTATATAAGAATTTTTGTTGTGTTCAAATATACCTTCAACCTTTCTGCATTTTAGGGACTGATGCAAAGATTTTTGAATTGCACTCGTAACCCTTCCAATGATTTCTATGATGTTTTGACCACTCTGTTGGAATAGTTTGAGAGGAGAATTAATCTGTGATAAAATAGATAAAATCCTAAAGGTTTCTGAAGCTACATATTGCTGTCTCAAACAAGAATGCATTCTTCACTGAATTCTGTGGAGAATCCAGAATAAAATCTGAGTTAATGAATGAAGACTGAGACCTGCACAGGGTGCTAGTACAGAAGCTTTTGTTGTTACTTTATTTTACTTTATTTTCCCTTCTCTGGTTTTAAAGTATTGAAGTCACAAATCATAACATCTGCTTTTAATCAGTAGTATTTTTTACTATTTACCAGCTCCTGGCTACGTTAACTGTTTTCTTTGCATGAGAGATAGAAAAGGATAAAATTCTTAAGAACCACTGTAAATAATATGTCAGAACCATACCCACTCATCTGAGAATTGCAAATCTCTTGATCTGCCTCTTCTCTTGTGTTAAACTCACACTCATAAGGTTTTAATTCCTTCATTAAACTTCATTTCAAAAGGAATTTTTCAAATTTTTTTTTGCCATGAACAAATAATACCATCCCGTTGCCCTATCCTCTGCCACCTTTGCTCAACACCCAGAATCACCAATACAAAAATTAATAGCTAATATATTGAATTGTTGAGAAAAGCAAAAGCTTTACAACGTGACCCACGGCAAGGTCATTCTTTCCCTTTCAGGCTACCAAACAAACACAAACACTGGCCAGCACTGAGGACAAGGAACACCTTTGGATCCTGCCAGGCTGCTGTTGTGCTTGGCCATAGTGTACATGTCAACACACGGAGCAGGGTGTGCAGGATAAACACACACACGTGATTGTGCAGACACCCAATCCAACCTGGGCTTTGCCACTGCACTCGCTTGCTGCTTATGAGAGCTATTGACTTTACAGATGATAAAATGCAGTGTTTTTAATCTAGCAATATTTGATCTTAATACTTCTGTTTAGATATGTCTTGAACTGGAAAATGTGATTTTCTGGAAGCGGCACAATTATAGAGACATGCAGGTTTGGGTCTTCAAAACCACTTCTTAGCTATTTATTTGCTTTACAGGAACCTTTTTTATTGGTATTTTGAGACTCTTACTTTTTCAAAGAATCTTGGATGGACATTAGGTATCCTGGGCAAAAAGCAGTTCATCCCTTTACCAGGAGCAAATACTTCCAGCAGAAAAAGATTTGAAGCAACAGATGAACTTCTCTGTGAGCACTTCCAAAATTGTGTTTTTATTAATGTCTTTCATCTCAGCTGACAGGATAATTAATCATAATTATAAAGATAACCTGAGTTCATGAGGCTCACTCTGAAATAGAGTAGTGAAATTAATTTCTGGATGGCCTTTGTATACACAGCAGAGTTTTCAACACTTGTGAGAGAAAATGCCTCCACTGAACACAAACATTGAAAATGACACACTCACCTTTTCTCTGGCTGAAAAGAAATTTGACCAAATAAACAAAATACAGGTCAGATTTTCAGCTGCATAATTTTGAGAATGCCAGCAGTAAATGACTGTGATGGACAGCAATATAAATATGCATATATCATGGAAGCATGTATATCTTTCTAGAAATTTTGTCAAATACTTACTATACTATCCAACAGGTATAAGGAATTTGTTATCAGAATGGTTTTAGAGAACAGAAACCTCTGTCTGTGCATAGGATTTACCTGCTACTGGCTTTGTATCCAGGGCAGAATGTCATAAAAGCAGCCCATTAACACTGAGCTTTTTCAGTGTCCCAGAACTGGGACTGCAGCCTTCACAGATGCTCTGCTCAAGGCAGGTTCTCTTTATGATAAATGCAGAGAAACATGCATTTTTAAGGTGTAATTCATCTGGCTTGTTTAAAGCAGTCACTTTAAGATGTGATGAATCATACTTTAGACTCCATTGGCAGTACTAATGAAAATTCCTTAGCTGCAAAGGATGTCTATGCTGACTGACTGAGACAAATTGAGCCCAAGAAGCTTAATATGGTGTAATCATTATGGTTTCCATTAGCAATTTTGCAAAGCCTTGCTGTATACATATGGGCAATTATATTTTTTGAGAATTAAGGCACCTAAAATTAATAGGCTTTCTCAAGTCTGGGAACCTTGACTTTTCAGTGAAGGATAGACAGGCATCAGAATGAAAGCAGGTGTCTTTTGGTAATATTGGTTTTAATTTCTCTGTGTGTCAGCTGTTACATATATAAATTGTGAATTATAATATTAATCTTATTATGACCTGGTTTGTCTTTATTCATTCAGATTTATAAAGTGCTTGCTAAACGCAAAAGGATACAAATGCCAAGCATTATTAGCTGTGTTATTCCTCTTTATTACTGTCACCTACTTACATGTATTTTCAACTCAGTTTAAATTTTCACCCCCAGGTCATATTTCCTTTCTAACTACATTAGATATTTAACTGTCCATCACTGTGCCTTGAGCCCTCTGAATTTTCACATCAGTACATTTGTGATTCAGAGCATATCCCACAATGCCCTTTTCCACTCTATATTGAATGTGCTTTCCATATGCTATTAAAGATTCAGCATCACAAGCTATCGTTTTATTAATTTTAAGACACTTTTTTTATCAATAGATGAACAATCATGATGATTAAAAATGCTTCTCCTCTCAAGGGCTTGTACAGTATTTTGCATTCTCTGGCATGTTGATTAGTTATGTTGATTGAAAATGAGTGAAAAACAGAGACAACTTATTAGCCAGTTTAGTTAGCTGCTACTTACATTAATGAAAATGTCTGGATGCATGCCCATTAAGGATACTTGGGAGTTCAGAGGTTGAGAAGTGATTCCTTTGCTTCTCTCTGCTGACAGCTTGGAAAGGATCATACCCAGGAATGGCGTTTGAGGCATGCACAGCCTCCAGAAGGAAATGCTGCTGCTCGGGAGCCCCGTCCAAAACAGAGCACCCCGAGAGCAGGGCAGCCAGGCTGGGTGGGTGTCTGCAGGCACCCTCTGAATGCTGGCACTGCAGGTGCTGCTTTGGCAGTCGAAATATTTATCAGCAGAAACAGAAGCAGCAGCTCTTCTCCTGCCACTGCTAACTATACAAGGCTTTCTTCCATTGCCACAGAGGAAATGATGGAAATAAGGGAAGGCATGGAGCTGGCTTTCTGAAGGAGAGCTTTGGGCTTTATCTTCACAATTTATTTATTTATTTATGGGGCCAACTCAGAGTGCCTTTAAGGAAGCAAAACAATTTCTTATGTATATGTATTTCATTTTAGCTGATGACAGGGAGCTTTGTGCTGAGCATAAACCCCATTCTCTCAGCTGTGTACAGCTTGTAGGATGCACTAGTGGCCCATGGTGGGGGAGGAAGGGAGAGGGCAGAAGAAATGTTGCCAAGGTTCTTCAACGTTTGGAATTACAAGGATAAAAGCAGTAAAGTGATTTGCCCAAGGTGATGCAGTAAGTGCCAGGAACTGAATCCAGATCCTCTGAGTCACAGCCCAATGCCTTAATCAGCTGACCATGTTTCCAAGCATTTGGCTTTACAAAATCATTTGGCCTGATTTACTGGCAAAGTCATACGATAGTGAATTTTCCCACTACAAAAAGTCAATGACCTAAAAAAAAAAGAAAAAGAAGGCATAGCTTTTCTTTTTTTTTTTCCCTGTTAACTGGAAGTGTATCATACCTGAGCAATACTGTAAAATAAATGCTGAAAAAAAAAGGAAGACAATAGAAACCAGGCTTACTGGTAATTTGTTATAAGGAACTGTGCATTGAATAAAAATCAAGGATCATACCATTAAAAAAAATGTCTGTTACTTGCCTGCTGCCACTTGGATAATGAGAAAGGGTTAAGAAAGAGTTTGGAAGACTTTGCCCATCAGTCTTACACACTGATTCTCCATTTTGTTTCTCCATTTTCTTTCATTCTTTCTGAGCAAATAAACCAGATTTGATCCTGACCTTGCTCTAAATCTGGAATTTACCAGAATTTTTGAGGTGTTTAATCATATGTACTCTGTAATGTCCATGTGCCATGCTCTTTTATTTTTTTTCTATTCATTCACATTTTGAAATTTTTTTAATACATCTGTATATTTAACATAAAATTCCTCCACTCTTGTGGACTTTGGCCAGGTACACAAATGCTACCTCTTTCTGACATTTAGAGTTAATGCTGGTTTACTGAACAAGTCAGTGCATATCTGTGGGTTTAAACACAAATCTGCTGAATTAGCACTGGAAAATTCAAATAGTTTCCATTTGTTTCTACTTGCTGTCCCAGTAGGAAAATGGATATTTTATTGCAACTGTGAAAAGCTGCATGAACTATGCTATTCAGTGCCTAAACTGAGGTGAGGCACTCAGAATGCAGTTTTCCTTTACAACCCAGCTCCAAGCCTTATTTTTACAGCATAATAGCCCAAAAGTTGCACCAAAGACATTATTCTAGAGGAGCACAATATCAAAACCTTCTTCCCTGCAGGTTTTATCCCTTATGAATGGTGGTGCTTATCTCCAGAGAAGAGCTGCTGCCTGGAGAAGAATCTCATACTGCATGTCACTGGTGTACAACACAGATGCAGTGCAGTTTTAATCACTGAACTTCATAATCTTTTCAGCAGGGAAGAAAATTTCTGTCATGACATTCACAGGCATCTTTTGGAGTACTGTATCTGCCATTTTTTAGTTAGATTAATGGACAGAAACTAGCACAAAGAAAGAAGAACCCTCTCTTGTGGTATTCTGTTGAGAAGCCACCAGTATATAGAAACAGCATGTGTCCACCAGCTCATAACATGCATTATTTCATTGTCTCACCTGCTCATTGTATTTACTAAAACATCTACTATGCCAAGTGTTTAAGTCTGTAAGTGTAGTCCTTGTGCTCAGACAGCATTCATTTTCTGAGATTCTGCTAAAATCCTCATCCAGGCAGAGAAAACACAAACAGCAGCAACCCAGAATATAGAAATGGAGTGAGTAATTGTCTCCTTAGTTGTGGCTAAGGTGGTTGATACAGCTCCTGGAGAAGAAGATAGCTAAGCATCAACTAGAGAGATTAAATTTTCTTTTTCTTCTTTCTTTTAAGAAGGAAGCTTATCCAACAGACAACTATCAGGCCAGGTGATTAGCAATAAATAACCCTGCTTTTTCAAGTAAGCTTGCACATATTGAACCTCTTACGTACAGAGTACCCTAAAATCCTAATGGAAATACTTCATCTGTCTGTTGGTGGTTAAAAGAAAAGTTCAGAGGATTTACAAATTTAGAAAAAAAAAACAACGTGATGGGAGAGTTTTATCATTTAGATGTATACACAAATCCCTAAACTGAGCCAGAAAAAGCTTTGGATAATTTTGAACATACCTAATATGATCAGGGGGAGGAGAATGACAAGATGCTCTATTTCAGACATGAGAATGCCTTGTTTTTATTAGATTTTGAGTGATTAGAAGTCCAGTATACTAAAACACTATGAAATGAAGGATAAAGCAAGCTGGAGGTACTTTGAGTAAAAAGAGCTTCAGATCCACCTCTGATAGAAGAGAATGGAATAATAACCCTGTGTCATCTGCCCATATCAAACCACGACTTTCTGTAGGTTTAAAAAAACTGAGAGGAAAAATATTCAGGAAGATCTTCATACTTTTATTGTCTTTTACTGCATGGCAGCACGCAAGAGAATACAAAGAGAAATGGGCCAAAAGCCATATTCATGTAATCCTGAGTTAGCAGGCAGTAGATCAAATTTATACCTAAAGAATATGCTTCTCTGATAACAATAAAAAAGTGTGTTGTAAATTAGCATGAATATTAAGCATGGTAAGATAAAAACACATCTCATTTCTGAGTACAAAAATATCATTGTCTAATTTCCGTTGAAATGTGTCAGAGATGTGCCTATTATTCAGCATTTTGAAATAAAAATGGATAATATTACACTTCTCAATAGTATAGTCATGCAATTCAATGGGGGATGAAATGTCATGATTTAATAAATAGGATAAAGATTAGTAAAATAATCTAATCACTGTTCTCTCTTTTTTCAGTCATCACCGGGGGTGGAAAAGAGCAGGAGAGGAAGATTAATTTGAGGCTTTATGCAGATATGGGTCAGTAGTCCACAGCTTTCCTGTTTTTTTGTAAGTGCTAACATGCTTCAGCACAGAGAAGTTCACTGAGAATGAGGCAGTGATTGTAAATGAACCATACACTTCCCTGAGCAAGCAGCAGTGGAGTGTGTGTCTCCTTGCTCGTGGCACCCAGACATGATCAGGTGTGCTCTGCTCCCAAGGAGTACAGAGGGTGCTCCTGTATGCCTGTAAACAGGTGGGTTTGAGTCAATTTTTTGTCTTGGATGCTCTGCCTGGATTTAGCCATATTTAGAACTAGCTTTGAGATGACCTTTACAGTCTTATGCTGCATGGGCTCCTACAAGTTCTGGATGGACTGTCCTGCCTGTCCCATACTGCCCCACAGCCATTTCACACAGCCACAGTCAGAGAAGGAGAAGCCTGATTTTGGACTACTTTCAAGCTCAAGCTCTCAGATATTTCCTAGGTGTCTGCTTACAAGCATTTAAGTCCTGATTTGGAGCTACAGCCCTCCCACTGACCCCCAACTTCTTGGAGGTCCATAATTTAGAAAGAACAAGCTGTGGTAAGTAGGGCTGTGCAAGGCTCCGTCTCATTGTATATTTTCTCAGAGGAACATGTTGTCTGAACACCTACACCACTATTCCAGGCACTAGGCACGTTGAATTAATTACAGGCATATGATGGCACCCAGATGAGTCAGTGATTTCAGCAGCCACATATGATCCCTTCTACTTTCATGCAGTGGGGAGGCAGAGCCTCAGCCTGGATCTGATCTCTCAGCAGATTTGGCCAGCCCTGTGCTATACCTGACTCCCCCCACTACCTCTGTGTGGAGAGTCAGATACAAAAAGTACCAGAGTGCTCTCTCATGAACTGTTGTTAACAGACAGCATTTTTCCTGCCTAAAAAATATGCCTGTAGCTGATCTCTTCACACTTCTCCCCACACACACATTTTGAGGTTTTCATCAGTTATTCACTCTGCAGCCTCAGGTTGCCATCAAGTCTGAAAGTCACTGCACAGTCTAGGTGCTTGTGAATTTATCATGTTACCTTTTTAGCCCCTGGCCTAAAGATTAAAAGCTCCTTCTGGGTTCACTTCAGTCCTAACAATGTAGCTGCATGATACATTTCTGTTCTGTCTCTGTCACCAGTGATGACAGGGACTTACGAGGGCAGAGTGCTGAGTCACAAAATGCATCTAGAGCAAATTCAGCTCTTAGGAGAAAAACTAGGCTGGGCATAGAAAAATTGCTCTGTTTGAAATTTGGGTAAAAAGTCATTGTCATTGTAAATTCCCTAAAGTTAGGGCAGAGATGGTTTCTTTAGAAAGTAATAGCTACAGCCGAGCTGCAGGCACTCCAGACCTCTCTGGGTACAATTTTGGTGGGAGATCAGAAGAGCTGCACTATTTATTGCTAGTAAGTTTTATTCCCTAACATTCATCACAACTAGACCCAGGTGTACACAAAGCAGGCCACCTGTTTTTCCTGTCTAATATGCCATGCTTATAAATCACTTACTGAAAAAAAAAATTGGTGCTAATTGCTAGAACAGCCTGACCTGTGCCACACTTTCTGGGCAGAATCTGTGGCCCTGTGAGGTGTCAACCAAGGAAGGAGAATGCTGTGACAGAAAAGCCAGAGGCAGCAAGTTATGAAGCAATTTGGAGAAAGAGCAGGCAAAAGGAAAGGTAAAAAGGCTATGGCTCTGCTGGTGCCATTGCCTGAAGCAGTGGGTTGGAAACCCAGGTCATCCCCTGCTGTCAGTGAAAAAGAAAGGAAGGTTTCCACTAAGACACGAGGGAGGATAAAGCAGCAGTAACTGACCACAATTTTTGGGGTTTGCCATCCCCATTCTCCACTCCCTCATCAATTTCCCTCTGATTGTCCACTCTTGACCAGGAAGCCAAGCAGTGCTTCAGCCCTTCATCTCCAAGGTGGCAAAATTCAGTTTAGCTCACACTGAGAGCCTTCAGGCAGCTCTGACGTTCATTCATGTGATGTTTAAAAGCCTGAACAATCATCTGACACTGTCAGAGCAAGTGCAGATGAGTTGACTCCCTGAGGCAACCCAAAACAATGTTTGCTGAGTCTCAAAAGCTGTTTACCGTGAAAACATAGAACTGCTCCATGGAAATCTGGTGCTGTGCCTTGCATCACATGAGCACTATGTCAATGTTGCTGCTTTTTTCCCTGTTTAATCTGTCACACTTTTAAATCATTTATTGAATAAAGGTTCCTAGATGGAACAACTGTGATGTTTGCAATATCAGCAAAGTCTTGTGCTGGACTGCCTGGGCAGAATCCATGGTCCAGTGAGGTATGCAACAAAGGAAGGTGCGTACTGCCGTAGTAGTCAAAAATATGTATTAATGATTTATTTGCCTTTTATATATTGGGGTTTAAAAAGCTTGGAACTAACTCATATAAAGCTCAGAAATCCTTTGTGCTAATCAGAAACAATTGGTGGCAATGTTTGGATCGATGCTAGATGAGCTGTTGACTTTAGTAAAATTATTGATGAGATTTTATCCATGTGAAATTTGGGATCAAAATCAAACTCTGCAAGTTTTGCATTAAATATTGATGTTCTGGGCCTCACATGGCAAAGTTGGAAGAGAAGAATAAATTAAGGTCCTTGACTTTTCACCCTCTCCACTCCTGCCTAACTCACAGATGCTGCAGGCTTTGTTTTGGGAACTGCACTCCTCTTTCTTCCTCAGTTTGTATAAGGGACCTGCATCTGGCCTTTGTCCCACTCTGATATTCTGTGTAGCCATTAGAAACCCTGGGACGGGAAGGAATATTGTTTTTCCTCTGTGTTATCAGTGAATTTTGGGAGAAGTGATGTTTCCTGCATTCCCTCCTGCAGAGCAGGCCCTTCAAACAAGAGTGTGCTGAGGCACAGCTGAGCTGTGCGACATCTATTTAGTGACAGCTCTGCAAGGGCGTCTTTCTCTGGGGTTCACCCAAGTGGTGGTGTTCCCAAGGATGCCGATTGTACATGTCACTATTCAGTTTCAAGCATCTGGGTTTTCACAGAAACCTCAAAGAATTTAAATCTTCCTTTTCAGATGAGTCATCTCAGAGGATTGCCCATGGCGCTGTCTGGGGGCAGGGAGAGGGAGATCCTGCAAACATTTTAGGAAGGACTGCAAAGCCTCTCTCCACCTGGTGGGCAGTGACACCTCAGCGTCTGTTTGAGGGTCCCAGGGGCTCACATCAGCTATGCTACAGAAAGGAATGATCTGTAAGCCCAGCCCTTGGCTGAATTGTTGGCTGTAAAGTTTAGAAAAGACCCTGCCACCTGGATGTAAAGTCCTGCACTTCCCTGCACAGACTGGGGAATTCTATAGTGATCCAGTACAATGTATTCCCCTTTTGTTTTCCTTGTGAGTCTTCAGCCTAAAACAATAAAGCAGTTTCCAACTATAAGGGGATTTTCAGCTCTCTGAACTTAGTAATTTCCTATTACTCAAAAGAAGAAAATGTAAAAAAGTTCCAATTTAGAAAACCTTTGGCTGGTGGTCCAGGCAACATTTATGTATCTGTTTTCACAAAGTTCTAAACTTTAGAACAGCAGGGGTGTTGTCTCTCTGTGAAAATAACATGATATTTTAGAAAAACTGTTGGAACTGGCATAGAAAATAACTTTAAACATCACATAATTTGCAGTGGACATTTGTGTTTCCATGGCAACAGAGAATGCTGTCCTCATTTTTTTTTGTCTTGTAAGATATTATAGGAAAGCCTTTTGGACCGTTTCAGTCTTTAGCTTTTTGTTACAAATTACCCAAATGTGCAAGAATCCTGTTTCGGACCCTATATGGAATGAATTTTTGGGTATTAAGGGTGTTTAACTAAGAATTTTTATTAATAGTGTGACTTACATTAACTTCAATTTATCTGTGTCTCAGGGTTGAAAACTTCAGTTAAGGAATAAACTTTCTAAATTGAGAAATAGAACTGATATTTATCATAGGATACATATACCAAATATGTGTAGATCTTCCTGACATATGAATCGTCTCAATTTTGCTGGAAAAGAGATTCTTGTTAATTGCACTTACGCATATGTGCAGAAGTTCTTGTGGAAAATGCTTCAGGCTTTTTGTCATGCTGGATTTTTAGGGAACATCTTTTTCCCCATAATTTCGATATACAGCTTCACCATCAGTCTTACTCAATGTTCACAATTCTTTATAACATTATTTTATTAAATATCTAGTAGTATTGTGTTCTATATATATTTGGCTCAGGACACTGTCTTGCCCCAATCTGAATACTCATTTCAAGTGAAACAACACCACCTTTTCAGAAGGTCATATAATCATAAAATCATTTAAGCCGGAAAGAGTTTCAGGAGGCCATCTGGGCCAACTGGCCTGTCAAAGCAGGAAAAACTTTACTTTTTCAAATTCACAAAGTTTCTTGTGAACATTTCCAGCTAAGTTCTGCACACCTCTACCCCTGAATACCATGCAGCATTTCTAGCAATGAATATCATGTTACAGCTTGGAGAATAATTGCTCTTCTTGCCTGTTTGCCTTTCCTTACCCTGGCATCCAATGTGACCATCCATTTTTGAAGGTAATTGCAGAGACTGGTGAGAAATATGCATTTAAACAACCTCTGCACTACTGAAATCAGATGCCATTCTGAACACCTTTTACATCTTTTACACTGAGTCCTTCAGATAACATTCTCTTTCACTGCAAGCAATGGCAGCATTGCATATCATTCATACTGGTCTCTCTCTATCAACTTCTTTGTCTGGAATGAGTCTAAGAAAAGGGAATTCTCTATTTTCAGCAATATTTTTCGTGACATCTTCAAACTTAATTCACATCTCAGCTTATCTTGGTTCTGCCTTGATTTCCTTCTGTAAATCATCATGCTCCTCCTTTCTACCAAAATGATGAAGCAAAACTAGACACTTTCCAGTCAAGTGCTTTTAAATACCCATTGTTCTAAAGACAAGACAAGAAAATGTCTTGTTAGGTATACTAATTATTAATGAAAGCTACTGGAAGGAAACAATGCGCTTTAATTTGGGAGTTTTTTCCTATACTACTTTTAAAATCTTTCCCCAGATAGAGTTCTGTAAACTTCAGGCAACAGAAAATATTTCAAAACTCTCCTTCCAAAACTGCAGAAGCAGTCACACAATTACAGAAATAAGAAGATGAAGCAGGATTAGCATATTACAACTTGCCTGATTGCTTTTTCCTACATATGCGAAAACAAGATTAGAACAGCTGATTCAAGGGTGTCTGAAAGAGAAACCTTTTCCATGTCATTTTCTTATCATATGATTCCTGCAAAACACGTGTCCTAAAACAATAACAAACATTCTTTCATGGTTCTAAACAGTCCTTGTTCTTTAATCAGATGATAGTTTTTTGATCTAGATGTCCTGAACCAAAATAGTTCCTGTGTTTTCCATTTTACAATTACAGTAAGTTCTATAAGGAGCTCTGTGCTATTGTGGGCATGGATATTAAGTAAATACAACAAATTACATGAATTGCTTAAGTTGAGGAGACGTTCAGAGTTTATGCTCAAACTAATTTGCCTTTAACTTGTGGTGGGAGTGTAAGGAAAAGCTTTACAGCAGGTATTACTTCCATATGCATTTTTAATGATGTCATTTATTTAGTATTGTTTTGTCTCATATTCAGAGCAGAAAATAATTTACAAGTTGATGAATAAACACATGCTGAAACACAACAATCAATTTTGTAACCAAACTAGATGCTTTAGGAATGGGAAAGCCAAATAATAATGTGAAAACATCACAGTCCAAGAAAGGTTTCCTCCACTCTTAATTTCTTGAGTCAATTAATATGAATTTATTAATTATCAAAAAATGGGTAGCTTTCTTAAATCCATAAACAAAATAAAGTTAAATTCAGTTTTTGGTCTAACTGAACTGACCACAAATATACTCATCATTAGTGCAGTTACTATATGATTAAAGAAATAAACTCATAAATAGAAAAGGAATGTAAATTTGCTATGTAAGGAGAAAAAAAATAGAAGCCTACATCCAAGAGAGAAAGCTTTCCAGAGTGGGAACTGCCTATGGCATATTTCATTTTGTAATGCTATTTGTAATAGAACTTGTTCCTAATTTGATGTTAGGTTCCATTACCTTAGAAATAATAAATATTATGCAATGCACACACTTCACATACAACATAAAAATACATATGCAAAGGTGGACAGGTATAGGAAAATAAAGAGAATTCAAACTTAAAAATTACTATTTCACCCTGTTGAGCAGATTCTCTACATAATTTTCCTTTGGGAGTAGTCCATGAAAGCACACATAATCTCAAATGTTTCAATTTTTTTCATACACCAGGATTAATCATTTAAATATACCAGGGGAAAAAATATGAGTGTCATGTTACTTTTCAGAATTTTAAGTCACAGAACCAAGTATTTCCCACTGCAGACAAAGGAGATTCTTAACAGGGGATTAATTTAATCTGAAGCATTTTGTCAAAGTTGTTTTTCTAAGTACACTATAAAATTAAGAGAGAAAATCAGCACTTTCTGAGAGCAATTCAAAGATGAATAATGAAGTCTGGTAGAATTATTCACCTTCTAGAAGTATCTACCTTTCTCCATATTGATTGTAGAGAGTGATAGGGGAAAGTTAGGAGGGTGACTTGAGGAGACATGACTCTCCAAGAGGTGCTAGATCAGGTTTCATCTATGATTGTAACATATTTGTTCTTGTGTCTTATGAGTGTGTGCTTCTAAGAAAGAAAGCTGGTGAAAAGCAAAATTAAAAGTTAAAAATTAACGAAGTTTTTTTTTTTTTTAATAGTTTGTGGTGTAAACAAAATGTTTTACAGCAAGAGCAGTCAGGGTTTACAGCTGCTTCTCTGGAAAACCAGAATATCCTTGTACTCTTGTGTAATGGTCCTTCAAAGTTCTAACAATAAAACTTCATAGTGCCATTCACTGTCACATCGTCTATACAGACTTTCATACAACATTAAGAAATGTTAAAACACCTTTTCCCTCCCACACTGTGCGTGAATCCTCCCCCAGTCCATGCCTGTTTAGAGTACATTTTTATAGCAAAGATGCAAGCTCAATAACGTGCAGTGATTTATCTTGGGAATACAAGCTCAAGCGTAACTGAAATGAAAGCAATACGGCAGGAGAATAAGGGATCTGAACCATCTGCGTGAAAATATGTGGCTTTGAAAAATGTTTAAAGGAAAGAAAATTGACATATATCTGGAAGTGAAAAGCTCTGAATTCAACTGAGAGTTTTGTCACTCACTTACTGATTGACTTTATTCATGGCACTGATGATTACTTTTCAGTCACATGGTGCCCACCTCTTTGCAGTCAAGAAACCAGGGAAATGGGCTAAAACTTGGTTTCCCCATCTGAGGATGATATGATATGTTATCAACAATTTAATAGCTGTGAAAAAAGAGCTAATGGAGTCTTTGGTTATCTTTGCCTCACAAGAAGTCATTTAGAAATTTTTTTTCAATTAGCAATAATGTTACAGTACCACTTCCCTTGCTCAGCAATGCAATTTTGATCATGCTATGAACATAATGATAAAAATAATAGCCCTCTGCCCGAAACTCAGGAGTTTCAATATTCACTCAACTGTACAAAAAGGCTTTTTTTCCTTGTTTAGTGTTAAACAATTTTCATATTCTTGCTCAGATAAACATAAAGTGGAAGATGAATTGCTAGTGTTTGCAAACAAGGTTAAAGGCTTTCCAGTGCTGAAACAAAAGACAGGCTTTTGTGTCTTGTTGGAAAGGCAAAGCGGAACAGATTTGTTGCTAAAACAATAAAAGTTTATTCTTCTCTCCGTTCTGGTTTTTATGGTTTGTTATTGCACTGAAACTCATCCAGTACTTACCAGGTGATAAAAAGGACAAACAAAACTCTACTTTACTGGGAAACTGTGAAGCTTTGTTGTCATAGCTGACATCAAATAAACCTGCAAAGTGGGATATTGTTAGAGTCCCTCTGAAGACAAGCAAAACCCAGAGTCTTCCTAACAAGTAAGAAATATTAGTTTGGTATTGTTCAAAATTCTAAGCTGAATTCTGATAGAATATGTGCTGAACTTCTGAGAAACTCACATGAAAGTCAGTAAAATTGCAGCACTCTTTTTCTATAAACAGCAGGGACTGCCTAAAGGCTCCTCAGAAGGTACTGAAACAGGGACTCCACCAAGGGCTGGAAACAGAGTTCTCTGCTTTTCAAAGCAGCCTCTTCATTTGCAAGTCAAGCAGTTATCATGTGGTAAAACACTTCGTGTCAGCAGCTAATGTATCAGGAGTGTCAGGTCACATAGTTTACTCACTCAGCAGTGCACAGTTAACATGCTTTCACTTCACCCCTGAGTCAACTACGTCTGTTTATGATGTGTTTAAAATGATCAAATGTAGTCCAAGGGAGTTTATTTCTTTTGAAAAGTTAGAGAGTCATTCACTTAATTCAAAATGATCTTCAAAATATCCAGGAGATGCTCACCTCACCATGAGTGACAGCAGAGCCCTCAATTAAATCTGTTTCCCAAAATATGGATGAGACAAAGATGAGGCAAACCCAGATTTTTTTGCTACCCAATCCTATTCTCCAACACCACCCCCAACAGCTGATCTTCCCAGGAGTAAAAATCATCTTGCAGGAAGATACATGGTAAATTTATCAAAGTCCATCCCAAATGTATGCAGTAACTCAAGATAGAGTAAAAAAAAAAATAAATCCCACCCTTAGATAAGATGGATTTTAATTAGAAAGCCCTAAAACCTACATTACATCTCTAAAACACTATGTCTTAGCAGAAAATCTAAGGTAAGGAAAAGTGCAGTAGAAGAAAGCAGAAACTGTTTTCAGAAGGCAGCCTAAGACAGGCTAATGAAAATTCATGTGACCTTCTTCAAATTTTTGATACCAGTGAAAGCTGAGCAGAATTTCACAGCCCAAATAAAAAGCCACAAAATGAGTATCACGCCTGAGGGAGTTCCCTGCTCCAAATACCAAAGACTGTCTGAAAACAATAAGTGTGAAGCTATACCCAGGTTTTGCTGAAAAAAAATGGTTACACACCACCACTTCCTCTCTCCTCTTCTGCTCCACAAAATCCCAAGTACTAGCTAAACATATGTAGGCTCACACTGCTCCCAAAATGCAAAAGAGGAGGAGGCATCCCACACAGCTGAGAATTCAGTAAAGGACTCGGAAATGTGGAGAAAGACGTAAAAGAAGAAGAAGAAGAAGAAACAAGGGGATCTCCTTGGATTTTCTCTGACCTCACATCGGGCTGGGGACTCCTGCATTGCCATGAAGGCTGGGAAGAAAGGAGTGCAGAAGAGCAGCCTCTCTCCTGGGATCACTGGAGCTCAGTGCTGGTGCCCAGCCCAGCCAGACCTGGAGCTGCAGCGCCCTGAGCACCACAGCTGAGGAGCAGTGCCTGCCCGAGCCTCTGGGCACTCACGCAGCAAACCTCGCAGCTGGAACACCAGTATTCCAGAGGTAAGATGCTGCTCTCAGAGAAGGCATCTCCCAGCTCCCAGCTGAGCTTCTACTGGCATGCTGGTCCTCTAATTCCTGAAAAAAAAATCAGTCAGGAATGTCACTTCTAAAAGATGTTCACAGGCAAGACATATAATCTGTTCTAATGAATAATAGAAGTAGTCATTAGTTTTCTGTTAGATCTTCCATATCATTCAGAGTATCTGTGCTTAGGAAGAGAAAGAACACAAATTTGTGGCCACCACTGTTCTGCAGAATTTGCTAACTCTTCTGGCTTCTTCTGCAATGGATTTAATAATTTTTAAGGAAGGTTTATGCATGCTGTTTCTTTTCTATATTCAAATAGCACATAATGACCAGAATCACTTTTAATGCCTTTAGTCTAAGAGAACCCACCTGGACTTAGTCCTATTTAAAAGCAGAAAATAAAAAGAATGCTTATGAATTTATTCTGCTAAAGAAATCTGGTTTAGTTCCTTAAGCAGAGCAACCAGAAGAACAAGCTATGATCATGTGAGTGTTCTCCTCTACACATACACAGAACTCTTTTCAGTTAAATATAATACTGTAAATGAGACAGAATCCTTCCATGCCCTACAGGAGAAAAATGACAGCAGATTATGGGAATTACCCATTACCAAGCTACAACAGAGCAAATACATCAAACAAATATCCGAGAACAAGAGACACACCAAACTCTGAGGAACAGATACCTGACTGTAAGGATTATAAATCATCTTACCCAATTTCTTTGGCTATGTAGCAATATCCTTATGTAAGAAGAATGGTAAGAGCTCATTTGTGCCTTGAGAAATTGTGGAAGGGAGTTTACAGTTCCTTATACAGCCAATCACTTCTAATGAGCAATATGCAAGGCCTGTATCTCCCTAAGCATTCCCTGATATTCTAGGGAGATTATAGAGAAATTTTCTAACTTTCAGACATGCCTAAAAGATCATTCTTCCATCCATATGCATGCATTAATCTATATTCATAATAATGTACAGTCTCCACTCAGAGAACTTATAGAAAGTTACATGTTCTCCTCAGTCTCCAGATGTGACAGCAGAAGATTTCTCTTAAATTATTCGGTCTTGAATGCTGTAAAAAATACAACGTAAATACCTCTGGATTTCTTATTTGTGCATACTGAATATTAGAATCTGCAGCTTTACCCAGACATGGTTAAGTGGCTAGAAAAGCTAACATTTGCATGCTTCTGTATCTGTTATTAAAATTTGTCCCTTCTGATCTTCAGCAGTAGGATCATCCTAGTGAAGAAAAGCAAGCAGTTCAGAAATTTTCTAAAGAACAACAATATTTATGAACTGTAAGTACAAAAGCTCTTTACTTTTCACTAAAGAGAGAGAAAAGAATATTCAGTGAAAAAAACTGAAACCTTAGGAAACAGTCACAAAAAGGCAGAAATGGAGATCACATTAAAACACAGTGAAAAACACATCCCTTCAAGGATGGGGAATGAAAAATGAAAAAACAATAGATGGAGCTTTCTGTCTCAATGTAATCAAGTCCTACAGTTAAATGCAGCAATCTTACCTTTCTTCATCAGTTACATTTCTCATTTATTTACCTCATTAACCATTAGGAGACATTCAGTAAGTTTCATGGTCTCTAATAAACAGCCTCCAAGGCAGATTTGATTTAATTAGAAGACAAACTTTATGATTTAGCCATAATGGACTTCCTATTTGAGATAATATTCTCTCATTTTATCCCATTGCCAAAATAACCCACATATTGTGTGTACTGGTTTAAATTCCATATAAATGCCTAATTTTCTAATACCTTGAAAATTATGATGTCTTTACAGTGAAGTTAAAACTCTTTTCACAGTGTTAGAGGGCTCAAATGAAACCTGAGGAAGAATGCAGTATTCTAGAATAGGTATTTCCTATTCTGCAGAGAAATTATTTGATTAATCCCTAGGGGAATGACTGAACTAATTGGAAATTGTAAACATGAAGGAGATAACTGAGAAGTGCTAATCCAAGGCATAAACAAGTAAATTTGCTAGAAGAAGTCTGACTGAGAAATACCACTTCATGGATGGCAGCTGAGGTGATTCAATCATCTGTGGCAGATACAGTTCCCCCTTCGTGCAGCAGGTGTTAAGGAAGCTCTTGCTGGTAGTGGAGAGACTGAAAGCTGAACAGGCTTACAAAAAAAGAGGAGAGCATTTTCCAGTAACATAACTGGATTTTTGTTTGGAGGTAAACCACAAAGGAACCACCTTTTCCAGCTATTCAACTTTCAGTAAACATCTTCACTGCTCTCTTTTCTCTTCACCATCCACAGCAGTTCCCAGTCACAATTTTTGCTCTTTCTGCTCTTCCCTCCATCCTCCACATCTACAGGATATGTCCTTTACCCAGTTCTTCCCTTTCCTGCTCCTAATTTGACCCATAATTTTCTTTCTGGGCCCACTCAAGGTCCCAGTAGCTATCCAGGTGTATTTCTGTTAGGCATTCTTCACTCACAAAAAGTATTCTGTGGGTTAGGTCAGTGACCAAGCAGGAGAAACTAAAAGCAGGAGGTGGAGGAGAGAAATGAGACGCAGGAAAGATGGTTGGTCAGCTAAACCAATCAATGAAATGGAGGCACAGAGAAAACTGGATGATGCCAAACTGCCTCTTTCAAGCAAGTCTACCCAGTTTCAAGAAATCCACACAAGAATCTTTAAAGAAATGGTCCACTGCCAGATGTCTCTGATGCACAATTGCTCAAATTTCTGATTATTCAAACTAGAGGAAATTTTAACATTCTGAACATTTGTTTTCATTTGAAATAACTCTTTAAATTTTTACACAGAATTAATATCTGGATCCGTTATTATTTCTGATAATTTTTTTCCAAGACTTTGTCAGGATCTTCTCTCTTTTTTTTACCATACAATACAATTTCACAAATTCCTGGAGGAAAATACAGACTAAGAACATTTCCCAAAAAAAATATCATTTGGTCTTGATCCTATGATTACTTCTCATGTGAATGGCAGCCTTGCAGTCAACATTTAGACACAATGAGACTGTTCTGCATGAGGTGAATTTGAAGACGTGTGATCATATGACTGTGTGTATTAATAAGGAAAGATTTTCAAGGCAGCCTGAAGCACTTACATATCTAAAGCAAATAAAAATTCATTACTTTGTTCCTACATCTCTTGGACGCCTTTTAAATAGGTGCATATATAAATTAAAACATTAACCTTTAATTAGATATCTTAATTATACGTAATAGCAATTATTATAAGCATTAAATGCTGCTGTGATAATTTTCCAGGCTTTTATATTCTCATATGGAAACCTTACCTAAGTTGTAAGTTTTTGTTTTCCTGTAAAAGATGTGTTACAAAGAAAAAAGCTCATAGTATCATCATGAAAATTATTCAGATAACCGATTAAAGCAATTTTAATATTCTTGAATTTTCATTAACTCGTGTTCTCTGGTATAAAATGTGTGGGATTTAGATGGAAAGATTTTCCTTATTTTTATCAGGCCAACGATTTTGTGTCAGTTCTTTGGCCATATCAGAATGAAATTCATCACGTTTCAGAAGCCTAGAAGTCGGATATCCAAGTTCAAGCTATTCCCATTCCCCTTGCAGTCAGTAAAGAGACATAGGCTTCCCTAGAGGACAGTTTATCTGATCTGCTCTAGACACCTATCTCAGGAAGAGATGAATTGCTGTCTGGAGATGGTATTTCTCTCCATTGACTATTTAAAAGAGTGTGTAGTAACTGTCTTAGTCACTTTGTAACTTAGTTACCTTGTTGGATGCCTAAACCAAGGCAGATGGATCTCTTGTTAGGTGACATTTTTACTTTTACTACATGCCAGGTTCAAAAGAGCATTACAGGCAAATCAATGTGTTTGTCTGCTGTCCCACTTTCTATATATGTACTTGGGAACATCTGTTTTGGAAGCTAATGAAAGTAGTTCTTCAGATTCTTTCCTCAAAGTTGTTTTTAGCAATTTTTCCATATATAGTAAGTGCCAGATATCTGTTGAGATATTCTGTGCAAATGCATGCTTGCCAGTGCTTGTAAACCTGTTCTGTCATGAGTTCCCAGTCTTCACATTAAAGCAGCATAATGCCAAGGTGCATGTACATACAGGCAAGGAATGTAATAAATTATAAAGTGCCAAATAAAATTTAAAAAAAACCCTGCAAAACCTCAGGGGAAGAAAAAACAAATATATAATTTTTTTCTACAAGAGAACACAGAGTGCTAGAGGCTGAAATCTTTCAAAAGCAAGTGCACTCCAGTAAAACAATCAGACACGGGAAAATGAATAACATGAGATTTTGATAGTTAAGAGACTGGAACGAAACATCATGAACAGTGTTTGTGGAGTAACTCATTAACTTTTTCTGCCTGTTTTGAAAGGTTATATAGATTGCAGTACTGGCCTTTCACATCTGGTGTTTAAGGTTTAGAACTCCCTTGTTCAGCTTTCATGACTCTAAAATCTTGATTACAACAGTTTTGCTACAATAGAGAGGGGAATAAAGAATGCCTGCTTCAAAGGAGCTGTAGGGGCTTTTAAGCAGTAGAGAAAGTAACCTGGGGAAAGATGGAGGGGGCAGGGGGGGATTAAAGGGAAGGGAACTACAATATGAAATTCAGCCCTTGCCATGATTTTCAACATTTAATATTTAAAGGTGAATGACACTTGTTTCCTATTGGTCCTTTCTCAGCTTCATTTAGTTCTACATGTCTGAACCAGAACTGAAAATAGTAAATGACTACTGGCAAATCCAAAAAGCTTCTAAATCAATAGCACTGTCATCTGTTCTGCAGCCACATCCTTTCAAGCACGAAACACTGAGAAATTCAGGAAGTTTGAGGAGGAACAAAAAATTTCTCAACCTGGGGTCCTCAGAAATCAGAAAACAGCCTAGGCTGGAAAAAGAGGCTCAACATTTGCTTCCTTTTCATATATATAAGACTTTTATTAACACAGCCTGAATAAAATTTGCACTATTTGCAAATATAACATTATTATATTGACTAATTTTTGTTGGAAATGTACTATACTACACATCTTTTCCTGCAGTACTGGTACTTCCTATATCTTTCCTATATCTTTCTTTTAGTGTCTATTTGAAAAACTGATTTCTAGATTAATTGCTCAGCAATACTAATCTTAAAGTCCTTGAAATTTTAAAACCGGTACTTCTGCTTTTTCCATTCTGAATACATCTTGAATCTTTACTTAGATAAAGGAGGGAAGACTCATGTCCTGTGCCAGATTGCTGAATTTACATCATTTGCTTCATAGCTGTAGTGAATACCCACAATGGACTGTGGTGAGCTGGTGTGGAACTGTGTTACTACATTCCCTGACGTTAAATCTCTAGGTAAGACTAGCATTTACTTTTATTTAATTTCCAAACTGTCAGTTTTGAGGAGTGTTTTTAATTCTGGGATGGGCCCTGGAGTGACCACAGCCAGTCTCAGGCTGGAATAAGCCTCCAGGGTCACAAGTGTACTGACTGCTCCGTCAGAGCCATTAAGAACAAATTACTCTGAATAGGCTTTGGGACAGATCCCAGCAGAACTGGACTGAAGTCTCCCCTCATCTGGCAGCAAAGGTGTGTGGTTTGCCAGCCTGTTACTCACCCTTCTTGTGGCAATGCATAGCCCTGCTGCTGTCATGTAATCTTGTGACACATACTCATAGAGACAATAAGGCAACATGATCTCTTATGGCTCCTTCATCAATGCATCAGCAGATTTCTAATTTTAGCTCCATATACACTAAAAAAAGCAAAGAAAGTGGGTGCCTGGTTTTCTTTATAAGTGAAATACAAATGAAGTAATGAAATAGAAGTGTAGTGTTTTTTAAGTGAAGGGAAAAAAAATCACATGTGACGCCATTGAATCATTTCAAAGAGAAAGTCAGAGGGAATTTCTTATTGTGACGATGTGAATTTGGGTACTACATGAAGGAGGAGCTTAATGGAAAGGTTTACTCATGGTGCAATATTTTTTTTATCTACTTTCTTCTCATTTCCATGAACACATTTCTTGGCACAGAAAGCTTCATTTGCACATGGTTGTTCTCACTGTATGCAAATATTTTTTTGCAACACAATTTATCTCTGCAGACTGATCTCTGTGATCTTTCTGACACATTTGGAAGCAGCTGACAATGTAGTTTCTAAGTGTCTGTGTTCCCAAACATATTTAATTAATTTTAACAGAAATCCCTGAAATTTTCCTGTCTTGTGCCTTTATTCTCTTAGATTGTATGGGTTAATTGGGTTCATATGAGCTCAGTGTTTTGACTGAGGTCTCCAAGAAAAGTATCGAGTGTTATAGGGAGAAATATCAATGAATCAGTAAGATGACTCCTAACAGCCAATGTCATGTACTTATAGTGCAATGTTCTTTTTTATAAACTCATAAAGGTCCTGGTCATGTACTATAATTTAATGTCTCATAATAGATTTTTGTAAATAACAATATTACTTCTATCATCCTTGCCAAGATGTGGTGTTAATAGTTGCATTGTACTAGCTTATACTGGTTTTGCATATTCATGGGATTTATTTTTTCAATTTCAAAAATAAATATTATGTCACGTATCTGTATTTTTCTCCTGAACAAAATTGTCAATGCAAGTCTTTAACAAGCTGCTAAACTGCAGTTGTAGAAGTCAGACAAGTAGACTGGCTCCATGTCACAAGGTACCACATTTCACAGATTATTCCTCCTGTTGGACGCAACAGTCTGGATTTGACTAAGCAATTAAGCATTAAATCACATTCAATTTCAAAGGGTTAGGCTAAACAAGCAATTTGGGTTGCATATGACAACCATTTTGTCCTTACATGGTTGACATTTATGTTGCTGACATATTTTGCCAATGGTAATTTGATGTTTATTTCCAGTTCATTGATGAAAATATCGAATGCCATGTAAAATATCTATTATACATATCCACACTAGGAGCACCCCAAGTGATGATTAATCCCCATGGATGAATGTATTTTTCAGTGTGTTACTTATTTCTTAAGTTCTTTAATATATACTCTGTTAATATTGTAGGGCCCAAATATCTTCAGCAGAATGTCAGGGCACTAACTAAATAGTCAATTATAATAATGCTTGCAGCAGCAAACAATTGGAACATTCTTATTGACTTTAGAGGCTGTGTCAGAGAAAGGTGAAAAAGTAAAAAAAGAAAAATTTACCATTTTTCTATAAAAATAAACTTGAATTGATTTTTTTCCCTATGAAATTATGATATGGGAAGAGGTAAGTGCAAGATTTAATTGAGAAAAAAAAGCACGTTTTCAACTCCATCAGTCCCAAATTCTAAAGCTATTTGCAGCTCTATTGCTTCCCTTCAGGTTAACCAGAACCATGTCCTTCCATATAAAAAATAACCCTTTCTTAAATGTTATAGCCCCTAACTTAATCCTTTCATAATGCCCTTTTAACAAGAATTTTGAAGCATAGGATAACTGCTAGATAATAAGATTAGATGTGAATCCATTAGGATGTGTAATGTCTAGACCAAACCAGGGAGACACAGAAGAGGCTGTTCAAAGGGACCTGACTCTGTTTGCCTCGTAAGATATTTCATGGCATTTTAGATATCCCAGATATCCTCCCTGGTTTCTAGTTGTCACTTCAAAATAATTTGTGTATTCTGGAGATGCTTTGTCACATTTACTAGCCCTGAGTCTTATAAATTGTACATTAGCTCAGGAGTCATTCGATACCTATGTCTGGACAATTGACTTGAATTCCAATGTTATTACAAGAAGAAAGATATATTGGAATTACAATTAGAAAGTTAAGCTATAAAAATGTTTATTCTTTCATCCAGAACTTGAATTTGAATCTAATGCAGACACACATATTTTCATATGTGTCTATAGTCTACAATGTCATGAGAAATATTCCTTTTATAGTTTACATAACCAAATGTCACTTGAGCATTTGATGCCCGTTTGCTGAACAAACCCAAATGAGTGTTACTGTACATGATCTCCTCAATATTGTGTGTGACCAGCTTTGGAAGTCTTCATGCAGTTCTGGTTTTAGTCAACACTGCATTCAGCATGCAAAATCAAAAATAAATTTATAAAAAGAAAATTAAAATAAAATAAAATAAAATAAAATAAAATATAACAAAGGTTTGTTTTCTCATGACACACATGATTGTGGCATAATGGGTGAAATCACCAGGGATTCGCTTCCCAAAGGGCATGCATATTATTCAGAAGGAGGCATGGTATAAAGAGCCTCAGGCTCCAAACCACCAACCAAGTAAGTCTGGATTCCTTAATGCAGAGAATATAACCAAGCTGCATCAGAATAAGTGGTGCACTGCTGGTTTCATATGCTTACATTACGCTCTCAAACATTTTGAACATGAGCTGGGCCAGGTTGTGTCTTGCTGTTTATACTGACCCAAAGAATTCAATGAGCCTCATTTCAATTTTAGTTGGTAAGAGAAGGGAAGGAGGTACCAAAATAGGACACATAAACTCAATTGCAAGGTATTTGTGTACCAATCTAAATGGGCTTTGGACCAGGCAATGAATTTCATGCACTGCTTTTCTTGAGAAAATCATCTTATCTGCTTACACAGAAATCATGGAATCATAGAATAATTCATTTTGGGAGGGCTCTGTGTATGTCACATTATCCTATCCCCTCTCTCAAAGCAGCACTAATTAGATCAGGGACTCTTTTCCTCTAGGGCTCAGTGAGGGATTTTTTAGTGGCTTTCAGAGCACCAGGACAGCTCCATGCACTTGTTAAAGAGCTTCTATTCACTGGAAAAAAAAGTAAAAATAACCACCCCTGAAATTTTACCTTCCTAAAAATTGCCAAGACTAATTCATTAGTGGATTACACTAATCATTATACCAGGGAATTATATCCATGAAGTCTCTAACCTTATTGCATATTATCACATCTGCTGCCCTTTCAATGATACACTTGAATTAATCTCTCGGTAACAGGTTCACATCTCCTTAATTGAAACTAATGACTAAATAAAAAAGATCAAAAATCTTTATACTCTTTAATTAAAAAAAAATAAAATCTTCACCAAGTGTCTAAAGAGGCATATAACTATCCTTGGAAGAATGCCAAGATGTCATGTGTGAAGGGGAGGCAAGAATGTGAAGGGGAGGAAAGAAAAATACTTTTTTTCTGGGGAAAGTGCAGAATTTGGAAACAGCATTAGGCCAGGGTCTGCAACACTACATGTGCTGGAGAACAATTTTACAATAACTCTGCTGAACTAGAGTATAAAGCCATTCCTCAAAGCAGATCCTAATCAAGACCTTAAAAATTATACAGGATACAACCTGAGAGTGTTTGTTGGTTTGATGCAGGAAAAGCACCCACATCACAAACATATAAGTTGCATCCTTGGAATCCTTGACCTTTAGCTTCCTTCACCACTGAAAAACAATTTTTCTCTAGCAGTTGAAAAATCTCTGCTTTCCAATAGGTCAGCAACGCCCTGAATTTTAATCTATTACATATCAGTAGACAACTCAGATTGCGGACTTTAAATTGTTGGTAATTCAAGCTTTTCTATTTAAAACAAAATTAAATTTCTTTAATTGAAATATCACTTCTGGAATTATTGTCCCATTAACACCATCATTTTGGTTTCCCTATAGATTTTTCTTGATCAAGGACCTATGTATATATATATAAATATATGTGTGTATATATAATTTATCCATAATTGCCTCCTAAGAAAATAAACATGAAAAACTACTTAAACTCAGTTATAAGGGCTAGCATATGGAAAATAAATCTTTGTGTTCCCATTTGGAATTCTGCAGTGTGATACATGTGATATGTATGATGCTTATAAGCGAGATTAGCTGACCTCAGCTAACATGGTAATGACACTGTTATGGAGTCCCCGGTGGCGTCCTTGAAAATATTGGTGTGCTAACCAAAACCCAAAGCTTTAACAATAAAGACATAAAACAGCTTCCACTGCAACCCCTCTCCTTTGGACAGATTGCCTGGGATGTGAAGTGGACTGCAGTGCTGCACATTATTGTGTTTACCTTCTGGGGAAATCAGGAAGACTATTAATAACACTTCAGTAATGGAAGAGCCAGGCAAAATCATTCATAAATGTGAAGTCACTAAAACATCCTTAGCTCATGTTTGCAATGCTTGCTAATTTCTTGTATGTCTTCTGTTGCCTGGATATTTTAATGTATATTTTTATAAATATCGCAGACTAGAACATCAGCTGAATGTAATGGGAGTGTGTACATATATTCTGAGGAACAGATCCCAGCCTTTGTTTCAGGTTTGGCTTGATTTTTCTCCATGGGTGTTGTTTAAAAAAAATTGCTGCTGAATCAGACTCACTACTACTAAATCATGGCTAAGTCAGTAAAGTTACAACAATAATAAAAGTTGTCTGTTAAAGTATTAAGCATTTTCCAGGATACTGTTAGATTTACACATGGTGTATATTTTCATGACCTGCTTTTTTCCTAATTCCTCAACATTGTTCTATCCTGTTCACAATCCAGAGATCTGAAGGAAACCGAGCTATTGCAATGAGTGAGATGGATGTTACCAGGAAAACTTTTCAAAACCAAGGAATTTTTTTTCTGGCATATCCAGGGTCTAGTTCACCATGTAATTGACACTGAGCTATGAAGTATAAAGCAATTCAAGATTCAATTTTATATTTGTTTACAGGAGCCTACTTTTCAAGGTGAAAACTCTGTAGTGCAGATTGTGGATTTAACAGAGTAAAACTCCAGCCTGCACAGGTGAGAGCTAAGAAAAGGTCTGTGCTGTGTGTGAATTTTGTACAGCTATCAGTCTGTTAAGTGACCTCAGAATTTGCAGAGTCACATAAATACTCATTCATACAAATGAAAACCTGAGCACAGATTCATGCTTAGATGGGTACAGACACAGGGACAAATTTCCACGTGGTAAACTTGGACTTCCCTCAGGTCTCACATGAAAACTATCTGCCATTTTCCAGCAAAGAATATGGCAGATAAACTCACATTACTGCTACAAGCACAAGCAATTACAGCAGAGTACCAAAGGGTTCTGAAATTTCTTACCTCACTCTCCCCTCCTACAACTCAGCTCTGTGCCTATGCTCACAGGCATCTGTGGAATTTGGTTGTTTCCACATTGCATTGAAACAAGACATTTTATATTCCTAGTTATTAAAGACGTACATGTCGGGCCCAGGGACATTTTTGCAGATCCAAAGTTCCTGACACATCCGGATCTGCATTTCTCTGTGTGTGTGTGTGTGTGATTTTATTGGAAGTGTGTGTGTCCTCAGACTTGCTCACAGCTCAGGAGCTTATCTGGAATTGAACTGAGAATCAAGATCTGGTGAACTTATCTCAGCTCCTAACTAACCAGTGTGTGACTTCTGAAAAGCTGCTGGTAGAACAGATGGATTTGGCCTAAAATGTTTTTTGAGAATATGACTGGTCCTAAGACCAGAAGGTATGGAAAAATTACAGGCAAACAAGCTACATAACAAGGAGTGTAACAACATTTCCAAGGGTAAGTAAAGATGGGAGACAAAACATTCCACATATTACTTATACTATTGACAGACTACTCAGCTTCTCTCTTATCTAAATGATATTGATGGAGGTATTTGCTACTCCAGTATTGCAAATATTGAGTCTTTTCAGTTCTGTCAGGCATTAAATAACATTCCCATTCTCATTTTCAAGAACTATGTCTAATCTTTGTTTACACTAATGCTTCCTTTGTTGACTTTTAACAATTATGTGCCATTGACAATTGTTTATTGTTGTTTAATTAGGAGGTGGATTATTCCCATGTTTTAATGATTACTGCTCAACAACATGACAGAAATGTTATTCCCAAAACCACCAAGCACAAATTGGATTTGATTTATTTCACTTAATCTTGTTATGATTGTATTATAAGCTCTCCAAATTATAATTTTTTTTATTAATTGCAATATCTCAGTTTCAGCTCTGCAATGTATACCACAGGAAGCAAAAATCAAGCGTTCCTGCTGCTGAATTGCCTCTTTAGGAAAAAAAAACCCAACCCAAAACGCACAATAAAGTCATCCACACTGACTGCAGAGATGATTTTCAGCTAGTAAATATGAAGTATCCATTTGCTGTTCCTAAGAACATACAATCACCCAGGACATTAGAAATGGCCATCTTTAAGTGCATTCTCAGTATTAGATATAAAATTTGAAAATAGAAATTATTGATAATGAACAACTTATAAGTGCTGATTTTTATGTAGAGAAGAGCACAGCATCCACCCCCATTAGCCAACACAAACACTTATTTTTTTTTCCATGAAATATTGATGATCTCTAAAATAATAATGAGAAAGAACTGCACAAGCTAAAATTTGCATGAACTGGAGCAGTAGCCATTTTCAAGTGAAGCATTTCACATAACAAAAAATTTAGACAGACTAAAATACATATTGCATGTAGATCAGGTGACAATGGGCTGCCTGTAAATTAGTTATCTCCTGTGCCTTATGACAATGCATATTTTTAATATAAACTTTCTATGGAAAGGTTGTTTATGTCATAGTTATCTTTTAAACAGTAAAGCTGGTCAAAATAAGGAAAGGTAAAAGAAAAAAAATGAAAGAAATATTAAAATACAGAATTGATTTTAAAAAAAAACACTGAAAGAACCAGTTTTTCAAAATTTCAGGTTTTGGGTTTTTGGAATTTACTGCCAATTTAACTGGAAGACTTTGGGTATTGTGAGTCTGGGGAGCCTATGCTGAAAATCCTGTCAGTATTGGGTTGAGGAACCCCAGAGCCTGCTGCCCATCTGGCTGGGCTGAGCCAGCAGAGAACAGATCAGAGCTATGGTAAAACATTGCCCATCCTTTGCTGGAAGATTTTTGAGACCAGCATAATTTCCTTAAATGTTTTACTGTGTTGACTCAGCCATTTCTGACAGACTGATGCTGAAACTGGAGATTTATAGCCCCATCCAGGTATCACCATTTGATTCCATCTAAAGCATTTGAGGAATTTGCTTTGCTCGCCTGTGGTGTTTCCAGAGGTCATGCACGACAGCTTCTCTCACTCTTAGCAGCTTCCTAGAGTTAAAAAAAAAGTAGTTTTAGGGAAAAAATTGAATTTCTAAAACATGAAAAAGGCTTTTAGGGATATTCACATACCTGGGGGATGATGCTGTGCATTAATACTTCAAGCTAACATAATGCAGTGTGCACCAAAACATGATTTAAGACACATCAGTGAGACAAGTGAAATTTTCATCTTCCCTTTAGAAGATTTTGTGCCTTTCTAATAAGAAAATATATATACTATGGTTGTTCTAAGTTATCTTCTTACTGTATAAAATCCAAAGAGTTTTGGTTTTTGGGTTTTATTTTCTTTTTTTTTTTTTTTTTTTTTTTCCTAAAAGAATTTCTGCAAGGTGTTGAGGACCTTCTCAGGTTTTGAGATCCTAATTTACTTAGGCCATCTGGAAATTTCATCTCAGGAGATCAAAATTGCTAAAAAAATTACTTAATGTTATTTAATTTTTCTTTTGTTGTTCCACCCCCACCCCAGCTCCCTGAGCCTCTCCCAACCTTCTGTTCCACCCCCAGACCACTCTAACAAAATTCTTCTATAAATATGTTATTAACCTTTTTAGCCTGGAATTTCTCTCACATTTCTGGCCTAAAAATCACACTCCTTAAATCTAACTTTAAAATCTTCCATGTTTCCTACTGTTCCTCCCCTTTGTTAAAAGGATACAGTTCTTTGTATGAATGATGGTTCAATAGTTTTCAAAGAGATTGTGACATATTAAGGAATATTGTTAGTGAACAACAGCAATGACAGAGAAGCACTCTTGGCTTTTCATCTATATTTCTACTGCCTTTGAGATCAATCACAAAACTCCCATTCACTTTAGAAGTAACTGGACTAGACGATTGATATGGAGCTATTTTTTCCAGGAATATGAAGGCAGAGCAACAAGGTTTAGTCCTACATATGCTAGAAACTGGATGGAGAAATGTTTTTGAGAGAAGAGTCATGTAATTTTAAGCCTGTTCCTTTTCAGTAAAATAAAAAAGAGAAGTAATAAAAATGAATGGCTCTTCTATTTATACATATAAAAAAGTTGTGTGTAATATTGTTATGTAACAGGAATTGGAAAATGGAAGATAAAAATGAATTGCCAAGGATATGATTTAGGTTTTGAAGGATAGATTTGGATTTCTAAATCTTTCTTTTGAAGTCTTACAAATTGCTTATGAAAATGTGCAAATGAGCAGCAAATCAGAAAAAAAAATTATATTCTTTTTCAAAATTATTGATTTTGCCATCACAATTTTTTATCCTCCTCTTCCTTAACATTACATATCCCTCTAACATCTTCTTTCCATATATAAACAGATATGTTTAGATAATCAAATTTATTGAAATAACATCTGACAATATTCCACACATTCCATATGTGCATATGTTCAGTATGTCTATGTGATGTATATCCCTGTGAATCTACCTACATATGATATCAATGATAATGGAAAAGGGGCTCATTAATCACATCACCCACCTTGTAACATTAATCCATACTCCAATTGCATATATTGCATCTGTCTGCTCAACGGCTCCAGAGTCACCAAATATACTAAAAAAAAAAATCCATATTCTTTATTCTTCAATTTAAAAAAAAGCAAGTAAGATTAAAAGATATTGATAAATATGTTGGTGTTTTCAATTACATAATCAGATATTGCTGTGTCAGGAAAACATATTATATATTTAATTTTCTAGGATGTTGGATCCAGTTGAGCTTATTGTTATAAAGTGACTAAGATAGGCCTCATGCTTCAGAAAATTAGGAACCTTTTGTTTCCTTGCCAGGGCCTGATTAAACTAATTTATTCTTGTCCAAACACTTACTTTAAATGTGTCTTCTTTTAACTTAGTGTTCATAACTTCAGGATATTTATGAAGACCAATTGGTTTAAACTCTTCTTTTTCTAAAGCTGAAAGAACTCATGCTCTTGTAACTTCCCTTTGTGAAGCAGGTCTTCCCCTTGTTCATCCCCTGCTGCAACACCTTCCAGTGTGAATGTCCTTCTCTTGAAGAATCAGCCAGAATTGGCACAGTGCTGCATAAAAGATCTCAATAATGGCTTTGTTGCATCTTCCTCTATTTCTTTGGCAGTTTCATTCCTGGTAGATACTATGGACATAACTGTTTGTGAATGATCATGTCTCATTAATGGTTTATTGATGCCTCTAGACCACATATCATCACCAGTGGATAAGCTGGCCATTTCCAATAACAATTCATCCTATTTAATATTAGTCACAATATCTTCCATTTTTACTAGCTTTTTCTTGCATAGTTAAATAGGTCAAATAATTGTTATTCTGAAGGAACAGATATGATTTAATTCCAAAAATTTTATAAAATCATTAAGAATATTTTCAGTCTGGCTTGTGATTTCTTATATCTACCCCATTTCCTTTTGCATTCAGACATGGACATTACCATTGCCCTTAATCTACATGAATGCAATCATCTGAATACATTTATTTTACCAAGTAATTCACTCTCTGATTTACCAACATATATGTGTTGGATCACTCTTGGAGTTTCTGTATAGATGAAAATAATATTTTTTTTTTCCTTAGGATGAAAGGCAGATGTATTTCTGTATATAGCTCAGAAGATGAGAGTTGTAATAGACAATGGGGGCCGTGCAAAGCTCAAGTTCCTCAAAAATTTTTTTCTCACAGTCATTTACCTTTATTCTAAAACTCATTTAATCTTTGTAAATCCCTTTCCTACATGTTCTGTGTAATCTCATACCAGTGCCCAGTGCATCTATCACAGCCTCTACACAGCATGCTATAAATGTTCTGTCATGGAACAACATTGACTCTATTTATGCTTTTTTTACCAAAAAAAAAACATATGTTCTAGTGCTGTCAGATGTGCCCCAGAAGCAGTTTAGGTGAAGAATTACAAAACATGGGTACACACAGTCTGCTCTGGATTAAGTCTCTCTGAACTATGTAAACACGAGCAGCTCCCCAGCATGTAGTCTAAGGGACAAGGATCATGCCAGAACTACATCTTTATCAGCACAGCTTTTACATTTTGACATTGTCCAGATAGCAGTAATTTCTGTCTTGATTTCCACATCTCTATCAGACATCTAACCTTCTGACCCATGATCCACATCCTTTTCTGAGATTAAAATTATTCATATGGTTCTGTGCCCTTTTAAAGTTAACATTAGCTTTTGTCTTACTCACACTGTATTGCCAATTCCATTGTGGCCTTCTTTTGAACACTGTGGGTAAAGATCCCTTCATCATTTGTGCTAATTTCTTTGCAAGGTCTAATGGAGTTATAAGTCATTATTACTTTATCCTAATTTTTCAAGACCTTTAATATGTAACTACCTACTCTGATTTCCCATTGTATTTTCCAGCAGGCTTTTTAAGGTTTTCATTTTCATACAGTGTCTATTCTTTATTTCATATCAGTCAGTTATCCTTATTTTTTCAGTCTCTTCTCTTACTATTAAAACCTTGTTTATAGGTGCATTTTGTGTTTAGTATTTCAAATATTTAAAAACAGACAATCCATGCTTTTGAGCACAAGTTATTTTATTTCTCCAAGCGACGTTCATCTATATGACCCTTCTACCTGTTAGAACTATGCACAAAACACTACTTGAATTATCTAAAAGACTGCCAGAGAAATCCGTCCACTGTCATGTCAAGAAACATGTAAGATCTGCTTTTAACAGTATAATTTGTGCTTTAGAAAGTCAACTATGTTAATAATTAATTATTTTAAGTACCTGTTTGTGGTAGAGTCATCACACTACAAATATGTAAATATATATTGTGCTAGTCATTTCGTATTTCTTCAGTCTAGTAATTCGTGCAGTAAATCAGACAAGTTTCACATTTTTCCAAACCATCCTCTGCTATTTCTTGTGTATCCTTCTCATTGATCCACATTGTCCTGACTAGGAGTTTTCAGAACCTCTTAGCATGTTACAGAGTATGTTAATTATGTGTTGAGAAGAAGGGAAGATAACAAAATCTACTGCCATCTGTCATCTTTGTCTCCCCCACTCTTTTTTTTCTTCATTCATGATTTTGCCTGTTGTGAGACTTTCAACATATTTTGGAACCCCTTCCATCTGCCAGTAAAGAGAGAATTTTTTTTTTTTAATTGCTAGAGCTACTCCTTACCTTTTTTATTAGAGATATTATCTTGGAGAAAACAGTTTAAAATACATTAATTTAGCTCCGACTCAAAGGCATGGCCCCTACAGGTAATGAGTACAGCATCAAAAAAAAAAAAAAAAAAGACATATATGAAAGATAAGATTTCTGACAATCAGGTCATGCTGTCTTTGCAATCCATTACCAACTGAGGGTCTTTCTCAAAGGGAGAGATTCTGGCAGAGAGAGAGGAGGGGGCATCAGCCATCATATCTTATCCTGCAGTGGTGCTGCTCATGGGTACTACTCAGAGGCTTTAAGGTATGGAATAGGAGGTAGGTATGGAGCTGGTCCAGCCACTTAATTCCAATATCTCCCCTCCTCCCTCACTATGAAGCTACTTCTATACATCTGAAATATTCCAGACATCCACCCAAGGGCCACAGGTTTTCTGCTTACCCCAGTTCAGGGAGAATAATAGTTTATTTCCCATGCAGAGGCTCACCCTGTCTTTCTCTGTATACTTCAAAATGATGTGAGTAGCAATCTCTTCTTCTGAAGCTGCAACCAGGGGAAGGATCGGGGTACAGGAATTAGGGGTGAAAGAGATTTTACATCTTGTTCCATCATCAGAAACAGATATCAAAGTCTACATCTGCCCTAACCTTGAATATAGAGAACCCAAGGAGAAGCAGTGAAACACCCTTCAGTGGGAGTCTTTCAGAGGACCTGCTTGACTATAGGTGTTAAATGTCTGAAGTCAGAAAGCATCTATTAGAAAGAGCTCCTATTCTGAGAAAAAGCATCTAATAGGCTATGTAGGCATGACTCAAGGTGATATAGTCACTCACTGGATTCAGAGTATGACTAACTGCTAATGGAGACTTTTCAACACAGGGATGAATCATCTGCCCAGAACTGGGCATTGAAAATTTAGACATCTGAATCTAAAAAAATTACCCAAGACACCACCAAGATTCATGGGATAAAAAAATATCTTTCCATAATGCAATCCATTTTAAGATAACATCTAACTGGAGCAGACAACACCCATACTTGCTTTTTGGACTGTGAAAGGAGCTTACATTGGGAGAACTAGGTTCAGATATCTAAGTATCAGATACCTAAAGCTGGGTGTCTTAACCTAGAGGAGATGCATCCCTCTGCCTCACAGAACTTGAGATATGAAACTGAGATGGCTGTGGTAGGGCCTCTGTCACCACTCAGGGGGAAGGTGCATATTTCTCACCACTGACAATGGGATAAATAGAAGGTGGTTATGCTTCTAGATCAGACACCAGATTTAAGCACTTCAGGTTAGGACTAAATATACCTGGAGCGCTGACATTGGCAATACAGAAACAGACACAAAGGAATGGCTGTAGCAGCAGAAGTGACAAGTCTGAACTGGAATCCTCAGTTCCACATCCACTAATGAAAGAGGTTTGTACTTTAGAGAAGACTTCTAAATATAAACCAATACAGGAATGAAATAATCTGTGTATGGTTTATCAAATTAGTTCTTAGCACGGAAGTATGTCTCTCTAGCCAAGACCAATTCTAAGGTCACCCCTATTCCCACAAGAATATCTTCTGCTGCACTACAGACTAGTAAAACCATTTCCTTTCCAGCTTTATGAAATTACCCTTCTTTTTCTTTTCTTTTTACTCCAACCCTACTTGCATGTTAACATTGAGGGCATTTACCTGAGCTTTGTGTTTGGACTTGTTCAGGCTAACAAGAAAACTGCAATTTCCTTTCCAAATGGATGGAGAAGGGCTCCAACCCCTGTTTTTAAGACAAAAGGTGGACTTGGAATGAATATGGCCAGATCTTTTCCACTGAAGTCAGTCCTAAGGGTAGTCTGAAGGGCTAGTTGTGAAAATGGTGCAAGGATGGACAAGTGTTCAGAGTAACTAGAACATACAGGCAAGAAGGATTTGAAGTTTTCCTACATGAGTATGCAACTTCTAATGTCACAATAATGAGTTTCACTGAGAAGTGAGTTGGCTGCATGGAATGGTCCACCTTAGCTCTCACAGTGAGTTGCTTCATCCCACGCTACCACCACAAGAAAGTGAGTTGGAGCAGGCAGGTATTAAAGGGCTACAAATGGGAAAGCCTTGAATAAAGCAGCTGCCATATGTGCTAAGCAAGCATTGGTAAAGAGTGCAACTCTTTCAAAACTGGGTTCGGTGTTTCAGGTTTTTCCAGCTTCACATTGTTTTATGTGACAGAATGCCTTTAATTAGGTTAGCAAAGGCTGAGATAATGTCTGTGTTTGGCAAGTGTGCTCTGCAATGGCCTGAGGGCTTCTCTGTGGTGCTGAGTAGCTTCAGTTCCTGTGAATGCTGCAGACTGTAGACTGAAACCTCTATCCTAGGCAAATGATGATTGCATCATTAGTAAGCAGCTAATGACTTTCTCTTTTGTCTTAACTGGATCAAGGCTTTTTTTAAGGTTTTATGCTCTTTATTTTCTCCCACTTGTCAGTTCAAGTATTAAAAAACAGACTTCACTGTGTATTTGGGGGCTCTTGAGCACCTCCTCCCAAAGAAGCAAAACCAGAAAGTCTAGTAAATGTGTTTTCCTTGGAGTACTCATAAATAAAATATCCAACTATGTTCCTGAAGAAGACGGCTTTCCTCATCCACAAAAATTTTCCAGTTGTGTGGCTTTGCTCGCTGTATGTACTCACATTTCTTCATGTAGACTGTGCAATGTTTTCAGGAAACAGATTACAGCAGCAAAAGTAAGAAATGAAAACTAGCAAAACTCAAATAACGTTTGGTTTTTTGGGGGGGTTTTGTTTTCATTTCTGGGGGTTTTTTGTTTATAAAACCTTGCTCTATCCTCTCTTCATTTTGACTGTTTGGAAAAATACCTATGATTTGTGCAGTCTCAACTAATAAGTTCTTTTCCATGTTAGATCACATAAGAATCCCAGATCATCCATACCTTTTCAGGTATGTGAACTATATTTGACTTTAAATAGCAGTATTCAACCATCTGAAGTTATGTACCTGCCAAAATGCTCTACTGAGTCAGACTAAGTTAGAAGAAGCATAAGCCTTAAATATACTTTTCAATTTAACACAGTAAAAAAAAAATTTGTGCATAAAACAAACATACTCGTGCCATCACCTTGATATGACAGATTCATTCTCTATTAAGAGCAGCAGAAAAAAGTCTTTCACAAATCTTCCACGTGCCAGGACTGGTTGGAAAGTTAAATTATGAAGTTTTGTCTATGATTGCTAAATCAATTAGACATTTTGACATTCATGTTAATGAGAATAGAAACTAGTTTTGAAGAATGATAAGATCCTTTACCTATGTGCTCACCACACTGAATGCATGGCAAAGAAGGTATTAAAAACCTTTGAGATCAATATGAAATAATGAATTCTGAGCTGTTAAAGGATGCTTGTCATACACAAGGCCTTACACAGAGGACCTGTTAGTACTGTCTTTTTGCTTCTCACCAATATTCTATAAAGCCTGTTGTATTAGGTGACATGAAAGACTAGTGAATTAATTGAAAATGGCTTTCTCTAACTTTATGCCTTGTAAGTATGTTATACAACTGAAGACTTGTCTCTAGATTTCCTCTAGGGCTAAGTAGAATATCAGGTGATAAAAAACTCTCATTCCAAAACTCAAGAGACCATAGAAAAATAAATATTTTAACTCATACAGAGAAATCCTTGCACTGGACCAAGATCATTAAACCAGCAAGGAAAAAAAATAGTTAAAAAAAAGAATGGTAGGAAATTTTAATTTTACTGCATGATTCTGCTGTTTAATATTTGCATTCCAACTTTTTCTATTCTAAGGTGTGTTATGAGAGAGTACTAATGCAACTTTAGGGTTAGAGCTAAGCATTGTCAAGCTCTACCAGCTGATAAGAACAGTAATCCCTAAATTGTCTCAAACTTTCAAGTTTCCTAGTCCTCTCATTCATTTCACAGAATCCATCTCTAATCCCTTGTCCCTCTTGTCTTACCGTTTCCTAGTCCTCTCATTCCCAGTAATCCATTTCACAGAATCCATCTCTAATCCCTTGTCCCTCTTGTCTTACCTTTCCTGTCTTGCTACAATACATTCCTTCCTCTTCCCATCCCATGTACCGAGTATTCCTTTGGGTTCTGAACAGCCCCACTGGTGAGATAAGTTTGGCTGAAAGTTAAAGCAAAGTGCTAAAGATCAAATAGACACCTCTAGAAGCTGCTGCATCTCACACTGTCACACCACCAAAGCCACAAAAATGGCAATCAACAACCTGGCATCCATCATACCAGAAAACAGAGGGATTTTGAAAACCGTATGCAAAAGAGCAGTCTGCTCCTTGTGAGGTGCATATGGATAATGGTCATAGTGCAGGTGGTGCATGACAACTGTGGGAGAAGGAGATGTGGAAACACCGAGCTTTGAGGTTCAGACCAAGGATCCCACTTCCTTGAGGCAGATAAGTTATCCATCTCTTACACTGATTGTTTCCAAACATGTGTAATGAGTGCTTTTTCCTTTACACCCAAATCAGTGTCCTCTTAAACGTTTTCTTGCTTTATTGGAGCTGTTATTTTATAAATTTTAAACAAATGATTGTGTTGAAAGTGCCCTTGGGAGATATGGATGTGTGAACAGAGCACAGGTGAGATCAAAAGGGTCATCTAACAAGACATGACTGAGGCTGAATGGAAAATATTTTACACGTATTCCTGAGTTTGCAATGAAGATAAGTGGGAGTGCACATCTATGAAATATTCCCTTAAGATGAGAGTCAATATTACATTAACACCATTAACATTCAGATGATGCACACAGTTTAAGAGCATCTTGAAAACCATGTAACACAGTTAACCCTTATTGCTGCAGTATAATGTTGCCCTTTAACTTCCAAAAGTAATTTAGAAATAATTTGTTAAACAGAATTCAATTATGTGGGTTTTTTTTTTTTTTAATCTTTTTTTTTTTTTTTTTTTTTTGCCATGCATGAGATATGAAGGATCTTAGGATCTTAGGCTCTTCTTTTCTTTCTGGGATGGATTAGAGCAGCGCTTAATTTTATATTGTTTCACTCCTGTGTAATATCAGAATTTCAAGAATAAATATATCTATAGGAAATTAAATTTTGCTTAAACATAGTCAACCTTGTGTTACAAATGAGAGATTTTTATCATAAGAAAAAAGAATAGTAGTAGTAATGAAAAAAAAATCTTAGAAATTACTAAGAATGCTTTAAGGGTAATTAGAGCCTAATTAGAAATAGAGATGTTATCGGTATGATAATTGTTACCATTTTATTCATGCCAGTGCATAATTTCTCTAAGTGATACAATGTGGTTCTGTCCTGAAAGCATGCACTCATAAATTACTCACAGCAGTTAGTGGATGAATTAGTAAAATAACTGTGTTTTGTTTTCCGTAACTAGTTGTCTTCTAAGTACTGATCTGATAATTTAAATTAATCATGGAGAATATTCACAAAAATTAGCATCAGTTGCAAGAAAGTTCATTAAAAGAAATTTACATTTGAAATAATATGTTGACTACTTAAAACTACCTTGTTGTGACAAAAATTATGGATGTTATAGAAGAAAATAGGAAAAATAATTACAGGAAAAAATATTTTAAAAACTTGGGATAATAAAGAAAGAGTAATAGAATCCTCTTTCAGTCTTTTTGCTCAAGACTGATATACAGATATCATAACTGGGGTTTTTTTAACTGTCTTTGGTTAATACAGGTTTATCAAAACAATGAATTTTTCAAATTAGATATTTTAAGTGATATATTGAATGTCAACATATTTGTACTTAATGTTCTTATTCATCTATTAAACATAAGAGATTGACAATATTTGCTTGTAACATGAGGGATTGTGAAAATTAATTATGACTTTTTAGATAATCAAGGATTCAGGAAAGATCATGAAACCACCAAAGAGAGAACAGTCACTTAGTCTTTCAAGGTGCCACTTGCAAACATGGTAAATAGATTCTTGATTGTATCCAGAAGGCATTTATTTCCTTTTTTTCATGTTTTCATAAAAATGTTAGAAACAAATTAACATATTTTGGCTAATTCATTTGGCTTTAAATATAATTTTAAAAGCTTGCAGTTAACTTTATTATTTTTTTCTCTATGATGATAAACATTAGGAAATCAAATTTGTTCACTTGTTAGTAAATGTTCAAATACCAACAAGAAAATATTCCCAGTAGTACAACAGATGTTGAAAGGACTAAACAACTGTTAACTGTTGCTCACTTTTCTGGCTGTGATTACCCGTTTTATAGTATAATCTGTATGCATTCTTCTGAGAAAAATATCAGCAAGTCAAGTCAATTTAAAATGTCCCACTTTATGCCCTACGAGTAAGTGTAAAGCCACCAGCTGAGAATTCTTCTCATTCTGAAAGTTTCAGATCCACATCATTCATATCAGCAGACAGAGGGTCCCCCCAAAGTCATGCCATTTTCAGACATTACATGACTATACACCACAGCCTACAGTTTGGTTATTTTGCAAGTGAGCATGTGGGTTTATTTTTAAAATAAAGGAACTACTTTATTATTACTTTAGTTGCTATTCTCTAAATAATGTGCTTCATACAGATTTAATTTAAAGTCATGTTAAAGTTACAATCAAGTGAACTCCCCTGAAGAAGGAGCTTTACTTTACTTGAAATGGATAGTCATGGATAACTATTTATCTCATGGCTGAGAAATAAGACAGGGGATTACAAGTCAGGATTTTCTGTAAAAGAGATTGCCTTGCTTGAAACTCAGACTCCACTACAGTTATAGCTGACTGCTTCCAATAACACAGTTCCATCTCCCAGTCACACCAGGCTTCAGGGCAGACTAAACCAAAGCAGAGACAGCTGTACTGTAAACATCTAGACCTGGACCAGATTCCTAAATACCCTCTATATTCAGTGGAATGAAGCACGACTTTTTAAGGCATGATTCACGTCTATTTAAGAGAAATGTCTTCAGAGTTCAGGTGTATCTTGGTCTAAAACCCTCAAACTTCAGAAAACCCAGTCTTCTACCATTTCCATTCAGCAGCTTCATCTTTCTTCCAGCCACAAATAAATGAAGAAACTTACTTAGCAATAACTTACTAAAACACTCTGCCATTTGCAAGAAGATATTTTGGGTGTTATTTGTAGTGGTTTCTGTCTAGGATATTAGACTAAATTATTCAAATCCTCTCTTTATTCAAACCTCTTACTAAATGTGAGATGGCAGATTGCATTGGCTGGCCATGAAGATGATTTTCTGATCACAAGTTATGGACCTAAACAGTTGAAATGAGCAGAATTGTATTTTGGGTGAAAGAATACATTTCCTAGAAAAACATCAAGTCTGAATAATCAGCCATAGGTTAAGGATGACTATAACAAATAGTACACGGATTTCTTGTTACAAAAGTAGCCAGGTAGCTATACACTGAATATATTGATTATACTCACTGCATCATCAAATCATGGAGTCTTAAGGGGTTGGAATGGACCTTAAAGATCAACTGGTCCCACCTCCCCTGCCATGTGCAGGGACATGTCCCACTAGACCAGGTTGCTCAAGGCCTTATCCAGTCATCCTGACAAAGAGTGCCTCTTTGGGTCACGAGTAGATCCCCTTCAGGTACTGGAAGGTGGCCATGTAAACTTCTGTTCTCTAGGAGGAAAAGCCCCAACTTTTTCAGCCTGACCTCACAGGGGAGGAGTTTCAGTACTCTTTTCAACATTGTGATTGCCGTGGGTTTGTTCCAACAGTTCCAAATTCTTCTTGTGTTGGAGACATCAGAACTGCACTCCATACTCTGGTAGGGTCCCATGAGAGCAGAGAAGAGGGGGAGAATCACCCCCTTTGACCTGCTGGTCACACTTCTTTTGATTCAGCCCAGGATTCCACTGGCTTTCCAGGCTGCAACTACATGCTGATGGCTCATGTTGAATCTTTCATCAAAAATATACATCATTGCATATATTTTATATATATATATATATATATGTATGCATATATATGCAACCTTTACATATTTTGAATAAATGCTCCTCAAAATATCACTTAATACTCATACAGACATGGTTTGATACAGAGTCTCTTTTATTTAGCCAGAAAATACAGTACAAACTTTTTTACCAGAAGAGAGCTTTGTCTCAGGTTAGTTTCTTGGGGAGCTCTTGACCGTTGTCATCCCTGTCCATTAATAGGCACAAGCCACAAAGAGTGCCAAGCATTTTAGGGTTTCAGGCCAGAGATTTCTACACATCTACATCTTCAGCTGGCAAAGCTGACCAAATATTCTCATTATTTGTTCATCAGCACTGACCATTTAGTTCCTCACTCAGAGTCATGTATGATTTTGTGAGAGCATTTGTCTTAAGTACCACTAACCTATTTTTAGGAATAGGCTTTTCAATGCAAGCTGAAAATTTATTCCTGGCTTTACAGTAATAACATTGACTTGAATATTTTAAAAGCCTCTAAGTAACTGAGAGAATGCATTTGAGGGTGTTTATGACCTTGAATGATAGAAATATTTCAACCAAAATTTTAGGATAAGCTTGGACAGTCAATTTCCAGGAAAAGTGACCTTTTAACAATGCATCCACTTAATCAACTGTAATTATTCTTCCAAGCACTTTATCAGATAATACTTCTGTGGCCATGTCCTACCTTTTGTTTGGAATGTGACTCCCTGAAAAAGATGGTTTGATGCCAAATCGACATCAGGAAGATACAGAGTGACTCTTCCAACCCACTACTCTGGATATAAAAGAACAAAATGAGATCCTAGAACTGCTGAAACTGCAAATCTTGGCAAATTTCCTCAGGATATCCAAATTCAAATCTTCTTGCCTGACTTTTATTAACAGTAAAAATATGAAAGATTAAAAAGGTCAGCTTACTAAATATTTGCTTTGGATTCAGCACTTAATACTTACAAAGTTCTTGCAGCTTCATTGGAAACTATCCAGTAGAATGTCTCTGTATCCTTTATCTAGGTATCAAAGCTGTAGATAATGAAGAAAATCTTCTAAGTAATAATCTTAAATAGCTACATAATCCATAACAACTGATTATTTAATTAAAGCTGTCAGTGCTAGTGCACTCTATACATGCACCAAATGTACATGAATTTTTCAGATGTACTAATTAAGAAAAGATACAGTACGGAAATTCAATGCCATCTAACATATTTTGTTCCTAATGTACTAATGAAATTACATGTAAGAGTTGAAGTTTCTCATGACCAAGATTGGACAATATTCATATCATTGTTGGGTTTTTTCATAATCAGAATCAGTTTTTCCCCATTTTCAGTCTTCTTTGGCATATTTTCATTGAGAATTAAGTTATTCTTTCCATCGCCACTGTCTGTGAGACTGTGCCAGGATCTGTCAGTCACTGCTTCCTGAGAAACTGAGAGCTGTCTATAAGCACTACCCCTCATGCATTCCCCTCCTTTGTTCCCTTTTATTAGCCATTTCTATGTGGATATCTTCTCACCTTTTCCCTTTTGAAAGAATTCAGAATGGATCTTCTTGTTCCTTAAATCTTTCTCCTTCTTATTCTTTGCTGCAGTGAATAAATCATACATTTTTATTAATTTATTTCTTTTTACTATCTGTTAGAAGAAAGGAAAGCTGGTCTGGAAATCCTTTCAGAAACCTTTTAATTGCCAAAAGATAAACTTTTCAATGAGATTTCTCTGGTTTAATAAAAAATGTCACATTTATTCAAACTCAGAATCATGCAGAACAGTCCTAGCTGCTAGGTCTGGAAAGCCTGTTTTCTGTATCTCAAGTGAGCATATTTCCCTGGGGTTGTGACTTGGATTCTCGACCCCTCAATTTGACTTTTTTTATTACAAGGATAATTAAAGAAGTTTTAAAAAGCTTCACAGAATAAACAAAGTATGTCCTGATCCATTTCAATGTAAGTACACCTCCATCTTAGATTGCTATACCTCAATCTTTCTTCAAAACTTACTTATCCTTCCTTTGCTAGCTATATATTGCTCAGTGCCCTGGTAAATACTTATATTATTTTTATTCTTTAGATTTTGTATGTTGCTGGTTTTTCTCTCCTGATTCATTTATCCAGTTCAGAAATAGAAAAGTCAGGATTTCTTGGAAAGGCAAAAATATGTTCTATATCAAAGTAACTCTAAGAAAAACAGAACTAAGAGCAGTAAAATCTTCTTTACTAGAAAAAATGTATTTAAAACATTAAGGTAAGATTTTCTGCTCAGTGTCTGTTTGTCAACCTGTAAGCCTCAAAGATTTTTTTTTTCCTGGCTATATCATTTGGTGTAATAAAGGACTTTATCTCCCCTTTCAAAACTCTGTCTGCTGGAACTATTAGACCAGCAACTTGACTGAAACTCAGTTAAGAAGTAATGCTCAGAGCAACACTTCTAGGGCAGCACAGATATTAATGTCTGAGACAATGTTTGTACCTGCAACCATCTTTCAAAATGAAAAGCCTTCCATAGCATCAGAGTTCAGATAATTCAGACATACACATAGATTAATCACTCATGAGACATTGTACTTAGAGTCGCAAAAGCTGATATACATCTTTTTCAGGGGTACATACAGTTTACATAATAAATTTACCAGTACTTTTCCTATTATCTCTGTACAAAAAGGAAGTAATCCCATTGTCATTGGGCATAATGAAATAATTTATTGTGTACAAACAGAGAACAAATATTTCTAGTCTCATTCATCTGAGTTCTTTTACAAATCTATTTCAGGGAGGTAAGAATTTATTCACAATTACATCACAACAGTGGTACACTTATACTGTTAACTCAGAGCAGATGTCCAGAATTTAGTGATCCCATCCATAGTGACAAATGTCTTCTTAGAATTATCTTTAGAGTCAGATTTTCGTACTGTTTGCAAATAATATGTTGAATGATGATTTGGAACAAGTTTTGGAAAGGCGTTTCAAATGTTGAACTGTGTTGGTAATAAGAGGTTTATTTGTAAGGTTTTGCTAGTTTGGTATTATAATCCACTTACAAATAATAAGAGACAGAAGGTGTGGAGTTCATTCACAGAAAGTGCAGTGGTCATTGTCTCCAGTCCTCTAATTTAAAAATACCTAAGAATAAATTATAGGGATGCCTCCAAAGGTAATCTCCAAAGGAAATCACTTTCGGATGTTTCCCAATATTAGAACAAGAATAAGTGGATCTGACCTCAGTGTTTTCCAGGCCTCCCCATGCCCCACGGCGTGGTGCTGTTGTGAGCCACTTGGCTTCACTCCCATTGCTTAGGTAGGGAAGACAGAACTCCTTTGATCAACTGTGACTTTAGACTCAGTGAGCAATATAAGAGCTGGCAGATGCCTCCAGAGAGCTATTCCACCTTCTATATCTCTGTAGTGGATGTGTATTTTTTGGTCTCTGCTGGAGAAAATCTCTTTTGAAAAATAATAACAAGATACGTACCTGCCATAAATGAATTTTCCTGTTATAAAAAATATTCTTATATAAATTCTTGAAGTTCTGGTGTTATCTGGTTTTTATATAGCCTTGCTTTATAGAGATGCTCTCAGTAACTACTAGGAAGGATGCTCAGGTTCTGTGATGAAAAGTGTCAAGACAGACTACTCAGTCAGAATTTCTAACAGACACAGTAAAAATTTCCTTTCATAACTTTTTAAAAAGTGCATTTTAAATGGCTCTAGACATCGCTGTGGTGAATGCCACATTTCTCTGTCTCTAGAAATCGTTTTTAAACAACTAAATCTCTGACTCATCCCTTTTTTTTTTCCCTAGCTAATATAGCATTTACTTGCAACATGACATAAATATTTTGGAATAGATGTCTGAAACAGATGAGTCCTTTCAGCTTAAAACAAAGAATGACAGTTTGTGCCCAATATTCTTTCTGAAAGTTTCAGAATCCTTTTTATGATATAATCACAAATTATAATTGTGTCATTATGCATAATTACTCTACACCATTACATCACATAATTGGATCAGTTGAAGTTCTAATTGCACAGTTAGAGAGATTTGCTATAAGTATGTTTGGGATATAATTACACTAATTTCATAATTCTGGGACCCGCAGAGTCCAAATTTTGTAAGATGAACTTTTTTTTTTTTGTAGTTCTGTCTCACAGCAGGAAAATCTTAAGTTGGTATTTCAGTTGTATAACAGTCCATATTTGTTTCTACCAGCATGGTATTAATCTTTATTTGTATTTCTGATGTTCTAAATTCTGCTTTTATGTGTAAATACTAGAAGATTACTTGGTCCACAGCAATGTTAAACCTGCTTATACACGTCACCCTGGCCACTGATCTAGAAATGAAAAATATCAAGCGTAGTGGTCAGCACATGGCGAAAGCAGATGGGCAGAGACCAGCAGGACCAGAGCCAGCTGGTGTGTGAGGGACAGGCTCTGCTTCACAATCTCAGTTCAGAGAAGTTGATGTGGAATTACTGGGACACTATTAATATCCTTCTTCTTTAATGAAACATCTGTGGAGGGGCTGCAGCAGCTCGGGCACCACCTGGAGTATTGCCAGCTTTGGAAAAGCAGAAGTCATCAGTCAGACAGCAAAAAGCCTGACAGTGACCTTATGATATTGGCACTAGAAGTAATCAGATTATGTTTTCTATTCTGTCTTTTGACTTTTAAATGACCACCTGCTCCCCTTCTAACAGTAATCAGTGTATGATGATTTCAGGTTGAAAAGTCAATAAGATAAAACTTCTCCTATTTCTTCAATTTGTTCTTTTAAGCTAATAGAACTACAGTAATTTAAATTTTTTATCTTGAATATTGCAGTTTTTTCTTGTGTCTATAGTAGGTATTAGAAAATGCTTACTATATGTCCACAAAAGAATAAAAGTGGTAATAATTTTTGTATCTGTGATTTTCACATCTCATACATAGAAAATACTGCTCCGCCTCTCTTTGGGGAATGGAGTAACATCAGAAATACAGAAAATTTCCAGCAGTAATAAAATTCTGTAATAAAAATCACCATCATTGTCTTCAAAGCACATTCCCAAATGATTGCACATCACCAAGGTGGACTTCTGTTGGAGTATACATGAAAGACACCTGGGGTTGCTCACACAAAGTCACAAAAAATCACACGCTGCCTTCAGAAGGAGCCTCTGGAGGCTGTGCAGAAGTATCCATTTGCTTCTTCCTATACTGAAATGGAATATACCTAAACTTCATCCTGTAGCACTGAAACTTTTTTTTCCTTGTACACAACTTAATATTCTTGTCCTAGTGGATACTGCTTACATATAACATTCTCCAATTATATTTCATATTAGAATTACTCATTCAAGATTTGGTTACTATTTTTATGTAATAGAAATATGTAATGTCTGCTATAATTAAGTGTCCAACTACAAAATGGCCATCACTTAAAAAAGAATTTATTCTTAAGTCCTTTCTAGAAAGTCTCTCTGTAATTCCAGCAAAAATATTTCTCTTGCTCTTTGCATCTACTACTCATGATCCTTGCTTATAAGGATTTTGCCTTATCCTGCCATCTCTGTTTCCTTTCTTATCATCTCTAGCAGTAGCTGGAATTCCTGCTTTGATGTTACTGTGGTGGGTCTAATTCACAAGCAAAGCCCACGTGGAGGAACAAGATCCCAGCCATGCCTCCAGCCCCCTCTCCAGCTCTCTGCAGTGTCAGACCACAGAAATATCAACATTTTTTGCCTTTTCCTGCCAGCATGAAGGTCTTTCAGCCAACTGGTGCATAAGAATTGTTCCTAAGAGGGTGAGGGACCAGTGCCTGATCCTCTACAGCAACACACAGAGCAGACACAGAAAATCCCAGTGGCAGTGCAGGAGGTCACCTGCACCTGCAGAGAAATGAGCTTATCCTGCTCCTGTGTTAATTGTGCTTTCATGTCAGGGAGCTCAGATTGGTGCTACCTGTGAATAACTAAAGAAGAGCAATTTCATCCTTTTATTAGGTTATAATAAACAATTGATGTATGCTTCATTTTGGTGTTGACTATTACTGAAATTTCTTGATACTCTTCATTTTATATATATTAATATGCATCTATTTAAATATGTAGAAAACAGTAAGGATAAAAATGCCAGTGTTTCTGCAGGTGGATAAGAAATTTCTTTTTTTCCTTCCAAATTAAATAGTTCTGAATGTTCTTTCATCTTTTTTTTCCCCTTATAATTGCCATATTATATAACGGATTACAAATACTAAAAGAAATTAAAATCTCCATACATTAACCTTTATATTTTGTACCACAGTAAAAGTATAATCAGTATAGAACTGGACTGCACAAAGTAATAAATAACATTTTCAGGTAATTAAATACCAGTTTATAGATTAAGTATTTTCTTACCTAAAATGTCATTTAGTAAGACAATAAGGCTAAGAATTCTTCTTCTGCAACCATATTTTTAATAGCTATTTAGCTACAAAAACTCTTTTGTTTATCCTTTTAATGTTTCTCCCCTAAGTGTGCAAAGCAGAGATTAAAAAAATTGAGTTTTCTAATATAAACCCAATGGGAAAAAATACTTTATGTGGAGGAGAGGAGAGGAGAGGAGAGGAGAGGAGAGGAGAGGAGAGGAGAATTATTCCAGCAAAGAGTGGCTGCAAATACTGGCATCAATAAGATACTGTGAAAGCATTTTTAGACAAAGTGAATTTATTTCTTACTGCAGTGAATTTTGCTGTGTTTGTAATGTACTGTATCAAATCACTTGAATAAGGAAAAATTTGCTTGCTTCTGGGAATGAAACAACTGCACATTTCAACTGCCTGAGAAGAGATCACTTAAGATGAAATAAGTACAGAACCATACAAAAGAAAAAATTGTTTCTGGTAAATACTATATTGTCTCCATTTTCCCCTAGATTTCATCTGTAGCAGGGGTTTAAACAGACATTTAACATTGTACCATAAACTTCCCATTCAGGGTTTCTACTGCTGTTAGATGTAGGACTATTATTCAAACCACACAGGGGATTCTTCAACTTATTCAGCTTTGTCAGGTGAAAACTCCAAAGAATTCTACCTAAATTAGGCACCCAAATCACTTAAGCTGTGGCCTTCTAATTTCTTTTGGTTACTTCACAATGCTCTTCTAACCTGAAACACAGGGAAAGGAAATGCCCTTTACAATATCACTGTTATGGATTAAGAGATAGAAATGGTCTTTCTTAGCAAACAAAGATAACACAGATAGTTTTGTTCCCTTTGTAACTGTATGATTCCTTGTATCTTTAAATTCTGATGTTTCTATCTGAAGCTCACATTTTAATAATGTTTAATCAGTAATTGATATATTTTCTTGATGGGCTTAATAAGTGGCTAAACATTTTCTGTTAGGCTATAATGATTACTATTTGTGGCTTTTATTGATATTCTAACTCCTAATAAATACTGAAGGCTTATTTATTAGATATTATACAAACTTATAGAACAAACTAATCATTATGGAGAGTTTACACTTTAAATGGGCACAGCAATGGATAAGAAAGGAAATGGAAGGACCTCTGTTCTAAAAAAAGTTTCACAGCAGTGACAAAAATAGAACTGTCATTATCTTTCTCCAGGCTTTCCTCTTTTGTGTTCTACAGCCTGTCTGATTTTAAAGATCTGTTCCTTAGAATTAGTGAATTCCAAATTTGCCAATAAAGTTAATCTTGTGAAGGAAGATGGTAAAAAGTACAACAAAAATGTGAGGTTACCTTCCATTTTAATTTAAGGATATGCGTCCGTCATGCAGTCTAAATATAATTACAAGCAATAAAAGTGTTCTCTTTAGACCTAAGCAGCCTTCTCAAGAGTGTTTACATGAAAGGCATAAGAATCTGAAAATGATAATCAATATCCAGACTGATAGCAAAAGAGAGATAATTTCTTCTGAAATGGCACTCAGAAAAAATTCTATGATAGAGGGAAGCAGAGCAGCAGGTTGATCATTTTTACCCTCAGCAAAGGTACAGCATATGGAAACCTAGATTAAAGCTTTCAGAAAGGATGTTGGCTTTACTGACTTTTTAAATAGGCTTATTTTTCAGCTTTTGCAGTTTTGTTGGGCTGCCAAATATGGTGGCAAGCTACCAACAATACTAATAGTCTAGCTGTCTACAAGATGCAATAGTGATCCTAATTAAGACCTGCAAGTGAAAGCACAAGCAGTTGAATGCAAATTGCAACGTTCAGTTGATTATTTATACTAGAATGAAAATTCTCTTCTTTTGATTAAATTAATATTTAGAGGCTGAATTTACAACTGACCAATTCACCAGTCTTTTGAGAAAAATAACTAAATGAACAACTTTAACTTCTTTTATTTGAGAGAAAATCATCAAAACTGGCATAGTTACAAGACTCTCCATGACATGTAAATGACACTTATAGTATTCCTATGTGTTTCAATTGGTCTCTCCTTTTGAATGACATACAAATCCAACTTTGGTTTCCTTTTGCACCCTCCAGAAACAGAGAGTGGGAATGACTTCAAAGCACACTGGGATTGTGAGATTTAATGTCTGGTTTCAGAAGGGGTCTTTATGCTCTCCGCTAACTATCAGCTCTCAGTAGATCCTGCACCTGATGAGCAGATTTATAGCCTGCCAGCACGTTATAAAAAAGTCTTGTTTTGATCTTTGTATACTGAAATTTATTTCAGCTGGTAGTAATTGCACCAGAACTTCCATGACAAATGATGGCATAGCTTATCAAACGCAGCTAAAACCCAGAATATCACAGTTCAGAGCTAACCATCTTGTGTAGCCATAGGCCTTCCACAGGGGTCATCTCCAATTCTGGCTCCTGCTGCTGCTTGAGGCAGGTGTGAGAATGGACTTTGGACCTGTAGCACTACCAAGAGCTGACATATGCTGGAGGATTGCTAAGACTTGTCAGCTTCTTTGATGGCATCACCCACATAAAACAGATGGAAATGTGGTTGTGAAATTCCTATACGTTGATTTCCTGTCTGTGGTATCATCTAACTAAACAAATGAGAACTTCTAAGCCATATGGTCCCTCAACTTCATTTCTTCATTTCTTACTCTAGGAAGGAGAAAAGAGAGTTTTATTATAAAATATTGAACTGAAAATCCTTTTTGAGAAGGTACTGTTAAGATTATTTCCTTTTAAAGATTAAAAAAAAACCCTCCAAACCAACAGAACCTGAACAATACATTGCATATTCGTTGAACAAAGACAGCTGGGGACTCTGTTTATTTTTTCCCCTGTGGTGTGTGTGTGTCATGATCCTGGAGACAGAGAAGTTTAGGGTCTGGCCAATGATATTCAAAATATAATAAATTAACATAAATTCAGAAATTGATAAACTAGCAAAATTCTGTCCAACATATTGATTCTGATACATTTTATATAATTATCAAAAATATTGACTGAAAATATACTCTCAAGCAAAGTCCCTATTGCACATCAGCATGATTGCACATAGTGAAATCATGCCTACAGGCATAGTGAAATCATGCCTCTTCCACAATGTTGCCTTCAGCTCTTCCTTATGGAGAAAATTTGTTGAACTGTAAGTCATAATTCTTTAGTTAAAAGGTGCTGTCAGGAAATTAAAAAATATTAACACAATAATTTCATGCTTATAGGAAAATAATAAACGGACAATGTTCTCATTTAAAGAAATGGTGGGAAAAGACTTCTAAAATCACTCTTTTATACTAACATAGATGAAAGGATTTTTCTTTGCTTATTCTGTTGAATACATTTTAACTTAATCTGAACAAGACAGAATTCTTTTGTTTTCTAAAGGCACGGATTGCTTTGCCCTCTTCTTTTAACTTGCTCCTTTTTGAGTGAAAGGGATAAAAAATACCCAAATCCCTGGTTTTGTTGTTGTAAGGAAGAGATAGCTCAAGAAAAGAATTAAGTAAACTGAGAATTAAAATTTGTCTCTTGTCAGGTATTGAAACTCTTTTCTGTGAGGAGTATGACTGCATTTTTCAGTGGTCAAGAAAAGGTAGCCTTTCAAATTTTTGGCTGTAGCACCTTCCTTTTGTAAGAAAACAGGCCAAGAATTTAATTTGTTTTTGTTTAGACTGAGAGGTCAGCAGCTCTGACATGCTCTTCTGTTGTATGTCTGACCCTGTTACAACTTGACTGTTATTGAATAAAATCTCTTGTTTATCTTTCATGTGAATCCCTGGCCATGGTGCAGGCAAACACATAAAATGACCCACTAGAATTCAGGAAAACATTGTCTCTCTCTCTCTCAATTTTCATGTTTTCTTGGTGAGCACTGCTGGTGAGCTGCCTTTTCAGGATGTTTATGATTTTTAACAATAGAGGCAGTGTTCACTTCTCTTTTCCTGTAGTTCAAGAAAAGTTGCTTAGGGTGCACATCAAGTTCTTTCATTGTGGTTACAGTTAAATGGACTTAACTGTATTTTTTTTTTTTAATTCTGATTGTTATCACAGAAATAGTGAAATATCAATCAAAGATCTAGTATGCAGCGCTATGTTCTGACAAATCACCAGAAGCCAGCTGATAGTCCCTTTTCAAAAGCCTGATATGTAAAGATATAAAGCCAGATTATAAGGGGAGTGAGTGATAGAGGGCTAACGCTGTGTCAGGCCCAGGATTGCAAAAAGAGCAGCACTGGAGGTGAAGTAACCAAGGGATGTAGTGTCAAAAAGAGATAAGTAAAATGAAAGAACAAACAAGGAAGTAAAAGGGGCATCCATGGGACAAAAAAAAACTGAGTATGGAAACTGTTAGGCAAAGCAAGGGTGGAAGTGTTTTCCAGAAATAATAAGAAAATATTGTCACAATAAAAATGAAATTAACTTTTTGGGACTGTTTCTTCATTCATTCCTTTCTTTCTACCCGGAACATCAATGAGAACTATTCAATGGAATTTGGAGGCAAGAGGGCTTCAGAAGTCATTATAGGGTATCAAAAGAAGAGATGGCCTTGTACAGATCTAACTCCCCTGTAAGGTACTTGCCCAGGGAAGGGATACAGAAATGTAAAGTTTCGGGGATCTGGGTCAGAAATAATTAAAGCAGTCCTACATTGATAGAAGAAAAATTTCTATTCACTTCCAGATAAATTTTAGGAGCTTTTCTTTCATCCTTCAGCTTTTTATTCTTTTGTCCCCTCAGTACCTGGTTGACAAACTAATTATTTAAATGTTAGCTTGCTAATTTAGGATGTGAACAATTTGGTATAGGCCAGCAAGGAAAATGTATTAAAAAGTAAAAAGTCATATTACCATTTGTGAAAAAAGTTACCTGTAACTGATTATTCAAACTGATTCTTGAAATAGCCTTCTAATAGTGATAGGTGTGAAGCTAAATGGCCAACACAACAGCAGACTTTGTGTCTCAGCTGTAGAATTCCTAAATTGTGTGTTATCTGAATATTTGACCTAGGATTTTGGTGACAAGGCTTAATAGAAAAAACAGACAGCAGAAAAAGGAAAAAAACAACAACAAAAAAAATCATGGTCTACAACTTGGGAGACAGTTTTTATTTGCTAAATGTAGTGCATAAAGGAGCCGTTTATTCTCAAGAACAACACCAGCAGTTGCCATCTGTCAGATGGTCCAATACATTAAGTGAGCTGGTTTTGCTTGTCAGCGAGGATTCATTGATTGGAACATTTCTTTAATCAGGTGCAGTCCCACAAAGTGAAACCACAAAGGCAAGAGACGTGCACAGACCATGTTTACTTTGCCAGCACCGTGTGAGAAATGGCTGCATTTGGCTGTGAACACAGCCATGGTTTCCCCTGCAGAGGCAGGGCTGCATTTTCCTGTGCCACATGCTCTTACCCAACCCAGAGTTACCAAACTATGCGTCCCACGTGGTAACTGGAAGGTAATCCCAAACCCATAACACTGACAATCTAAGGAAAACCAAGGTTTCAAAAGCTTACTTTTTTTTCAATGAAAATCATGTCCTTTTCATAAGCGCTCTTCAAAGAAGAAACAAGTCAGATGTCGGCATAGTTTGTGTTTTATTCTTGCTTTTTTTTTTTTTTTTCCAGATAAATCATTGGTTGTACCCTGAATCTATACCAGAAATATAAAAAAATTGAAAGCCCAAGGATATTCATGGTGATATAGAATATTGACAGGAAATGTTGTCTGTGCTCCCCAAAGGTCACTGGAACACAGAGCTTAACACATATTTATCTGTCATCTCAGCTGTCATCTCAGACAGAGATTAACTGATTTGGCTCCTTGAGTCCAGCACTTGACCAACACTGACCTGTGCCATGGATGCCTCGACTTGTATCCAGCTACAGCAGCCCCAGAGCTGCTTGTTTCCTGCTTCAGAACAAGCTCAGCTGCATTACCTGAATGAAGCAATATTGACCAACAACAACAACAACAACAACAACAACAAAAAAAAAAAAAGTAAATTTGGCAGGGGCTGGATTGACAACTGTGATAGACAAGTAAATACTGTAGTTATTATTGTTTAATTGCCATGGCAACTAAAAATGGCCTTTTTGCTGAAATAATATCATGGTAACACCTTACTCAATGTAAAAAAATAATAATCAGTCAAGTTAGATTGCTATCAGGACTGAACTCAAGTGAAAACTGTACACTTGGAAAAGAAAGGTTAATAAAAAACACAGAACAGAAAACAAGGTTAGAGGTGATGTTTTGCCTGTGAGGGGTTTTTCGGAATGCAGAAGAAAAAGATTAGTTCCAGAGACAAGATGAGCATTAGTTCCCTGGTTTCTCCTTTCTACCAATAACCTTTTCAGAGTCATTCCGAAGCAGACAAAAGTGCCTGCAGCCATAATGCCACCTTCAACTTCTGCTATCTATCCCAGATTTCAATACATATTGCTATCAATACTTTCTTTTGCAATCTTTTGAGGCAGCTACAAATTATAATTGTTTCACACCTTTATTAGAAATTTGGATCTGTTAAGTAATCTGACAGGGTTTCATATGCTTCTTTTTCACTTACTGGAAAAAACAAAAGTTTGTGAAATCACAGCTGTGGCACTGGCATTTCTCTCTTTTTTTGGATTATGACTGTGTAAACTAAACATATCCATGAAGAAATTGCACTGGCTCATTTTGATGCATTTTCTTCTATTGTGACACTGTTATATTAAAATAAAGACTAAAAGAATGCACCATGAGAAAAAATAAAACACTTGATCATCTCAACTCAGTTCTTCCTACTGTTTGCTATGCGTCTCCTTATATTACTTTTTAATATTTTATAAGCTTTAAAATAGCTGAATCTGAAGAGTTTAGTTTATCCCTATCTTATAAACCTTTTGCATGCTGAGAACTGCACAGGAGTAAAGAATATTTGTAAAGCTCAAAGCCAGTGCACCTTAACTTACAAGAGAAATAAGAATTAAAAAACTTACTGAAGAAAAAACAGTGATTTATACTTTCAGTTGTTAGGCAAAGTTTATCTGCTTGATCCCAGTTGAATTCTTTGAGAAAAGCTGTAATCTTTGAAGGTCTGGCAAGTAAATAGTACATGAAATTGAGCACCTACTGTTTTATAAATGCATTAAGGAAGTTATATGGTCCTATTTTTTTATTTTGTTTTTACCTTGACTACATATTTTATTTTACAAAATAGTTTAAATTATATTTTCATGAGTTTTCTTGATGAAAACCAAATGCATGGCTATAATGCCAGTCATATTGACAGAAGTGTTGCAGGAATCTTTATGTCCATAGACAATCCCCCATAAGTTTTTGGAATAATATTGTATTTCTTATTAAACAATGACTTCTTTCTTTTACAGTCCAATGAACATCTTCAGTCCATAGATGGTCTAAAGAAGATAAAGAGCTACATTAGTTCTAATTTGTTATGCAATTCTGCATAGTGGTTTGAAAGATGAAAAAGACTGAGTATGTATACTGAGTGTCTTTGTAAACAATTTATTAGTACTCAGATATGAGTAGAGTCAATACCATTCACACACACAAAAAAATCTGTTATATAATTTTGTCTGCTGTCTTTAATAAATTTACTGCGAAAATGTTACTTTCACATAAAGGAAAGGATTAGATTCAAAAGGTTGGCACCCACATTTAAAATACCATTAAAATCATTAGCTTACATCACTGTGTTTTTTAAAAAAGAGACATTAGCCCCACTAAGCATCGTCAGGAAAATTTATTTTAAACCTCCAAGTAGAACTTTAGTGCAGGCAATCACTCACATTGCGCACATATTCTTTGATTCTAAATTGCTTGGTGGCTTCCAGGGAAGTGATGCTCATCATCCTGCACCCTGGCATTGATGTGGGAGCTTGGAAGAGCTCAGGAAACTCCAAACATTACCAAGTTCAATATTCATTGCTCTGCATTCAAAAAAATGTTATTCATCTCTGTCTTCAGCTAGTTTAAGGACATGGAGCTAATATAGTTTCTCTCTTTTTAAGTGCCACTCACAAGTAATAACTTATCTGTGGAGCAGTGTAACTGTAAAGAATACGCTTTTTGTTACCAAAAGAATTTTATCTTACTTTTAACTTTACAAAAGCGCTATAGGACTAAAAACAGGAAATCATGGGAATATCCCTTTGAAATTCTTGCTCTGTGCTCAACCTCCTTTAACCACCCTCCAACCTCATCTGACATCCAGGAACCCTAGTGAAAAAAAAAAAAAATATTGTTACCAGAGAAAAAAATGTGTGTCCTGAGAAAACCTTGCCCTGGCATGCACAGGATATATCCCTTTGGAGAAGTATTTCTGAGAATTGTTTTTAGATCTGAAAACTATTTCCATTTGATCATTAAAATGCAATTAAGCCTTCATCACACATAGAATGCTATGCATCATGTCAACAAAATGCAAGTTCAGATCTGCCTTACTTTACAACTTGAAAGTTCCACCTTATACATCAGTCTTCATCCTACACTGATAAAAAAACATGGCATAAATTTGAACTGAAATGCCAGAGAAAAAGTTAATTTTCAAACCTGTTCAATTCAATATCTGCTGCTCAAACCAGCAAGGTCTCTGATTCTGGGCAGTAATCAACACTTTCACATAGAAATGGATTCAGGGTTTGCTTAATTTGGATCATCTTTCTGGTCAAGTTAATAATGACAAAAAATAATAAAAAGAAAGATACAAGAAGGTAATTTTTACATTTCTGGGTGGAACAGGGTGCCATGTTTTCTGAACCCATAATTTAAATCTATCTCAGCTAGATCATATTACACTAAAGAAAAAGGCTACATCATCTTTTCACTTATGGGGCCTACTTGAATTTATTTATTAATTTATTTATTTTAAATGTAATTTTACAGATTTAGCACATGGATGCCATATAATAAATGAAGTAGAGAGGATTTATTTAGCTTCATACAACTAACCATAGCCACTCCTGACAAACAAACTTTTTAATCTGTCCTTTATAAAAAATCCTATTAAAGCAATCAGCTTCAGGCATTGGTGAGAGTATTTAGGAAAACACCAATATATCAGAATGTTTCTGATCCTTGAGGGCTACTTTTTATTAAGTGATTCTTCCCTGGACTGTCCATCTCTGACTGAGACGTGATTTTTACGAGAAGCACTCCTAGGGAAAAAAGAGAAATCAAATGATCCTATAATTTTTCTGCTGAGCCTGTATCTACTCTGGAACCTTTCCTATTACATATGACTTTCTCTAAAAGTTTCAGAGCAAGAAATCAATAGACTCTTTCTTTAAAATCTTGATATTGTTATGATTACTAGAATACTATTGGTAAGTGGAGTGAATCTTTTCTGGTTTACATAGTGGGGTCTAAAAACTGATGAAAGATGAGCTATTTGGCTGCCTTTGAAATGTTGCTTTCAAACCAAATGATTACCCTATACCTAACTATTATGCAAATGTCTTTTTAAATTATTTTATCTAAAAAGAAAGGGTTTTTTTTAAACTCCAGTATTGCACTCACTGAAGAAATACAGAATATCAATTTTGATAGCTGTGAGCATACACATATAAAAAATTATCTATTACAACTCCCTTCAAGCCAGTAAGGAGAAGTTAATCTGTTTTTAGACTTTGAAAAGGCAGAATTCATATGAATTCCAAAAATCAGAGAAAGACCACTGTTATCAGGTGAGAACTATGCTCTGTTCTACTTTTTCTAGTGCTCCATCTGTTTATTTTCATACACATGAGGTAAAATCTCATGACTGGTGAACAGTGCTGTGTAGTTTTGGTGCTTACTGAAAAAAAAAACTGGGATTTTTAAAGCTGAGGAAAGAAGGGAGAGTGATCATCAGAACTAACATTTTGGAGGAAGATTAGTAGCTCCGAAAAGCCATTAATTGTCTTTTAAAGCACACCCTACTGTTAACAAATTAGAAATATTAATTATTTCCAATTACGTAAGACTTTGAGAGTTCAGTTATTACTTTTATCACTAATGAACCTGTAAAGTAATCCTTGTACATCTGACAGGTTTTGAAGTGAAGAAATTTAATGAGGTTTACATGACAGAGTATAAAACACTGACAGGTTTCTGCCTTTTGTAAGGTAGTGCAGGTGGCCAAACACCAAAGGTGAGTAGTACGTACACAAATTCTGTCCACGATTGCAAATAGACTAAAGAGGCTGAAGTTTATTAAATCTCAAAATCACTTCTTTATAACCTTGGACATTTCATGCAGAAGTTGTATAATTATTCTTAAATTTTTCCCTGAAGTTTTTATATGGCTGCACCACTGCCAGTCTTAGCAGATATTCTAGAATGGTTCCAATGTGGTCTTGTAAAACCTCATGTAACAAATATGAGAAACTTGGGGTCTTACCCTGTACTCAGCTCTGATAGATAGATCAAATCATAATTATTTAAATGCATTGCTACAAGCAACTTACACACTCCCTGAATATATGTTTATATTTAGGTTCAAATTGGGATTCAGGAAATTTATGTCTTCTAAATATATCAGGAGCTATTAAATTAAATTGTGTGGATGCAATCTGGTTCAGAAATGCCTCATACAGTAGATTGGAAGTGCCTCCCAGGCACTATGAGTTTTAACAAGTCAAATAGTTTTTTGCGTCTATAGCAAAAAATCACACTAAAAAAATAGCCCTCTTAAGAGTGAGGAATTGGTGAATCAAATCAAAATTCTCAAAAAAATAGAATTTATTTCAATTAATTTTAAACCAAGCCAACCAAAACTACAACAACAATGTCAGAGTAAGTACAAAGATATTGCCCATTTCCATGTTTGAATACTGACCATAATGAGAAATGCTCAGTGTAAAGCAAAGTATTTGGTTAAAGTGCTGTAAACAAACCCACCTCTTTTGAAGATGGCTCAAAAATAGGAAGCTATCGTATATAGCAAAGTGGAGACATCTGCAGAGAGTTGTTAACAATTTATTCTAATTTGTCTATGCTTAGCTATTATGCTTGCTGGAATATGCTACTGGATTTCATCATGTCTACACTTCATTGCCCACAGTATGTTGGAAGCTTACATTAAGGACTGGGAAAAAACCTGTACTCCTAATGCAGTGAGAATGTCAGATCAGTGCTGTATCAGGAGCACAAGGACTGCTCCTCCAGGTCCAGGTATTTCTGTTTCCTGAAAACATACCAATTTTGTCTGTACCAGCTGCTTTGTATCTCCCATGAGCTATTGAGCAGATTTCTGGTGGGACAGAAAACTCCCTTCTCCAGACTGTGCAGTGTCTCCTCTGCAGCACTTTCACAAAGGCTGGAAGCTGAGGTACCTGCAAAAGCAAAGCTCAGGAGACTTTTCTGTACCAGGGCCTCAGATTCTTCCCAGTATCTTGGTATTTATATTGAAATGTGAAGATCTGTGCCTAACTACACCTCACACATTTCTCCTGTCAGTATCTCCACACGTGAGGCAGGAGATCTTGAATCACATGAGGATTTCCATCTTCTGTCTAGCATCAGCAGCAGCCCTGCCACAGACAGAAGCAGGCTCCCCACTTGTGTCTGCAGCAGTACAAAAACACACTGGTTAATGAACTTCTCATTTCCCTGAAAAGTGTACTCCAGCCACAAGCAGGTCGCTTCCTCCAGGGAACAGTACATGCACCTTTTTGAATTAATAGAAAATATCTGATAAAAAGATATTTTATTATTGTTCTAATCATGCCTAATTCTTAACCAATACTTAACATGCCTAAACGGTATCTGCCCTATAACTTAAGTTGTTTTTTCAGAGGAAGTGGTTTTCTAGGTACTATTTGCATAAATACACTCTTTTTTTATTATCAGAACAATTTCCTGCTTTTGGAGAAAGCAAGATCTTCAGAGATGAGCCTATAAGATAATAATATTGCTATGAAAATATGAGCTCTACAAATAAAAAAAGAAATACTTTGCTTGCTTATGAAGAGTCCATCTGAACCTCAGTGAACCTTTTAAGTTCATAGTTAAATTTTGAAGTGCTCCATATGTTAGCTCAATATTTATGTCCTGCATTACTACAAGAAGTTTTAGCCTCCTCTGGATCAATAGCCATATGTTTCCATTGAGGAAAAGATTTTACCTGCATCTGGAAATAAGACCTGATTCAGAGTATGTGGTTTAACCATTATACTCCTCATCACATTGACCTGCTGATAGAGAGCTTGCATCACACACAGCTTTTTTTCTTTTTTTTTTTTTTTTTTAATGCATTATACATACTCAGAAGACAACAGAAACCCTCTGTTCAAATCTTCTCATGGTTAAACAGCTGTCAAGCTGATATGCTGAGCACCAGCCAGCTCTTGAGAGAACTGACAGGTAACTAGAGGGTCCTTTTCATACTCAACCTCACCTCACTGGGTACAAGATCACACAAGTCTTGCTCAGGGGCAAGATGTTATCTGGCCTAGGATTTAAGGTTGAATACAAACCCAAAAATAAGAAAAAAGAAAAGGATCTAAGCACCTATCTGGGGAAAGGCTGACATTTTGGTAACTACATCCAAAATGGAGCTCCTGAAATCCCCTTTTCAAAGGCCACATAAGCATCAAAGACACCTAGTCTTCACAGTTGTTGCATTTTGTGACCTTAAAGTTTCCAAAGAGCTTAACTTGTGCACAATTGCACAAGAGCTCGTGCTCTGACATGGTTGAACACTGCAGTGTTGATCACTGCACTGAAAAAGTAAAGCTCTCACTGAAGACCCAGCTGCCTCCCTTCACTGAATTCCCCTCAGGGTCTTCCTGACTTGCTAAGCGTCATCAGGGTAGAGCTTATGCACACAGACCAGATCAGATCCCCAGAAAACGTGGAGTTCTGTCACAGCTACTGAAGTTCTGAAGAGGACATAGTGCAATTAAACCATGGATTTAAAACATAGGGCCTTCCCCAGGAAGTGAGAGATGAAAGTTAATTACTCAACCTGCCAAAGGGATTTTTTTCTTCTTAGGTCAGAGGTAATAGGCTATGCATAAAGTAACTAAGGTTCTTTGGGCCAGAAAGAAGCCAGAAAAGTCAGCATGACTCCTCTGAGAATGACACATCCTTTTAACTGGCTATTTAGTAACTAACCAACTGTGCTTTCTGTTTAAAACTCCCTGAATCCTACATTCTTTTCTGAAAAGTGACAAAACAAGTTTTAACAAGCATGTGGAATTTAGCTTTCCTCCCCCAGCTGCCGATGTTACCTGGAGCTCTGTAGTTATTGCATTTGCCTGAGGACAAGCTAGGAGAAATTGAACTATTCCTGGAAGCTGAACAGACTCAAACTCAGGCTATGCCCTATCCAGAAACCACTTACAAAGCAACTGTGGCTGGTGTATGCTTCAGGTTGAACACAAAGAATTTGAATTTTCAAAGATTGTCAGCCATAACCTGATCTCTGTGATGAGAGCAAGCATTATACATGTCAGTGTCCCTCACGGAAAATCCAAGATATATTTTACGTAGAAGGTATGAAACAAGTATTTCTTGTCATTTCTATCTTCTTGAATTACCCAGTCTCTTTCAAACACATTCCATGTGGAGCTCACAAATACAACCTATGCTCAATTATGCAACACAGAGACAGATAAGCTAACAGCTGATGTACTATTGTCAGACACAGAGAAATCACTTCTGGTCTGAAGGACCATGGAATCACAGAATGAATTGGGCTGGAAAGGACCTCAAAGATCATCTGTTTACAGCTGCCCTGCCATGGTTAGGGATGTCATCCACTAGATCTGGTTGCTCAGGGCCCCATCCAACCTGGCTTTGAGCACTTCCAGGGATGGGACATCCACCACCTCTCTGGGCAGCCTGCTCCAAGGATGAGACATTTCAGCATGGTCACTTGCCAGCTTTGATATCTGCACCTCATCTATCTACCTAAGAAACACACAGGCTTGATGCTTCTTCTACTTTTTGGTCAGAAATTATATGATTCCGTCCCATCCCTCTGGCTCTTTTGTGGTCTATTTATCCCTCCACAAAAGAAAATTGAAAGGATTAACCAGCCTTCAATGTGAAAAGAGGTAAAGACTCAATAAAGATTTACATCATCTCTTAGTGGCATAACACACATTTTAGTGTGTTTTTGCTTGACATGCAAGGCAATACAATATGAAAGATTGCTAATGAATACAATAAAGTCTAACATTAAGCTTTTGACTTCATCCAGGACCAGCATATAATACAAAGTTGAGGTCAAAAATCAACACCTAATTCTTTGTGGTATTTTTCATGTCAATATGATCCGAAGTTGCTTTCTATTTGTATTTCTTGGATTTTATCAATTTAAGAGAGTAGTTTGAGATTTATTTAAGTAGAGGATGTTAGGTATAATTTGCATCTATTAGTGCAAGCTAGACCTTTTGCTGCCCTCATGGGTGTATGAATGTCAAAGAGACTCAGCATTCCAGGAATACCATAATGAACTAAATATGAAGTCAAACTCACAGGGAAAAAACCCACATCAAAGGTAAGCATGTTTTCAATCAATCTCTTCAGATGATTCAGCTATGAACATCAAGATTGTATAATGACCTGCAGACCTGATTCCCATGTACAGCTGCATGGAGTAAACCAACAGCAAATGAACTGTGAAAACCATTATTTTCACTGAAAGCCTAAGTAAAGTAGCATTTATTTGAACCTCTTTTTGTTCCAATGAGATTTCATTTTAAAGAGACACTAAAAGTATAACATAATTAGGCATTAGCTTTTCCTGGCACAAAGGAATCCAAAATTGACCTCTTTTATACTTCTAATCAGAATTACCTTCATATCATAGCTTTAAAAAAAAAAAAAAAAAAAAAAAAAAAAAAAAGATCAAAATCCCCCGTATTCAAACTATGGCTGGATTGATTTCTTCTCTATGGATTTAAAGTTCTATAATGCATACAAATGCCAAAAGTGTGCATGTTTGTAAATTTATACATTTAGGCACATAAAGAGATGCATATATGTGTAGATATGTGTCTTTGCATACATACATATATATACATATATGTATACATGCATCTGTTTGCGTATAAACATACATGCACACTTGTACCTTTTTAATGCATTTCATATAACAATCATGCAAAAATTTCTTGGCAGCACTGAGGCAGCTCCTCCTCTTTTACAGGGAATATTGCATTCTAACAAAGAATTCTTATAATTGCTCTTTAAAAATTACATGTGGCTCAACTCCATGCAGCTACATACTATACAGAGCTCTGTGAAATCTCATTTGGAAACCTCAAATCAGTTGAAGCTCACCTAGTCAGAGATTTGTTAATAGCCTGGCACTCACCTTTGGGCCATTACAATACCCCAGAGGTTTTTCCTGGGGTTTTTCCAGGGTTTTTTCCAGAGGTTTCTCCAGGGGTGATTTTTAGAGGATGAAGTAAGGGCACATCTATGGAATTTTTGTTTTGAAAGAGATGCTACAGAAAGAAGTTTAAAATAAATTACATTGAAACTAGAAAAGGCCATGATAAAATGCTTGTTTATTCAGAAAAAAAAAAAACCACAGTAAATTCACTTTGATAGTACTTGCTATTGCTTTTATCTTTCTGCCAATATTTGTTTGCTTAGCATGTCAATAAGAGTTGACTCATGGACTGTGTATGTACAAGAGTTCGTGCTGCACCAGTTCATGAGCTCGTCTTGGGAGCTGATGTTGGTATGGGGATTTATCCAAGGAAACAGAACTGGTGTCACATATGAACGAGACGACCAAAGGCTTAGACATGTAGAACTAAATACACACAGTGAAAAGCTCAGAACAACAGTCAATCTTTTTGTATTTGGAACTGCTGCTTATTACTGCAACAGGGCTGTGCTGAGCATGGCACACAGACAGGATGCCCACATGCACATGTGAACAGCTCACCACCAACCTTTGACTGAAGTGTGTCACTGGATGAGTAATGTCAAATGCTGCACACACTAGAACATTCAGAACATATTTGTATGTATTTCAAAAACAGTTATATTTGGTGGATAAACCATTTTTCTGTTAAAACAGATCACTCAGTATAAGATGGCATTAAAATTATCTGGGCAGCCTTGTCTAAGTTTTCATGTGTTTTCCCCTTCAACTTACTCTGAAGTCTAAAATCCACAGCTAAAAGGAAGTACAGGGAAAGGTTTAGCCCTGTGTACTAAGACAAAACATGACACAGTTACACAAATAGAACTCCAGGTGACATTATTTGTCAATTTGTGACTAATTTTCAGTGCTCACCAAGGTGCTTGGCTGAACTAGTTACACATCACAGTGTGACTGACCTCACTTTAAGAGTATGTTTAAATAGGCACAAATGGAAAATTAATAACAGGGATAATTAAACATCAGACTTGGTAAATTTAGGAGGAACATAAATTTAAAGGATTGTATACAGTATATTAACACCAAAATAGTTTTATAGCATATAAAGCAACTCCTTTAATGAAAAACAAATACTACTGCAACATTCTGCATTCCTTTCCCACTTTGCTCAGATGAATGTTCAAGTTAATGTTCAACATATTTAATATTTACATACCTCATTGGATTAGATTGTTTATTCTGCTAGTTTTGCCATATGTTCAAAATGCTATGCAAACAGTGATGACCAAAGGCTGGTCAGGAGAAGTTATATCACAGATTGAAAACACTACATCCTGTTTTAGAGCATGCATGAGCACTAGACAAAGGTCTAAGTTCTCTTTCAGCTCAGTGATTCAAAACTTCAGATCATGCTTGATGATCATAGTCTGATGGCTATAAAGAACAGACACAAGAAGCTGCTTTCATCACAACCTCTTTTACTTGTGCCTTGTAGTGGTTTATTCAAACAGAACACCACCACTGACCAGGAAATCATGTTTAAAAACTCAAAAGCCAGAGTAATGATGAATATGTAGGTTGAGTCTGCTCTTTGATTTTCTTTTCAGTTAGAATGATTGATAAATATCCCTCTAGCGAGTAATAATTCTTGACTGATGGGTTACTTCCTTCTTAGACATTTTGAATCAAACGAATGCAGACATTTTGATCGCACTTCATTCTTTTACATTAATGCAGCATAAAATCCTCCCACTGCTACATATGTGTCAGATACAAATATTATCTTGAATTCATAAATATTTATTGATAACAAATCTTATATGAAGTTTCCTGGATTGCTAACAAAAATGTAAATACAATAGATTTATCTTTTTCAATAACTCTAAATACTGATTATGCTAATTTATATTTTACAGATAAGGGCCTTGAAAAGATGGACATCAGGCCTGTTGGCTTTTATTTTTACAGATCCCCAAAGAATGTTCTGCAGTTTAAAATGTAAACAGAAATGGGTTTGCCTCAAGCTAGTTTTTATCTAATATTAAATACAACTTGTTGGTGCCAAGTATTACAAGGAAAAAAGAGGATGAATGTTACAATAAGCTCATGAAGAAGGTCATCATAATCGTGTGCCCCAGGCTTCTGCACAGGAGAGCTTTCAAGGGGTACAAGTTTTAAAGGCAGTGGGGCAGATCCAAAGCTAACATAAAGAAGTCTGGTCCTTTTGAAGTCAGTAGAGGCAGCCTGATCTGCACTGCAGAGACTCCTGTCTCTGAACAGGTAACCCAGCAATTCCATGACGACTAGTTAACGAGTTGTCAAAGCCTAAACACCAGTTATCCACTCCTCTGCTTCCAGCAAAGTGACATACAGCCAGAACTATATGTGTAGCATTTAAGCATCTGCCACAGATGGGGAATTCAGCACACTTGCTGAAATTATTCCAGGAATCCCTAAACCATATTTGAGCATCAGTAAGAGTATAGAGGAATGCACAGTTATCAAGAATGCCATCTAGTGTACCCTCCAGCGACACTCCACCATAACAAACTCTCTGCTCACCAAAATAAACTGAGATGATGATGAACTGTATATCACCTAGATTGTGATAGATGGGGCCATTAATAGCAACCTGAGAAGAATCACATGGCTGGATCTAATGGAAATCACATGGCTTTTCAAAGCAACTTGGAGTGTTTTGTTCTATAGGATGGCACAAGATTCTCTGTATATGATTATATAAAATTATTCTAGTCTCATCCAGCCTGTCTCACTAATCTTTCATTAGGATGTCCTGTGGCAAGTCTATAGTCAGAGACTCCCCCCCTTTTCTGCCTCTGAATCACTCTGAATGTAGGGAAGAGGAAATTTTGTGAAGCAAGTCCCCTGGATAGTTCTGAGATAAGCATTAGGATGTACAACCCCAGTAAAGATGCTTGGTATGATGTTATCTGGCAAGTGGTTGCTCTTAATCTCACTATCTCACAGTTCCTCTGGTATGCAATAACAAATTGTAAATACCAAAATGTTTTCCACTGTCCACATCATATCTCTTAGTTCCTCACACACAAGACTCACTGACTACACTTCTGTGGTGGCACAATGTGAACCAAGAGCAAAAGCTTTCCATTACCCACTCATTTCAAATGTACTCACTTGTAGTGGGTTTGCTGCTCCATACCAAACCAGTTTTCTGACACTTGAGGGCAATATTGCTGGGAATCATTTACACACAAATAATTTCAATTTTTATGCAGCCTACATGCATTTCCAAGAAAAATCCTGCTATGATTCCTGCTGCATTCCAGCTTGCATTAAGCAATTGCTCAGACACATCTACTATGTTATGATTAGTAATGTAAAAGCATTAGAATTTGTGTTCTGCTACATTTCACAGCAAATTCATTTGCATCTACAAAATCAAGAACTATTTAATGAGGAATAGAGGTCTAAAAGCCAGTGAACTAATCTAGCATTTAACTTCTCTATTCACTCTATACTTCCTGTATGACTTTAAGCAAGTTGTTTGGCTATACTCTAACTTCCTCCAGTGTAGACCAGAGATAAAAGCACAGCAGCCACTACAGAGCTTTTTGAGGGTAAATAATGTGAAAGTCCATGAAGTGTTTGAACAGAACAGTAGTAGAGGCAGGTAATACAGTCAGAGATATCCGATGCTCTGCTCACTTCCAGCAGTACTAGTGCCTGCTCTCATCTCTGGAACATATTTGCAATAAGCTTTGTCAACAGTGCTTCCAGGTTGTTTTAGGCCCATTAATGAAAAGGGTAGATGCTCAGTGTGTTTAGTGACATTGTCCTGAGCACAATCTGCAGCTGAGCTGTCAGCTCCAGCATACCAATGATGCTGCCCCGGGAGGAAGAAAGCTGAATTTTTGCTCTCTCGGATGGCTGCACAAACAGTGTGAAGGCTGACACAACCCATATTGCTAAAAAGCACAGAAATTAACATTCAATAAACTGACTTACAACAGGATATCTAGCGTTTCTCTCTCCTCCATATTTTCACTGAACTGAAACTCACATATGATTTAAAAAACCTCCAATAAAAATTTGCTGTTTGACTGCATGTTCACTGTTGTGAATGGAACTGCTCAAGTCAATGAAAATAGACAAACTTGAACCAGTAAAAAGTGGAATTTTATTGATATCAATTTTTAATTTAATAATGTCTTAGCTAAGACATCATCACCCTTATAATCTATATTTTCTACTATGAGAATAAAAGAAAGTAGAATTAGAGCTCCTGAGCACCCTGCTTTAAGCTGGAAGACCCTGGTGTGATCTACAGTCTCCTATCAGTTTCAACACGCTTTCTCACTCTGATTAATGCGTGGGAATTCAGCAGGGAAGCAGAACTAGGATAAAAAAATATTTATATTGAACATTTAAGGAAACAAAGGGTAAAGAAATGTTGAAAGACCTGTGTTTTTTATTCAAAGTTTGCTCACACTGCAGAGCTCCTGATGCCCGTTCAAACTGCTGTTATATGATGAGCATCACTTTTCAGTCCCATTACTCACAATACCTTAGAAGCAGATGGACAGCATCTCAGCAGGAGGTATGATTGCCTCCATAGCTATTAAACATTGAAAGTAGTGAATGAAAATCCTCTATTACAGGTAGGTGAAGTGAAAGTCTGACAGAAGTCTGAGTTTTCACTATTCTGGGAAAATAAACTTCACCCTCAAATCAAATACACCAAGGAAACACAAGGGTAAAGAAATACCAGGGGTAGAAGTTAAAAAGGGAAGATTTTAAAAAAAAAAAAAAAAAAAAAAAAAAAAAAAAAAAAAAAGTATTATTTAGTAAATAGAAATTCAAATATTCAGCATAAGTCAGAGAAAGTGCATGATAGTCAGGCAAAATCTGGTAGGTTGCATATTTCAGGATCTGCCCATAAGCCTGTCTTTAAATACACGATGGTATTTAGTGATATTTAAAAAGACTTCAAAGTGCACACACAGACATGCAGAATAACTCAGTAAATCAGTAGGCATGAGGGGAATGGAAAGTAGATACTTGTCTTGAGAAAACTGATATAACTGCTTGGACTTCACAGTGTCAAATCTGGCATCAATTGATGATAAATTTACTCCTTTTTTCTTTCTAAGGAACCGATTGACTCCAGCTAAACAACCTCTCTGCGATCTTCACAGTCCTTAAATGATAATTCCAAATTTTCAGATAGACAATGAAACTTCACCCAGACCTCCAGGTGGCCTCCAGTTCATCCTGCAGACTCTGGTGCAACCACTGTCCCAACATTTTGCAGGTTCATGGTACCTGAGTGACAAACAGGTCTGCCTAAGAGATGGCTTTGGCAGGAATTCTGTCCCTCTGTGCAAAATGAACCCTGTGAGCTCTCTGCAAGACACAGTGCAAGAAAACTCCAAGCACGACTGAACACATGCAGTCCTCTGCTTGCACTGATAGGAGAAATGTCACTCCTAATAAGTTACATTTGGTCCAATTTCAACAGTCACTGGTTGTTGAAGAAAATGTAATTCCTTTGTGTGTTAAATATCATCAATAACAACGAGGAAATAAATTTTAAAGCTGCATGGAAAAAAATTATGTGTGCATATACATATATATATATATGTACACACACAAACACACACACACACACACATATATATATATATATATCCACGTAAGAATGATAAATGTCATGTTGTTCCCAAATAAGCATTTCCCAATTGCCAGGAAGGTTTCCTCTTGAACACATTTCTACCAAAGAGGCAAAAACAGGGCATGAAAATACCTGCTAAACCATGTAAAAGGTGATCAAATGATTAGATAATCAGCAAATGTAAAATATCTTTTATCATTAAAAGATCTGTGTTTGGTATGCACAGTAGGTTATCTCTACGCTTTCATTTGGAAAATAAAAAAAGCAAACACTATGAATAATGAAGACATCTCAAGTCACATAGTAATGGTTTCCAGTGATTTCAGAAGAATTCATAAAGGAAAAATGTTATAATATAGTTTCTTAAGTTCTGCCATTTTTAGTGGCACCTTTTTTTGGTGACACACTTCATATTTTTCAGTAACCATTTTAAGTGCAAAACCTGGATGCAGTTTGATTCCTGAAAAGGGTTCTTTATGCTTATATTGGATGCATATGACTGATACACAATAAAACCTCCAGTTGTAGACAAAATATCTTAAAATTCAGATATTACAGACCTCTACCCAATTGATTGATTATTAAATCAGACAGAAGATTTAAAGGTGACTGGTATACAATAAAACCTCAATTAATAGACAAAATATCTTAAAATTCGGGTATTACAGACCTCTACCTGATTGATTGATTAATCAGAGAGAAGATTTAAAGGTGACATGAATGACATATTTTAATAGCGAAAATATGGGCTCTGTCATTTAAGGAATAGCAAAAAATTGTGTCTTGAAGGAAAGTCAAATCTCTTCAAAACAACAGGAAGCAGATTTTGAGATTGAGAAGGATGCATTACCAGAACAAAATCCCAGGGGAAATGACATATTATCTCCCTTTAAAAGTTCAAATAAAAATATGACATGAAAATGAGCACAAAACCCACATGATTTCTCATTTTTCAGTCAGGAGTAACTAGGCAAAATGATATGCCTGTGGTCAAACAGGACATTCAGTGGTCCCATCTGATTTCTAGTTCCATCAGTTAAATTCTCAGAATCTGCAAATTATATGGGCAGAATTATTCAGTGAAAAGTCTTCAGCAATTTTATACAGTATTAAGACTATTTTTCCTTCCTTTTAGAGGATGTAAGTTTAACATATTTGGTCAGATTTATTCTGCAAAAAGTTGAACACGTGCATTGAGAATGATAAGGACACCATATCTTTGACTAGAGTAAAGAAAATCAGTCTAGACTGGACAATTCATACTCATGTCTAATTTGTACTGCAAACAATCCAGTAATCACTTTATTAAGGTTAACATTAAAGAGTCTGTTTCCTAGAGGAAAATAATTTTATAAACGATTATGATTAAAGCATGTTCCCATTTTGTAAGGAGAAGATTAATACATGAACTTACATGATATTCAGAAGAGAAAAGCTTCTGGGTTAGTAACCCTGATTACTTACAAATGTTGTAAGTAATGCATGTTGTTTACATGCATGAAAGAACAGACATGTCTATTTTTGGACCATGAAAAACTTTTGACAAGCATTCACCACTATTTATTAATTAATATTCTTTGCTTTTATTTACATTCCTTCTGTTTTTCTTTTGTAAAAGAGAATGATCATTTGTTTGAGTTTTCAGTCACATTCAGACAAACTGTGGCAGCAGGGACTGGGTCACATCTTCACACCCCTAAGGGACATAGAACCTAAAGCCCATCAACAGAGCTCAGCTTCGGAGGCAGTCAAACAAGTTAGACAAGCATGTAGATAAGGCCATTCTTACAAGTTAGGATTTGAAATTGTATATGTCTGATAAGAGAAAAAGAAATGTAAGGCCTGGGCCCAGTCAATAAAACCACAGCTTAATTGCTTAGGAACAATTCAGCTAAACCTGTGTGAGCCAAGGGGGAAAAAGAAGTTGGTTTTTTTGTTTTTTTCTTTTTCCTGCATCCTTCTTCTTGCCCCTACTTCACATTTGTGAAAGAGAAAACTGCAGAAATTTCCTCAGACATTTCCCTTATTTTAAAATTATGGATATCCAAACAAGAAATAAATGTGACTATCTTAAAATCAAACCAAGATACTCAACAGATCCTTTGTATATGATGCATCAAAAGCAAATACCACAACATCCTATATTAATCTGTGCAAAAATGAACACCCTTTGTAAGACTAATGGGCTGGGGGGTGCTGTGGGATTTTTAAACTTGTGAATTTATGAGAAAAGTTAGCTGTTCAGAACACCCCTGCTCCTTCTGAGACAAAAAAATGAGATTAAGTATTGCTCTTAAGGGAAGAAAACAAAGAAAAAAAAAAAAAAAAGAAAAAATATAAAAGAAAAGGAAAAGGAAAAATTAAACTCCAGTGTATCAGGGTAGGAATTTTTCTTCTTAAATTTTGGATAGCAAGAGATACAACCTACTAAAATGAAAGTTTAAATACAAAACAAATCACCAGTATACAAGATCAAACCTTTTGCATGTTCTAATCTGAACTGACATCTGAAAGAAAGATATTTAGAGTAGAAAACAAAATATGGTATGACACTGAGTATTGGCTTTTTCTTTATATGTTTCATATGACAAAGAATGCAGAAGACTGGCAGAAAGTAACGCAATTTGAATGCTCTGGGTACCAGAAATGCTGGGTGACATCTGATGCCATGCAGCCCCATTACCTCTCATGGATGGACACATAGCATGAGACTTTTGATAATTCAGGCCAATATGGTTAATAATAATTAAAATTTATAAGAATCTGGTGTTCTATGGGGGAATCACATTTTTAACACAGAAGCAATTGTATTTCTTTCTAAATGGAAGATGGAGGGCCAGATAACCTCTTTGTTTACATCTAGGCTTTAAATCTAAGATTTCTATCTCCTGAGTAATATGAGTTTTTGAGGTGTACTAAGACTGAGGGCAAATCTGAGCTGCATAAAAGGCTACAGCAGAGGTCTGTGTTTTGTGTTCACAAAATCCATGAAATCCACAGGGCACTTTGCAGTCAACAGACAATACAAATTCTGTGCAGCTGATTTTGAACTTCAGCTACCTACAGTGTTCCCTCACCCAGCTCCAGCTCTGGAGTTAACCTGAGCAAATCCAGTTCAGATATCTTCAGATCTTCAGAAGAAAAGTCAAACTAACCATACTTTCTAGAGAACATACGTTTACACTAATATTGAGGAAAACTTTTTAAAAGTTTTATGCTCTCTTGAATTTGCCATTTAAAAAATAGAGCTGTTTGGAGAAGCTTCCTAAATGACATGGCATAATGGCAGGAGAAAAGAGAACATTTTTCTCCTCTTCATCGGAGTCCCAAAATAATAACTTTTTGACATTAGAGATTCTTCAATCAGAGTCTGAGGTTTCTTTCAGTCAGCATTCATTTTGTCACTTTTATATGAGTGGGAACAATTGAGAAAACACAAAACAAATGTTTGGTTTTGTGCTCAAAATAGCCAAACACACGGAAACACATATTGAGCACCACTTCCCAGCAGGTTGGTGGGTTTTGTGTATTGCCACTGCCTTTTTTTGGAGCTCTGTTATGGAGAAAGGACTGAAAGATGAGTTCCAGAGCGCCTACTTGGTGCCTGAAATGGAAGTTGAATGAAACGTAGGCAGCAAAGTCCAAGAAAGTGATCCAGAAAAGACATGCAGCAGGGGGTTGTCATACCCAACAGACACTAATGCTCCAAAAATATCTTCCTTTTCAGCCTCAGGTGCTTTCCAGAGGCTCGTGCTTGTGCCCAGCTCCCATCTTGACTCCTTGGTCTCTTGGGGACAAGGGGCCATGTGTCCACCCTCCAGGTGAGCTCTGACAGTGTCACGGTGCCAGTTCCGCACACTGAGTCCATCCCAAGGAGCAGCCACCATGGTGATGTGCAGGACCCAGCCTGTGGGATGAGCTGCAGTTCTGCCTCTGCCCACCTTCTAGAGTATTTGTCCTGAGGGTCCCCCTACACAGCACCTGGTCAGTTTTCAGCTTTGCAGCCATGGCAGTGCTGGTACCGAGGTTTCCCTCTGGGGAAAGGGCTGAAGGGATGAGTGTCCCTGTCCCAGCCTAGCCCTGCAGGCTCCTCTTGCTGCAGCCACAGCTCAAGACACCCTTTTAGCCCTGAAGGCTCTCAGTCCCTGTGCTGGAACCCCAGGCTGCCATGTGCTCTCTGCCCATACGTCTGACATCCTGTCCTGTCCGTATCCCTGTCCCCAGGACTGACCTGTCCTGCTCCCAGCTGGGGCCCAGACCAACACTGACTGCAGCCCCAGGGAGCCTCTGCAGCCCCCAGCTGACCTCCATGGGAAGTCACCATCCCATGGGGTGTCTTGGCAGGTCCCCTTTCACCTGCCTGGATTTAGGCTTCCTCAGCCTCTGCCCATTGTCCAGTCTCTGTTCATTTTCCAGGCTCCCAGCACAAAGGAAAATGGCATTAGCCATTTCCGCTGCTCCGTAAATCCCTGGCAACACAAAACCAACATGGAGAGTAAGGAGACATCTGCTTCCATCAACCGTCTTTTTTCCTTCCCTAGCTTGAAAAATGCTCCACTGCACCCCTCAGAGAGAAAAACAGCATTGCAAACGTATTGAAACAAGCTGTCATGGCCCTAAAATTTCCTTTTACGAGCAAAGGAAATTCCACTACTCCAGACTGACAACCACAGCACTTCTGAGAAACCTCTGTAAATCTTGACTGAGCACAAGCATGTTGCTTTAGCCAGGTTTATTACTAGGAAATACTGGGGAAAATGTGATGAGAAAGCCCATTCTCGGGAACTCCAAACCAAAAGCGAGATTGAAACTGCAGAAATTTTCCCTTCAGTGAACCAAAGCCTTAAAACCTTCTAATGGTTTGCTCATCGTTACACAAATGCCTCTACATAAATCACTCAAGTATAATAAGGCAATAAAATTTAATTCATGCACAAATATCTGGCAATCAGCTATGCTGGAAATAAAATTCAGAGCACAAAATAGGAGCTTTGGAGGGTTTCCTGAAGCATGATTTAGGCAATTTTTGTCAGAATAAGACATGATCTCTAGAAATCAGCAATCATTTTCCTGTTTTGATATTATCCTGTTTTGCCACGATTCAGAACCATGGCAGTGCTGGAACTGAGGTTTCCCTCTGGCAGACACTGTCAGGGCTGAAGGGACTGATGAGCTTCCCTGCAAAAACCTTCTGGTTCTACAGTTTGGTTTATGTTAGTAATCAAATAGAAATAATATTTACTGAAGATTTTAAAACTACTTGTAAAAATATACTTGGCATCACAATTTGAAACTTGGCATATGATGGGCAACCATAAGAACTACCCAAAAAGCATTCTCCTTCTTTTCTCAAATTTTATATACAAATAAACAGAGGCTCTCAAAGTTATTTGTTTGTATTAAAAGAATTGACTTCATATTTTCAAGCATATTTTTTGCACTTGTGTAATTCTCAAATGGGATGAATCCAAGTAAAATACCATACAGCTCATATCAATGGCTTTTATTAGAGAGGTTAAAAGTAGCTAAAATTCAGTTAAAAATAGACTATGTCAAGCCATTTCTTTTTCCAGATGGAGCAAAAAAACATATTTGAGATCCTTACCAGCTACATATTGCTTTAATGCTTTAAAGGAGGTGTAACACCCCTAGCCCATGGAATTTACCAATTGCATACAGATATTAACTCTCATTTATACCAGAGATATGAGGAAAAGAAAGCACCAAAAGCATGGAAGATGACCCCTAAGTTTGATTCAGCTTGTGTTGACTGAAGTCCTGCCTAGGCCCTTTCATCCCTTCGTTTTAGTATTGAGCCACTGACTCAGAAGGAAGAAGGTCAAGTGGCTTGTTTTCTTTAAGCCACAAAAATTTAGGAAGATGCACAATATATATTCTGTGCAAGGTTACTCCTCCTCTCTCTGGAGCCGTCTATTTTATCCCACTGCTCAGCCAACTCAGCATCACCTCTAAATGGGTGCCCTGCCATGACACACTCAATTAGAGAGCTGAGGATTGAGGTCCTCTGAGGAGGTACAGACCTCAGGGATTCTCAGGATTTTAAGGAACCAACTACTTAAAATGCTCACTTCAAAGGTCATCTAGTCCTTTTTCCTCTCCCCATTCTTGCCTCACTTCCTCTGCACCTTGACACAAGGAATGATGTGAGGGAAACAGTGAAACTTCTTGAACTTTCCTACTCTTGGACTCTTAAGCAGATTTTCCTTGGAAAGAGAAACCTGCCCCAATACCCAGAGACTGAAAGAAGGAAAAATAAAGTCAAGTGAAGTACATAGGGTTTTTCCAAAAAAGCTCAGAGGGGATTCTGGCATGAGACAATAGTCTGGAAAGAATCAGAGAATATAGTAGAAAGAATGTCTGAAGGACCTCCTGAGATGAAGCCAAGAAAGGCAATTTTTTGATTCCTGTCCAGAAATATTACCCTTTTCAGGAACTGAGGTCTGGGGAATTTTTAAAACTGTTAACTATATCCTTTTAGGTAGCCACTGAGCCAAAGAATGGAGTAGATAGAAGAATTAATATGAATGACTCAGATTCCACATAAATGCAGATTAGCAGCAGTTTGGGCATCATGAGCTTTGGCCTATTTCCTCCTTTTTTCTCTCTTTCTATTGTTTTTGTGTTTTTGTTTTTTTTCCTTGAGGCTTCAACTTGTGTAAGATATAGACAAACAATAAACTTTGGTCCCCATACAGACCAACCGGATGAAAATAGTTTATGGGAGTTCAAGTATGATAAGCTCATGATGCCTTGTGGATTTAAAAGCCTTCTGCCCCTGAGCTCTGTGACTCACTCATCTTCAGAAGCCAAGTAAGTTTTCCCAAGTAATTCAGGAGCTGACTGGCTCAGACCCATGGCACTGCTAGGGAAGCATGGAACTGCTATGAATGTTCAAAATCTCCTCCTGGTTTTGAGATAATGCAGCATAAAATAAGTCTCCCTTGAACAGATTCAGACCTCCTGCCAGACACCACTCACAGTGTGCACACAGACAGTTCCTGATGGGTAGCAATTTGTTAAATTGCCATAATTCTGGATGGATTAAGGGCAAAGGTCTCACATATTACAGCTACAGAAATAAGTCTCATCTTTTGATTGGAAATTCTACTGCGATTTCAGTAAAGCAAGGTTGGACACAACAGCTACAGCAACATGACCACTATTGCCATTCCATGCCTTTTGCTTTGATATTGTTCTGCCTGAAATTTTTCTCCCTTATCCACCTGCAAAAAATCATGCAATGGCACTTGTACAATATCATTCCTCACAATGGGATGCAGTGGGAAAATGCTGCTGCTCTCTTGTATTTCCCCCATCTCTACAGTTTCTACATCCTTTCTGTCTTTTGGGTTTCTTAAAAAACACTGTCACCCCATGAAATCCATGAAATTACAAATTTAATCACATATCTGTGGTTGGTTGGCAAGAATGTTGTACAAGTCTCCTGTATGTACAAAAGTTCACTAAGACTCTTAGGTTTTGCAGCTCTCTTTCCATATTAATGTGTTTTTAAGGATAGTATGATTAAATATCTTAGCAAAATACACATTCATCCATGCATTTACCACAAAAACAATTTTTAAAAGTATTTTAAGCAGGCTTTGGAATAGTATTTTCCATAGCTAGAAGGCTCCTTGAAAAATATGATTAATTTTTGAAGTGGCAGACATTCAGGTTTTGTCTTATTCAAAGGACTAGAAGTTGTGGCACAGACTTCAGTGTTGACAGTGTCATATCTTGTGTGTAGATCTCCCTAGTTAAAAAATTATGTTGGATCATCATTCTCTGCTAATCCAGGCTGGTTTTCTTACAAAGAAACAAAGTTTCCTTAGACCATGCTTCTGCTTTGATCTTTTATCTCTGCTTAATTAAGAACTCTGATTCATTTTTACCTTGCCAGAATATCTTGTATCCCAGATTCATTTTCCCTTGGTGAGATTAAAAAAGGTGACTCTTGGCTGCTTTCCACTTTTACCTTTTCATAGCTGGTCCAACAAAAGTGGCTCACGCTTTCCTTCTTATTAATTTTTAGACTTTTGTATTAGTCCTTGTGCCCAAAGGCTGTAGCCTTTCTGTCCTCCTTGCTTCAATCCTCGTAATGTTACCAAAAAAGACATTTACTTCCTGCATGTAGTAAACTCTAATTAAAACACCTTAGGGTTTTTTTTTTTTGTTTTTTTTTTTTATTCTATTTCCCCTGCAGCATGTAGTAGCACTATGCTTGGATAGGATTTTTTGCAATGGATACCTTTGGCCTCATTAAATAATTACAAAATAAAACAGAAGGGGTTGGTTCCAATCATTATATGGGAGATAAACAGTTTTTAAAACGTGGCCTAATTAAATAATTACTCAATAGACCAAAACAACTCTGATCTGTCATGTAGCTAATGCGCAGTTTTCAAAAAACTATCTAATTAAAGTAATTACCCAATAGAGCTGATGGTTCTAAATGAGCCACTACTTTTTTTGGGTACTTGGTGCCCAGATTAAAACAATCTGATTGTATCATTTCTTTAGGAAGGTTTATATGTATCACTCAAGAACATATTAGGATCTTCCACTTCTATTACTTTTCAGCTTTTTAAAGATTCTGCATTGATCACAGACTTCTGTGATCCCTAGGTGCACAGTGAGGGGGTGCTTCATTTCCAGATTAGAATCTGGGATGCCTCTTCAGCAGCAGTGTGTTCCTTTATTTCCTGTTAGCTATACTTTCACTTAGAAAAGGGGTATCAGAGAGAACCCTTTGTAAATGCAGGCTCTTTGTATGACACCTACTTATCCTCCCCTGGCATCAATATAAAGATTTGGGGTGCCAGTGTGACATGTTCCAACTGACTGGTTGATTCTGATCACTGATGTGTTTTAGCAGCAAAGCCTTCCTAATACAAAAGCATTTTATACTAATAAAGTTGTGCTTTGCTTGGAATCATTTAACCTCGCTGCTCTCCTTCTCCCTCCCCCCACACTCCTCAGAATAAAAGGAAGCCTCAGCAAAAGCTCAGTTTTGCCAATATGACTGTGCTTACACCAGCGATTTCACCAGCACTGTTCTGTCAATCACACATCACATTTTACCACCCTCCTCATCAACAGAGCTGCTCCAGCAAAATTTTGTATTACAGATCTGACCTGAGGCTCATTAAAGTGGCCAAGGGTCATAGGCTATAAAGGCACACAGACATGTTTGGAAAACAGCAGCTTCCTATCTTCTCTTTAGTTTAATTGGTTTTGAACTTAAATGGAAGCTGACATTTTTTCAAATTTTGACCAAAAATAATTTCCATGGCTACTTTTGACTGGTTCATTTTTCTAGTCATAGAAATCTGTTATCTTTTCAGCTGTACTTTGGAAACTCAGATATTTTAACATCCTCATCATAGGCCTATGCCTGGAGAGGTTTGAAGGAGTATCCAAAAGGAAGAGGATCAAGAAAATGGGGCAAATTTTTGTAAAAACTGGAAGGAGACCAATACAAGGCTACTGGAAAGAGATGGAGGAGTAAAAAGTTCCCAAAAAACAAAAGTGACCTCACTAGACTAATTCTGAATTGCCAGAAGACCTTTTTGACTTGGTGGCAGGCATAGCAGCTTGCCAACTTCAAGAACAGTCTTTTATTAAGGAATTTATAGAAAGCTTTGGATATTTAATTTTAGTAATCCAAGTGTGAATATATTGTAATTATTTTTAGAAACATTCTTAACCTTCTGTGACTCTCTGCACTGGTAACTGTCATTAAATGGTGTTTGTTACTCACTGTTCTCTTCTCCATACCATAATTAAGCCTGTAGCACATATCTGTTCTTGTGTTGGCCTAACTGACTCCAAAATTTCACAGGCATCATGTGAACTAACTGAGGTCCTCTAGCAATGACAGTGAGAGCCCCAGCCCTCCATAGTGTGACAGCTTTACTGCTTGTAACAGTGAAAACAACCAAAGAGCAGAAAACACACGTGTGTGCAGGGGAGCTTTGACTTGGAACAGGGTGAAGAGAGTGCTGAAGAGTCAGCAGAGAGATGAGAGCTCTGAACCTAGATAAAAACCAGGTCTATTAGAACAGTAAGACTATTTTCAGGATTTTCCCTTGTTTGAGATTAACCAAAGTGACAATATGCCAAAAGAAACAGTTTTGTTTTAGTCTGGAAAAGAACACATTCGTTAATAATGCACAGCTTATCCTTGTTTTTACAGTAACTGCAGCTGAGTAACTGAGATGATAAAATTCCAGTGCAGAGACTTTAAAATGTTTCTATTTCATAGATACAAAAAGATTATAAATATGATCTCATTTGCTTTAGAAAGACCTTTTATTTTCTTTTGTGAAATCTCTGTGGCAAATATAGCAACAATCCAGATTTTTCAATGAGAGTATTGATCCTGAAATTTCTTGAAAAATTAACTTTTCCCTCTTTAGCCGTATCAGTCATTCAAAAATTTTCATAGGAGGGGATCTTTGACATACGTGATGAGACAGACTTTGATTCTTGGGGACAGCATATTTGGTTATAGTTGTCTTTGTTCTATGAATAAAGTCCTCCTATGTGTTCTTTGTGGACACAAGGAAGGGAGCTTATTAAATATAGGGTCAGGACATGCTTTTGAGGTGTGCAAAGATGTAATCATTTTCTTCTGCTGCTAAAGGGCAAGCAGAGTGGCACAGCCTTCATATCTTCTGTCTGTTAAACTAAGAATGGAATGAACAGTCCCATTCCACAATTTTCTTGTATTGTAGTTGAAAGCATAATACTCTTCTTTCAGCATTGAGAAAAATCCTGAAATAATTTCTTTGTTGCTATTCTTTAGTGATTATTGCTGGGGGAGAGAAGGGGAGGGGAAGGGGTGCTGGAACTGATAAATTTTAGAAAACTTAAATTACAGCACTACATGATAAAATGAGAGACTTAGGATTAAACACAGTTTAAATAAAAAGTTTTCAATTTTATATCAAATAAATTTTTTGTTTGCTTTTAGAACAGCTCAGTGACCAGATCTGGGGTTCAGTTCTGACTGCATTATGTGACTGGGCAGATTTACATCCTTTTTCCTGTTTGAAGCAATGTACTTTGTTTAGGAACACTTAGGCTGTAGAACTAACTGCTGTAGGATTCTGGTGATGTCAGGCGTACAAACAGGTTGAAAGAGAAATTAGGACAAGGGGTAATGGCTTCAAAATGAAAGACAATAAATTTAGATTGGATATAAAGAAGAAATTCTCCACTGTGAGGTAGTGAGGCACTGGAACACGTGGCCTAGAGAAGTTGTGGATGCCCCCAGTTGTGGAAGGCCAGGTTAGAGTGGGCTTTGAACCATCTGTCTGGTGGATGGTGTCCTTGCCCATGGATCTATATGACCTTTAAGGTCCCTTGCAACCCAAGGCATTCCACAAATCTATGATTCTAATCAAATTCATGGAGGATGGTCTCATTACTGCCAATCAACCACACACTCCAAACCCAGCCTTTGCCTCAGAGGATCTCTGCATTACTGATTAGCCAAAGATGAGCAGTGTGACTTTGAGAGACGGGCTGTACTTGCCCTCATTCTTAGAGTGCAGTTTCACAGCAGCTCAAGATGATGTAAGTGCTGCACTTCCTCCTGCCCTGGGCATGTAATTCCAGCCTCATTCCTTTATCCAGCTGGCCCAGGAAACAGTTTCAATTGAAAACTAAGTGATGCCAGCCAAGTCAGCTTCCTGATCTCATCATATGAGCATAGTTGTTTAATCATTATTTTTTTCCCTGTAATCTTCTGCCACTGACAGATTTACAGTGGTTTACAAAGCTCTACAAACCTCTGGTCAACCCCAGTACAGAGAGTTTAATGCTACATTCCTCTGAGCCATCCAGTTCTTACCCATGTTCTCCAGTGATGGGAATTTGGGCAGGAAGCTGTGCTGGCTGAACTGTTGATTTTGTGAGAACTTCCTGCAGTGAAAAAACTAATTCATACTTGTGCAGGATGAGTCAATTATTGTATTCCTCTGTCGAGGTAACAGGCAGCTTGAATAGTGTGCTCCTACTGAGCTGCAGCAGTGCAGTCAGAGCTGGTGATCCCTCCGTGGCAGTTGTGCTATCACTGCTCTTCAGAAATAACCCCCTGTATGGGCTCTGAAGATCTCCTGACCTTTATCAGCATTTGGTTTGTCTTAAACTTCACCAGAGATTTTTTTTCTACCAGCAACTGTTCTACACCACCTATACCACTTCTCTTCAAAGGTGCTGTTAAATTAATCCTTAATTTTACAAGCCAATCAGCTCAGTGTGTGGTAAGGTAACAAGAAGACAAGAGCTCTTGGCATGTGCCTGCGTGCAGCTGTGTAACCTTTCCCACCCTGCAACACTTATCTGACTTCAAGAGGAAGGCATCAAAAGTGCAGCATTGTGAATTATTCTCACAGCATACGGGTCTGGCTGTGCAATGTTTTAACCCCCCCTCTGGTTCAAGTGCCACACATATTTTCTGTTGCATACATTCAGTGCTGAACTCCAGTGAGAATGGCAGCAGTGTCCTGAACCAACAAAAGCACTTATTCACATTACCTTTCAGATGGCCACTATTCCCACTGAAGTCAATAGGGACACAAGGGTTAACTGTTTAAATTTAAACAGATGCCTCAGAGCTTCTTGACTTGAGAACAAAAATTAAATCCTGGGGCTGTTAAGTAAAACTCCTTCACTCTGGTTTTGGATTCTCTGATGAGTGAGAATTCTCAAAGGGGGGTGTCTGTAGAGGAAACCAAGAATTAGCAGTGAAATTACAATAATATTAAGCTAGTTATTACAGTCAGGGAAAGGAAGAAAGAAAAAAAATACGCCTTCTAAAACACACACAATATTTCATATTCAAGATTATTTGAAGTTTATCTTGAAATATTGAAGTTCTATTTCATGTTATTATTTTTGTCATAATCATAAGAAATATTTTTCTTATTAAACCCTACAAAATTTTAAAGGAAGGAAATACAAAGAAAAGAGGATTTAGAAAACATTAAGTAATTCATAATTGAAAATCCTATTTCATCCTGGAATTTAAAATGTTTTCCATTTGACCTGAAACTTAAAACTAAATTTGAATTTCTGTTGCAGAGTTATATCATCTTGACCAGAAAGAAGTAGCAGCAGTATTAGTAATTTCTTTTTTGAATATTCATTTTAAATTACAGTCCTTCTACTGAAACAAAAATGCAGTGCTCTAGATCCTCCTGCTGAGTGATGGAGAGGAGGAGGATAGTAAGGGAAAGTAGCTTTTGGTGGATTCTCTCTTGTGAGGTTTTTATTCTAGCTAGCATGGAGGAATGTACATTTTCAGCCCTTTTAGCTCCTTTTTTGGATGACAGCTGTTTGTCCTACCTGAAGATATACTCGAGTTAGAGGAACAGAAAAAGAACCCCAGTGGTTGCCTGACTTTGTTTCTATTGTCATATTTGTTGATGTTATCTTGGTTTATGTGGGTCAGAAGGCAGCCACCCTTGGCTCTCTTGCTGCTGCTGTCACTTACAGCTCTGAACAGTGGCCCCACCGTGTTACCAAGTTAGAACAAAGGCACTTTTCACCCATTTATCACACAGACAGCTGAATACACATGGTGTAAAACATTACAGAACCAACCTCCAAATCCTTCTGCTTAATAGCATTGTATTCCAGCACCAATTGTTCTCCAGACAAAGAGGTGCCATAGGGCACCAGAGGGAAACATATCATTTCAGAGTGTAACATATCATAGAGAGCAGTGGTGAAAGATGTCCTTGCCCATGGCAGTGGGGTTGAACTAGGCAATCTTTAAAGGTACTTGCCAACACAAACCATTCTATAACATAATCCTCACAACTGTGGTTGTAGGAGAGTTTTGTTGTGTTTTATAGTTAAGTGACATTATTTTAGAATAGCAAATAAAACAGACAAACAAAACAATCAGCTGTGTCAGAATTACACAGGCAAGATTTTCTAACAGTGGGGGCTGAGACTTCAAGGTCACTGCTGGGATTTTGAAAAGCTGATATAAAGGCTGGGGCAATGAGTTGTCTCAGTGGGACAGGGAAATAGTACAAGGAAGGAAATGAGTCTTTGAAGGGACCTCTTATTTTCCCTTATGAAAAGCTTTGCCCCCTTTGACTTTGTCAAGTGTACTCAAAGCACCAAGAACGTGAGACAAAATGCTGGACATGCTGGACTCAACAGCAAAGCTGCTGTTGTCTTGTACAGGCCGTGATTTCAAACAGAAGCAGAGCATGAAACCCACCTTGGAGCTATTTGAAAGAACCTGAATCTCCTTTCAGAGAATCCTCCTTTTACACTGAGTAATCAAAACTAGAGGCTTTAGAGTGGCTCAATAAAATTGTAAATAACCATCACCATAAATATCCACATAGCAAATCTGTAAATGAGTAAAACACCACATTCTAAATAATAGTACCCTCGTTTTCAGTATTAACTGCCAGCCATCCTGGCTTTATCTTAGAGCAAAATACTGTAGCACTGAATTCTAATGAAATATTTTCATCTACAGCTACTGTTTTAAGTGTTGCTATCATTTTTGTTGCTGCTATTATTAACTATTATCATTATTTGCTTTCTCTATTTATTAGTTATTTTTTTAGCTCTGTAGCTGTCTGATTTTTCACATCAAATAGTAGTCTAGTGATGTACATAATCAAAACTGATTTAAAAATAATATTCTATGGAATCTGAACAATGAGTAATCTCTCATAGGAGATGATGGATGAATAGTTCAATACCTGGCATGTGCTGCTATTTCAAGTTCTTAAATCTTTTTTTTAAATTCTCTAGTCAAAAAGTTTGTTTTAAATACATGTATTTAATTTATATAATATACACTCAAATTTTAACTTGGAGAGGAGGAAGGGGGAGTGATTCCCTCTAGTCCAGAGATGTCTAGAGTGACTTATCCAAAACACTGCAATTTTTGATCTCCAGCTCCAAAAAGAACAACTAAAGAAAATAATTTTCAGAATCAAAATCTGTCTGGATGTTTCGCTATTCCTTCAGGATACAGATTATTGAGTTCAAGGAAATCATATGCTGAATAAGCAGTCACATATGCAAAGCAGGATTTATCTGACAGGAAAGACACACCCTGCCAATCTGTGGTGACTTAAAGTCATTATTTGGGATTCCCAGCAGGAGATAAAGCTTTGTACTGAACAAGGCACAAACTCAGCCTAAGGTGTCTTTCTCATTTCTCACACAGCAGCCAAATCACCAGGTTTTCAGGGTGTGGGTGAGTCTTTTTATCTGCCTTGCTCTTTCCTAACCCTTCCCAATCCTTTAATTTCTTCAAAACTGTTGTGTTACTGCGGGAAGTTCCCATTACAATAAAGTGGAATTTCCCAAGGAGTGAAATTCCATCATTAGAAAATTCCCAATTATTTCTGCTATTATTTCTCTTTAAATTAGCTCCTTAAGCGCTGCTGGGTGAGGATTCCTAGCTCTCTATATCAATGAAAAACAGCTGTATCTCCTGGGAACTTTAAAAGGCATTTGTCAGGGGAAAAAGAAGAGCCCTAAGGTGCTGCAACCACTAATTGTAGTTCTGGAACTGGTGATAACACTCATAAAATTACATGTTTTTAAGAGATTTTCAGATACATGTTTCTTATAGTACCTAAGTTATCCAATCAGGAGAGCAAAACAACAGTATATTACTTAGGTCACCATTGGATCATGTTGTGGCTTTTCAATAAGAATACAAAAATGAAGTAAGAGCTTATGAGCATTTCTAAATAACAAACAAACCCATAAAAATCTGAAATTTAAATGGATTTTTAGATCTTTTGCAAGCAGAAAAAGGAGTGAAATAAATCAGATACATTATTCAGCACAAAGTAATCTCCCAAGTCCTCTTTGTTCCTCTTTTTTCTTTATCTAGCAAACTACAGAACCAGACATTGCTTTCTGGGGATTTCATTACCATGTGGAAGACATATTGTAAGAAAGCTTGTCCACTAGGGAAGCATTATCTTTTACTGGCAATCTGTGAGTTCTACTGAAAAATGACCTTTTACTATCAAAATATTAATGTCTTTATCTCAAGAAAGAATTTAAAATCTAAACCTTGCATGAAAATGGGATATCATTTTTCTTTGCACTCCATGGATATGGATGCTTCATAATGTCTGTATAATTCTCTGTTTTACATGCACCTGGAGCCATATTATATGATAACTAGGAGTTATTATATTTCATAAAGCTATGGTAGTGTTCCCATCATGGGGAATGAAAGCTGTAGACTACACATATTTGTATCCTGTACATAAAATTCTGGGGTTTCTCGGACAGACAGACAGTGGATAGTGGGCAGCAAGAATTAGTATGTGTGAACCTGGATGTGAAACAACAGAGGACCACTGAGTTTAGGGGTTTACTGTTTGACATCACTGTCATTCTCCTGATTCTAAAAGAAAAGCAGAGTGAGCAGTGATGTTTTCTTTGTGTGCTCATGCCATCACAGCTCTGACATCACTTCACTCACGACTTTGCAGCACCTACATTGTTTCATTCCAGGGAAAGAAGTGCATAAGTCCCACATATCCCTGTGGAGAATGTACTACACTGCTGGTTGTCTGTGCCCCTGAGTCCTGGGGCATCATTCCACCCAGAGGGAAATAGGTGATGGGGAAAGAAAGAATGAGAAGGGCAGTCCCAAAGCACAGGTCCAAACCTGAAGCCCAAATGTTTATATTGGTTCTTGATTCATAGATTTAAGCTTGGTCTCCATTTTTTTGTAGTTGGCCACAAGGGGGAAAATAATTATATATGAAAGAAATGCTGAGATTATAGAAAATGGAAAGATGAAGTTACATTACATGCATGTGAGAAGTAACATACAATCCTTTTATACAGATAAGAAATGAATTGGTTGGTCTATTTGGGATAGATTATTTTGTGCAGAATTTCTTTGAACCTAGCCCTTGAACAACAAGTTAGTAGTGAGACTGTTACTTCCCCCTGTTGTCATAGTAATCCAATGCTATTGAGTAGTCAGGAAAAGACAAATTAATTTAAAAATATTTACATGGAATACTAAGGTTATCAATAAACATTTAAAAATGTTCCAGCTGAATCACTTTCCTTAGGACACAGTAGATAAACCTTAACTCATGAACCAAGGACAAGCTCTGCAATTCTTGCATGATTAAGATAATGAAATGACTTGATAACATCAGAAGGGACAGTCCATTTCCCCTTACCACCAACCTGAAACTGATGTTTCTGCCTTTGATTCAAATCTAGTACTCAGTGAGCTGACTTAACAAACAAGCAGAAAAATTAATCCAAAAAGAAGTTGGTAACATTATTTTGGTTTGATTTTATTAGCTCCTGTAAGAAAAGCATATGCTATAATTATATCATGCACTTCAGTTCTACTGATATCCACAGGAATTCAAGAGCATGCACAACATTCAACAGAAGCTTTCTTTCATGAGACCAACAGTTCATCATAAGGAATAAACAGAATTCAGAAACTGGAGCCTCTTCTCAGATGTGCTGACAACAGAGGGCTTAAAATGGGTCTATGTTTCTTTGCTCCCTCTCTCTGAAGATACCAGTTCACTTCTAGAGGGGAGCTACTCTTTTTAGTGGTGCTAAAATTTAGCTATGGTCCCATACCTAAAACAACACACAGACAAAATAAAACCTCAGGTAGAAACATCTAATGCTGCGTGGCTTAAAGTGACTGCTGTGACCAAAAATTCAGACAATAAAAGAAAGCACCATATTTTTAAGAATTTGCAAATAGCCTTATTACCTAAACCCATCAGTGTGGGAGTTAAAAAAACAGTATTAATATTAACATTCCTACAGCAACACTCTGCAGCATAGAGATTTTAGGTCAGCTTCATTTTAGAAGGATAAATAATGAATTGAAGTGCCAAATCATTTTGTGGACACATCCTGTAATGCAAATGCCTCTTAAAGGCAAAAGAAAGACTCATGCTTAGAAATAACACAGAAAAATCTGTCTCTGATGAGCCCTCAGTAACTACATTGCAATTTATAATAGATTTCTTCCCTCATCTACTTCCATGAAAACTTGGGCTTTTTTCTAGAACCTTCCAGTAAGGGGTCTAATTTCATGGTAGAAATAAAGGTATTAATGTCTTTATTGTATTGCCAGCCTTTTTTACCAAAAGGTAGAAAAACGGATTTTGGCCATTGAATTCAGTCACCAAATTCATGGTCCAGGACTGTGGTATAAAGTTCAGTGTTGAGGTGTGAACTGAAAAGATTAGATCTCAATATATATGTTACTTCACTGTCTTATTTCTAGGAAAAAAAAAAAAAAAAAGAAAAGAAAAGAAAAAAAAAAACCCAAACCAAACCAAACCAAACAAACAAACAAACAAACAAAAAAAAAAAAAAACCAAAAAAAAAAAAAAAAAAAAAAAAAACCACCAAAAACTAAAAAAACCCATTCATAAAAGAGAGAACTTTAAAATCTTAAATTAACAAAAATGTTAGTCTTTTGCTACCAGAGCTTCAAGTTATTTTGTCTCCAGATCCTAAGCCCCTCTGTTAGGATTCACTGGGACTATTTAGAGAGACAGGTTCAAGTGCATAAGCAAATTTCTTTTTTCAGACCTCAGTTTGACTAATTAATCAAATTGCATTATTTCAAGAGGTTTTTACAAGTTGGATTTAGGGTGAGGTTTATGTTCTATTTAACCTGTGTTTTAAATGAAGTACTGTGAACTTTCACTATCTACAACTTAGTCTTATACGTGATATCAGATCAAAATAAACTAAAATAATTGGTCATTAGCATCCTTTTCTCTATTTTCATAAATTTGCAGGAGCAAATAGTTTGAGTTTTAAGGATATTCGGCAATTCTGTTCACCTTCACTTCCCAGAGTGTTGGACATAACAAAACAGCAATCATAATGGAGGGAAGAAGTACAAACCACAAGTGGCAATCCCTGATCTATTGCAAAATATAATTCCATACAGAATAAAAACCTCTTCAAAAGAGGAGGTAGATGCATTTGATTTTTTTTCCATAAAATTTTACAAAAGGTTGGCATTTTCCTTTGGTTTGATTTTTTTTTTTTCATAAAAGCTCATTTCCCAGAGCTGAAAACTGAACTTTGAGCTTTTCCACTCTTTGCTGAAAGATTTTTAGCTTAAGATAATGAGGGGTTAAATTTAACATCCCTTGAACTGCCAGAGATCATGAGTAATGCTTCTGAAATTAATGCATTTCCTCTACTTTCAGATGCTAGATGACAATCTTGGCAAATATCCTACACAATATTCACTAAGGGGTAGCAAAATTCTCTCCACAAAATATATGATTCTCTACTAAATTATAAAATGAAGGTGTCTTCAGAACTCAGGATTTATTGGCCTATGAGCTGTGGTCAGCTAGGCCCATACATCTAATGACTGCCTTATCCCATGACTCTCAAAGAGGTCTTATTCTGGAGTGTGTGGGGAATGGATTTATCCCAATAAAATAACCAATATGCGTGTAGGAAGACTTACTCCACTGTAGGAAGACTGAACTGTTTGATTAAGTCAACTACACAAGTGGAAAGGAAAAATAATTTTAAGTAGCTGCTGAATAAGGACATAGATAAATTTGTGAACTAATCTCCTCATGTCAGTAAGTCTTTTCATCTATACCAGAAGGTGTTTCTTTACATAAAATCAGGAAGAGGAGAAATTTCTAAACTCTGCAATGTGAAGTGTGGTAGAGAATTCTCACTTGAGTAATACTATTGTCTGAATTGATAATTTATAGAGCATTTGGTAAAGTTTGAGCACATGATCATTAATTTTCTCCAATAGTAAGCAAAAACATTAAGTACCTAGAATTTGCTGACTTCCTGAATGATCTGCATGATTTCTTTAAAAATCATGTCTAATTACTATACATCAGTTAATCTCACTGAGTCATTCCATTTCAGAGCCTTGCCCTGAATTAACAGGAGTTTGGGTACAATTAATGGAAATTGTAGCCCCTTCTAACACCAGGAGGAAAGATTTTTTTTTCCTTACAATCAAATCAAATTCTTGACTTAATTTACTTGAGTTTTTTGAGACATGCAAAGTCACTGAAACTCCACTGACTCAGATGAACTACTAGACTAATTGCATTCAGTCACAAGAACACAAATGCCCTGATCTGATGTTTGCACAAGGAGGGTCATGTGTCTTATATGATTCAGTAAAACACAAGTAGCATCAGCTGGTGTCCAGAAGTCAGCTTCTTCACGTGATTATAATTAGGAGCAATGAGTGCAGTGAATTCACAAGTAACTTCTCAGTTTCAGGAAAAGCAGAATAAGATGATAAATTTGATTAATAAATTGTGTCATTTACTGCACGGTTCCATTTCTCAGTCTCCAAAGACTATTTTATAATTGAGAGTCATCTGACAGCTACAATCTGCATCACAATGTTGTTTTCACACATGAGACAACACTGATTACCAGAACACATCCAACACATTGTAACAAGAACAAACAATGTGGCTCCAGACATTCAACCCCTTTACACCATACACGCTCATGTATTTGTCTCACACAGACAAACATGACCCCTTCACACAAATCTTAATAACTTCTTCCAACATTTTTAAACATTATTTTTATTTAGCACTGCATCTTCAACAATATGTGAGCCTATTATATCGATGTGAGCAGCTATATTCATTGGGATGAGAATCAGGGGCTGGCAAATCAATGGCATTAGGCAGCTGACATGACACGGACCTGGGGGCCGATTTCTCACTTTACATTGCTGATTGAGTAGATCATGGAATCATCACAGAACAGATCAATGTTTTCCCACCAGAGGACAGCTGCTTTCACTGAATTACTAAACTACCACAGAATCGTCGCACATAAGTTATTTTGCAAATAGTCCAATGTGGTTCAGGAAATGGTTCTTCTACTATAGCAGCAAAGTCACAGCTTTTCTTTATAAAATGCAACTTGTTAATAAGTTATCATTTTTTAAAGTTATAATTGCAATTATCATTTGTATGGGTAATTCAAAGCCACTTAATTGAACTATGCAATACAAACAGTGTTAGGAAACAAGAAGTGAAATCTCTTGTCCTGTACTGAGCAGGCAGATTAAAGAAAGGAGAGCAAAAGTCATTTTCTTCCCCAAAACTATGGAGAAGTGCACAGGGAACTGTCCTTTTCCTGCTAATCAGCAAATACTGACAAGCATTTCCTCTTGGTCATGTGACCAGCATACAACAACAACCAAAAAAAAAAAGCTTTGTTCATATTTTTCAAATAGTTCTTCTTCTCTATTCTTGGAACAGGTTCTGAGTGTGTGATAAAATTATCAAATCCTCTTGATCACATTGAAGTACAGTTACCTCCTTACCTCATCACATGCTTATCCATTATGCCAATGTCCCTGAGGGACACAGGAACATGGCACACAGAAATGGAACCTGGCACACAGAGATGGATTAGTCACCAGGTTCCCTGCTATTGAAGGCAATCACATCAGACATACTTTTAAGTAAATTTATAAAGCTCTACTGTACAAAAAGAAAAAAATCTTGAAAAAATTGTTTTAGCATCTCATACTCCTTTAGGAAGGCCATTCTGAGACCTATCAACTGCTCTGATTTTTGAAGTAAACTGTGAGATTTTGAGATCATCTTTGGTACTGAAGCAAACCAGAATATGGAATTTGTGTCCAGCAGGAAACCAATGCAATAAGTCCAAGTACCACAGACATAAAGTGAGGAAAGAGGATTCAGACATCTGTTTTGGAAATGTCAAAACACACACAAAAAAAAAAAAAAAAAAAAAAAAGAAAGGTTGTTTTTGTTTATAAAAATGGAAGATTTCAAAGTTTTATAAGGCAAAACTGGAACGATCAGCTAAAAAGGGGATGTTTTCAAGATGAAATATGGCAGAAAAACAGGAATGTTAAAGTCAATCTTCCCCTGCAGTATATATCAGCATTAACAAAATTCTAATTAATATTTTATTTGTTAAAGACTAGAAGACATCAACCATTTTTGTGAAGGCGGAGATACAGAAAAGGCCATCTCTCCAATAACAGCAGGACTTGTTTGACAGGATGTGGATAACTGCATTGGAGATGCCTGGGAAGACCTCATATTCCTACTTTGTTATGACAGTATATTCACTAAAGGTTTTCCAAGAGCTACTTCTCTGCTCTAATCATAAAGCTGAGGGCTCGCTGAGCTGCAGATTTCTGTAGTAAAATAAAATTAACCCCATACTGATGCTTCAGTGATGCAATTATTAAATGTTGTGAGTGCATGTGCATAAATATTTCAAGTTGTAATATTTAAATGATTATTTAAATACTCAAATGGAAATATCATTACTATATTCACAGTATGATGTTTTATCTTTGGCTGTTATTTTAGTTGTGTTGTTTCATATGCTCTTAAAGAATCTTTAAAATAGAGATGACTGCTGGATTTTAACTCACAAATAGTGAGATCCCCTGGCAGTATAATTCCATTATTATGGAACTGCCAACATTATTATGTCATGATCCAGAAGCACATCCACATATTTATTTGTATGAATTTGATTAATTCCACTCATTTTCTCAGCTGTAGAGAACTTAGAACACATGTCAGGATTGTGAGATCACGGGCCATGGTCTTATGACAGCTGAATACTGAAGAACTTCATGGCACTGGTTTATTTTTCTTGTGCCCAGCAGCGTTCACTGGGTTCTTTTGTAGGCTCACCATCCCCACTGGAGAGTTGGGGAAACAGTGACCTTGTTCCACCCATTTTGGGGGAAAAGTATAGTTATTAAGAGCCACCTGAAGGCTGAGCTGAATGCCAGCTTGCTGCTGTGGCTGAGAAAGAGGATTACTGCCACTTACTGAGGTCGAGCAGCAACACAGAACAAAGAGTTGTGGTTAAATAACATCTTAAACTTCTTCAGTTAAGTAAACTAAAATCAATGCCTTAGACATCAGAGAATTTTTATTTGGTAGCATGACTTTGATGCTTTGTACTTACAAAGGAGTACTGTACAAGAGATTGTGTGCATTAATGAAAACATGCAATTTTTAATGCACAAATGAGGAGATTAATTTTAAAAAGTGAGGATAACGGCAAAATAAAAACATTTTATACTGAAATGGCTAAAAATATGTTGAGAAAGTATTTGAAAACTGCTCTGTACCCTGATGGCTTGGAAAAGGTAAACAAGACATTAAAAATGCAAATGAAGCAAAAAGATGTTCTTTATCCTAGTAGAACTAGTCGTGAAGGAGAAAAAGAGACAGTGGAGGGACTGGGTTACAATTATACCTTTCTAACATCTTTTTTTTTTTATACAGATGTGTCATTTCACTGTTTCATGGGACATTGCACTGGGGCTGCATGTGTGTTCAGATGAAAGGAGAAGATGTGATTGAGAGAAGCAAAGGAATTCCCTTTTTGGCGAGCTTCCCTCCTGAGCACAGCACTGCCTTCAGAGACCTATGCCTCCAAACCTATGCTTACATATAAAGATTGCTGTAAATGGAGAAGAAAAAGACACCACCCCCTCAAAGCAAATGAACAACAACAAAATACCTCCTTGAAAATCCTGTGCCTGACTGAAACTAGGGGAGCTATTTCATGCTGTATTACCACAATGATTAATTTTATTTTGAGACTTATAAACGGACTAATTGCTCTAATAAAAATTAAAAGGCCTTTGCCTACTAAAAAGATCATCTTACAAGCTGATATTTAGTGTTTTCAAGTGACTAATTTAATGGCAGTAACCTTAAAAGGGCCTGATTTGTCAAGCTGTCTCATCGCTGCTGCAGCTTGGGCTACAGCTGCTCGGATGAGAATTGCTCCTTCCTGTGAAACTAAAAGATCTTGTCTGCCAGATTCAAGAGGGACAGCTTATTTGAAAACTATGTCTGGCAGTTACAGCCTTAGTTTGAATGAACAGTTCCTCTTTCCTTGAGCCATTTTACTGCCGTTTCCAGTGTTTGTTTTGCCCTGCCATTTGTGCTGCTGTATAATTACTCAAAGTATAGGTGACCTCAATTGATGTTGATTTGTTGTTTTCTCTCCTGCTCAGTCTGACCCAGCACCCACTGAAGTCCAATGTTCTTCAGCTGCAGGAGCTGGATGTCAGTCCACACACTGCAATACAAATACTGACTAAACTCAAGTGCACATAAACAGCTGTACACTAATTCTTTCTAGTCCTCTCCTCTTAAAACAAGGGGTTTTCTCATGCTAAAGAACAGCCTAAACTGAAGAATAAGTTGCCAGTCCAGTTCTCTTCATGACAAAAGCACTGAATGATTCCCTTCCATGTAAATGTATTTTTAAAACACCTGGACACCTTCAGATAAACTTTTCCCAGTCAGCTGTTCTCTGGAGAGGGGCAGTCTCTGTCTTATAGAAGGTCTTTACCTTTAGCTGCTTAGCAGTGTGTGAGTCATGCAAGAAACATCCAGGATCCTTGAGCAAAGGAACCTTGATCCCCCTATGCAGATTAGGAAAACTAGATCCTGACTGGGGCAATTTACATGCTCTCGGCAGCAGAGGAAAACAAGCACATTCAGTCAGATGACAGGATTACATCAGATTCCATCTGCTGTGCCAAGGTGTTTTATCCAAATAAGTAGAAGATCCCAAGATACAGAATACACTAAAGCCTGACATCCCAGCCTTGTATTCTTATCTCTTTAAAATGCCTTATGGCCAATATCATATTTTATTCAGCACTATCACCTCTTCAATTTTTCATTTCAATCTCAAAGCTAACGTCTTGACTGAGGTTCCTTTTACTGATTAATATACAACAGTAAAATCCATTTTAAGGGCAACTGACACTGCTTTGGGGATTGTATATGACAGTAAAATCATGTCAGTGCCTGTTCTGAAGCTATGACTTCAGCCCCTGTGTAATCCAGCTGGCAAACATGCAGCCAAGCACTGGCTGGGATCACAATGCCCCCGAGGGCACCATCCCCAGTGCCTGCCCTCCTGGTGGGTGTGGGGTCACACCCAGCTGGCCTCCTCCAGCTTGTACTGGGACATGATGGGAGAGGGTTTGGCATTCTAGCTTTGGCAATGAGCTCATCATACCCCTGTGAGCTCGGGACACAGTTGGCTGGAAGTGTCAGGTGAAAGGCCCACATCTCTTTTGAAACTCGCTTTTTATGTCAGATGCACCTGGGCAGTGGAAAGGGACAATTTTCCTACAGTTCTGAGGGATCAGAGCCAAGCTGTGCGGAAAAAGGGAAAGAGTGAGGTTGGGAGGTATCCAAATGTGCCACTCGAGTACCAAATTTTTATGAGTGAGACAGGGATGCTGAGGATTAACTCTGTGTTATCTCCCAGCTCCCTTCTATAGCTGGCAGGAGAGAGGGCTGAGACCTGGCCCCTGCTTCAGTCATCTGTGACCATGGTACTGTCCTCTGAGGGCTGATTTCATCAAGGGGAGCTGCTTGATAAAGCATATCATGGTGTTACCAAGCCCTGGTATGAGTTACACATTTATCTAGTGCATTTTCAGAGCTTTTAAGGAAAGAGAAACCTTCATATTTTCTTCTAGGCTTTTAATGCAAATACATATGGCTTGTCTTTTTTTTTTCCCTGCCTGTTGTGATTAGGAAAATCCATTTGCAGCACTTCTAATTTTTACAAGGCTATCTTATGAGGTGCAATACAGAAGGAAAACCTGAAGTTGCTTTACTGGTCCGTACTCAGGTAAGCCAAGAATCCCCACACTGACTCATGAGATTTAAAGTACACTTTGAGAACTTTGGGGATTTCTTTCTGCTTTCTCAGCACTTTAGCTTCACAGCACTCACTTCCCTGAAATTTCCAGTAACAAAATCTACACAAATTTTAATATTTAACAAAGCTTAGGGTAATGTAATACATTGTATACAGGTGATTTTAAATCCAACCACCAGCTATTGTTATACAACAACTTTAGGAAATGTGGCTCAGCCGTGACAAAAGAAGTTTGAAATGTCATAGCAGTGCAGGAATTGAAAGTGGAACATGGGTAAAATCAATCTACTGTTCTATTCTTCTCTTCTTCTTTCTTGCAGTGCACAAATAAAAAAGAAGAAAAGCAGACACCCAGCCATCTCAGATATTAAGACTTCTGGGACACTAGTGTGGACAAAGAAGAATCAGATATAGTCACTTCAGGCTTTATGCAATTGCCAAGCAAGCTGCAGTGGCTACCAGGATTATCTTTCTCCAGGCAAGAATAGTGTAACATGTATGACACAGCTCTGCTTCAGAGCTTTGAGTATCATTATCCCCACAGACACCACAACAAATCAGAAAAAAAATCAGAAACTTATTAATTTGAGTCAGCTAAGTAAAGGAGTGACATAAGAGACTCTGCTTTTGTATGTATGCCACCGAGCAATCTTTATAAGTGGCATTTCCTGGATTGCTGACTTGGGTTCTGGCTGTATCACCCAGAGGTGAGAACACAACCTCCAGGAAATGGGGTGAAAATGGACTCTCCTCTAATGAGCTGTAGCCACACACTTCTGTAGTTTTCACTTAAGCAGTTTAACTGCAGTGAACGCAATTGCTGTGCCACACAGAGTAACCCTGAGAGAGGCGGGTCCCTGAAGTTTTAGAAAGGGAACCACACTGGAAAAGAGAAGTATCCTGGACAGCACTCTTCTGGAAGAGCTGTCTCTGTAGGTTACTTGGGAGACAGCTTCTGGCTAATATTCTGCCCAAGAGACAGAGCAATAACTCCGTCATATTTAGGGAAATGGACAGAACTGAAGTTCTTGAGCCTGCCTTCCCTCAGCTCTCTGAGAGAAAATCAGGTCTCCAGCCTTTTGTCCATGGCAATAGAGAGAATCATCTGATGCTGCACTAGCAAAACCATAGAGAAGTTGAATGAAAAGATCTGTCATCTTCTCAATAGCCAAGGCTGGCTCACTTATGTAAATTTTACACATCCCCTGGTAGTCCCCAACATCCTTGCTCAGCAGTTCCTGTCTGATTCAAACAGAGAGCATCTGCTGGGGAGAGTGATTTTTCTTCTGGTTGATAGGGGATCTCAGATGTCCCCAGTGTTGTACTTCCAAGATGACATCAGTTTTTCACACTCTGAACTGTCTGGTGATGGTTTCATGGATGTTCAGTGGAGCTTAGTTCTAAAATCACACTTTTTAAAATTTACCTAGATGGGGGTTAATCTATATATTTCTACTAGCACTAAAAGATAAATGCTCTTGTGACTCTACTTCTGTTTCCAACTTGTAAATGCACTCTTTAAAAGTAAATTCTCTCATATTACTCATTTGCATGACATTTATGCAGCCTCAATAACCACATAGATTTACACCTTATTTTTCAGGATGCAATGTCAAGTCAGACACAGAAAATAAACCTGACTTTCTAAGCCCATGTGTATGTGTCAGAATTGGACACTGATACTAGGACTGTCTTAAAAATAGGTTCTTCTAATTTGAAATTCAAAGATATGAACAATTTTAATTTCCATTTAATGGACTGTGGTAGGAATCAGGTCCAGCTTGTACTGTCAGCTTGAGTAGCTGACATTAAAAAAAAAAAAAAAAAAAAAAAAAAAAAAAAAAAAGCAGTTTTCTTTTGCAATTATAATTTCAATATTTTAATAATTTGAAATGTAGAGATTGACATTTTATGGATATCAGAAGATCAGGGTCATATACAACAAGTTTTTTAAGCCAAGTGTGGTTTCAGGTGAGACTGTTATTATTTCAATTAACAGATCTTCTGTTATGAAGAATATATTCTGGAGTATGTCATGTCATTCAAATAATTAGTTTCAATATTAGAGTAAAACAACAATAGCAATATTACTACTAATAAAAAACAGCAATTACTATAAATAATTTTTTGAACTAGACTGAATCTGACTTTCAGAAGCAAGTAAATATTGTTATTCTTTTTTCATATAGGTGAAATCTGAGACCAAGAAGTAAAGCTACATGATACAAGAAAGAGAGAAGTTAGAACTGGTATTTTAAGCTTCTTAAACTATTATCTCCTACTTCTGTAAAGACTTGATGGCTATGCGTGGCTGGATTTTCATTAAAATATGTATTTAAATGGCAAATTTAATACACCATAAAAAATTGTTAAATGTTGTTCACACCATTTTTCAATTAATATTTACATTTAGCTAAGCATAGCATAGCATAATGACTGTGAACTGAAGTTATGGCTCTGTAGTTTGTTTGTTTATGGCACACCACATGTTCCCATGGAAACAACCCACTGTAGCTATGGTAACAGGCACAGTGGTATAAACTGTGAAACCAAAAAGAGGAAGTTAGTAAGCTCAAGTTCTAAGAAGAACTTGTCAAAATGGAATACTTCCTGTAATGAAAATCTGTTATAATCCACTGGGCGATTGCCACAAATCCTTGTTTCAATCTTGGATCTGCTGGAGGATCCCAGATACTCAAATATGCAGCTCTGCTGGGGTTGTGAACACGGTCTGTGTGGGGTGAGCATGTTCTCTTACCTCAGGGGCTGCATTTATTTCAAGTCATCAACAGAGCTTATGCTCATCTGCCGGCAAAAATATCCTGCGAAGGGTTGGGATTTTCCTACATTGTACAAAAACCACACAAAATTACTGGGTGTTTTTTGCCTGTACTTTACTTGTTCATGAGAATTCTTTATGCCATTTAAAAAACAAACAGAGCTTTGCCACAGTAGAAGATATCTACATAATCCTATGCTAACATTTTTCAAAGTTGATTGGAGTCACCATCTGGAGATATTGATCTCTCTCCATTAAAGACAGGGAGGACTTAAGTTTGTAGGCTTTGGTAAACTAAATTTCACAACAGTGAAATGCTCAAAATAGCCTTTATAAATACCATCCTTCAAACATTCAAAACAAGTACACCACTTGAACAAAAATTGTGTGTATTTCTTCTTAAATTAAAAACCAGAACATTCCTTCATTAAATCTACTTCATGAATTTTTGCAGTTCAAAAATTCAAGGCTTTTTTTATTTTGAATTTCACTATAGATGCATCCTGATTATGAGCTCGTACTAGAAAATTGACCACAGAAGGAAGTTAAACAGGTGAAAATTTTGTGTAAATAAATATACATATAGATTTGGAAATATATTTGGTCAAAACTGACAAAAATAAATGTATTGGGAAAAAAATCATGCATTTGGTGTTTGCCACTCTGTCAGAGATCATTATTCAAAGTTTGGATCATTTCCTGTAGCATTGGCTCTGGTCCAGGAGGTGAAAATGCCCTACATAAGCTTTGGTCCATCAAGGATATGATACTGTGTTTTCAGATTTCCTCTCTAAATCTTTCTTCTTCAACAAGTATTTTTACCAATCTTAATCATAGCAGTAAATCTTGAACAATTTGCCTGATAAAAGTTAGTAGGTGTAAAAGCCCTGTCTCTGAATTCACCTTTTTTAAATGCAGAATCCTTCCAAAGAAGCAGAAGGTTTTTAACAGGAAACTCCAAGGAGAAGCTTGTATATATTTATTTAGCCCCATAAACTTTATGGACTCTTGCACGTTCTTACCAAATGAGATTGTGCCTCAGTGCACATTTGACCCATCCACACCTGGTGTGAGAACAAACTTGGATTTTAACTGGGTGGAGAACACATCCATAAAGCAATTACTCAGAAGTCTTACACAGCAGTTGCATAATTCCTTTTCTGTATCGCAAAGCAAGTGATGTGCAAGAGAAAGCAAAATTGTGCTTCATTTAAACATTGTGGTTAGGAGGCAGTAGATTATACCACAATTTTCTGTTCTACTGTGCCATTATACCACTATGAAATTATGGAATTCAAAATCCCCATGCTGGCAGAAACCTGGGGAAACAGAGTAAACACTCACGACCAGATGTTATTTCTGTTAATGATTTTCAAAATGCATTGCAAAATCTGAAATCCTTCAAAATACCATCTCTTTATTTTTCCATCAAGGCAAGGATTCCCAAGAAACCCAGCGGCAAAATGTTTTAATCAAAATAGTTAAGATTTCAGTGAAAAACATATTGTCTTTCAATTTTGCAATTAAAAATTGAACTTTTCAATGACATGCAGAAATTTACTTTTGAATATGTTCTGCTTTTTTTAGCTAAAAAGATTATGGCAGCTGTGCTACTCTGACCAATTCAGATTGGGTCTTAATTTAGCACTAAAAAATATTTTTACAGCATTTAAGCATTATTGGAGTAGCAATATAAGCTACTGTAACCTCTTGGCAGTTTCCTACAAACACATTGGAGCCATGGATTATATTCAATTTTTAGAATATCTCATTAATGACCTATAAGAACATATCAGTTAAGGTTGAAGGTCATGTTATATTGAGACGTATTTCCAAAATTCCAGAAGTAGTGTAAAAGGAAAAAATGTTCCAAAACACAATTTCCAATATGAGGCATATATCCTGATGATAGCAAGGCCAGAATTACTTGGGATTGTTAATGGAAAAATAAATTATGAAAGACTTTTCACTTTAAGGTGCCAGTTCTAAAACCTCACTGTTTTTTGTACTGCATTATGAGAGACTGTCCTCTTCTACATAAATTTGGGTCCTTGAGAGTTGGATGATTTCATCCTATGGATATTTGGGCTGATTGCTACACTAGTGGCTGAAAGCCCCCAGGGAAAGCACGTCTTGTCTCTGGGTATTTCTGGGTATCACACTAAATCTGGCTTACCATCTCTACCCCATCTCCTTGACTCAACCCACTTGTCACATCTAATCAGACTGTTCATGAAGCAACTGCTACTTTCTTACTCTATAAATATTTGGTGAATATTTTGGACAAGTGATACTCAGCTGACGATTTGTTTGCAAACTAATCATTCCAGCTATTCATCGCTCAGTCTTTGTTATTCACAGTTGTTCACCCAGGTCAAAGTCTTAAAGACATCTGAAAAATTGTGATAATTGTTTTTGGAGGAAGAGGACAGTTTGGATATTTTTATTTATTTATTTTAATTACCCACATCAAGGAATAATCAGAATAGTGAATATTTATTTTAAAAAATAGTAATTGCCTTTCTATATTTTCTGACCTCTGATCAAATAAACAAAAATATTAAGAGCAAACTAATGAATGGAATAGCCATTTTATGCACTCAGATCTCATTGGAACAAGATCTACTAATAAGTCTTGAAGGGAAAGAATTTTGTACCACTGTATAAATCATGAAGAAAGCGCTTTTGATCTTATTACAGGAAAATCATAATTGGAAAGCCAAAATAAAACAAAAAGGAAATAAAACCCCACAAAAAATATAACAAAAAAATATAACAAAAAATGCCGAGGCATTTTAATGAACAATCACTTGTTTATGTGTAGGTTTGTGGATGAAAAAAGTGGGAGAGGGGATGTTTCTGATGACTTCTGACACTAAATCCCAGAACACACATTTTTAAAGTGCATGGTCACATCTGTGATTTTAAAGATGACTCATTTTTCACTGGACCATGTCTGTTTTCATCTATTCACTCACAATGGATGTGGCCAAAGGAGGCAGCTTAAGGAGCTTCCCTTCCCTGCTGAGCCCAGGGACTGAGTGAGTGAGTTTGTGCTCCTACCCCAACACGGCTCTGCTCGAATCACTATTTTAGTCATTGATTGCAAGAGGTTTGGAGCACTTCACACAACCAGCTGGCATGTTTGTGCTTCTAAATAGCAACTCTTTGAATGGCCACAGCCTGAGCAATTGTTATAAATAATCATACATACAGAAGTCAGAACAAAATTATTCTTGCCTGCATTCATTTATCCCTAACAGTTAAATGGGACCAGACTAGAAGAATAGTTTTCCAATATCTAAATAACTAATATATCTAAATAACTGATACAGGAGACAAGGAGACAATTAAATATTTGTATTTCACATACTCCTAAAGTCCTAGCAATGGTAAAAACAATTGCTATTTTTCTATGCAAGAATACCTGTTCCAGTATATTTTAAAAAATACTCTTTCACTTCCTGTTTGGTGACAAAGACTCCTTGCTGTGGTCTGTGTTGTCTATGGCAGCCCTGAAAATGTTTGCTTCACTATGTTTTGAATGAAAATACAACATATTAGGAAATCATAGTAGAATTATCAAGAAGGCAATTCAGCAGTTAAATCTTTAAGATGTTTTTGAATAATTAACTTAATAATAAACCTACCAAAGGTGTTGCCCAGGAGGAAAACCATCATAAGTAGTAGAAAATTATTTACATAAAAGAGAAAGATTACACTCCACATGAGGAAGCTGAAAATCCTCATTGTATTTTATTGTGAAAAAGTGTAAATTCATCTGTATAGAAGACTTACGTTTCTACTGGGTTCTGCTGAGAGATTGAGTAACTAAAGATAACTGTAATTTCCTGAATTCAGCTCAAAATGTTCACCTTGGAGATCTTTAATAATTTTACATAACATCACAGCCCAAAAAACATACAACTCAAACAGGTAGTAATATATGATTACACAAACCACCTTATTCTTCTGTGTTCTTGCAGGTTAGAGAAAGAAGTTTAAAATAGAATAATTGAGGCAATCAGGTAAGAAGTTCCTAGCAATCAAGTACTATGCGGAAGTCACGGAAACTTGCCCTTTGCTGAGTAAAAATCATAATAATCAAAATTACCTCATACTTTTTACAAAGTCAGATATAAGAACACCAATCAGTCTTAGAACTGTAGTACAGATAGCAATGTATATTGTCAGGATAAGTAGTAATATAAAGTGAAGATAGAAGACAGCTACTGCACAAAAGCAAACGACTAGGAAATAACATAGTCTGAAAATTAAATTTTCAAACAGTCACTTCATTCAAGCCCAGGAACAACCTTCCATTAGGAGAAGTGGGTAGAGAAAAAAAAATCAGTTACAGGGAAATCTGACATATTTACAGAAGTGATTTTTTGATGTAAGAGATGGTGAGAGGCAGTGAATTTGCTGATCAGGAAGCTCCTATGGCAAGTGTGTTAACAATCCTTAAAGGACACATGAAGAGAAAATGAGAGAAATATCAATTAATGAACATAAAAATTTGTCATCAATTTCAAGATAATTTAATATAAAGAAAATTAATTTTTTTCAAAGTTTTTGGCTTTATCTAAACAGCAAGAATTTGCTAGGACAGCTGCTAGCCTATTCATCCCAGAAAACCATTGAGACAGAAGTCAGTCTAGAATGCCAACAGCCAATTTGCTCATATTGCTAATACCAGTTGGTGCAGTGGCAAAAAGGCTTCACTCTTTAAGTTCATTTACTATTTGGCTTTTTCAGGTCTTGTAAATTCTTCGTTATTATAAGCCTGGGTGCAAATCTACAGCTTGTGTCTACACTGTTTTACATAGTTGCTCTGAACAAATATGAGGTAGCAATTGCCTTATTTCTTTCATGCCAAACATATATTCTGATTATTTTCATGGTCCTGGAAAGTTTAAGTACATAATTTCTAAATTTACAACACATTGTTTTGCTACACACTCAAGTTTGTTTTGGCTTTTTTTGGTTTGTTTTGGCTTTTGGGTTTTTTTTGATAACAAAATCCAAGAATTTCATGGCTTCTGAGGGTTTGAGCTCAAAGCAAATACTTAATATTGTTAGATTTGCAATAGAATCATTAAAACTGCTGACATTGAAATTTACCTCAATTCACAACCTGTCCTGCTTTTTGTCCTCTTGAAATCTAATGCAAATTCAAATCATGAGATGAACATCTGCAGCCCTTTCTGATCCTTTATTTTCTGTTTAAAATCCAAACCCCTTCTAGTTTTTGCTAATTAATTCTTGTCTTGTGATAACCTCTTTGCAAGATTTTATAATGAATCACAGTAAACAAGCAAGCAACCATTTGGTTAACTTTGAAAAACAGGTGCCATGTGTGGAAAGAGACTCGTGTAGGGCATGCACAGGAAACAATTCACTATTGTCTTTGAGGTAAATTGCTACATTAGAGGTTAATTAAACAGCAAATGCCAACACTTTTGGACTGTTGCAATGTTCATCAAGACAGAAAGTGTAGATCCATGGTGTAGAATATTTGGTTTATGGGAAGATGGAGTTTTCTGCATCATCATAATCAGCTCAGAGTTATCTGTAATTCAGTTCCAGGTGGGAATATTGGTTCTTAATTCCAAGTAAAACTAAAAGACCACCAAATTATAAAAAACAATACTTATTCATTTTCAAGCTTTAAACAGAAACCCCCAGAGGTGTGGACTCCCCACAGTGAATGCTTTTAATGACAGATTTGAATTACATCTGTGAATAACATCTTCCCATGGCTTGGCTGTCTAAAGTGGGGAGGCAGAAGCAGATAATTTCCTGAGGTCTTTTCAAATCCTGAGGCTTTAGGAGTCTGTTGGTAAGTGGTTAGAGCCCTTCTTCAGGATGCAGTCGAGCTTCCAATCACCACTTCAACGCCTGGGTAGGACTGCTAAGACAGAGACACTGCTGTCTCTCCTCTCTAGTGCCTGCTGGTTATGATGCTGACTCAAGACATAACTCAGTTTCCTGCTGAGAACTAGAAGGGGCTTAATTACTGCCTCACTATTAGCACATAACAAGACATTTCTCATCCTTCCACTCTCACTTTGATCAAAATTTCATCAAGGATATGAGAAAGGCAATAAAACCTCAAAAATTTAAAAAAAAAAATCTACCAAAACTAGTCAATTCCCAGAAGCTTCTTTTGTTCCAAGTCATCATTTTCCAGACAAAGGAGAAAACCTTTAACTAAGTAATATGAACTAACTGGAGAGACCATAGATATAGTAATCTAGAATCACATCTAATTGTGATAGTGTGGACACATATTTATACATTCATATATCTTGGAGTGAATAAAAAGACAGATGTAATCATTTGGTTTTTTACTCAAAGCTCCCACCTCTTACAGTCATAACTACAGTCAGCGTTAGGGGAATTAAAAAAAATAAAAATGAGAGTGGCATGCATGATTTGGGGATACACGACAGTAATTGCCATTGTATTTTACAACTGTTGTGTCAACCAGGCAACAACAACAACCAATTAACTAACCAACCAACCAAAACAAAACAAACCAAAAAAAAGACCAGCAAAAAATAAATGGTAAGAAAAGAAACCACACAAAGCCTGGAAACTACTCTGACTCCCTTGGAGCCCAAGACAAGTAATAACTACAGCAGCTTTGACATTTCAGAAAGGTTTCCACTGTGGTTTTACACTAGAACTAGATCTAATTATTTTCTGATGATCTTATTCTCATTTTAGAAAGAAATAAAACCTGATGTAAGTTTTAAGGAACATAAAAATACTAAGAAATAGGAAGGGAGAATTGTATGCATTTTTTTTTCTTGAAGTGATAAGGAGACATTCATGTTGGTTTGTGCTATTTTAACACTTTTGACAGAATAAGTTCTACCCTCTTCTTCTACACAGAAAAAAAAAAGTCTTCTGTGGCATGGAGGACACAGTACAGAACTTGTAAAACAACCCATCCTATCCACTTTCAGGCAGCTGTCCCCAGGTGCTGAGCCAAGTAACACCAGCAGTGATGAGAGTCAGGCACCTCCAGAAGCTGGTTCTGGTAACCTGAAGTCTTTTCAGTGATTCTGGACGGGAATTGCAGGACTGTCTTCATAATGGGAGCACCTCACCTCTGTAGGACAAATCCCAGCTGGGAGATGCAGAATGGTTCATATGAATGAAGCCTGAACCTGGGCTGGTATATTCTAAAATGTAAGTTTTCAAAAGTATAAGTACGGTAACATGTACTTATTTACCACAGGACTTTTGACAGCTACTTGAAGAGTATCTACAATGATGAGAGGCCCAAACTATTCTCAGCTGTAAGAGAAAATGTAGCAGCCACAAACTGCATCTTAGAAAGTTTCTTTTGGTGAAAGAGAGACATTTTTTCCACTGGAAGGATGAAGAAATGCTACAAAAGTCAGTCCAGGAGGCTGTGCAGTCTCCATCCAAGGACATTTTAACGATTTAGGGTAGATAAAGCCATTGTTGATGTGATTTAGTGTCGGTGACAGGTCTGCCTCAAGCAGTAGACTGGAGTGAATCAGAGATCCCCTCCCACCCACGTTTCTGTTCCATGATTCTGTGGCTCAATGAGGGTTTCTTCCTCCACTATCATAGCAGATGCTAAACAAATCAGCATGTCAGTTGGGTCATCCCATTCAGAAAAATGCAATAAATATTCTGCCTCTTAGTGAAATGCTTCAACAGATGTGTGTCTTTCGTTCTTCTATAAATGCCTCTCCATGAAAAACAAATTTTGTTGGTGTAAGACTGGAAGCTCTCTCCTTTGGTTATCCATCCTTGCAGAGTGATGTCTGCAGCAGCACTGCTGTGCCCCTGCCTACTGGCACAAAGGCAATTTGTAGCCAAAAAGGGAAAGTAATAGATCACCCAGCACTTATAATCTGCATGCATCTTAAATTTCAATTTCAATCTGAAGATCTAATACATACTTCTGAAACTAGCAAATGGTCCCTGTGTAGCACCTAAATCAATGTTGCATTGTTTTGACCTTTTGTACAGGTGTTTTACATTGAAAAAAACAGACCTCTTTATATTACAGGAATGAAGTCAGTTAAAGGAATTGAATAAGAAAATCTTACCTGGTAGAGCTACACTTTTTATGTATGGACTCACCAAACATGAATCATATGTGATATTTGAACAAAGCATAAAACTAAATGTTATTTTATAGCAGGGGTTTAAAAACAGAAATAAAACAGGAAGAAGGGATACTTTCCTCACCATGATGCATTCTACTATCAGTTCTACTATAAAGGGAATACATCAGCTCCTGGTACCTAGGGGGAAAAAAAAAAAAAAAAAACCCAAAAACCAAAAAGATAAAAACCCAACCCTCACTGAATTAAGCTTGTTTCAGTAAATTAAAAAATCCTCTATGAGTCAGTGATTTGAAGAGCTGGTAGGAGTCACCACTTGACTTCCAAAGAAAGTGGAGCATCTGTGGGGGCGAAAAGCCAGTCCCCCTGGGCTCTGACTTTCTGAAGGAAAGGTTATTCCAGAGCAGCCTGTCAACCCTCAGCCCAGCCACCATTGCCACTTCTCCCTCCTTGTCTCCTTCAGAAGACCCCTTCTTCTACGACTTGGAGAGGATTTCTAAGACGTTGCACAGGACCTGCCCTGAGCCATGATTATCCCACACCCCAGTAGCTCTCTGTTAGTAAGGGACTCTCGCTTCTCGCAGTTTGGGTGCAGATGAATGACAGAAGAATTTTGTGAAATGACTGGAAAGCCCCAGCAGAATCCCAGTCCCTGTTTCTGGAACATGCACAAGAAGATTTTTGGGGTTAATCCTTACCTAAAAATCAAGATATCTGGAAAATATCTCTAGACTATACTTCAGAGTGCATCTTCAAACTTCTTCTGCTCTCATAATTTCTCTATTGTAGCATTCAAGTGATAAGTTAATCACTTTTCAAAAGAAAACTTTTTTTTTTCTTATGTTGAAGGCAATTTTTGATTAAAGACTTTTTTATATATATAATCCAAAACAATTAATTTGATTAATGGTCGCATTTTCTCTTGAAAATAATCTCAGCAAAAAAAAAAATTTTAGGCTTAATTTTGGAAACCTGATGTCTAAATACCTGTCAAGGTTTTACTATGCCTGGCTGTGAAGCGTGGTTCAAATACTTCACATGCTGCTGTTTTCCTGACGTTGGAGGGGAAGAGCTGTTTCCTAACATGAGAAATGGATTTGCAATCTATTCATTTGGGCTGAGGTGTTTAATTTTAGGCAGCCAAGCTTCTTGTCTCAAGTCCTTTGTGCCTCAGATTACCTACTTCTGAAAAGGATATAATGCTCTGTGTTTATCTCCAAGCACTGACAGGAGGTTTACTTAATTTACATCAGCAAAGTACTTTGCAATCCAAGTAAAACGTGCCCATTTAAATGCAATGCTTTATTACAAGACAGGAGTAAATGCTGCTGTCATTTATCCCGGTGTCAAATGGGACTAATCCCACAGAAAACCAAGGAATTGCTCATGGGACAAGAAAGTGGAGAATCGAACACGTGATCCCCTTGGGGAAGCTCAGGAAAAAAAAATTATAGGTTGGAAAGGATCTTTAAGATCTTTTAGTCTAAATGTCAGTGACAAGCCCACAACTAAACCATGTCCCTGAGAGATTCATCTAAGGTCTTTTAAACACCTCCATGCATGGTGAATCCACCACTTCTCTGGGCAACATGTCCCAGTGTTCCACAATCCTCAGATTGTGGAAGAAATTTTTCCTAATTTCCAACCTAAACCTCCCCAGGTGCAATTTGATGCCATTTCCTCTTTTCCTGTGGGTAGCTGCCTGGGATGAGAGGCCAATCCCACCTGTCTATAACCTTTTTTCAGGTGCTGATACAGAGCAATGAAGTCTCCCCCGAGCCACCTTTTCTCCAGGCTGAGCCCCCCAGATCCTCATAAATGGGTGGCGTGCCCCAGACTCTTCCCCAGCTTCGCTGCCCTTCTCTGGGCACACTCCAGTGCCTCAGTGGAATCACAGAATTAAATTTGCTCTCCTTGGCTCCCCGTCGCCCTCATGAGAGCCGCACTCGGTCCGTGAGGGAGGCGGGTGCCCGGCGGGCAGGGGGTGCCGGCGGTGCCGGCTGTCCCGCCAGGCCCTGGCAGCGACCGCACGGTGCCGTCACTGCTGACAGCTGAGGCTGAGCAGCTCCGGCAGCAGCAGAAATCCCCTGGCCTTACAGTAAGTCCTGTGACACGCTATCGTTTGACTGCATTAGCTCAAATGACGGGGATATAATTGACCAAGCGCTGCCTGGAGCGGCGGCTCAGTCTGTGCCAGCCGGGCCCAGCGGCCCAGCGGCTCCCCGGGGAAAGCTGGTGGCTGTGCCGTGGGGGGATGGATGCTCCACACATGGGCAAAGCTGGGGGAGGAGAGCATTTAAGAAACTGATTTCAAAACCAAAAGTGAGTGAGGGTCAGAAACGAGAGGTCAAAGTGAAGAAATATGGTAGGTCAACAGAAATAACAGGGTCAGAAGTTATTTCTGGCATCATATCTGGCGACTGTGTTTGAGCATTGGTGATTAACGTATCAGTTATGCCTGAGTGTGATGCAAGAGGCTCGGTGAGTGCTTTGCCTGTGTGTTCAGCTCTCCAGCCTGTCCACTTTGTCCAGACAAAATCCCAACATAAAAGGCTTATCTTACAAATTAGCCAGCACAGTCATCCCAGGGGTTTATTTATTTTAAGCTGCTGTGGGCCCCAGGGACAGACACACCCATTAAATTAAAAAAAAAAAAAAATAAAAAAAAAAACAACCACCAAAACACTACTGCCCTCTGCAATGTGGCTTCTAATTTTTTTTTCCCTTTAAATAACTTTTTTTCCCCAAAGTGTACAAAAACTGTAGTACATGGTATACTGGCAAGACCAACAATGAAGGAAACCCAAATCTGTCTCTGTTGCATGTTGGTTTAATGTCGTAGTAGGACCCAGGTCTGTTATCTCTGTGCACAGTGGTTGTGGTGAATGGGGAAGTGTGAAATGAAATAAGGGTTGGTTTGAAGTTCAGGAGGAAAGAGAGTTAGTAACACTCTAAAACACTGTCAGGGAAGTGAAAGCACAAACTGGTAAGTAGCAGTAAAAAGTCAGACTATGAAGTGGAAAAATAGAAAATAAAAGGAATTAAGAATCAGTGCATTTTGAAAGAATGAATGGGTCAGAAGAGATTGTTGAAGAATATAGCTCTGGACCTAACCCTGTACAAATGCATGTCTGTATTCGTAGTGGGGTGGGTGGCAGAGATGAGATACCTGACATGTTTGCAGAACAGTTGGGGCCTTGCAGGATGTGCTGATTTTTTTTTTTTTTTTTTTTGAGAGCTTTGCCTTCTCAGAATTGCTTAATAACTGTAATTTGAAATAGTCAAGAACACATGATAGTGTGAATCATGGCTCCTGTGGCAAACCTGTGGTAAGAAGTTGTGCCAGCAGAAGTGTAACAGTTTATTAGGTGAACATATGCTTTTCATCCAAAAAGGGACATAGCCAAGGCATTTCGAAGACTGAGAGTCCATTAATCAAAAGAATATGTTTCTGTTTGAAAAATAAAAATTCCTTCATGTACCCAAACACAAATTATCCACCTACTGCTTTGGGTCATTTCCACTAAACAAAGCTTTTTCTTCTTTGGAGAGACAGAACAAGCAATACTCAACTGTACACCACACCAAAAATATGTTATATCTTTAATTGCACAAATGTTCCACTAAGTAAAAGAAGGTGGCCTAAAGCACTGAAATTTGCCATTCAACAGCTTATCAAAGGCTTTGAAACACTTTATAAAGAAGAATACTTTCTGACTGAAGATTTCTGCAGATAAATGTAGAGGGTCACATTCTTAGCTGGTATAAAAATGAGGTAAGTCCAATTAGATTATTCTAATTTATGATCTTGAGACATTTTGAGACAGTATCCTAATTGAAGCTTGAGATATTTTTCCATTAAAGGCCTTTCTCCCATGTGACTTACAAGTGATACATTTTTACTTTCTTACTTTTTTTTTTCTTTACTTTAAAATCTATTATTTTACTGCTTTTAATTTTCAATCTTAAAAAAGTAAGAGATTATTACTAGGTGAGTCAAAGGTGATATTTCTCACTCAATTTGGGTAAAAGAACCAAGTACCAGGTCTTTCAAGAGAGTTGAGATGATTTCCCTTAAAAGCTTCTAAGAGTTTTTGAGAAACACTATTAAGAATATAAACACTTATTTTTCCTATTTGAAAAGCTGTGTTGTCTGCCCTATCAGAATGATTTTTGTAACAATTCCTGGATTGCATTTCCTGATGACATAGGAAAAAAATTGCAACTTTCTGTTTTAAGTTGCAATTTTTCTCTTGCCTTTATGAGTTGAAAATGTACTCTCTACCATATATAGGTGTACAGAAGAGTTTAAATATGAACCACAGCCAAGTTTTCAACCATAGGCAAGGCTTTAAATCTGACTTCAGCATGAGGCTTCCAGCGTTTGATGAACAGCAATAGGCAAACTGGTGGACTAACTAAATCAAGTTTGATTTATGAATTTTAGCCCCAGTCCCTGCTCTGAGATGTCAGGTTTTGGACCAGATTGTATCAGAGGGTTTGAAAATGAAGTTGTTGCATTGCTGCTTAGTGAACTGTAGGGCATTTATTTATCCACCAACACTTAAACATAGAATGTAATAGCTATTGAAACAGAAGTCCAGAGGGTTGGATTCCCCAGAGCCCTAATCAGCCTACATGCATCAATTTTACACCACTGCATTGTTTCATTGAGAGATACGAGTCAAATCACAGTAATATCTAAAATCTCCAGTTTCTGACCATAGTTTTAAAAAAGCAGAATCCAAACCATCTTTTCCAGTAAAGAATTCTTGCTCAAAATGGTTCCATTTCAGTCATAGCCGCAGCATTTAGCCTCTGAAGAGGAAGGAATAGCCTTGCTCCTGAGATGATATGAGGAGTGGTTTGCTGTTATTCCTGTTTAACAGAGCCCTCATGCAACACTTTTGGTCCCAGAGGATTTTCTTTCTGTGTTTTCTGCCTGCCAGAATAGTGGGTACCAAATCACAGTCCTTACAGTCTATGCAGAGAAAGAGAAACAGATCCTAGACAGGTCAAAATATGTGAGGCTCTACCAAAATCACACAATATATATCAAGTGGAGGCCTGAGCTGCCATCAACAGCACAACGCAACTTGCAACACTTTGGGAGGGAAGGAAAACAACCACAACAGTTTAAAAAATCCTGGTTCCTCTGTGGTCAGAAATGGTATGCTGGAACTTGAACTAGTATGCAACCACATTTAAACATAACTGTGGCTGGAATGGCTTGAATTCTAACGTGGACAGCGCCTAAATTAGAAAATGCTTGGGAGAAGCTGCATGTAAATGTGCATAAGGGAGTATAAATGACTGGCACTAGTGTCACTTTCACTTTGGTAATTAAAGCAGCCTCAATAGTTTGAAAGCAAACAGGATTCAGGGAAGTGGAACTGGCTGCTGCTTTTAGCACAAGGATTCAGAGGCCCTCTAATTTTAACTCTTCATGAATGTAGCATTTGAGCAATTATTCTTATGTAGCAGGGAAGAATCTTCCCATTCTCTCAAGACAGGCAGCTCCAGCTGAGATGGTGTTGTGTTCTGGTTTGGAAGCAGTCACGTTTCTCCACACCCATTCCTAGACTACAGACAATTTCTTCCTTATGAGATTTTTTTTTCCCCCCCACTGGACTCACAGCTCTTCAGTATTTGCAGAATACAGTGTAGGTGGGGTCACTTCTCAGCTGTAAGTTAAGGCCATTGTCATCTACTAGAGGGCAGTGGGCCAGCAGCTGCATGTTTTTAACATCATGGGGTATCCTGCTGGAATGTTTTTTCTCCCATGGCAAGTGGCCTGAACCATTTGGTGAGCTGCAGCCTCCTCAGCTCACTGCCTAAAGCCCAATCCCAAGGCAGGGTAACACATCACAGGACTATCACCTTCCAGAGAGGCTGATCCTACTGGGCCTGAGAGAACAACACCAAGCTTAGGTGATTACAAAAGCAGGGGTTGGATCACTGCACCACCTTCCCTTGCTGCAGCTGTTTTCCAGTGTTGATAAACATGCTATAACGTCCATTTTTACAAATAATACAAAATAATGCCACTTGCTTTTCACAGTAGGACTACATGCCTCTCAGTAAAATGTGCTGCTATATGCTTATGACATTTTTAGCAGGGTGTTAGTAAGCATGCAGGTTGGCCTTGTCACTGCTCCTGAAATGAATTAAGGTTTCTTTTGTCAAAGCTTTTAATAGACTTTTGGACTGGAAAAGTGACAAGATGGTCACAGGATCGCATGACTCAGAGGGCTACCGAGATTTAAAAGTGTTTTAAAAATTTAAAACAATAAAAATAGCTCTACTGTGTCATTTTTAATAGATATAAATGTGTGTTACACAATTCAGACCCAGAAACTCCTTTCAGTAATGAACAAAGATCATCATCATAGCTGACATTTCTGAAATGTTTGAAAAGTAAGTTCAAGGTCATGTTTGAATGCAAACATGTTACACACAGTAATTATCATGAGTTTGTTATATTTACTGGTACAAAGTATTCAGAGAGTCATGTATCAAGTAAACTAATGGTCTATTGTTGAGCAAAGTTTAACATCAAGCAATGTGCTCTGAATTTTAAAGCATTTTTTAATGTCAGACACAGAAACTGTAATGAGAAAAGTATTTTGATTACAGATTGATGTCAGACTGTACAAAATACTTTTCTCATTACAGAAACTGTAATGAGAAAAGTATTTTGATTACAGATTTACGAAAGGAGAGAAGAGGGAAGGAGGGAAGGAGAGTAGAGGGAAAAATTCCTTAGAAAACAAAACACAATAAAACAATATTTTCTAAATGGCTAACATTTAGGTCCTGCTGTGAACTAATAGGATGGGATCTATGGAAGTGAATTAAATTGTGTTATGCATATTAATATCTTGAATTTCCCAAGGCAGGTGGAACTCTTTCCTGTTCATTTCCAAGCTTGTACATTCTGACCCAGTGTCAAACTGAAACTGGAAGGCTGCAAGAGCTCTTGGCCTCTCTAGGAGACCTCTGTGAGTAATGCACAGGTCTCATCTCCTGACACAGGATCCCTTTGCTGGAGGCAGTTTCAGTATTAATCAGTCTGTCCGTTGCTAGGGGCTACAACCTGCTAACAAAACCCTCAGACTTCTCCCTGATTCATTGCAGTCCATGCTCTAATTTTACAGGGGTTTAATTTAAGTAATGTAGTTGCCCCCAAGATTTTTTTTTAAGAAACATTTTTTTGCCAAAAATATGTAGTGATGCCGTGATCTTTTCCTACTAGTTTCATATTTGTACTGTGCTAAAATCTTGGCTTGCCTGTTTTTTAAAATCTCTGCCAAAACACTTGATGTCACAGTGGGGACAAATCCTGGACAACTGTCCAGGAAGACACATTAATATCTGTGCTGGTGGCACAGCAATACCTGCTAATAAAGTGAATGGGAATTGTGTTTAGGACCATATTTGTTCAAGGTATCTCTGGAGGCAAAGCAACCACATGGATTTCATCACTTCATACTGGTGTCGCCCCAACACACAAAGATCCCAGAGGCAAAATTCACTTTAAAAAAATCAAATTAAGTGCTTAACCAAAATGGCATTACTGTGATTAGAGATGAGGGAAAGGGATAAGATTCAGACTGAAGGGCTAACCCACATGATGAAAATAAGGGATGTGATTTAGATGGCTCTACAAGTTGAGCTCAGAGTTGAGCTCAGCAGGGAAGAGAAAATGCAGCAGTGGGATCCAGTAGCTCCATGAAGAAATTAGACAAAATGCTAAGACCTAGCAAATAATCTTGAAAGGTGTGATTCAGCAAAGCATATCACCACTGTTCAGATATTTTCCTTGGCCAGGCACAGGCTGCCAAGTGGGAACCTATAGAAATCACAGATAAAGATGTTGGCCTCCAAATAAAGAGAGAGACATATTTGCTGCCTAAAAGATGTAATTGGCATTTGATGCAATCAATATTTTTCACCCACTGAGTGCCCATCTAGTGAAAGTATCTATTTCTAGGTTGTTACTATCTTCATTATTTCAAAAGCCCTGGGAATGACCACTACAATCGCTGTAGCAGTCCTCAGCCTTCTTCCTGTGACAGTTTTCATTGGCAGGTCTCAACATTCTCTACAAGAGAAGTCAAAATCGTTGCCCTCATCTTATAAACAGGATAAGTAAGGCACAAGAGGGACAGAGGAGGCACGATCTCTCCCGAGGTCAGACAAGGACTCAGACACAAGCCTGCACAGCCCCAGGCCAGTGATCAGCTGTGGGGGTTCCTAATCCATTCCCTCTGCTCATCTGTGTTTGGTCTCTGATTTTTTTTTAAGGTCTATACACATAAATGTGGCACTGATACAGAATTGGTGGAGTTCAGGATAGATCACTGACACTGTTTCACTCTTGTCATGTTCAAATATTTTTTGTTCCCCACCCAAAATTACTTTAGAGACAAACAAGTTTGAATAACTCTAGGAGCACCTGTGTCTACTTAAAACCATTTCCTTATGCAAAGCCACTCCCAAGCATAGTGGCATATATAGCATTTTTTAAGCAGAGCATTGAAGACAGTGGTTGTGACTGGAATTTATCTGCAAAGATATGGCAATACTTGGAGGTGTTGGGAAAGCCTTTTTAAAATTCCACTTACTGAAATTGTGGGAAAAGAATGTAATTTATATGTTGTATTTTAAAAATATAATTCTAGCCCTAGTTTAGGAAATAAAACCAGGATAATGTGAATTTAGGAGCTTTGAAAATAGGAATTAATTAAAATATTCCAGCATATTTGCACTTTTGCTTATTTGTATACTTTTTGTATACTTCCTGTTTTAGGAAATCTTGCTTTTCATTTTTGATGACTTAGCAGTAGTGACTGTTTAGATCCAGAGAAGAGTTTTTTGCTCTGGTTTTCATATTTCTTATGGGAGAATATTAGATCTGGTAGATAAAAGCATGCTGGGAATAGATTTCTAGCACAAAATGTTTATGGTGAGTGAAAGTGTTGACTGAAAGGTGCAGGGCTTTCATTAGCCTGTGTCCAGATTTCTGTGCCTAACTCTGGTGAAAAACCTACCAAGCAGCTCTGAGAGACAAAGCAAGGGGGCAGGGAGGGGGCTGGGGTCCAAGGCAATGCACTAATGTGGGCATGTGTCTGTTTTGAACAGTTACTTGCAGATTTCCCAGAGACAGAAGGATAAACTCGAAGCCAGGACACAACTCTTTTGAAAACCTGTGGCCTAACTGGTAATTCTTACATATTATCCCTGGTTTTGTGCCTCTAAAAAGCTGTTTCTCTTCTACCTCACACACAGAGAGGAGCATATCAATACGCTCTTCAGAGGAGATGGATGGAGAGCTTAATTCACTTTGTAAATCTATGGAAGCAACACTTTAGCACTTTGGCACAAACCACCTCTGACACTGAAAATTAGTAAAAGAAAAGAAGTGGTGAAAATGTCAGGAGCGGGAGGACTTCATTTTTCTCTTGCTTAAAATGTCATCTCTTATCTGCAATCAATGCACAGAGACAACTTCCCATACCATAATGATTTACAGTATGTTTATAGGCACAGATAGAAGTAATCACAGGGTTAGGCAAGTGTCTCTTGGTGAATTCTTCAAGCCTCAGAAGTGCTTAGTTCTGCAGTTCCCTCTTCCCAGGAATGCAGGGGAGATCAGCATGGAGAGCTGCGCAATTTCTGCCTCTCCATACCCAAACCATAAAATCTGCAGCCTATCTGGCTTCAGCTGTGTATAAACATACCCCATGATCACATGCCTGTGACTTTAAAAAAAAAAAAAGTTGTCTTTGCCTCTGAAGAAAAGGCAATAAATATTTTTCACTCTTTTCCTATCTAAACAAATACATGCAAAAGGAAGTACATTCATAGTCTTGGTGCTAGATTTAATGTTTTAAACGTTCCATTGTTTGGAATTTCCTGTTTAATGCCTTGGAAAAAAAAATTCCATTACTGATTTTTGTCCTTTCCCAGTGAGAACTCATTGTCCAAATCTTTTAAATGGTGCTGAGATGAATGAGTCCAAGTTTATTCATTTCCTTTGTGTCCACCAGAATTTGGAATACTGCTGGATACAATATCTCCTTTGCCCCCAGAATTCCTGTTTAATATTCCTTAGCAACAGAATCTTGGATGTCTTGCTGGCTTTTGTAGCCATAGAGCTCCACAGACATCACGTGCTCTTTTCCACCCAGTTCTCCATATGAAGCAGGGAAGTGTTAAACTCCCTGTCCATGGATGACAAAGTAAAATGTAAACATTTCAGCACTTGATACTTCTGAGAAGTTTTAATCTGAAGTTCAGTGCACAGAGGTAGAGTAAGGAATGAGTGTTAGGGTTTCAGATCTTGGGCCAGAGCCACAGTAAATTATTTGTCTTTCTTGTCAGCAGATGAGTGATGGCTTTTAATAAATAAAATTATTCCTGCATCTCAAGGCCACTCCCCATCACATTAGCACGGTGGTTTTCCAGAGGAGTTGCTCATACTGTCCCCACAGCAGCTGCTACCAAACTCCACCTCCTACAACAGGGAAGGGCATGGTGTTTGTCTCATGTTCAAAATTAGAGCTGGTCAAAAATTTTCATTAGATTTTTTCTTTTACTAAAGATACTCTGTAGTCTTACAAGTCCTATTTCTTACAAAAAATCAATTTCAGTTCTTTTCATGAAAAAGTTAAAGAAACCTAATCTTTTCATCTTTTACCCTCTGAAAGCATTGAAAACTTTCCAAACCCAAATCAGATAAAGGCTTTAAGTCCAAGTCTTACACACTCACAGGTATTCTAACCATTCTTTTTCTAACAAGCTCTTGCTCAGAGGCTGTCATCTCTTCCATAACACCCCCAAAGACTGGTATATTGTGAATATTATAGGGCATACAGTAGGTTAGATTATGGGTTAATTTATTCAAGTAACTCCATTCTGCACACTCAGTAGTTCCCCTAAAAATGAAACATATGCTTTGGCCCTTGGCATTTTTACAGTGCTCACTTGCCAGTTCAGTATTTATTTATTCCCAGGTTTGATACTTTCTTGGAGGGTGACCTTGAACAAGCACTTTCATTTGTCCATATTTTACCAGCATTTCCTCTTTGTCTGTTTTCAGGAGCTTCACAGCAAGCATTATTCAACAAAGGGGCAATCTGATTTTTGAATCTAAGAAAATTACCACAATGAAGCAAAAAATATTTTCATGCCATTAAGGCAGAATGATATGAATAATAAATAGTAAATAAGTGGCATGACCTGAGTTATAAATTTCAAGATCCTGCCCTCTGCTTATTTTACCACTCTGTGCTGCTTTTGAACAGATTCTCAAATAGCCTCCCAAAATAGATCACATAACACAACTCACAAAAGTCAGAAAGAGAGAAAGAATATAAGCTCATGCAATATAAAAATAAGGGTTAATTCACAACTACAGATAGCATTTCAACTGTGTTTGTACAGAACTCAGCATATACTCACTAATAAAATCTAACTTGATGCTTTATGGCAGTAGTGATGTTCCTAGAAATCCTTAGTATTGTAACATTTTGGAAAACAACCCTCTACGTGAGGGGATCAGTCATTTTCCTTCTGTAACAGTAAAAGCTTCAGGATTTCAAATGGATAAACACTCTGCAATTTGAGCTTTGTGAGTCATACTTAACAAGGCAGATGTGTGCCGAGAATTAGCAGCCCATAATGCACGGGTGTTCCTTGTCTCTGACTAAATTACTTAAGACAGATCAGGCAGAAAATGCAAAGACTTGCACAGCAATGCATTTCTCTTTGTCCCAGGACACAAAGGTCACTCCGTGATGGCTGCATGGGGAAGGTTGCAGTGGAAGAGAGGAGCCACTTGCACGTGACGGTGCAAACAGGGATAGGAAGCCTCCCTGACACAGGGACAAGGATGAGCCCTAGGGCAGCTTAGAAACTGACTCTTAGGTCACACTGAACTCTGAGCCTGCAAATCATTGCTTCTGTGAACCCTATTCAGATACACAGCTTCTTTGAAGTCAACAGCTAGTATGAAAAAAAAAATAAAAATTAATGGCATTACTCACCTGTGTAAAAGCCATATTCTTCTGAAGGAGAGAAATAAAGCTCTGCACACAGCAGAGGAACATCCTTTTGCTCCATACAATCATTCCTGACTCTTTCAAAACCAGGCTTCACATTTTGCTTTACCTCTTTGTCACCTTCATTTCATCCTTGATCCTGAACTTTTCTCGCCTCCTATTTTTCCTGCATCTATTAATCTGCTTCAGACGCTCCCTGTGACTGTCACCTTTGTTTAAATTCTCATGTATATCACTCTTCCCTCACCTTGACTGTTGCTCTTTCTTTTTCTACAACATCCACAAACTCCAGCACACAGCATTTGTAAAATAATGCTGCCTGATTTCTAGGATATTCAGGAAACTCTGCTCATCCTACTCTCAAATAATCCCACATACCTCTGTATCAATTTCAAATTGCCTGTCCCACTGCACACCTATTGCCCAGTATAGAATTTTCATTCCCATATTGCAACCCATTTCCTTCCTCAATACATTTTTTTAAATGGAAAGTCACTATTGTTTAGAAATTCCAGTTCCACCCAGAAATAGCTTTTCTGTTTATTGCTCCCTCATTGAATTTTGGAGCCAAATTCATGTCTTCTGTAGTATTTCTTTTGAAGTCAGTGGAATTGTGTCCATTTGCTGCTATTTTGCCCTGTGGAGTTAAATCTGCCATTCTTAAATGACAGAAAAATGAAAAAAAAAATTTATAACCTTTGATTTATCTTTCTAAAATTCTGTATTTATTTTATAAAAATCTATTGCATATAATGACTCTGTCAAGTGTTTTATAAAAGACATATATATATAGATATAGATATATAAAGTAGTTGCTATGAAATCAAATTGCCCTGTATCTCTGCTCCTGTAAATCCCTGTGCTATCTTTGAATATATGGTACATCTTAATCGTGGAATCACAGCTGAATACTAAATATTTGTACATGTAAGCCCCAAGGAATGCTAAAATTCTTTTTTCCTTTTCAACTAGGCATGCTATTAATTAATGCATAGCAAAATGATTAAAAGCATTTTTCAAATAATGAACAATACAGAGACAGACGAGTTAATTGATTGATTGGTGTATGAGCAGGGTCCTAATGGATTAGCATTTGCATATTAACACAGATCCAATCTCTCTCTCTCTTAATGAGCTGCTTGCCACATTTTGTCTTCTTTTAAGCAGCAGTGAGCATGATAAAACAAACCCACTGGATTGTTCTCTCTCAAGAGACCAAAAGACAAACTTTAAAAGAGGCCTTTCTCCAGCACTGATTTATAGAAACCCTCTGCACATATATTTGGTAGGTATGTGGGGACAATCACTCTTTATCTCAACTTACTTGTGAAAGGACCCATTCTGAAAATCATGGAAATTTAAAGCTACTGCTTATAAGATGCTCATAACATAATTTTCCCCACAATAATCTGGCATTTGCCACAGCTGTAAGGTTTTGCTGTATGAGAAGATGGAGTGGGATGTCACCAGTCAGCTCATTCCATCTGTGGTCTTCCCATTGCCATTGGCAGCTGGACTGTGCACATCCATCTGATTCAGCAGTTCACAGGGAAAGGATCTGAATAATTTCAGGAAGGTATATGGTAATTTTTAGTCACTGGACTCACTGAGAAGGATTTCAAACCTTCCAGCATCTCCCATACTCAAGGACTATATGTAGGCAGTGTATGAAGATAAAAACAGTGAATGCATCTCCCACCAGGAAAATTACCACAATAACATGGCAAATCTGTTGTTTTGTTTATTCAAGCATATCTAAAAAGAAAAAAAAAAAGAAAAAAAAACCTCCCAGGTGATTTAGTTATATACAAATCCTAAGGTAAATCTGTGTGACTTCAGGTGCACTATAGTGCATGGCAGGACACAGAGATGTCCTTGACACCATCCATACCTACCAGTGTGTATATACCTCTGACCATGTGTTGTAGCTGAGTTATCTGGCAATCTGAGCAACTTCTGGGGCTCACATGCACATCACAATAAGGAACTTCACTGTGCCATATAAGAAAATCCTTGAAGCCAGCTCAGAGGTCTGTAATACACCCCTGGTTTGAACCCTGTAGACATGCCCTTTTGAGTTCTTGGCCCACAGCCTTGATTAGAGTCAATTGGCATAGCTGTGCTACAGTCATTTCCCTGTTTACATAGGATGAGGATCTGGTGCATTATGTATTTTGGCCATGGAGTACAGCTCTGCCTTCTGCTCAGCTGGCTGGCTGTGGAGACTGCAGTTGCTGGGTTTTGAACTCGGCATTCAGGCTGGGGCTGGGTGACACTGCAAAGCCTCCGCACTCAGGCAAGTTTCCAAAGTTTCCAGGAAACCCGTGTGACCTCCTACTACCTGATTTTCTCTGATTGTTTCACTTAACTCTGATGGTTGCTGGGATCAACATTTACTGTGGGTGCTCAGAAACCTGGACTCCAGGTCCTAGAGGAGCAGTGCTCAAGCAGTGAAGGGGACACCAGCACCCAGGCACTGAGGGAATGTGCTGTCTTCAGTGGGGATTGCCACACCATGAACCAGAGGCAGCTGTGGGGGTCTGTATTCAGCCATGAGGACACTCTGTTGCTGTCTTGATTGACATGGTTCATAAGATGTGAAGGGTATTTCCATCAGGGAAATACAGATACAGTTTAAAGCAAGCTTTAAAAAATAGACTCATTTATGGATCCCACACCGAATAGTCTTAAGTCCCTGTTTGAGTAAGTAAGATAATTAGTCCACTTATGGAGGGTTCTTTTACTGTTTGTCTCAAGTGGGTAGTCTTAAATGAGTTGTAATCTTATTTATATTAGTTTAACACAGAATATTGGACCGATCTTTTTTCATTGTATGAATGCTTTTTTAGATTACATCAACCTGCTCTTGTAATTTCAACTCTGAAAGAAATTTTTAAAAAACTCTAATTATTATTGTAATTATTTTTATACTATGAATTATTATTACAGGTTGCATGTTCATGATTAATGAAGTTCATCATGGAATTCTAGAAATCAGTGTTGAAGCATTATGTTACTGTAGTAGTGTCTGGTGGTATCTGTCACATTTTTCATGGAAAAAATATTCCAGGCATGTGTAGCACTCTATCTATCACCTGTCTATCTGGGCATGATAAATGCAGCAAAAAACCCCAAAGCATTGACATTGATATGAGTTTTCCATTGACTTCTATCAAACAAGAAATAGACCCAGTTCAGGGGCCTGGCCAAGGTTTCTGCTTGTAATAACTATTTTAAGCCTTTTTTCTTTTTCCCCACAAAGTTATTATTTTATGGAAAGAAATATAAACATAAATGAAATGCCACATATATCCACTATAAAAATTAAAAACAAAAGCAGGAAAACTATCATCTACAACCTTCTTTGCTTTAATTTTCTAATCTGCCTAAGGAGCTGCTGAAACAATTGGGCCCCTTAAGATTTTGATAAAATCTTTTTTTTTTTTTTTTCATGATTCTGCAAAGCTGAAAAAGGCATAACTGTGGCCAGTATATGTATACTTGTCTATTCCTCTCTCTTTGTGTTTGACCCGCTTTAATATAAAATATTTTTGACTGTGCAGTTAGCCAGAAAACCAAAAATAGGAAATACTACTCCAGCTCAGTTTGCTAAGGTGTTAAAAAGGCTTGTGGATAAATTCACAGAGTGCGTAATGCATCTGTGATTCTGCCACTTCACAGCCCCTTCCCTCTCCCCAGCCTCCCCCATGCCTCTACTGCATCTGTGCATAATCAGGGAGAACAGAAACCTTTCTTTTACTCTGTCTTATCTCAATATCCTTTGTTCATGCCAAGCAGCAGCTCATGAATGCCTTGCTTTGCTCTACCTCTATCTCACAAAGGTTGTGTTTTTCAGTACCAAGGGGAGAAACCTATCATTCCCAAACAATTGAAGAGATTTGTATCTGAACATAAATAAACAAAAGCTGTCCCTAGGGAACATGGAAAACATTTTTCTCTAGAGAAGCAGTTCCTTCACAGGCCCCACGTCCCTGGGGCCGTGCTGCAGCTCCTGCACAGGTCCACCCTGCAGCCAGTGCTGCATGGAAGGAAAGCACATCTTGGGCTGAAGGGAGGGAGTGCAAGGTACCAGGGGCTGCTGCTCCTCCTGGGCCACATGGCAGGAGGTGTCTGGGGCTGAGGCAGAGAATGGGAGGCAGGAAATCCTTCCCCTTCCCCAGCAAGCCGTTCCAAAGGATCAGGGCATGAGGGGAAGAACAAAGGGCAGCTAGAGGGATAGTCACACCAGGGTTTGGAGCTGGTGGACAGAGTATTCAAGGACTAACTTCATCTGTAAACTGATGAAGTTAACTGTTCATCTTCACAAAAGTAAAAGGCAAAGCATTTTTGAAGCCTTGCCTAAGAACCTCAACCTTACACAGATGTCTGATAATGCCCTCTTCCACCTTTAAACCTTTCCTCTAGTCAACTTTAACTCTCCCTGTCTTTATCTTCAACTCACAACCTAATTCTTTGTGGTTTTACTTGACAAATCTTGTTTCTTATGGTGTCTTTTTTCTCCTATTAGAACTTTTTGTTCTGCAGAGGACAACACACCTGCTTTGATCCACTGCTCTCAGAATTCAGAGGTTATATCAAGCTAGAAGGGATCCATAAGAATCACCAAGTTCAACTCCCTGCTATCCACAGGACAATTGTTTCTATGTCGGTTCCCTACAGCAGTTTAAATGATGATGTTATTTAACAAGATGTCATTTAAAGATCATGTTTAAATGATGTTTAAATAACAGGGAATGATCCTATTCCCTGTAGTTTGTCCTGCAAGACACAAGAAGGGGTACATGCTTTTTAGCTGGTGTGACTCCTCTCCAGGGACAATTACATCTCATAGAGTCGTAGATTATGCTGAGTTGGAAGAGATCCACAAGGACCATCTAATCCAACTTCTGTCCAACTCTCAGTGCAGGACACCCCAAGAATCTCACCATGTGCTTGAGAGCATTGTCCAAACATTTTTTGACTTCTGCCAGTCTTGGTGCTGTTGCCACTCCCATGAGGAGCCTGTTCCAGTGCCCAAGCACCCTCTAGGTGAAGAACATTTTCCTGATATCCAACCTAAAACTTCCCCAATACTTCCCCAACTTCAGACCATTTCATTGGGTTCTGTCACTGGTCACCACAGAGGAAAGATCAGTGCCTGCCCCTCTGCTTTCTCTTGTGATGATGTTGAAGACTGCACTGAGGTCTCCCATCAGTCTCCTTTTCTCCAGGCTGAACAAGCCAAGTGTCCTCAGCTGATCCTCTTTTCAGTTGCATTCTGTATCCAAAGAAATTCAGAATGAAAAACTATGTAGGCATGAATAAGCATAGTTTTACCGAATTAAATTTTATATTCACTCTGAGGTATTCTAGGCCAGAAGGTACTAAACACTTGGGGAACCTCTGTCAAACAAATTTAACGCAAATGTGTGACTTTATATCCTATCCTCTAACTAGAAACCTAATTACATCTACAGGCCATGGGTCACAATTTGTATAATTTCTTTTCACTGTAAAGCATTCAGGACATTTGCAAGAGACATTGTGCCTGAACTCTTCAAGTAAAAAAATGCTTTTCCAGCATGTTCACTGAGAAGGCAGAACCATAAACAATATAATCATGCAACATCCAATAGCATCATTGCATATGGGAAATAGGAGTTATTAAATAAGACTCAGAAATGGGTGACACAATTGTCAGCAACTTGTTCTTGCAGGGAACATTCACAGCTGGTGTAACTGCACTGATTCCTGCAGTGATACTGACTGAAATAACCTGGAAATGTATCCTTCCAGTATGATGGCCTTCATTTTTGAGGGGATATTTTGCTGTCCTTTTATGTACCTCATTACAGCCCATTTTATCTGACTTGTATCCTCCATGTCATGGCATTATTGCACCATCAGTTACTGAGACAGACACTCATCATCTCAAAATGCTCATCAAAACTCTGCTTCTTTGTGAGAAGCAAACTGAATTGCCGACAACAAGAACAGACTTGATAAGTGAAGCTGGCCTTTTGTTCCTCTCCTGGTGCTTATATTCTGATAGGCAATATGTCAGGAATAATTAGACAGTTTGGTTTATTTTGCATCAGCTTTTTTTCCCCCCCAATAAAATAGAAATATAAAATATTCTGCAAGAAACAGACATTTCAGGCAGAACCATTTCACCAAGATGTATGAAGCAGAGAGGTCTTTTATAATGCCAAAATCTGTTTTAAATGTAAACATTGTTTACATTTGAATGTGAACACTCACAGAAATGAGATATGAGAAAGGTGCGATTTGGCTCCTGTGGAACTCCTGAGTTTTCTGTGACTGGCATTTCTCCCTGGGGTAATTTATAAACTAATATTCCCTGTTGCGAGAACATTGGCAGGCTTGCAGAGAGAATAGCTCCAATTTTCACTCTAACATACCTGGCTTGCATCCAGAAATTGCAGAAAGAATTTGCCACAAAAGTGAGAAAAAAGGGAAATTCTTATATATATAGTATTGACACTATTAAAAACATAACAGCAAAGGTATACCAAGACACTATACAGAAAAATAAAGATGCAGAATATGGATTAGCAAGGTAGATTTTTTTTTTTTATTCCAAGCAAATATAATTTATAAATAGTACAAAAAATATAAAGAAAACTACATAAATAATAACACCTTGCTAGCACACAACACTAAGTGGACACTGGAAGCTGCACAGATTCTCTTCTTAAGTGCTGGAATTTTTTGATCTAGGTCAAAGGTTCTGTGAGCTACATGAATCAACACTGAACTGAAGATGTACACTGAACCTCTTTGGAACCTCTTAAAATAGAGTGACTGCTGAAACAAGATACAGTAGCGTTGTGGCTGCCTAGACACCGTTCTATTTTAATAAGTGTCATGGATGCTTTGGGGCATATCAAAAATAAATGGCAGTAAGTAGGTAGGAAGCCAAGCGTCTGTTACTTCCAGCAGAATTGCAATGCAAATAAACTCCAGTGAAGTCTTTCACAACCTCTCCAGGGTTATCTCTACACCATTGTTTCCAGTCAACAATTTATAAACTTGGATTTGCTGATTATCCTTGTCTGGAAAACAGACTGCAGCTGCTAATACTTTATATATTGTCAGAGTTTGACAAGTGATTAACAGTCTAAACTAACTAATTTCACCTTTAGAAGGTACTGTAGCGAGTGTCCTTTAAAACCTTTGATTTTCTTCTATCGGTTTTTACCTCTGTGCAGTTTCACTGACTTCAAAGAAGATGAATACCGTTTATTCTAGAATATGTGCGAAAAGCAAATTAGGGCCAAGAGATTTAAAATGCAGGCAAAAAGAGCCTTCCAAAATCCTAAATGAGTTTGGTTTCAAAACAAATCCTCATGAATGAGGGGAAACATCATAATATATCAGGCATTGTCCCCATTTTCTGCCCATCCCCTCTTGTCCCATTGCCTTACCTAATTTTTATTTTCAAGAATAAAATAAATTTGACTATTTCAAATAACAGAAATATATTTAGGCAATTATACTCAAAGACTAGACTTTTTTACCAAATTGTATGAAAAATTAGCTTTTCCCAATTCTTTTAACTCCATCAAATTATTATTTTTTAATTCTCAAATTGTCTATATAATGGAAAATTAATAAGTAATTTATACATTATTACAGCAGCCACACAAAATTCTTAGTGTATGCACAAGTGCATGTGAAAAAGATTTTGGACAAGAAGACAGCACTTAGAATACCAGAGAAAATGCATACTCGAGAGAAAATCTTTAGATAATAGTGAGATGTAATAAGAACATTCAAATCCCCTTGTGTGTTCACATTAACACTGATTTGTTTTTATTCAGGAGATTGTCAATTGGCGACACCCTGGAGGAGAGTTAAACACGTGGACAGAACTTCTGTGTGGAACGTTTTGTTTCCAGCTATGTACATGAAAGGCATTTTTGAGAAGAAAGTTGCTGCAGTCACAGCCTAGCAAAGCAAACTTACTAATTAACTGCAGGCTGCACCACTTGCACTTAGCTACGTGCCCAGGCTGACAACACCGCCTTCAGTGCCGGTTTGCAAACAAATTTAAATATTCAGTGCACAGCTTCTGGGAGAAAGGCCATCTTTCTTCATGCTGTAGCTTTGGGATGTAACATTTATTAGTGACTTATGCTTATTTCCACTGGCTTTGTGATGCCAGGAGAATTAGCAGCAGGCTGAATCCTCTAGCTGTATACACCCAGTAGGAATGGAGAAGGGAAGGAGCTACCATGAGGGATGGAGCAGAGGGAGGAATGTGGAGATGCCTGTGCAATGCTGGTTGGCAGTATGGCTGTCTGGAAAAACAAAGTCTCCTTTGTGGCATATGCAGAGATTTATAATCTGTTTGCACTGTTTGTCAGAATGTAAATTATTTCTATTTAAAAAGTACACCAAAATAAGTAAAAGCAAATAATGTCTCCACCAAGTGTCTGATAACCAACCTCAATATCTTTTGATCTTCTCTGTGCATCCTTCTTTCAGTTGGCCATTCCTTTTCTACCAGGCTCACAACTTTGGTTCTCTGCTAAGATGTCTACTTTGGTTCTCTCTAAGAGGTCTCTAAGACCTCCCTCTCCTTTGTCCTTTTTTCCTGTCTTCCTGGAAAAAGGATGCCTTTTCTTTTTTGTTGGTCCATCAGTCTGAGGAATAGTTGCACTTAATTTGAGAGGGAAATGTTGAAAACTTTTGTTGGACTGTTTATTGTGAACTCTTGGAGATGACTGGTGTAAGCTTTATGCAGCATCAAGGGTTTGTGAATAAAAGTACACTTCTTCAGGCAAATAATACATTTCTTCCCCTCTTAAAACATTGTTCCTAAAAAGATTTCCTGCTCAACTTGTAAAAACCTTAGAATAGCAACTTCAACTTGATAGGAAGCATCAAACCCTTATATGTGATAGAGGAAAAAAAAAAAAGAAAGAAAGAATAAACCCAGGTTCAAGTATACACTTCTAGAGAAATCTGACCTTATTACTGGATAATGTTCATCCCCACTTGGGATTGCCATAGTTTAAATATCTGGACAATGAAGAGAAATAATTTACAGACTCACAGTCTTTTTATTAGTTAAGAACAAGTTTCCAGAGATTTTCCCAAGGCTGACCTAAAGTAATCAATTTGCAGTTCTGACTTCATAATATGACTTGTGATTCCTCTAATGCATGTGCCCTCTCCTGCAAGTGTTCTCCAGCTGCTTTATACTCACCATGAATGAATTCATGCTTCCTAATAAAATTTTTGAGGGAGTGTGCTGTACTGTTACAATGTACTTGAAGTGATAAATGAAGTGATCCTGACAGAATATAAGCTGTAAGATGATAGGTCGTGTGTCTATAAATGTTAGGTATCATTATATGCTCTCCTAGGCCATGGAGACCATTTCTGCTCTTTAGTGTCTAATATAATTTGACTCTTAATTTCCTCTGCAGAAGGAACTAAGCTGGAAACAACTCCTACTTCTACCTCTAACACCTCTTGAAAGCATTTGATGCATGAATTAATTTATTCTATATCATAATTAATCATTTTCTCTCTCACTGTAAAAATGTACAGTGTCATTTACATTGCACTTGTTCATTTACTATTTACACCAATTTACTGTAAACATGCTAGTGCCTACCAAGATGATGTTAAGTTCTCCAATCCACACTTGAATCTGAAGCAAAGAAATGCACATAATTGGCATTGCTGACAATGTGGGAGTTTTAGGTGCTCACCTTGAATCAGCTTGAAAAGGACCCTCATAATTTTGAGGATAGGATTGTCAGTAAAAGTCATTATTGTCAGACCACACTGCTATTTATGCTACCCAAGCACATATGGCACAGGTTCATGATGCTGCTTTTGCTCTGTCACGGTCATTATGGACTTCATCAAGAGCACCATCCTTCTATATTCTCTTTAGAGTGATGGTAATCAAGATGAAAGAAAGCCAAAAAGGGCAGGAACCCTGCTGTAAAGATCCTTGATTTTAAAGTAAGATAAAAATTTTCATCTTAACAAAAGAATATTAAAATCAATAAAATGGGTGAAAGAACAGAATCATATTTGATGATAGGCTGAATTTGATGCTGAAAAATGCTGCAGTGAAAGGATCTAATCATCAAGTAGGATTAGTCCAATTAATTAAAAAAAATTTAAAAAGACAAAACAAAACAACCAACCAACCAGACAAAAAAATTCCAATGGGTCTGCTACCTTGTTTTTCCTTTTTTAATACACACTGAAAAAAAATATCTCAAGGGACTGCCCATTGTACTAGTAATGTACCACACCAAGCTACCAAGAGACAACACATTGAATGGCCAATCTATCCCTCTTAAAGAATATTAGACAGATATATAGAAAGACTGAAATGATCATGTTAGGTAAGATCTACAGAGCATCCAAGCATTAATGCTGGGTTTGAGCCTGGTTGACACCAGATCACTGAGAAAATGGCAGAAGACTCTCCAGTAAACATGTGGATATAACTTGTCCCTTCTGTCAGGTATTGACTGATTGTGTCCAGCACTTTTGTCATTGAGCCCTGGAGCACAAGATTTGATGGCCATTTCAATGAGTTTAATTGCATTGTTTGTATAACTCCAGGTACCACTGGGATTATTCAGTCTCACTAGGAATCTTCATTGGCATCACTTCCTCTGAGAACGAACTCTATCACCTAATAAAACACTGTAGAACAAAAAGTGTCTCCTTATAACGGTTTCTGACTTGCACTTTCTTTTTTCTTGTTGTTTTACTATTTGTCAGAGAAAAGGGATATTCCCCTTCTACCATGTCAATAGCAGTCACCATTTTATGTACTTTTGATATGTTTGCTCAATTCCTCTCTTTTCTAAATCAAATAATTTCATCTTTTGAAACTTTCCTCCTTAAAGTTCTTTTTGTTCACTGCCATTGTCTTTCTCTGATCACACTAATATATGATGTGCAAATTCAAGACTTGATACTGCAAGATCCTTAACACTGCTTGTCACTCACCAGATACTTAATTTAAAGCACACAAATATTCCCTCTGCTCTCAGCAGGAATTTTTGTGTAATTTAATAAATGTTTAGAAGACATTGCTGCTGGATGCTGCCAAATGCACGCTTGTGCTTACAACCAAAGAACCACATGCAGTTTTATTAATCACCTTGGAAGGGCAGTCTATGTAGCTATTGATTTCAGCAATGCTTAAAATTCATATGCTTAAAATGGGCCCACAGTTAAGCTTTTGCTTCTTCAGATTAATGCCAATCTGCATGTGTTTGCTCCCAGAAGACCACACACTTACTACTATCTGAACCCACTATGAAGACAATCTGCATGGAAACAAAAAGAGATGCTGGGGGGAAAAAAATGAAATTAAAAAAAAAAAGCGTATAGAGAAAACTGAATTATGAAACCAAATTATGGCTAAGCACAATGACAATAAATACTTTTAGCCACAGGCAATAAAATACTGCGTCATTAATAAAGTTAAGTGGAGAAAAATTTTGCTTGTCACTTTCACTTCTAACCTAAATTTTATAATTTAGCCTTACATGTTAGCTCAGCACATTACACATCTCTCAGGCAATTCCCCTCTGGCCCCAGAAATCATGATGAGTTACTGGGGTTTCAAAAAGTGGTGAACTGGGTAAATGGGAACTGATTTTAAAGGATGAAATAATGGCCTAATTCAAGACTGTAGCAGTTTTAAAGGAAAGACGCTTGAGACAGGAAGTAATTGATAATGAGGAGGTTAAAACTCCAGGTTCTCATGGATGTGAGAGACAAACCTGAGAGGAACTTTCAGAGCATTCTTAGCTCAGGTGTGAGATTAATCATTCATAGTTTTACACAAGCTGTCAATAATAGATACAAATAGTGCTGCTCCTGCCTTTCCCGGTGATCCAAACACCAAATCCATTCCATGTCCTAGCTCATAGAGGCCATTTAAGAGACTGACCAAATTCTAAGAAAAGCCTGGAAATTAGGTTAAAAGAGCTCTTCATTCTACCACTTGGTTCCAAGAAAAGCCAGGAAGAAATAGTGACAAGTTATCTGTTAGTTATGCAGTGTAAGGAGCTGGTGCATCAGTGGTGTTTGTGGAAAAGTTTCTTTCCTATGTTTGCCTTTCTTCAATGAATTTAAATGGGAATAACTCCACTTATGGCCCTAATTATGGCTGTTTGGGGTCTTGTCTTCCTTATTTTTGATATATTTCCAGTTCAGGCATGAAAACTGGGAAGATTTACTGGGTAGGAACCCAGCACAGCAAGTTCTTCCCATATGAAGTTTGAGAGTTTTTGAGAGGAAAGAAACAGCTGAAGATAAAATCCTGGCATTACCAGTTTCACAAGGAATTAAAAACTCACCTGCAATCTCAAGGGAAACAGATATCAAGGGATGTAAAAAAGGACTAACAGGCTAAATGTTAATTCCCTTGAAATCTCCCTTCTGCCACCACAGAAACTAACCATTCCTACCAGCTCCTGTCCTTTCAGCCATGTAAAGGATATGGCATGTCAGCTAAAGCCAGGCATTACTTTTGGTTTTGCTGTATGAGTGAGTGAGCAGTGAGATAGATATTTTATTATTTTACTGCCCTGTTTTCTTGTTCTGTGCTCTTATGTGAGAGCGTCTTATGGACACCTTGTTGTAAACTGCAGAGTCGTTTATGGTTTATTCCTCCAGTATGTTTCATACTGAAGTTGAAAACACTGTTGTTTTAGACAAAATTGAATCTAAGAAAGTGAATAGCCTAGACATAAAAAAGGGGGGAAAAAAGTAGGAAAAAAAATCACATCAGCTCAACCTAAATGTATGGGTAAAGATTTTGAGGATTTATAATCCAGGGAAGTAAATTGAAAAGTTGCTCATGACCTTGGGTTCAGTGCTGGCACCCCATAATGTCCCTTCCATTTATCCAGTAGCAAAAAAACCTTCAAAAAACTCTTCTAAAGAAAAAACTGTGCAAGAATCTTTGGAATTCACAAATCCATTGGTTAAATTAGTGCTATTAACAGCATTCCTTTATGTGACGTTTTTGTGCATACATATGTACATTAAATAGCACTTCTAACTGTTTCTAGATTCCTAATGATTCCCAGGGTCATTACTGCTATTGGATTAAATCATCTTCCTTTAAGCTCTGATTAAAACACATGAGGGTTCCTTGGATCAGGAAAGATTGATAGTGGAAGACTGGAGATTAAAAGGAAAGATTTAATATAAAGACAAACAAATGAACTTCTCATCACTGCCATCTGAACCTGGCCACAATATAAGAATCTTGTGTTAGTTCTTGAGTTAAGAATCACTGCTTGCTACGTTGATTAAATAAGTTCATTTTTGCAGTTAAACTTTTTTCTATAAACAGTACTAGAAAGTATTTCTTATAACCTTATATAGAATATATCTGTTCCTTGCCTCTTACATGCCATAACTGGCATTTTAATGCACTGCCAGGCTGTAAGGAATTAATGTGTCACATTATGTAACTATATACTGGGATTCATTCATCTGCAGCAAAATGTGCACATATTCAACATTAGGCCTATTATTAAATATTAAAAAAATATTTATGTGTACTTCTATATTTTATCTAGGGGCAGTTAAATTTCAATTTTATAGATCGACATCTGATTACAAGAAAACTGAATAATTCAGTTGCTACCATATGTTTTCCCATAGGGTCTAATTGGAGATTACCATTGACTTCAACGGGTGTGTATCAAACTGGAAGGTGCATGAAAATTAGATATCTGAGTCAGTTAAATCTGAATTTGACTGAATTTGAATTTCTTTAAACAAAACTTTCCCATTGATGCCACGTGATTGGGAACACATTTATATACCAACATATGCACTGGTAGATTTCATGTAATTAAAACCTGTTTGCATAGAAATGTTGTGATCTATATATTTAAACACTGCTAATGGGGCCCAGCTTTAGTTAACATATTGAACAATTTGTCAGATACAAAAGCTGCCTTCTGACTTTGCTTTGTATTGATTTCTACTGAATTCTTAGAGAGCTACAATGCTGTACTCTGGAAAGAAAATTAGTCCCCATATTTTTCTTATTATTACTTGGGATCAGTTGTAATTACATAGATTTCTCCATAGTAAAGAAACAGGGCAGAATTACACAGGGTGACTGATCTCAAAAATGGGTGCTCTAGACCTCCTGCAGTTCTTTAATTCTCTTGATATTATGCACTATGATAGAAACTAACATTTTTTTATAGCATTACTGTACCAGAAAGCAACTCAGTGGACGTCTCACTCATGAATGAATAGCTGAGATGTCCTTTTTCATAGTCGCTGATTTATGGATCAAGCTGTCATTGTGAGCTGTGGTGATATTTACTTTCAACAAACACTTTCCTGAATAACTGTTGTTATAATTGTAGACAGGTAGTTGAAGGCAAAAAATGGACTAAAATAATAGCAAGGAAGGGAAAGCAAAACAAAACCAAGCCAAGCCAACAAGCAAAGAGAAATAAAAAATTAACAACAACCAAACAAACCAAGGGAAACAAAATAACCATTTGCTATAAAGCTTGTATACTGAATAATTCTAACAGAATATTGTCATATTGTTGAGTCTAGTCAATGTACCAGTACCTTTTAACATTAAAAATTCTTTTGAAAACTGAGCAAAATAGCTAGTTTTTCAAACTCTTTGAGATGTCTCATATATTAGGTTCATTTAATGCCTGGTCCAGTGGGAACCCAATTTCATCTGGATTTTTCCAAGGGTAATAATATCTCTTAGTACACTTTATCTCATTTTCAGTGTATTTTTGTCTGCATGTCAGCTTTTTAATTGTTTTTAATTTCATTATTTCAGCTCATATTTTTTGTTCTCCAAATGTTTTTTTCCTTATGAGTCCCTAATTCAGTATTCTTCCTCCAGCAGATACCTGCTTATCATCTCACATAACAGAGGTCTCAAAAAGCTTTCCTGTGATAGAGAATCATCTGCATCATGACTTATATAATTTTCATCAGATTTCACCACCCCAGCATTCACATAGGCATTTTGCTCCAGCTGTACAAAGTAAGAATTGTCCTTTCTCCCTCACTGGCTATCAGTCTGGAACAGCCAAATGGCTTAATCCTGAGCCTATACAATTTGCAAATTAGTATCATATCATATCCCTACAGATTGTTGTCATCACCGCTGTGATTTGCATGCACTTTTCTGTGTATTACTCATTAGACTTCTACAAGTACTCATAAACTTCTGCTTCTTCAGGATGCAGAGTCCACTTTCCAGGCTTAATGGAGGCAGTAGATACCTAGGAACCACAATCAGTGGAGACACAGGATGCAACACCTCTTTTCCTGCAGTAAACATCTAAAATATATTAGTTAGTGCTCACTAAAAATACCTCTGCCTTCCCATTGACTACAAAGGGAACTCACCCACCCAGCCAGGTGCAGACATTTATACATGTGGACTTCTAAACTGTGTGAAGTGTACTCCCTCTTGGTGACCACATCCTTGTTTCTGTCAGAAATTTTCAGCAATGAAAAGAGTTAATATCACAATGCAAGTAGTAAATTATAAAACTCCCACATGAAAGTTTAAGTTGGAAGAAATCTTCCCAGGAAATGGGTGGAAACCTATTTGTAACATCAGATGCAAAGATATGTGAAATATTTCTGTAATTAAAATTATTTATCAATGATAGAGCTTCCCATGAAGCAGTTTCTTGTTACTGTCTAAACAAAAATGAGCAATGTAGTTCAAACCCACAAATCTACTATAAATAAGAATGTTCCAAGTTTCTACTCCATATCCTTTTATCACCATAAGACTGTTATGCTGACTTAGCAACTGGAGTGAAATGAAGAAACAAAATAACAGAAACTGAAACTACTATACTGAAGACTGGCTCTATTGTTTGGGGTTTTTTTCTATTTTTTCGAGAGGGAAGATTTTATTTAATTGGTAGTAATTACCTTTAACTGTCAGATGTCATGAGTATTTTCTATTGCTGGTGCCCCTTGAGGCAATTAAATATAAACACCATTAGAATGAATTCTCTGTCTTTCAGGAATATTCTGTGAAAAAAATTGTTTGCTTTGCTAAGTGTACAGTGATTTTTGTGGTTGAAAGTCCTTCAGATTTCTCAGGGCACCTCTCTGCTTTGGATCCTAAAAGAAAAAAAGTCTTAAATCAGGCAAAATGTTAAATGAAGAAACCAATGTAGAGACTGTCTTTAGTTTTAAAGCACATATTTTTTTAAAAATAGAAATTATTTCCCTGCCCAAAATAAAAGGAAACATGAATAAACATTTTACTTCATGTCTTTTCTTGGAAAAGTTCATTCCCATGCCCAAAAGTCTACGAATAGTAGTGGTCATCTCACTACAGTGAAAATAGTTAAGCAATATGCAGAAGTAATATGTTCTTATTTATAGTAGCACTGAGATAGTAATCATTCCAGTAATATTCCAGAAGCACTTATCCCTGACAAACTTTTAACTCAAGCTTGAGTTAAAGCAAATTGCAGCAGTTTTTTTCTTTGTGCAGTTTAATACGTGTTCAAATGCTTCAGCTCAAAGAAGCTGTGATTGAAGTTTCTTTTGTTTTTTGGGCTCCAAAACCAGGCAGCATTATCTCAGTGCTGGATTTGATACACTCCTCTGATGCTGCAGTAGGAACTAATAAGGTTGCTCAGTTCTGTAGCAAGAAAACCATGTAAGGGTCACTTATGTGCAATCAAAATAAACAAGGAGTGAGTTGTCATGCTGAAATTACCTTCCTCGGAGAGAATAAAAACAGGTGTTAAGAGATCAGTAGAACAACATCTTTGAGACACTACTACAATCTCCTTGGAAAAAGTTGTAGTGATGGAGCAGCTGAGAGATGCCTCAGAAAGGTAAAAAAAAATTTACAGATACAAGAAAGGTGAAAAGTAAAACAAAGTAACAGAACAGAAGCAATTACTGAAACCACAATGAAAACCACAAAAACCCCTTCATGTCTACCCAAAAGAATTTATTCTCAGTAAGTTTTTGACCTCACATAAGGGTTTGTCTTTGTATGTAAGAATTCTTACACAGAATAATAGCAATTACAGCAGGTAATCTGAAAAGGAAAATTCTGGGAGATAATTTTCTGCAACAGGAATTGAAGGATTAAGTACCTTCATTCAGTGAATATTCTCAATGTTCCTGTACAGCAGAATGGCACATCCTTAGCAAATATGATGGTCGCTATCTGTTTCCCTTTCTGAGCACTCATCTTTGCTGCTTGGACCTTCATTAATTAACAATGGATAGCCTAAAATTCACAGCAGTCTCTCTAACAAAGACAAGCAAGATATAAGCCAAAATATTCACATGATAGAGAAGATGGTGTAGTTTCATTTATCTGTGGTCCAAGGCACACAAACTAGCATAGCCTGAGCTAGTCCCCTAAGCTCAAGCACAATTCTGGCATGCTCAAAAGCAGCATAGTATGGCACTGTGCCTGAGCAAATCTCTGTCAGGAGCAGAAGGGAGGAACATCAATAATTTATGACATCAGGAGTCCTTTATCTGACCAAACAGCGGGGAAAAAAATATTAATGAAAGTAAGAATAGGAAGATCTTTTACTAGATGTGCGCAAAGTGCTACTGAACATCTCCAAAATAACGAGAGAAATCTCTAATGACACCTATTGTGTTTTATTCACTCCAATTTAAATAATATCTAAGAGCCTCTTACCAAAATGCTTGACCATCTTGCTGCACCATTAGCAATAGAAATAAATCATAGCAACATTAAATATCTCATCAAGACCTCAGCCAACCTACAAAATTACTTTTCTATCCTTTCATTCCCTTGGAATGGAAAGTGGAAAGCTCCCACTCAGTTCCTGTCCACACAATTTCCTCATCCATTCTTGAGAGTCCCTGAGGAGCTATAATGGAGCTATGGAGGACTGAAGGCATTGACAGAAGCCTGGTAAAGTCTGTTAAAGGTACTTGTCAGCATAGACACATGAAGCAGCACAGAGCTATGTGGTTTTTTGGACAGGTCAGATAAGGGAGCAATAATAGACTTTGCAGCTGTGTAAAGCAACTACTGTCTTGTACTTTGACTTTCTCTGGATAAAGTGAAGTCCTGCCCATTACTTTAGATTTGCTGTTTTCTTCTCAACACCTTTCTCAGGAGCATCAGGCAAAAAAAAAGCAAAATACCACATCTGAATCAGAGATATCAGAGAAATAGATTGCTGCCCTCCTGGACAGTCAGGGCAGACAATACAGAACTATGAGTCTTCTCCAGTTCTTCTTCCAGTCCATGGCTGAGATCTCTCACCACTGGCACAAAGTACACAGAGCATTTGCTCCATGGTAGCAAATATGCAAGGCCACATCTCTGCCTCTGTGACTTTTACACAGCCAGTGGAGGAGTGCCAGCCAACAGAGCTCTCTGGAGTACTCTGGCTGCTCATGCAGCTTCACTCTCACCCCACTGACACAATCTCAGAAGGATCTATAAATAACCAAAAGAATTCACTCAGTGCTGAAATAAACACAAGGGGCCAGATTGTATTTGTGTTACTGTGACAAGGAATGTGTTTGGGCCATTGGTGTTCATCTCACAACCAGATTGCAGCAATGTGCAGATGTCTGTAACACACTGACCTAGCACACCATGGAGAAAGAAATCAGCCACTGTGTCATCTGTCCTTACACTTGGTAAACAACAAAACCAAAGATGTATTCCTTAGTACTTCCTGTTAATGCTGCCTTCTGACCCAGTTTCCCTGAAAACGAGAAGCAACATTTAATTGCCATGGAAACTTTCTCTTCTTACACTTGGATTCATCTACTCTGAAGACCACGCAACTAAACCATCAGCTTGACCTTCAGTACTTTAGCCAGCAGTATACTCTGCCTCCCTGTTGTTCTTGTACCATTGTTTTGATAAAGAGGATCCAGAGAAAGAATGGCTGACTTTCCTGCAAAGCATATCTGGATAAAATTAAAAAAAAAAAAAAAAAAACTTCACATCACATTCCCTGTGTTTAAACAATGCCTTCAGCCACAGAGGGGGTGACATTGCTGAGAACAATCACATCTATTCAAATTTATAAAGCAAGCATTTGATAGACATGCTGCCTCCTGCACAATAACTTCACTGAACGAGCTGTTAGCTTATCTAGCTTCTGCACTTTGAAGTATACATATTGAGAAAGTCAAGCACATACCAGCAGACATAGACTCGTTTATTAGCTCAAGAAATATTTTCAGTTTCACACTGAAAAGAACCAAAAATGTGACAGCTCATTTTATTTGCTCAGCTTTTGCTGATTGACAGAAGTGAGAGTGAGCGCTAATTCACCATGCAGTTATAAGGACACGAGCAGAGAGTGATGAATTTCTAAGAATCATCTTTCTTAGGCCCTGTTACATAATCTTGCTCTTTGCTGTATTCATAGTTGACATCCTACAACACTTAATCCTATGGAAGATGTCACCTAACATGGATTCATTGTGCACATTTGTTGAAGAGATGAGGTACTTGTCTCCCTGTACTTAGGCCTGGGCTGATGTTGATGCCACCAGAAGTTATTTTAACGAAAAAATCAGTCATTCAGACATTACTGGCTATGGAGTATTTCCAGTTAGACAGGACAATTAAAAAAAATGTAGAATAAACAAGGAAATACTCTGTCTAAAATATGTTCCCAAGTTATCCAGAAGCTACTACCTTAAGTAGGGAAAAGAGTGAATGACCCCAAGACAGACCTTAGCTGATCCTGACCTAGGAAGAAGATGCTTTTTTTGATAACACACTGTGCCAAAACCAGCACACACAAGATAGATTGTAGTTCTCACTTCAGTTAAAAAGAGAGTTATAATATTTAACAAAATATAAATTATGGAATTCAATGGCATTGACAGATCACACTTGTTTTTTAAACTTGAAAGAGTTTGCAGTGTTTGCTAATTTTTGAACTTCATGGAACCTGCTTGTTAATAGAGCTGTAGCTCAATTCCTTACAAGACTTAAATGCTGATTAAAAAAAAAAAAAAAAACAAACAAAACCAAAAACATAACTGCAAACATTATAGAAGTACTCATACTGAAAGGGAGAAATTATGTCTGTTAAGATCATCAGGAACACTTAAAAGGATTTACAAACATAAAAAATGAGTTTACAAACGGAACATAAAATGTTGCTGTTGGATTTGCAGAGATTCCAAACTGATTTCTATTATGTGAACAGAGCAGTTGAAGAAGAACACAAAGATGAAAAGATATTCCTGTACTCCTTAAAGCACTTACTTAGATTTCTTCAAACATCTCATCCCTTATCAGCTATGGAATATTAATTTATAGTATTTTAGAAAATACAATGGAAAAACAGTCATGACTATATTGTGACACAGATCCTGTTTTCAATGCACCATTTAACAAAATCTTATATTTGATATGAGGTGATAATTTGAGTTGATTTAAACATTTCTCCTATTTGGCATGGAAAAAGACAAGAATACCTTTATTTTAACTACAGCAGTCAAGAAAATATTCTTATTTTGTGATGAAAATACAGGTCTACCAGCAATCTCAGATGATTAGAGCCATGCACAGACATCTGCAAGTCAGTGAGTGGGAAGAGAAAACTTGGAAATGCCTTGTATTTTTTCATGCAATGACAGATTTTCAAAGGTTTGATGTTTTTTCCCCACACAGAACAGGCCAATTGTCAATTCACCACATACTGTTTGTGATTATTTCAAAGTATTCTGATTATTCCATATTATTGGTTAAATGAGAATTGCATGTGTAATAGGCAACTTCCAGCTGTCTAGTATTAGTCCAGTAATGAAAGTGCATTACTGAGCCAAGTAGAAATCCATTGATGTCCATTGACAAATTTTCATTTATAACAAAAGGTCTGCAGCTAAAAATATTTTAGAGAAGAGAAAAATAAGTCCTATTGTGGACTACCCAAAAGTTTTTGCCAGTGTGACAAGAGCTAAACATCACTGTAACACCAGGAGGTTCTTACTAGAATGAACACAGGCAATACCTAAACTTAGATAAATCTTTAAAACGTCATGTGAACTTACCACTTCTGTAGTTTCAGTAAATACATGGAAAAATAATTACTTTAGGTAACTACACAGACAAATCATTAGAATCTAATCTGCTATAATAACTGTATTAAAAGAACAAGAAAGTGACAGTTTTGAACAATATCCATGTTATTTTTCTTGAGCACGTTACACAGAGCTTTCAGCGTACTTGCAGATGTGTAAGTAATCAATACCTACAGAACAAGTCAAGAACTATCTAAACTACAGGAGTTTATACAATCCAAAGATTTTGTTAGCTATTCCATGGTTGATGATATCACTACAGAGCATCTTACCAAGTGAGTCAGTTAAGCAGGAAATCAAGAATGTTTCAACTTAAACAACCCTTCATCAAGGGCTGCCCTGCTCAGAAGTTCTGTTTAATGAACTTGTAAACTGCACTATAAAGTTAAAGGAAAATCTGACTGCTCGCTTTCTATGTTTATACCTTCTTTAGGAAACATCTGCTCACCATTCTGCTGCTTCTGCTTCCCCTCCCCCACACACTTTCTTTGCCCTGCTATTATTTCTTACATTCAGGCATTTCTTGTTTCAGGGGTTGAAGGTATAGGCAATCTTTTAGTCTTTAAAACCTGGCATTTCTGCATTTCACTGAGGTCACCTAAGCAATGAAGGAACTAACAACTGCTTGCTGGATTGTAACTGGCAAAATGATTTTTTTCCCCAGGGGGTAGAGTTGTGACCTGATTACATGGTGGGACCAGAAGGGAGCTCTTTTTGAAGGTTTTACCCTTCTTGCAGCTGTGCCAGCACATGTACACAATCCTGAGCTATTAGCCTGATGGAAAATGCAGTTTGAAAGCTCCATGCAAGTCTGACTGCTACAAAGCTGACATTTTATTAACAAGTGTTGTATTTGTGACTTGTGCAGCCCCAACTTTACTCTGGAATTTAAAAGGTCACTGCAGACACCAAATAAGGCTTCAAACCTTTAAGACCTGCTGTGAAGGACAGCTGGCAGGGCACACAGAACTCTGCCACAGGGTGATAAAAGAATGAAGGGAATATTTTAGCAGGGACCTGTCACTAATTAACACAAAATTGATTTACTTGAAAGATAGATATATTTGGAAATGGTAAGTGCCCCAGAAAGAATGTTTGGCCATCAGTTGTGCAAGCACTTGCTAAGTCAGAAACACACAAATCGTGCCTTGGAAAGCGTCGGAAGCAATGAGGCTGAGGATCTCCAGACTTGGATGGTTATTGGATGGTTGTGGAATTGGATGGTTATTTCACACCAACTGCAGAAAATCTGCTGCTTACAGTGGACCAACCCCTGATTTACACCTTTCAAAATTAGTGGAGCAGCACTTTCTGAGCATCACGCCCAAAACTTGCACTTTTCTGCACCAATCTCCAGGTGCTGTGGAACACCAGCACTTTGAAACAGCAATACCAGGGACTTTAATCCAGTGGATCACAAATATGAGGTACCAGAAAAAGCACTTCTCCTACATATGGATCCATGTATATGACATGACAGCACTGACAGTACAGTTGCACTTCCAGCAAGGTTCAGGGGTGTGCAGGATCTGAAGGGAGAGGTATAAAAATAAAGCTCCCACTGACTTTTTTCTCATTCAAATATATTTTTTCTTGGTTTTTTGCTTGCAGAAAGTTTTAATATACCTGGATCTGTGATCTCTGTGGGCTTTTTTTTTCTTGTATGAATGTAAAGTAGAGCATGGCTGAAGCATTTTGTGCTAATAAAGAATAGTCTCACAAGGTTCTTAGCCAAATGACACCTGATAAAAAGCTGACAAACTGAAGGCCATGGGAAATCCTGCACACATTTTCTGCCTGGGATCCAGGGGGAGCACACAAATATGAATAATTAATCATTATAATTTGAAGGTGCTTCTTTGAGGGTTACCTTTACATGGGACCACAGGGAATTCTTCTTGAAAGAAGATCAAGATAGTCAACACTGAGTCAAAAATGTCTCATGATTAATTAAATATATTTCAACTCTGTTGTAACATAGAGACAACTTATTGTGCATTCCTCCATGGAACACTGCATCCCATGTCAGCAAATCTTAAACTGTTTTTCCTGAGTGAGGCCGCCAGGAAAGACCACGTGTGGCCTCTGTGTTGAATCATATTCTCCTAAAAAACTCCAACACAATGCTGTAATAGGCACCAGCAGAATGCAGTGGCCACATCTCAATTAGATATACCTTGGAGAACATCCATCCCAGGACACTGATGTACAGCACCAAACATGCTCAGTAAAGCAGCAAATTGCTGGGCGAGGTGGCCAGGCAGTAAGAGGCTGTCTGCCAGCCACATCATTCACACTTGCAAATTGCCAAAGCCTTGCAGGGGATGGCAGACAATGGTTTTAAAGTGTCCTGAAGCACATACACAGGTTCTCCAGGAAGGCACCTGAGACAGTGAAACAGACATGGTGCTTATCAAGGTGCTGACTGAATGGATTTCACTGTGTTCATTGAGAATCCATCTGCTTTTGCCAGATGTTAAATAATTAACCTCATCTCAGCCTGACATAATGTGTTCTTAATAAATACTTTTTTTTTTTTTTTCCTGAAAACTCTTGTGTAAGTTAACACAACTAACCCAGAGCCAAGAAATAGATGTGAGCCATTCCACCATGCCTTGTTCCCATGGGAGCATGAGTATGAGCTCCACCTCTCACAGTGAGGTTATCTTGGCAATTTTGTGTTGCTGGGTTTACCTGAAATCCATTTGGTCCAAAATAGCAAAGGGAGGAGAGTCTAAAACACAGTAGCAGCACTTCAGATCTTGTACAAATCTAGGACTGCTCATTCTACAGGATAATTTAGTGAAGCCTTTGGATGCCTAGATGTCATCCAACAGAGACAATCCACCGGAGTGTTGCAGAGCTCTGGCACTGCTGCTCCGCTGGAAGCCGTGGGAAAGAAAACGTCAAAAATTTCTATGTCATCTTAAAACACACTGTAACAAAGAAATTCACCAGTAACAAAATCTAGACAATGTATCAACCTTTTGGGTCCCTGGAATAACACAGAGGGAATGTGAATGGAAACATGAGATTGACCTTTTGTCTGCTTTCTCTTTAGAAATCTTAAATTCAAAACACATTCTATATGAGGTATAATAGAACCTCAGAAGGACTAATGTACAGCCTATAGGACTGAGAAGGGGAGCAGAGAAGTGGGCAGAGTCAGAATGGTTTTCTTTGTAATTGCCTACTGCACTTGGAATGAAACATTCTACTTAAATTATACTTTATTCTGTGGGGTGTTTTTCTCAGTTTCAAAAGTGCAGAGAAACTGCTGAAATGAAACATTCAGACTCCACTCGGTGTTAAATGACTGAAGATGATATGCTTCCATGTAGTACAGTATCTCATTAAATCAGGGTCTAATCAAGCCATAAGTGAAACATGTCAAGGCACTGGCTGGCCAAGCTCTCATTAGTGTCCGACCTCCACTTGCAGAAAAACTCCACAAAGACTGACTTTCAAAGTGGGAATCCTTTTGTTTCATGAGGAATGCAGAAGTGAACAGTGTGTAGTTATGCTAGAGGGTTACTTCAGTGTGCTCAAGAAGGGTTTGAAGTTTAATTCTGCACAATGCGCTGTTACTTCAGAGCACTTTGAACACAGATTAATTTAAGAGAAATTGAAAATACCAGCAAATCTACATCTGAATCAAAAGGTAGGACCCATCTTACCTATTGATCTGTGTTCTGCAGAACCAGTGCTTACTCTGACTCTGGAGCTACAGATGTGACAGCTCTGCTGCTTTGAGGGCCATGTTCTGCCCTGTATTTGACAGTACATTTGGAACCAACATGGTGAAGCAATTGAACATAGTAAATCCATTTGTAACAACTCCACAGTTCTTCACAGATTAATTTAATTTCTTCTGAAATATGGGGGGGGGGGGGGGGGGGGGGGGGGTGGTTTTTTTTGTTTTTTTGTTTTTTTACCTCTTAGTGGTGCCAAAGCTAGAGGAGGATACATAGAGAACACAAAAATCTTTCCAGCATGCCTCTGTTTCAAGGGTGAGAAAAAAGATATGGACAAATTTGTCATGACTGAGAAAAAATATAAACTCATTCCATATTTCTTCGCAAATGAACCTTGACAGAAATCTTCAGCACCTTCCATCTCTTGGACACTGCCCCTGAATGACAGAACTCCCACTAAGATCTTTTACAAAAATTGAATCAGAGGATGGAATACAATTCTGGTGCAGATAGCAGCAAAAATCCAGCATCTTGGAAAGGAGAGCAGGGTTGAGAAATAAAGCAGAAAAACTCTTATAAATATTATCATGAGAGCTTTAAATGTCCAGATAAATGTTCAGATAAGTAGACATGTCATCAATCCTTAGCATCTCCTCCAAAAAACCACAAAGAATAGTATAATAAATGCTGGGAATAAATTATATTAATAAAGAGAATAGTGTAAGACTTTCAGTGAACATTTTGGAGAGCTGCAGGACTGAAATGACCCTTTTGCAATGTTGGAAAGTTTTCTAAAAAGAAATGTGTAAGTCTCATAAGCACAGAGCTTAACTCCCAGCATTACAGAAGTCAGTGGGAGTTCTGCCACTGACTTAACAGATCATATTTTTCTAAGTGACTGGAAGGGAGGAGAGCATGTAGCAGAGTTCACATTTGGAAGAAATGAAAGGAGTGTTGAATTTGCTGGAAGATGTCCTGAAAGAGTAAGGTTGCAAACATGAAGCATATGTGAAATTTGAATCAAAGTGGCTCCTCACGTGCCACAAGCCCAGCACAAGTGCTCATGGAATTGGGATATTGGATGTTCTTGAAGAGAGGTCATGTGTGGATGTCTGCTCGGAGGACATCCCATAACCACATCTGTCACTTCTTATATTTCATTAAGAGACAGCTATTACATTCATCTTGGTATCAATAAAAAAAAACCATAACAGAATCTTTTTCCTTTTTTCCATTTCAACTTTCTGGGCTCTTTCTCTTTATTAAACTTCTCTAAATCCCCCTCTGGAAGTTAGTGTCTTTACATTAAAAATGAGAATTGAATAATTATTATGGTAAGTTAATTTAATGCACAGAAATTCTTCTTACAACATGGTTTGTGGCAAAAAGTTGTGAAATTTTTCTATCACTTAAATCTTTGCTTTACTGGTATCACTAGCTTGTGAAAGTACCTGTTTTTATTTTTAAATGTGTTGAAGCTTCTTCCCTCAAAATTACAAAACTTCAAAACAAGTATTCCTAGAGTACAACCAATTTCACTCTTTCTGCAGTACCTTTTCAAGACAGATACTAAAAACAAATTAGAAGAGGATGAAGTGGAGATTGTCCTGTGCTAGTTCTAAAAACTGAAGCAATCACACAAAATAACAGAAGTCTAAAAAACAAAAAAAAAAAACAGATAACATATATTTTTCCATTTCCAGAGCTAGTTTATATTTTTAAAGAAAGTCACAAGTGACAAAGTCTCCCAAACTTTCAAGAGAAATTATCTGAATGTAAGCCAATATTAATTATACATCTCAGTCTTGGGAAGTGTGAGAAGTCAGTCAAAGCAAAGTAATTCTGTTGCAGTCACTGAAGTATGTGCCTGACTCCAAGTATAAGAACTGGGGTTCAGTGTATGTTTCAGGTCCATGGGAGCAGCTGCATGCCAAGAACCTTCATTTCAGCAAGTACTGCCCATATGCCTGTCATAAATATTGCTTTGGTTCTGCTGCTATGCATCAGAACAGCTGCAGGTGTTTAGAATTGCATGGGAGATGTGGTAAACACACACACAGAAAAACGTGCACTTCCCCCCATTTAAGGAAACAAAAATATCCTTACAAATGTCCAATGCTGTATCAGCAACAATACGTGCCAGCCAACACTATTGCTTTTTTATCTCAGCTGCACTTTTATCATGTTTGAGCACTGCCTCTCCCCATCACAGCACTCCTCCTGCTGTTTACCCCTTTGCCCTATCTTCACATTCTCTCCGTGTAAGTGTAATAAATGTGTAATGCGAGAGGTATTTCAGCCAGCGAAACCAGCAATCACTCCCTGGTGCTGGCATTTCACCTTTGACTCAGAGCTCTGGAATCCTGCCAGATCCCGAGCTCCCAGGTTCTCAGGCTGCCGCCCCCGGCTGCAGCCGGGCAGGGGACAGGTACCAGGCATGTCACCAGTGACATCACCGGTGACACCGAGCACGCTGCTGGCTATTACTAAATGTTATTGGTTTCAGTGGTGCTACAAACTGGACCCAATCCTTCTTGGTAACACTGAGAGTCCTCACCACATTTTCTAACTTTTGCAAAAAGGGCTAAATCTTCCATTTCTCCCATCTCCTCCCTCCCCCTGCCAAGTTATGTCACTGACCAAGTGACACAGGAGGCGCATGTGACAATTGACATCCTCTTCAGATGGTCGTGAGAGGGTCTTTATGCAAAGGAAAAACCCGCAAAGTAAAACGTTCTGCAAGATTGTTTCAGACATTCGGGTTATCTCGTTTCACTGGAATGCTATTTGCAGAAAAGGCTGAATCTACAAAGCTCCTCCAAGTGCTAGCCTTGCTAACTCCCGTGATTTTATCAGGAGTCTTGTGATACTTGTCCTGCTAAAGCCTTGCTGCAGCATGGAAAATATTAGAGAGTCCAGTATTCCATGAATAAACAAATCAAAGTCAGTCTTCACTTTTGGGAAGAAAACTCACAATACATAGACCCTACAGCTTAAAAAGCTGAATTCCTCAATTTGTGTGGGAGAAGTTTGAGGCAACTTAAGAGATTTATATTTGCTACTGGCATTTTAGCACATACCCTGGGTTCGTGGCCCTAGAATACATGACGGTCCTGCTATAAAGGCAATGGACAGCAGCAGAACCCAGATAGATTTAAAATGTCAGATGTCCCCAAGGCTGGTTTGGGCCTCACAAATGCTGTAAAGCTGTCTGTCAGCAGAACAAGGAGGACAAAGCCCAGTCCAGCTCACAGGCATGAAAAAGCTCAGCAATCGCTCACTTCCCCATGTGATAGGCAAGATGGGAGAAGGAAACACAGTCATGGTGTTGTATCACTCACCCCCTTATCCGAGGAGGAGGAGGACTGGCAGCTTGCCAGGACCTTTCACTCTATTCTTTTTTATGCTGTGCATGCGGAAAAGAAAAAGTAGGAATCTGGCCCCTCAGGTTTTGATTGCTAATAAGTTATCCGTAGTGCCTAGTGAAAGGCATGCCTTAAAAGACATCAACATCGGCACCTACTATTTTGTTTTGCAAAGGACTTCATCCTGTCCCCCCTCCCCCTTTTCCCCACTCACACTCAAACTTCTGGGATTTTCCTGCTCCTATCGTTGTTTTCATTAATGACACAAGAATGGATTCAGCCTCATTTTCAAAACAATTGTTAAACAGTACAGAAACAGACTTATTTTCCTAAAAGTCTTTCACTGGCATTCTGGTTTTAAAAAAACCCCAAACAGTAAAGAAATGTTGAGAGAGAGAGAGAAACACCTCTATCCCACAGCAGGGAGAGGTTTTCAGTCCTTGGAGGCCCCTAGAGAACTTTGAACACATTTACTAATATCAAAGCAGGGCAATAGCTTTTCGATGACATCATCTTCCCACTCCCTGTAACTGAGAACTCACCGTTCCCTGAACTAGATAGTCAGGAGGTTTGAGTGCCAAAGGTCTTACACCATAGTTTCACCTACAAGTATTACAATTTTCAGGCAGCCAGTGGCTGACCTGCTGCACCTGAAAGAATCTGCTGGTGGCAAAGTTTTTTACTGTCTACACATCAGTACTAAAGAGTTACCCATACCAAACTGCAAGGTTTATTTAAGACAGCCCTAGAAGGCTTGAGTCTAGTATTAGGATGATATGTGTTCTTAAAAAAAAAAAAATTAAATTCTTAATATCCAAACTTAGGTGTAAATTATATCCACAGATGTATTCTGGCAGTAAGTCAGTGCATGGGCAGGGAGAGCTGCTCACAGCAGAATGAACATCCAAGGTATGCAGCAGCAAAGCCTCATGAAAAAGGAAACTTTAGGTCACGGTGATACTCTTTGGTGTCCGATATGTTACACCAGAAACACAGACAATCTCAGGCAAATACAATTCCCTTGCACTGATATGGTCTGGAATACTGTAAGTGCACTTTAGAGCCAACATTTGTTCTGTTTTAGGGGAAAAGAAATGTATACAAACTGTTCTTTCCCATCCTGAAACAATGGAATAACACATGCTCGCTCCTTTACAGTGGTGAAATTCTGACAGTGATCTGAACAGCTGCTTAGCCACCAACCACAGCTTTTACAACTGGTTAATTACAGACATCCAAATCCTTGCAACACATTTTGCATTCATGGCCCAAACAGTATAATCAGTTACTTTATCCACAACTGCACAATAACATCTCTGTTTATCAGAGAACAGAGCATAGTAACTTATCCCAGATTCATCAAAGTCAACTGAAACATATCAACTTACATTTTCTGTTTTCTTTTTTAAGTGAAAGAGAAAGGAAAAGAAAAAAGGAAAAAATTTGTAAAAATGTGAAAGCAAGAAAACTGAAGATTAAGAGAGCTTGGCTAACTATTAACAGGCTCCTTGTTCTGTGCCACGTTTATTACAATTTGATTGTAAAAATGGGGGGATGAAAAGGATGTTCATTGACATGTTTCCCGTGAGTGTGATGACCTTCCTCTTGTGAGTATGTTCACAAGCATGTTCATTCAGTTGGAGTCTTCTGGATTTGGCTGAAGAACTCTGGCAAAAGAGACACAGGCCATGTAGGACTATCCATCACATGGCTCTCAGGAAGAACTAGCATAACTTATTATTCATGACAAATATTAAATACAGTAAATGCAGTAAAACAAAACCAGAACCTGGGGAGATTGTTTTGTTTGCTTGAAAGAAACAGAGTTTTCTTTGTGTTTAGTTCTGCTTGTCCATGAGTGCCAAATCAATTTAAAAGTTTAAAACATCTCTTTCCCGAAGGGGGAAACTGAGGCACAAAGAAGTGAAGGTTTTCCATTGGCCCTAAACTTTGGGGGCTTGATATGAGGCTTGATTTTTTGGACAGAAAACCAGGATGAAAGTCCCAAAGAACATGTAAGATAACATGCACTCCCCCCATATCTTATTAACAGGCTCAGGAAAGTCATTTGTGTTGCACAGAATGAGTCAGTCACTGTGATTCACATACAGATCTGACAGATCATCCAGAATACAGCCTGCCAGACACTGCTCCCAAATAATGTTTGAAACACAGGGCACGGAGGGGGTAATAATGGCACTGAAGCTAAACACTGGATTTAGCTTTTATTTTCTAGCTGCTTTAACGGCAGAAAGGGCTTTTGCCAACTGATTTTGCCCAGGAAATGAGTTCCAAGCTGTGATGTAAAAGCCCTAATGAATTCCTGCTCTGCTGACTCAGCGGTGCAGCAGGAGCAGACCCCTGCTGCAAACCAGGCCAGTGTCCGTCCTGCATAAACGTGATCGAAACCACTGTGTGCTCAGTGTTTTCAAAGATAACTTAAACGGCCCTTTAAAACACACCACAGTCCAGAAGGCACTGGAGGTTATCTGTTAGGTGACAAGTGGAATGAACTTCCAGGTACTTTTCAAATCTCATTCCTGTAAATAAGAAGCAGCTGACTGTGATCCTGCAGATTCCAGTTGAGAAAGCTCTGATGATATTAATGCACTATGTTGTGTCTAGAATCCCTTGATAGAATTACAACATTACTGTACACAGCTGGGTGGATATTATTATGTTGCACAAAGAAATAAGAGATTATACTACCAGGAGTAAATGCAACCCAGATCCGACACTAATGCACTTGAATGCAAAGCTGGTGCCTCCAAATTTAGTACAGTGTGTTTTTCAACGGTAACTTTCTAACAACATGGACAAATAAAGCCATGCACACGCTGGCAAGCTCCACTGTGTGGCTAGAGAAGTTTGCTGATGACAGTCTTGTTATTGTAACAGGAAGTGACTCAGCCTTGGCAACAGGAGATCAGATATTTTATTCAGAAGCATTAGGTCATTTTTTTTCCCCTAACCAACCAACAGTTTCACAAGGCAACTGGTTTTGTTTGAAAATGAATATCTATTTTGAAAGTGATTTGCTAAGGGAGTGTAGTTAAACATTTATGGTTAGGAATAACCACTCAGTCTAATGCAAGGTATCTGGAAACCTCTTGTCCTTTTAACTCTAAAATTTGCTGCCTGTACAAAATTTAAAGCACCCCCCACCCCCCCACCCCCCCCAGGGCAAGAATTCTCCACATGGGTGAGTAAAGTATAACCAGCCACATTATCATCATAAGAATGAGGATGAGTGAGGAGATTTGTGTCTGGACCAGTAACTTTCCATGACAATTAACATGACTGATGTCGCTGTTACAGTTAAAGTAAAAATACTTCACCCAGGCATTACAGCTGAAGCAAATATGTGCCTGTTGTAACGGCCTGTTACATGATCTTTCCTCAAGTACTTATAAATGGCACATGGTGTTATGCTGCTTCTCCTAAAATCAGCGTAAAAGAAAAATTCTCTTAATACCTGGCACCCAGCCTAGCCCAGAACAGTTTCTTTCCCTCTCCACTTCTGCACTGTCACTTGCAGTGTGTATCTTTTGCATTACATATAAGTTCACATAACTGTGTGGAAAGAGAAAAAAACCAGTTTTCCTTCAAATGCTGCACTGCTGTTAATCATTTTTGGCGCAAGTACCTTTAAGCACAGTTCACAACTGCATAAAAGTTGCACAAAAAGAAACTAACTGTGCAAGCCAAATTCAAATTCCCCCTCTAACAACAGAGAGTAAACATGCCACCAGCTGCAGCACTCCTGGAACAGGATTTCATCATCTTCTGAATATTTTCCTGGTCTGTTGTAAGTTTTGTATTTTTAAAATGCCAAGGAAGTGTTATACTCCACACTACAATGACTCAAATATCCCATACAAATATATAAATAACATATAAATACTAATGCCAGCTTTTTGTCTTGGGCAGGGAGCAGCCAAAAAAAGAGTTCATGGGTTAACTTAAAAACTCTATAGCAACAGTGTTTATCTATTGCCTCCACACTGTACCCAGAGCCTAATTTTAGGTATTAAAAATAAAACTCTGGACAATTTCCCGCAACAGGCACTGCAAGAACACAGCCAGGCCTCCAGCATTCTTTGACATCAAAACACACTACTTTTTTAAATGTGTAAAAAATTTAACTTATTTGGAAAGCCATTGCAGTGAATATGAATTTACAATTCAGCATAAAATGAAATATATCCTGAAAAGCCTCAGCACCCTACATCATTTCACTGTTATCTTCCTTGTGACACAAGCACCATTTTATGATTCCAGCCCATGAAAACAGAAGATTTCATAATTTTGCTGTTAAAGCAACATGGTTTTCTGTGCTCTGTCAAATAGCATTTTTATCTTCTAGCAGTAAAAAATAGCTACCTTGTTCCACCATCTGCCCAGAACTACTAAACCACAGGGTGTGCTTCTGTGATTTCAAATTGCAGAAGCTTAAATGACGCCAGTGTTACACCTATTAAATATACTGACAATCAGACCCTAACGTTTCAAAATACTGTGGCACATTATTTAAGAAAGGCATTTCAATTAAACTCTTCCAGGGTTTAACTGCTGTCATGGTGTGCTTTCAGTCAGATGTCCCACCCAAGCACTGCCATGAATTAAGTGATTTTAACATCTTTAAGTGCTGGACAAAGCCTTGCCATCTATTCATAACTTAAAACTAAATCTGAGAAACCATGTTTCTTTTCCCAACTGTATAACCATAGAACATAATATGAAAATCATTTCAGCTCTACAGCAAAATTCTTCCTATCCCATATCTAGTCTCATGGTACAAGTGTCTGAAAAAACAACTGGGAACCTCAATTTTGTATCTGAATATTCACACATAGATATGTAACTTTTCCATATATCTCATATTTGCTCAGACAGACTTGAAACATAAACCCTTGGTGCTTTAACACTTGAAGGATAATAAAAGGAACTTATTTATTATCTACATTTCACTGCTTTAAAGCCAATGCTGTACTTTTCTGGGACCTCACATTTAATATATGAATGCTTGGAGTCAGCTTTCTCTGCGTTATGTTCAACAGGCACGAATATATTGCTATCTTCCATTGGAATTGTGTCAGTTTTATGGTTACAAATCCTCCATCCGTATGTGTTCTCAAAAGTACTCATGTTTTAATGGGCTTCCTTCATATGTGAAGCCTTAATCTAGGAACTGACAAGTTTCAGCCCTGATGTTATATTTCTTACTGAAATAGAGCCTCCAGAGCTCTGATTTAGCACACTCAGCCAGGAGCAGCAGTTGACAGGAACAGATAAACTGTAACATGCTTGTTACTGTGTGCACCTCCCAGCTTCACATCAGGCTGGCTGACCCAAGAGATGGGGATGGAGAAAGCATTCTGAGTTTTTGAGATTAGTGGCCTCGTTTTATTTCATTTATTTTTATTTTTATTTTTATTTTTAATTGTTTTTTTTCTGGGACAGGATATTATTTTAACTTGTTGTAAGGCACAGTACCCACTAACAATATTCATGATTTGTAAACTTAGGAAGTTAATACATGTTGCTTTTTCATAAGAACAAAATATTTTTTCACTTGTATACATTTGGGATGCTGCTGCAATGCATTTTAATGGCCTCAAGCTGCAAAATAGAAAGATTCTGAAAACTCATTTTGGGCATGCAGAATGAACTCTCTATGAAATACACAAGCTTTTGGTGGAATTCGAATATCACACATACACAGAGAGACCTATTAAATCATATTCTTGATGTATTTTCTCTTCAATATGTACTGCATCATATAAAATAAGGGAAATAAAGAAACTCTGCAGAAATTTTGTAGAACTGAAAAAGGAAATGGGCTGCATAGGAGACAAGTTCTCCTTGAAACTAAAGACACAGAAACTCAAGTTAGAAAAAGTGCTTCAGAAAGTGGTCTTCATTTGCCTAATTCAATCTAAAAGTGATCCTAACAGGACCACAGAAGCAATAACCAGAGAGAAAAATAAACTCTTATGAATTCCAGGAATTAATAGGTTTATTGTGTTATACTGAAATTATATAATAAGCTAATGTAGAAAAAGTATGCTCTTGCTAATACTGTCCACTTCCCTAAGGGTCTCACTGTACAATGGTGTTTCACTCTATTCACTGCATAACAGTGGTGGGAGCTGCTCCTCAGAGGCCAGCACTGGGACCAGTGGTGTTTAAGGTCTCTCTTGGTGACATGGACAGGGAGGTCAGTGCCCCCTCAGCAGGTCTGACACACTGGAGAGAAGGGATGCCATCCAGAGGGACCTGGACAGGCTGGAGAGGTGAGCCCATGGGAACTTCCTGAATCAACCCACGGTCCTGTATAAGGCCGTGCATGTGGGTCAGGGCCATCCCAAGGACAAGCACAGGCTGAGGGATGAATGGCTTGAGAGCAGCCCAGAGGTGAAGGACTTGGGGGTGTTGTTGGATGAGAAGCTTAAAATGACCCAGCAACGTGCAGTAGCAAAAACACAGCCCAAAGCAGGATCCAGGAATACTAACAGAGAGCTGGGATGCAACTGTGCTGCACTGTTAAATCTGAAAGCTCAAAAGCATTCTTCAGCCTTCCCACCTCACATGCAGAGTTCATGAGATTTATTGACAAACTAAAGCTCAGGATACTGAACTGACTTTTAAATACATCAAATCATCCCTTTCCTCAGTTCTTAATATGATTGTGATCTGAGGTTGTGCATGTCTGGAAAAGGTTAAAATCTTGTTCAATATCATCTAACCAATGAGCCACAAGTCCAGCACCTACCAGAACCTCTGGATGTCAATTGCAAACATGAATCACTTGCCAGTACAAATAGGATTTCAACTATTAATCCTTGTCCTCAAGAAAAAAATAAAAATCATACGCTTGCAGTTTTGTCATGAATTCTAAACTCACCACTACAGATTATAAACATTTACTCAATACTATAAAATTCTACCATTTATGCAACAGGCTTTTCTGCTCCAATTCCTCTTCTGAGCTGTCTATTATCATGCCACAATTTAAACATACTTCCTGTTAGCCACAAAATGGGGAAAGAGCAATCACTGTACACAGTTCTTGACAGTAATGTGTTTCCATCTCTGAAGAGTGAGAAGCTGCCGAGCCAGCACTACAATGGTCATAAACATGCCTTGTGAATAAGTTCAATAAATTCAATGCACTCCTTGTTAAAATTATTGCAACAGAGATATTCTACTAACAGAAGTGAAGGCAGACAATACTTCTGCCTATTTATGAAAGCATTTGCAGCTTTGATTTGAGAAATGTGACATATTATAGACAAAAGAGGAAAGCAAACCTTATTTGAAAAACCTAAGCAAAAAAAAGTATGAGCAAGGAAAGTTAAAAAAAAAAAACCAAACAGGCCTTTAAAAATATTTGGGGGTTCCCAGAAAGACATTTCCTGAGTTCTTTATGACTACCTGAACTCATAAACAATAAGGATAGGAAGCGTGACATCCAAGGACACGTGGCAGGTACAGGCAAAATGCCAGCGATGATGGAGAACAGTCACCCTGACGACAAGAGCAGCCTTGTTGAAGAGAAGATGCCAGACAATGGAATATCCACTCCCAGGGGAGAGTCTGAAAGACTGAGGTGTGTTGGAGGTGAGTAAGTGCCAGCTCAGATCTGCCTCCAGCTCCGTTATCCGAAACTCACGCAAGGACAGTCGCGGCTGTCCTTTAAACAACGGCGCTGCAAACTGCAGTAAACTTCCCCTGCTTCCTGCTGGGTGCCGCGCGGCTGCTGGGCAATCACCGCTGGCCCTCGCTGCTTGATAGAGCTTGAAAGTGAGAACTGAGATAACAGCTCTAGCTGAGTGGTTATTTCAAAAGGCAAAAAGCCTATTTAAAGGCTGAAATATGTCTGCTATGTGTCCTAAAAATTGAATGCATATTTATTTGTTTCAAATATTGCTTAGTGACTAAAGAACTTGTGGTGCCATCCGAATACTGGTTTCTATGCTATAGAAACATAATATTTTGCTCCGAAGAAGCTAAACATATCTTAATATTAAAAGTGTCCCATAGTAGAGGATTTTCATGATGACACAAGGGTGACACATGCAATCACAAGAGTCCAGCATGGTAAATACTTTTGCTGCTCAGAGCTGCAACATGTAAGATGAGTGGACAGGGCATGTCCACATATAGAGCCTAAACCCCTAAACAGACAATCATTGATAAAATAACACTGAAGAAACAAACAGAAATTAAATTCATGGAGAACAGATCTACAAACAGATTTTTTTCAAGGCACAAGTGTAGTATCTAACATCACTAGTCCAGCAGTACTGAATGCTAAGGGAGTACAAAAGGAATGGACTGCAGGAAGCACACAGCCTCACAAACTCTCCTTCTCTTAAAATATTGCTACTGGGCTTTTGTCCTTGTTATTTTAAAGGGAGAATGTGAATCTAGTCCTTCATTATCACAAGTTCTGAGGTTGAATTCCTGATATTTCTGCACAAAATTTATCATGATTGAACAAGAGAATACTGAAACTGATATAGCACTCACTTGATCCAGCAGGGCTGACTTCTTTTACTGTTAATAATGAGATTTTCATTCCTCTACCCCTACTACAAGAATTGCCAGTCCAAACAAAATACATAAAACATCCTAGCTTCCAATCAGAACCTTTGCATAACTACTTTCTATGCAACTCTTCTTTTGCCTGTCATGTTTATTAATGTTCTTCCTCTCTGCTATTTCTTCTTCATTCAGACGGCAAAATGTCTCTTTGCCTAAATGAACATAATTTTGTATTTCTCTCTCTCTCAACAAAAGTTCTCTAGGCCACGTCACCCTTCTCTGCTATTTGCTCATGCAGTGTATTTCCCGTTAGATATGGGGCTCCAGACATGACGCAGCTTAGGATTTTCCACATTAGCATCTAACTCTGGAAATGCCTTTTGCACCCCACAACTTCATTTACCTTCCTGCCACCGGATGAAATTCTTCCTGATCTCACATCAGGTGATCTCCTGATCAGAGATTAAATGGCCTACTCGTTCTTCTGTCAAGACAAACTGATGATTTCCTACAGTGCAAAATAAATCCTTGGGTTTGGTACATAAGTGCATGACACTGAATTTAGACTGGTTTTCCCTTTCAGCTGGTATTACCCCAGTCCTCAAGGCCATTTCTTTTCCTGTGGGGCTACAGTACAATCCATCTCTGTATTGACAACATCTCCCTGGTTTGTGCCACCAGTATATTTCATCACTACATTCCTACTTCTCCTGCCTGCCAAGATATGGAATGGAAATATTAATAATAATTCTACATGCAATATCAGTTCAAATTCTTTCATGAAGTCCAGGAAAATTAGATCTGTCAGAGTTCCCTTGAGAAAAATCTATAGATTTTCTCTTGATAAGAGAAAATCTATTCTTTTATTAGTAAAATGTCTAATTAATGATGTATATTAGCCTAATGAAATCTAAATTAGACACCAGAGAAATCTCTTTGGAAGACAGCAGAAGGACCGTAATTCTGTATTTTTAATCTGATTGAGGTAATATTAAAACATGAAAAGAATCCAAATGATCTCCTGTAATACTAAACCCAACATCCTACAGATACATTAAATAAATCCTAAATTTTATTTGTCAGGCTTCTTAAAATTCATTATACTGGTCTTAAACTTCATATTTTCTTATATCACAGGTGTGTCAGTGTCAGGTTTGGGCAGTTATTGACCAGGTAGTTGTCACTTCGGGATTTCTTCAAATGTAAAAATCCAGTGATGGCCTATTATTTTCATGTTAGAATTCAGATTTTCACCTATTTGCTTGTCTCCAGGAAAATGGTCTTAGAATTAAAAATAAAGGTTAAATTTTTCAGCAGTTGTGTGAGTGTCAGATGCAGTCAGGCACATGAAGAACTTTTGAGGGGCTAGGGAAAAAGGGAATTTTACAAGTAATCAAATATATTGGGAGTTGCCATTATATTGAATTTTCAAAGAACAGTCATTTGGCAAAGAGATTGTTGCTCTAGAGATTTTATGTAAGTCATCTGTACTATTGCAATTGTACTGAAATAAAAGTATATCCACTGAGATTATGATGGATAAAAGAATTACACATGTTGTGTACTTATCTATCTGTCTCTGTCCTACTTCAGCCTCCTGGTATGAAAATGAATGTTCCACATGCCATTTCAAGACTGAAGCATGGACGATGGATACATGCATGTGTCTCAAGATTTAAAAAAAAAAAATCAACATGGAAACCCTGTCGGAAGCAACAGAATGGCTTGGAAATAACTGTTTTGGGTTACAGTCTGAGATGGGAGGTTTGTGTTTTGAGTCACTGCTGGACCCCAGGATGCATCTTGCAGGTTAAATAACAGTCCTGGCAAACGCCTCCTTCTTTGGCCAGACAAGCACAACCACTTATTCCGGCTGGAGAGGCTGTGGCAGGTGTCTTGCCCTTTGGCTATGTGAGGATTAAGTTCCAGGTGGATGCTGGGCCCTCTACCTGAAGCTACCCCCATGGTTATTCAGCTCTAAGAGCTACTGCTGAATGCTGCTCTCTGACAAAGCAGGACTGCATGAAACCAGCTGAGTTCAGTGCTTGCAGGAGCTATTTACCTGTGGATGATATTCACAGTACTGTATTTCAATGGCAGAGGAAGTAGGGAATAAAAAATCATGTTTACTCACTGTGTAGAATTATTCTAAGTCACAGAAGTTCTCATACTAGTACCCTTTTTTAAACACTTTGCATAACATACTTTCAATAAGAAGTACTTCCCGAGACTGTGTTTAGAGTCCACATTCATTAACCTTCCAAGCATGCCACAAGGCTCATCTTTTCATCCCACAGGGATTTGGGAAGATAGAAAGTTACTGGATTAAAAGGAATTTTACTTGAGCAAGCAGTGTTTCTATCTCAGAAAAACCTCCAGGAGACCTTATTCACATTTAAATGCATTTTTTTGAATTTTTGATTTTTATGTCATTTTAATTTGTGAGCAGCATCTATAGCATTGTCTGATACTTTACAAAAGTGCCAAGACACAACATGCTCTGAGTTACAGTTCTTGGAGGTAGGGAATTGATGGTATTTTAATTATCTGTACACATGCACCATTGTGTGCTGGTGTCTTTAAACATTCAGATAAGAAGTTTTTACTCACCTTTGAAGAAGGAGAATGCCCAACATTTTTGTGTTTCACTTCCCTCACTGCTCTCCACAACACTCTGACTAGTTATTCTTTTTCCTTCTACAACTTCTCCCCTGTGATCATATTGACGAATATTCCCTTTCAAATTATGAGACAACCTCCCTAAAAGAAACATGGCCTTTTCAACAGTTGCTGCCCATATCACTAAAAAATAACACTATGTACATCAGCCAAAAGCTAGAGAGCAATTCCGTAGTGCTTTGGGCCCAGCAACAGCACAAAGGAGCAAAGGATAGAAACCCCCAAAGCTCTTACTTCAGAGGCCTTTCCCACCCTGTAACGAGCACGAAGCAAAAGCCATCTGTTCATCTGGACACAGATACTGCTTGTCAGTGAGCAGGAAACATTTCCACTGAGAATCTCACAGCAGTGGAATTCTCCCTGTGTAGACAAACTTTTGGTGTTTCAGATCTCCTGCTCTGCAAATTAGGAACAGTGTAGCTCCCTTTTACCCTGCTTTGTCTGTTATATTTTTTCCAAAAACAGGCAAGGGATTGGCTGTGTGGATGTATTCACAGCTTGGCTAGCACCATGAGGCCTCCAAGACAGATCATGAGTCCAGCAGTTCCCATCAAAAGCCAAGCATTCAAATGCAGCAACAAGAGCAGTGGCAGGGCCAGCCCCTTCCTGCTCCTCCTTTCCATTCCCACTGCTACATGACTCAGCTCAGCTGGGATCCCTTGAAAGACAGGAAACTGCCATGTTGCATCCTGCCCCCAGATGACATCCCTGAGATCAGCTATTGATGAAACTGGGAAAAATGCAGTTGTAATTAATATGTTGTATGTTGAAATAGTTAGTGGCAGAAATAGACTTTATAAAGGGACCAATCAGTCCTAATTAAAATCATGTTTAACTAATCCTTTTGGGATGAGGACTGTCACTTAATGTTTGTTCTTTCCACATGTAGCCCAATGGCATTCAGCACTGATGATGCATTTAGGTGTTATCACAATATAGGCAATGAAGAATAATAACTACGGAAGTATAATTTTCATGCTTTTTTCCTAGCATGACTGCTTCTGTAGGCATAGTGTACAGCAAAACCACCACAGCATCTTATACCAATTTGCTTGACTATTGCATAGTTTGGGTTACCACTGAGTAAATGTTTAGCAACTCACATGTGCAGGATGGTGTCTTAATAATTTTCATGTGTGTAATGTTTTGATCAAATTATTTCCACATTCATTTTCATGGATTAGTTTCCAAGTGGACAAGACCCAAAAAATCAGAAAAACTCTTCAGGGTTTTACTGTACTGAAGACATTAATAATGATGATATTTAAAAAGAATGAGAAAGCACTTCTTACTTTTATTAAAATTAGAACATTTACATTCAAATTTACAAAACATACACACAATTATGTCAAGGGTACCATCAGCATTCTATAAAACGAAAGTGTGATTGCCTATTAAATCAGATGATACCAAAAAGATCTGCTGGCTAAAAATTTTCTCCTTCCAGTTAAAACAAGAAGACAATCCATTTGCTTTGAATACAACTTTTGATTTCTATCATGCCTCTGAAATTCATGATTTCCAAATGAATGTCAAATGAGATTTTAAAAAATCCCCACTTAAATAAATTCCCTAAACTACAAGAGAATGGGAAAAATGGAGAAAAAAAGATTTTTGGTTTCTCTTGTGCTTATTAACTTAATTGTCCCTTGAAAAAAGCAAGTTACCTTGAGCATTTAAACTCCAAAAAGGGCTCATTTAAAACAAAACATTTTAATTTGACAAAAATCTTCTAGGACATCTCCTAAAAAAAAGTTCACATATTTTTAAGGGAGAATGATTAGATGCAAATAACAGGTAAAGATGACAGAGAACATTGACATGTAAACATGTAAATAAAAAATAATCATAGATGATTTCTGCACCAGGTGAAGATCACAGAGCACACACCACCAAAGAAGACAGGCAAGCTTAGCTGGGGAAGTCTTGAAGGAAGCTGCCTATCTCTTGGGGAAAGGAAAAAAGTATTCAGGAGGAAAAAGCTTTAAAAGGCTGTGAAATTGCCAGCAGGATACACAATGATCACCACAGATAAGAAGTAACCAGCTTGCAAATGTATGGGTATAAGGTTAACACTTTGGTTGTTATTCAAAAGCAAATGAAAGATGAGTTTATGATATCAAGCCTGGATTAGGACTCAGAAGAGCTGAGTTAATTTCTTGGCTCTGCCATAATCTCTCTTTTGGGCCAGAGCTTACATTTGGCATAGAATGAAGGAAGGAAGTAGTATCCTTTCTGTATAGTTAGGGAACTGAGACCCAGAGATAATACCAGCCAAGAATTCACAATGCTTTACTGGCATTTACGTTTCCCATAAATTTCTGTGTAGAGAAAAAAGACTGAGAGTTGAGAGGTACCTTTATGGGTCTGATCCTTCAGTTATGTGTGTGTTTCTGCTTATTTGTTACGGAATTCAGATAAAAAAATCCTTTCTCCCACACTTTGAACAAAGGGTGGGGTTTTTTGTTGCTTAGGTTTTTTGTTTGGGTTTTGTTTGGTTGGCTGGTTGGTGTTTTTTGTTTTGGTTTTTGGGGGCAGAGTTTTTTTTTTTTTTGTTTCTTTTTTTTTCTATCCAGGCTGTAATACAAAAATTCAGGAAAAATACTTTTTACACAGTCATTCAAACTTTTCTTATGACTTCAGAGTTTCATAATGAGGACCCAAGAAGCCTCCATGAATGCAAAAGTAACTAGCTATTATGTGTGTTTATATGTTATATATGCCCATTCATCTCAGATACGTACAGAGTAAGTATTTTCATTTTATTTTCGCTGTCATCTTAGTGCACAATAGTAGTAATGACAGCAGTGTGAGTGTATTGACGGGGGCTTACACAGCAAACAGCAATTTCCCTGAATTCCTACATGCCAGGCTGAGCTCTGGCACTGACTGGGACTAAACCCTCTGCACTTCAGTGGAAACTCAGGGTTACTTCATCACAGTCACTTTGCTTTTCACTTCCTTTTCCCTGTTGATGTCCCAAAGCTACCAGAGTTACTCTGATGTGAATGAGATCTGAATCCTGACCATTGGCAACAGTTACAGAAAACAGGAAACGGGGTATTTCAAATAACAATAGGTGGGAACAGTGAGTAAAGGTTCACTATGTGGTAACGGTGCTGACTCTTTAATGACTGTGTTTATTTCCTTGTGTCCCAAAGAAGGCCACAGTTCATTTTGCTCTCAAATATGGATGTATGGACATGTGTATATCAGATCCTGTATCTAATTTTGCAGTTAATGGTGAGGGGGGTGAATCAGCACTGACTCCCACTTCTCATAAGGAGCAACACAATGAGATTGCTCTCCTGTGCCTGAAAAATCAAGTTGCCAGGGGCAGAAGGTTCATTCCATACCCTGTTGAGAGAAAAGCTCCCTATTGATACAGCAATAGACATCTTTTTCTCCCTCCCATTCACCACAGAAAGGAGTACTGTGACATAGAGAAACTCTTAACACCATTTACAAAACTTACAACCCATACAATGCCCTTCACGTGAAGTCAGAGCAGAGACGTAACAAGCTGGAAAAGCTATCCTGGCCATGTACTTCATTCCAAGCAAAGGTCTGCCGTTCTTGGCTGAGGCTTCCACACAACTCCTTGTCTAGTCTTGCCATGACTAATTCCCAGAAAAGGCAGTTTCACAACCACCCCAGCCAGCCAGCCCTGCGTCTAATTGGCATCACTGCTTAGAAATACTTCCTTGCATTCTCCTATGAAAGTTTGCAGCTACAGTCTAATTCTATGTACTTTTACTAAGCCTTACAAGCAGCTAGTGAGACAGCCCAGCTATTTTTAACAATCATTAGTCCTCCAGTCTCTCGCTTCACAAAATGACTGGTTCTTATTGGGTTCCTTTTCTCATAGCTTCCAAAATTGTTCTGAATTAAGTTTCCCAGCTTAATGCTCTGTTAAATAATGCTCACTAATTAGCAGCAGCAAAAACTAAAAACCAGTCATATGAAAATGAAAAAATGCCCAGTGACACAGGTGTTTAATTTTTTTTCTTAGCTCAAGCTGCTTTTTTAATCATTAATAATAGCAAATTCATAGTAAACTTCCTAAAAGCAACCAAGGAACTTGTCAGACAAGCCCCAGTTTTTCCAGTTTGCTACTTATGAGGCTGTTCACCCTAAACTCCATTTTTTGTAAGGATGCTTTGCAAAGAATGTGTGCTTTTCTTTGGACAGATTACTCATACTTACAAAGAAAGGTCTGGAAGGCTACCTTACCTTTTTTTTTTTTTTTTTTAATAATAGAAGATTTTTTACTTCATGGAAGATTTTGTGCACTGCTCAAAAAGCAGCCATCCTAAAGTTCAGATTTCACAAATGTGAAAATAGTAAACTTTTTGTAAGTTAAATTTTTATTTACCCTGTACAGAATGAGTGTTTTTAAATACTTTAGAAAACCATACATGATATTTTTTATATTAAAACCCATGAAACTCCCATTCAATTAGGACTTATAACTCCTATTACTAATACTCTTGTGTACTATTAAGCACGCTGCTAAACTGAGCCTCTTGTGGAAACAAGGTCTAATTCTGTCCTAATACAGTCACAGAAGAAAGAGCTGAAAAGTGAATGGATGTTTTGTTCATAAACACATCCAGCAGCTAAGGAAAGGCAGCAGGGAGGAAAAAAAGACCTATTTAAAACATAAAGACAACATGGGTACATGAGAAAACAGATTTAATAACCTGTTTGCAACTAGGTCACTACAGGATCGTCACTCGTAACTACAGCAGCGAGAGACAGAATCACCTTTCCAGTGCCAGTTATGGAAATGGAAAATGTAATTGCCTTCAAGGTGAGGCAATTAAGGACACTTAAGGAAGACATTCTTCAATACATCTGCCTGGAAAAGGATTGTCTGTTGACACCTTTTACTCTCATGCTCTTTCTGGGTGCTCATGGGACTCACAGACCAGTGCACTACCTTCTCATTGACTGTTTAGGCACCTCTAGGAGAACCAAAGTGAAAACAGGAGTTTAAAAGCATGTACTACAAGGCTCTGTAGCAGGTAAACTGTAGAAATTACATAGCTGTGGGTTCTGTCGGAAGAGAAAGAAAAAAACCCAAAAACCAACAAATCAGAATGACAAAAACCACACAACACACTGCCTCTGACTCAGCTGGGGGTCATTGATTCATGTTTTGTTCACATTAGCTAATGACAACCATTTCTTCCTCTCCATTCTGGTTAATTTTTTACCAGTAATTGTAGGAAAACATATCACCTCTTCTGTTTTCTGTCTACTAAACAAGTTCACATCACATTTACCTAAATTCTTCCTTACCGTATTTTTATTATTACATCTTTTAAATTAATTTACCTTTTTCTAGTTTTATGGTCTGAAATGTAAGCCATTAACTGTGCCAGAGTGACAGATCAGGAATCACCCCACTTGCTTGCCTACTCATTACAGTTCTATTTATACATCCTCAAAGAGCATTTACTTTATCTGTGGTAGAATCACATTGCATACTAGTTTTCGATTTAGCAACTTGCCACCTTGGAAGCAGATAGTTTCAAGTGGTGTTCTCTGCTATCTGACAACGCTTTCGTGCAATTGACACCCTCTCTCTTTTTATCCCAAATGAAGTCCATTCATCCTAATCAAACCAAAAGCTATTGATTCCTGCCCACTTCATCTACCCTCCCTACATCTGGCTCTACGTGAACCATTTTCAGGAAGTTTTGTCCTCCTCTTACTTTCAGCACTGAATACAATGCAGACCAACTTGATGTGTCCTCTAAAAATTGCATGAATATTCTAAGAACAGAACAGGTGCTCCCCCTGCCTCATGTGGAGCTCAGCCCACCTGGAAAACACCGTCTGTCACCTGCTACTTAGTAGAGCAGATTTTCCAGGAACAGTCTATCATTCCTGACAAAAGTGGTTACTACAGAGAAGTGGTGGGGTATGTAATGTGGCAATACAGCTTTTCAGAAATTAATGAAGCAAAAGGGTGGAAAAAAAAAAAAAAAAAGCACACAGGGCTTTTTTTCCTGCACATATTTGTAAAATAGCAGCCTTAAAGTGGTAAATTGGCTGCTTCTAAATTGTGGACAGTCCTACTAAAAAGCCATTGTAAAACTTCACAGGCAAAGCTCTGACATTTGGAGATATCCTATTTAATCTATACCAATTTTTGCTACTTTTTAAAGTGGTATTGATCATAAACAGCTAAAAACACAGGGAACATTTACAGAATTGGAAGTATGTGACTACCTCTATGTAATCAAGGGCATCCACCATGAATTAAGTGCATGGCAGTGACAAGAAAATTATCCAAGGCACTTGGTAATTGTGTTCCTTCCTAACTCACTAGCAGTGAGTACACACAGTCAGTACACACGCTTCACATACATAAATGAAGAGGCCTCTGCTCTAAATCAGGGTCTTTGTCCTTCGTTGGCACATCTAAATAAAGTTGTGTAGTCCCAGAGGACTGACTGATTTTGCTCTGGATTTTTTAAAGTTAGAACATGTTTTCTTTTAAGGTTTTCAAGGTAAATTCCATCCTGGCTCATGACTGAAAAAATCCCAGTAGTATAAAATGGATATTTGAAACTTAACTGCTTTGTATAGCTTGAAGTCATTAGGGACTAAATTATATCTTCAAGTATCTTTACTAGCTCATTCTTTCATTTTCTTTCATTTTGGGGCCTATTAAAATTTGTCCTAATGTTTATTATCCTCCACAGACTACAATAAATTCCCTTCAACTCACACGCCATCCCTTCGTTCCACATGGCTGCTGTTAGTGCCAGTAGTTTCCCTTCAGCTTGTGTTCCACAGAACTGTCTCCTAAACCACAGCATGTTTTTGACTCACCATTTCATTTTAATTCCTTATTAAACACATACTGGGTAAAAACGCTTTGTTCTCTTCACTCTGTTTTCTTACCCATTCTTTCTTATCTGGGTTTGGCCTTTAGTTCTATTCTTGCTTTTTGATACCTGAAACTAAAATTTCTCAATACAATCACAATCTAGAATTCATCCAGAGACACATATGTCAATTTTCTTTTGTCCACTGGCAATTGTCTAATGAAAGCCAGCATTTAATCAGAATATAACTTAAAACAGTTTTTACTACACAATAGTCACATCTGTGCCATAGTTTTCTTTGATTCGGTTTATTTTTTCCTACAGGATTTTTCATCCCACTCAACCAATCACAGACTGAGAGCAGTGCAGAAAACCTTACTTATTAAAGAGGCATTTCATTTAAGGGCTTTTTCATTTCCATCAATATACATCTGCTGTTTCCAGTTGTCCTTCACTGGGAAATATTGCCCATACAAAATAAGATCATTATGCCTCAAACTCCACGTGGACAGAGCCAACCTCATCCAGCCTCTGACAAGACCAGATTTCTCTGACATGACACACAGCTAAAAAGGGGGCAAGTGTAAAATAGAGCAGATAGTTGCATTTACTGTCACTATGTTTGAAAATAAAATCTTGTCTAAACAGGGAGCTGGTCAGTTAAAAAAACACTAATGATTCCCAGAGTTATGTTACCAGGTTATATTTGACTGGAGCCCACACCGCATTTCAGGCCAAAAAATATTTTACCCCACAGAACTAAAAGTAGGCTCAAGTAAGGTGTATAATTCGTCTACTTAAGAGGGCCTTTCTTTTTTTTTTTTCCTTCTGCACTTTTCTTCAGAAAAAGGATCTCATTTTGGCCACAAGCAGACACAAAACTACCTGCACTATCTGTTGCCTGCAAGGCAATTTTGGATATATATTTACGTGTTTGGCCACGTGAAACCAAGCAAAAAATTACTGATTCAGCCAAGCGTGCATAATTATCTGGATTTAGATGTTTTGTGTTTTCAGCATGGCCTTGTTTTGCTAAACATAAAATAATGTTCTAATTGACCTTATACTTTTTTTTTTTTTCCATAGACACAGGAAAACCAACCATGAACACCAGCTGTTTGTTTAAGGAATCACCATATTAATAGTTTATGAGGGGCCCAGGGATGGAAAGTTAGACTGACATTTTCACACCTGCAGTCACTAGCTCACAAAAGAAATATACATTAAACACTCCAGCTATCATTTGTAGGCAATCAGCAACAGATACAGAGAACAGTGGAGAAATGGAAAGAGTAAGGCTGAGATTACAGTGGAAACATCAGCAGAAAATTAGAAGTCTTTAAAATAAAAAACGAAAAACACATTAGGACTGTTTGTTCCATGTACTGGACACTCCTTTGGAAAGCTAATGACCACAGTTTCTTAAATTATATTAAGACATTCATATCATTGACAAGTCTAGTCTTAAAAAAGCTGACACTCCATGAACACAAATAACTATCTGTGCTGAGGTGGAACTGGGAGAAGCAGTGTGGGATGGTGCTGGCCAGGAGCATCCGCTGCGTCATTCATCCCTGCAAAGCTCCGTCTCCGTGCGAAGCTCCAGGCCCACCACCCAGGTCTGCTTCGGGACCCATCTCCCTGCCCAAGGTGTCCTTGATGCCTCCCCAGCTGTCCCTCGGGGGACAAAGGACGGACAGAAACACCCAAACCCTCCTGCTCGCTGGAAAACACAGCACACGGGGCCTGCAGAGCCTGTGGGTGTTGCAGCGGAGCCTCGGGGGGAAGGGGCTGTGGGGGCCACGATTATGCCGGTCAGACGGGACACCTCTGAGCAGACCCGAGCGGGGGTCACGGTTACCTCGGCACGGGCCCGGGGGGTCACGGTTGCCCTGGTGAGCCGGGACAGCCCTGCACGGGCCCGGGGGGTCACGGTCACCCCCGGACAGACGGGACACCCCTGCTCATGCCGAGGGGCGTCACAGTTACCCCCGGACAGACGGACACGACGGGGCACCCCTGCTCAGGCCCGCGGGAACCACGGTCACTCCCGGACAGACGGGACAGCCCTGCCATGCCCGGGGGGGGGGGTCACGGTTGCCCCCGGACAGACGGACACGACAGGACGCCCCTGCTCAGGCCCGGCACAGCCCCGGCCCGGCTCCGCAGCGCCCCCCGCGGCCGCCGCCGGCAGCGCCGCGCTCGCCGCTCCCCTCCCCCGCGCGGCCGCTCCGCGCGCACACACCGCCCCTTCGGAAAAAAAAAAACCCTCAGCCTCTGCTTCCCCGCTTTATATACCCTGCTAAAAATAGCCTGCCGCCGGGCCGGCCAATCAGGAGGGGGCGAATTTCGAATCGGGCCAATGGCGGGAGCCGTCACGGCCGGGCTCGGTCACGCCAGGAGGAGCCGCGATGTCTGCCGCGCGGCGATTGGGCGGCTCTGACGTCATCGGCACGCGGGTCGCGGGGCGCGCGGCCGGGATTGGGCGGCGGCGGCGGGCGGCGCGCCGGGGTCCTCACGCTGAAGTTTTGCGGGGGGCTCCGCTCGCAGAGTCCGCGCCGTGTTTGCAAATATTGGGGCCGCTCCTGCGCCAGGTCCGCCGGCCGCGGGAGGGGGGACAGCCGCGCGCCCGCCCCGGGAGACGTCCTGCCCTGCTGTGCGATTAAACTTTGCATGAAACTTTGGGTCTTTTTTCCTCCCCGAGCTCCTCAAGGAATTAATATATATCTCTATCCGTACAATTTTATTTTTTTTTCTTTTTTTCATCTCTGGAGGAAGGGGGGGGGGGCTTGGAAACTGAGAGCAGAGGTTGACACCCCCCCGCACACACCCCGCAACCCCTGCACATAAAGGAGGCATCTGTATTTTTGGTAACCAGCACTGACTTTGTTGTTGCAACTTGAGACATGGATGTTCTCCCAATGTGCAGCATCTTCCAGGAACTCCAGATTGTGCACGACACGGGTTACTTCTCAGCCTTGCCGTCCCTGGAGGAATATTGGCAACAGGTAAACGAGGATGTCAATGTTGTTGTTGTTGTCGGGGATTTTTTTTAAAGCCGTATTAAAGGATAAACGGATTTAAGAAAGAAAAAGAAAAAAAAAAAAAAGAAAAAAAAATCAAGCCCAAGTGTCAGCGAGGAGTTTGGGGAGAATTCAGCACAAATGTGTAGAGATGTTTTGGAGCAGGTGTTTCGGCTTTGAGCAGACGGCTGTCTGGGGGGAACAGTCCCGAGGCGGATGGAAGGAGCTGCGCATCCCGTCTCTCCTTGTTTACCGCCGGCGCTGCCGGGGGCTGTCAGCGCCCGCGGCCGCTCCGCAGCCGCGCCGAGCCGCCGCTCGCTCCACACCGAGTCCTGGCAAAAGTTTTGCGCTTGTACCAGGTCCAGACTCCACAGCTGGGTCTTGTCATCCGAGCTCCCTGCCTTGGCCAAGGGCTGCTTTGCGCCCTGTGCTGTGGTTTATGTTTTTGGATTGTTTTTTTTTTTTTTTTTTTTTCTGCTGTTGTTTTTTTGTCTTGTTTCATTTTTTTCCCCCCTACAAATGTATACTGTTATTGTTTTTGTTTCTGGCGAAGACGGGGAAAAAGCCCTGCAGGAGTGTCGGTACACACTGTCTGTGTGTGTGCATGTGTATGTACATGTACAGAGCGTGGCTGTTCCAGCGCAGGGAGCTTTGTCGAGCCCGTGAGTTGTCAGTCATATGACAGCGATCCCCTTGCGCTAATTGCCGTGGCCGGGAAGGGAGAAGAACGGAGGCTTCTTCCCTTTAATGGACATATTTTTTTGCCCATTTTTTCCCCCCCCTTCCTGTCTTTACTGTGATGCGAGCAGCGGGATGGCCGGGTCTGACAGCCCCCGGGGCTCGGGGCAGCGGGGCCGGCGCTCCGCTCGCTGCCGGCGGGGGCTGCTCAGCCCGGTCACCGGATCCCGTACCTGCTGGCTTTGCAGAAGGACCAAGGAGCCTTTCCCAGAAGGTTGAAATGCAAAGTGTTACAACCTTCACATGCCTACTAATTGTATGCAATGACTTTTTTTTTTTTTTCCCCCCTCTCCCTCCCCCCGCTCCCCTTTCAGAGCGGCAGCTCCATAGTACGTGATTGAAATGGAGCTAAGTAGTTTCCTTCAGGCATTCGGGCTCTTGGCGAAGCGCCAGCCCTCGTTCCCAGTAGCCTTCAGAGGCATTTAAACTCGGAGAGCTTCACTCTGCTCCCCATTACTAATCTATCTAATGAGGAATTTAAATTAGCCGGGAATATGAAAGTTTAACAAGATCTTAATAAATGCTTTTTTTGCTTGTTTTCACGGAAAAGCAAAGAAAGCACTATTGTGCTGTCCCTGTAAAAACCCTTCTTGTTTTTTTTTTTTTTTTTTTTTTTAAAGCATTGCAACCCAGTTCCCTAATTATAGACAAATACATAAATACCGTGTGCAACAGTGGGTTTGGTTTTGGGGGTTGTTTGTGGTTCTGATTTTTCTGTCCAATTTTTGCCTACACTCGGAGCCTGACCAGAGCATGTGACCCAGTTTACTGGAGCAGTGCTGGGGGAGAAAGGAGGCTGCTCCCATGGCGGCTCTGCTCATGGGCAGATGGAAAGGGGCTCTGAGGGGAATGTGTGGCATTTGGGACCGGGTTTTGCTACCGGGCTTGGAAAAGATGATCTTGCTAAAATAAGTAGTGTTTGGTTTGGAAACTTGCTGTGTCCGTTTTCTGTGTAAAGCTTCCATATGGATCATTTCCTATAGTGGAAAGAATAATCCCGAAACATCAGCTTGTTGCCATAACAGTTCACGTTCCTTTTTTTCCTTTTTTTTTTCTGTTCTCTGAAAGATGGCTAGAAAGTCAGCAGGGTGAAATGAAATTGAAACCCACGGTTTCACCCATTTAGGATGGTTTTGTTTTTTGTTTTGTTTTCTGTCATGGAGTCACGGGAATGTGGTTGGGGGGAAGTTGTCCATGTACTGTTACATGTACATTTGCAGAGTACTTTCTTGGCAGATGGTCATGGTTTTAAAAGGAAGTCTCCTTTGGCATTGCGTGAAAGAAAGAGATGACTCATACAGTTGCACTCTTGGCCAGTAGATAAAGTTCTTGTTCATTGTGGGACTCCCAGCAGGACCTCAGAGTAATTTCCCATTTCGCATCCTATAGAACAGGACATTTCTATTCTGGAACTTTTTTCCTTCCCTCTCCTCTGTTGTTGAAGTTCTCCGTGTTCCTCTGAACACGCATGGGAGCAGTTTGAGTTATGTGGTGTGCATGCCAGTGCGCTTGGAAATGACATTCTTTGAAAATCGAGTGTGCTGTGTTCTCATGCACAGGAAATGGGAGGATGTCTGCTGCTCCATTGATGTCCCCAAAAGACAGGCCAGCAGCTCCACAGCCATGCTGAAATGTGGCTTTGTTTTCTGACACAGGGTTTGGGTTTTAGCTGGGTGTCAGAGCACATTGTATTCAGTTGGGTCTTTTCAGCATCGTGTTTGTGTGAGAGAGATACGAAACAACTTGAAATTTGTTAAGGTGCAAGAGCAAAGTGTAGTTTAATGTTGTGGTTCTCTACGGTCCTTTTCAACATCAGCCTGCTGAAAACACAGATTTTATGATGAGAGTGATGATAATTTAACTGAGTCATTAGAATGCTATTTTGGAAACCAAAGCTGACTTGCACCTTCAGCTGTGTGTTTGAACTCTTGCCCAGGTCTCGAAAACTGATTTCTTTTCATCATAACAGTCACCTAGTTACGGCTTGAGGAGCCTTTAATTTGTTTTGAACCTAGAAACCTCAAATCGAACATACTACATTCCTGCATGCCTTTTGAAGTGTAAAATAATTTGGTTTATTTTTAAGCAGGCCTGTAACTTTTCTCTATTTTTTTCCTTCTGTTTCACCTAGACATGTTTGGAGCTGGAACGGTATCTTCAGAGTGAACCCTGTTATGTTTCTGCATCTGAAATCAAATTTGATAGCCAAGAGGATCTCTGGACCAAAATTATTCTGGCACGTGAGAAAAAGGAGGAATCTGAACTGAAGAACACATGTGTCCCAAAAGAGGACAATCTTGCTAGTCAGAACTTAGAGACCAACAGTTTGAATTCTGACGTGAGCAGCGAATCTTCAGACAGCTCTGAGGAGCTCTCACCCACAACAAAGTTTACCTCTGACCCTATAAGTGATGTTTTAGCCAGTTCAGGAAACTTGAGTTCATCTGTCACTTCCACTCCCCCTTCGTCTCCTGAGCTGAGCAAGGAGCCTTCTTCCCAGATATGGAATTGTACGCCGGGTGAATTGCATTCACCAGGGAAAATCCGTACCGGTACCACTGGAAAGACTGCAGAAAAAGGTACACCCTCCAACGGTGACACCTCGCCCGATGGCAGGAGGCGTGTTCACAGGTGTCATTTTAACGGTTGCAGGAAAGTTTACACCAAAAGTTCACATCTGAAAGCACATCAGCGCACTCATACAGGTTAGTAACCCTCTGCTTATTAAGACCTGGCAACTGCTGTAGGGAATACCCCGTGGTGGTGGTGGTGTCACAGCATTACTCAATCAATTGGGTGGTAGCCCAATTTTGGAGAGATGATGTAATAGTAGCAGAGGCTTACCAGCATGGACGACATCACTTCCTCGTTCTCTTCATGAGCCAGGGCACTTGCTGGTGCATTAGGCTGCTGTCACAGCAAATAGGAGCCACTTGTCTAAGCAGGCAGCAGCTGGGAAGCTGCAGCAGCACGTGGTCTTCAGGAGCAAAGGTCCAGCCAAAATAGGTGTCAGGTCTTTGTTGATGATTATTTTTAAAGCAAAAGTGAGCTAGGACTTTTTTTTGCTAATATTAAAAAAAGGAATGTATATCTAAAAATCAGTCAGATCACTAAATATTGTAAGAATTTGGTTTTATGCTTCAGTCCACATTGGGTCTACTTTATCAGACATACCAAAGCCTTGATTATATTAAGTATAGCTATATTTGTAACTCATTTAACACTTATGCGTGCCATTGTTATCAGCAAAAAATCTTGGAAAGCCACAGTGTGTTGTTGTCCTTCTGACACATCTGCCCAGTTGGACTTAAATTTACTGGACTTAAATGGATCTGTATAATTTGATCCCAAATTACTGAGCAACAGCATTTTATTTTTATGAAACCTGAACTAAAAATAACAATCCTCTGTGTTACTGGGAAAGAAAGTGAGGAAGATAGACACTTCAGGGCTTTTATAAATATTTTATGGTTGAGGTGGCGTGCTGATGTGCTTGTTTGAGCATTGTTATTTGACGTCTCTTTATGGCAACAGTTAGATATGTAGAGCTGTGCCTTGGCTCGGTAGTCATGGCTTAATGGGAGGAACTGGCGTGGTGTTCTTGATGTACCAATCCAAACACCTATACGGATGGCTGGCTTTTTAATTTTTTCCCCCTAAGATGTGGGAAAGGGAAGTTAGGGAGAAGATTCTGTTTTGACTCATGAGCTCAACATTTTGTGGCTTTTATGGGAAGTCTGAGCAAGCTTGGATGCTTCCATTGTCATGCAGAAGTCAGATAAAACAGGATTATTTCAAAAGAAAAAAACCAATTTCCCCTGAAACCGTGGTTGTTGAGCAGACATAAATAGCTGTCAGGCTCAGAAGTATTGCAGAACTGGTGCTCTGGTGCTGTCTGGTTGAGAACGTTCCTGTGAATGGAAGTGGTATTTCTTGAATGCTGAAATAGCAATGTTCAAAGTGGTATGCAGGCTCTTCCAAGAATAAGTGGCTCAGCAGAAAGGAGGTTGCATGTTATGCAGATGAGTGAGTGACAGAGGACTTTGATGCAATACAGTAGCCTAATTGCATTTTGGAGCCTAGCTGTGCTGTCTTTAATCACCTTTGTGAGGTGAATGGTACCTGTTTGGGAGTAAGCCTTCCATTACGGATGAACAGGAATGGTAGAGGGCTGGATTCCTTTGTTTCCTGGGAGCCTGTTTAATCACTTTTTTTATTATTATTATTTTTTGCGAGAATGAGATTACTTGATGTGCTGTTGCAGCAAGACAAGTAGGAATCATGTGGATGAATTCTGTGAGCCTTCTTTGCTTGCATGTTCTGAAGCATTCAGATAGGTTAAATAAAATCGTGTGTCTTTGGAGGAGTGAAGGAGGTTTACACAGAAAATGATAGCACCTGTCTTTGAATGAAGTCATGACTAACATGTAATCTGCTTTCTTTGTAGGGGAAAAGCCTTACAGATGTTCATGGGAAGGGTGTGAGTGGCGTTTTGCAAGAAGTGATGAATTAACCAGACACTTCAGAAAGCACACTGGTGCCAAGCCTTTTAAATGTAGTCACTGTGACAGGTATGTGGTTGAAATGCACCCTTTTAAATAGTTATTTTTAATTCTTGTTGGAAAGCCAGTCTGGGCTGCTTTTTGCTTGTGTAGGAATTATTTGGGAACACAACCGTGTCTGGTAGTTTTAAGGAACTATTGCATATTTAGGCTAGAAAAACCCTTCCATTTTACTAGTCGTTGGGAGGTGGTTTGTAGCCTGATCTTGCAGGTGAATGTTGAGAAGTCTGCAGTGTTACCACCCATCTGCAGAGCTCCCGGGTGCCCACAGACACCTTTAGTACCCCCGTGTATCCCGGGAATGCCAAGTCCCTCCTCCACCAGCTGTGTTTTGGAGCAGCAGAGCAAGGGGAGGTGCCTCAGCCCCGCGTGCGCGTCGCGTGTCGCGTTCTGGCGGCCGCGGGCTAACGCGCAGCCTCGCTCTTGCCTTGCAGGTGTTTTTCCAGGTCTGACCACCTGGCCCTTCACATGAAGAGACACCTCTGAATGGGTCAAGAGGTGAATCCTGCGGGCTAAGAGGCGTCAAGGTTGAAGAGCCTTGAGCGGAGGGATGCGTGTTCCAGCCAAAGCATGCCATTTTGCACCCTACCCAGTTGCCTCCAGGACCTCACTTCCTTGAAGGTCTTTTGAGGGCTAATAAGTCATGTAAGAACGGCATAGCAACCGCGGTGCGTGATGTTTGGGGTTTCCTGGACTCATACACTGGTATCTAACCTTCTGAGTGGCTCCTAAGCCTTTGCCGTGAGCATGTGCACTGAGAATGTTAATGATTGGGCGACTGTATGCGATGAGGATCTCTTGATGACTGTATGCTGAGGCACATTTTTTTTCTTGTGGTTGTTTTATAACTGTAAGAGAAAAAAAATAGTCTGAATGTCTTGTATGTGAGGAATATCTCGTGAGATGGGACGACCACCAATCATTTCCAAGGGGTGGGGGGAGGGGTGTCTGCACCTTTTTAGAGGGAAAACCTGAGAGGGGGAAAGGGGGGAATAAAAAGAGTCAGGATGCCAGAATGGAAATGGGGAACCTCCCTGTTCCTGTGTGAGAGGAGCTTTAGGTGTCTGGTGCAGCTATTAAACGTGCAATGTGTCAAGTAGCTTGTTTTACTTGCTACAGAGCTCATTTGTAATCCATTGTATAAGCTGTGTATTTACAAATGTAACACAACTATAACTTTTCATTATAATACAAAGGTTATTGCATGGTTCTGGGGAACTATATGCTTTTCCATTCTTTAATCAGGACTGCAGTTTTGATTCCAGTTAAGAGCAGCTAAAATACAATTGGTCTAATGTTACATAATGTATGGAACATGAATAATTTTTTTGTTGGGTGGATAAAACCACTATTGGTTAGAAACTGATTTTTCTCATGCAGCTAATTTTTCTCTTATTTATGCCTTGAGGACTAACTTCTGGTTTTCTAGCTGTTAATGCACTGTTGACCTTAATAATGGTGCCTTATGCAAGTGACCTTCTCTTGCAGGGGGTCTTATACAGGGGTATGGGTGATGCATGCTTTATTAAGGCTCTCTTTTCACCTGGCATTGTACTGTATCAAATGTATAATATGAGGGGAAAAAAAGGTTACTTCCAGGGTCCTCCTTCACAAAGACAAATATAGAGAAAAGTCATTCATGTCAGTACAGTATTTGTTTAACTTAGACAATTTGACTGTGTTACAGTATAATGCATATGCCAATTGAATACCTGACCAGTTCTGCCACCTTGAGACTTTTTTTATATTGACCTTGCACAACAACTGTGTATATACACACCCCAACTGTACTTAATATGTCAAGTTTTCATACATATTAAAGATACAGAAGTATTAAAAGATGTATTTGCTTAAAAGGCACAAGTTTCACATCTATATATCTAGCTATCTGTTGGTCATACAGAAAGAAACTATATTACTTTTTTTTTAAAAGTGGGCAGAAAAATAATTGTGTATGTATATTTGTGTGTACAGTCTGTGTATGTGTGTATATATATAGATAATATATAAATATTTTTTTTAAAAGGAAATGAATTAGAACACATAGCTAGAAAATGCCACAGCCCATCAAAATATTCCCTCTTCCCCCTTCCTCCCTGCAATATGGTCATTAAGGAGACAAAGAAACGAAAGATACAGTTGATGAAAATCTAGCATTTTTAGAGGCTTTACCTTTAGCTTAATGGTATGCTAAAGGCTTTGTTGGCATTCAGTCCTTCTCAGACTGCTGACTGTGTTTTGTAGTTATTAGGTTGTCTGGAATAGCGTATCTGTGGCCATTTAAGAATGATATGAACCGAATTTTGGCATGCTAAAAGAATATTAGCTGTGTGCAGAAGAAGTACACTCGGGTTTTGGCCTTCCAGCTTACTGGAGGACCTGTGAGTGAGCTAGTCGTTGTGGTGGTTAAGCTCTAATTTTACATAGTTCAGCTAAAATAAAGACTGTTTTTTCCCTAGAGTAGGAATAGTCTGTCCAAAACCAGTTTTGTTTTGTTTTTTTTTTTAAACCAGCTCACTACAGTTGATGCAATGAAACATGTGACCTGTTTCTTTTACTATTAATTATCAGTCTTGCTTACTCTGCTAATATTTTGGTATATCTTCCTGGAAATGTATGTAGATAAGTGGTTTAAAAAAAGTATATGCAAGTGATCTGGTTCTATGGAACACACAGGCTTAAATCATTCTCATTTCATTTTTGGTTTAAATTGCCTGAAAATGCACTTTTTTTTTTTTCTTCCCCCAAACAGAAAAAAATTTTCCAGAAAATGAATTTCTATTTACAATTGGGCTTTGTTGTATTTTTAACTCCTTGTTTGCATTGTCCTTGGCTTAGCCGTAATTCTTATAAACAAGAAATTAAAAAAAAAATTAAAAACAAACAACCAACCCCAAACAAAACAAAACAAAACAAAACAAAACAAAAAAAAAAAAAAAAAAAAAAAAAAAAAAAAAAAAAAAAAAAAAAAAAAAACCAAACCAAACTTGCACTGGCTTGTCTCAATTGTGAAATACCATCAGACTTGTGTGGATGGGGTGGGGCTGTGTGCCATATGTCAAATGCCTGTAATTTTCTTAATAAACAAGTACATTTTGTTCAGGTGATAACTGAGCCTCAATCAAGCTGAAAAATAAAAAAAATAAAACATTTTTGCTTGAAATTTAAGAAGAAAAAGTTTCTATTAGTGAAATTTCTTTTTTTGTTTTTGAAGCACCCTGTTATCTAAAGAATCTCTTTGTAAGATTTTTGTAAAAATTTTGTTTTACAAGATTTTATTTGAAATTGTTTTTTGCAAGATTGTTATATTTCTGTATGAATGTATTTTTTATTGGAATAACATAAAAAGAAATTCTTATCAGCATCACGTGTCTGTTTCAGTCTTTCTTCTCTCCAAGCCCTACACACCAAACAATGTCAAGTACTATGTTGCTGCTTTGTTTTGAGTCACACCTGGCCATGGGTGCAAATACCTTTGGGTCAGGTCACTTTGTGGAAGAAAAACCCTGTTGGAAAAATAGTTTTGGCAGTAGAAACTAGGAGTTCTTCCATATCTGAAAGGCTGCTCTTGACTCATCGTTTGCCTCAGCGGAATAAATAGTTAATGTGATTGTTACTGCAAGACTGCACCTTCATTTCAAATCGTTTGTTCTGGAGAGGTGAATGCTCATGGGATGAGATTGGCGTGTGGGAAAGGAGGTTCAGTGGGCATTCAGAGGGAAGGACAAAGCCACAAGGGTGGTGGCTGGGCTGGAGGCACCTGCCCTTGACAGCTGCTGCTGGATGCGGGCCTTGGAGCTGCCTGGTCCATGGGGAAGCAAGCCCAAAAGCTTGGGGTGCAGCGGTGGGAAGGAGTTTGGAAGGGACTGCATGAGACACACCTGCTGCAGACACACATCTGGGGCTGCTCTGGGGCTGCCCTGACCCACATGCTGGTGGTGACCTTCAACCTGGCAAACAGAAACCTCTCTGAACCACATTCCTTCAGAGCAATGGCTCTTCAAAGCATGCCTGGCATGCACCCTGGCTCGAGACCCATGCAGAACTTGCTTGATGTTTTTCCTTGTGGCTGCTGCTTCACTCACACTGCTGTTAAAAGTCCCGCAAACATCCAGTAAAAACAGTGATAAAATGGCAAAGTTGTATGCTGAGAAACTGTCTTTGAGCATATGAATTCAGTTTGTGTTAACATAATGGATTTAGATGATTTAGAAATGGTCTAAAATGATGCAAAAGAGCTGAGACAATAAATAGAGATTGAGGCAGAAGAAATGTGGAAAAGGGACCCTTGGCACCTTCCCCAGTTATCCCTGCAGTGGCTGGTAAATGGATATAATGCCTGCATTAGGCATGGCAGAAATGGCAGTTTAGGCACATTAATGATCTGCAATGGGAGGGGTACATTGTATTTTACCAGTGGTATATCTCATACAATGTAACACAGATGTCTTCTGGGAAACTTAGTTAAAGTTTCAATAGAAATAGAAAAGGCTACTTAGGTTTAGGGATTGAGATGTTTTGCCTCCTCATGAAGAAATGGAAATATCTTTAAAGAACTGAGCTTGACCTCCTTGGAGATTCTCCACCCAAAATGTTCAATGGGTGTGTAATATAGAACAAGGATTGGCAAATTTTTTCCTGTTTATTCAGTGTGTGTCATCTTGGGCTGTGTCATACTCTACCTTAAAAGAAAAAAAAGCCTGAAAACTCCTTTATTGAGGATGTTATTGTGATCCCACCTTTTTTTTTTTTTTTTTTTTTTTTTTTTCAGTTCTCAGAGAGATTGTACTGAAAGAACAGCAGTGTGTGCAGAAAAAATAAAGAGACTACTGACAGCTATTGGGCAACAAGGAAACTACAAAAGCAGAAAGCAATAGTGCATTTCAACATGCACATCTTCAGGTTTGCTTAATTCTGGATTTTGAAATGCAGAGCAGTGGGGAAGAGACATGAATTTGAGGGTGAAGAAGTCAGGTTGCTGAGGTATGGACATGGATTAGTAGCCTCTGCAAGTTCCAACAACTTCAGCTGAGGTTAGAAAGGTGAAGAGGAGGACAGAGCCTGTGAGCCAACATGTTAGCACAGAGGTTAGATATGGCATGTTTGTGCAACCATCAAGATGAAACAGTTAAAATCCCAAAACAACCCATTTGGATGTTTGTTTTGGGGGGTTTTTTATGCTCTTGGGTGTGAAAAATCCAGGCATACAAGCGGTCAGTGCTACTAGGGCATTGAATCTGGAATTGTTTGGCCTGTTAAGGCAAGTTGAAAACAGGCTGTATTTGATTATTTCCTCTTTAGGAGTTGTTCATGGTATCTCTGCCTTTGTGTCCAATTTTTACCTCTCCTATTCTTCTCAACTACTTGGACATTTGTTATTTATTTTCTTTAATTGCTCTGAAAGCTCTGAGGAATAAAAACAACCTCTGTAAATCACACAAATAGCAGCAGCAAAACTAGAAACAAGGAGATGGAAGAACACTATGGCAATTGTTTCAAAAAGTAGCTGAGTGCTCTTTATGCAGCACCAAAAGAGCACATGACCTTACATATTTGCACAACAGGGAGAGACAGTGTTTGATAAGAAGAAAACTTCATGGTCCCTCCATTGGAGGTCTCCTCAGCCTTGTCTGGAGAGTGGAGTTCAGGTAGACTGTGACAATAAGGGAGCTCTAACTGCATGGGATTGTGTGGGAGGACACAGGTTTCCCCTCGCTTTTTAAAGAATGAAAGGCCTGGTATTTCCTCCTTGTTCCTCCATTTCTGCAGAAATTCCTTGGAGAAAAAATGGCTTAGATAGGAAATATCTGGACTATTTCTTCCTCAAGCTTTTGCAGATTTGTTCCCTCTGGTAGCACTGGTTTATAAACTCAGCAACAATACCAGTAGTCCAGTTCTTTATTTCTGGTGACAAGAGGTTACCAAGCAGCTCATACTTCCACAAAAGTCTGCCTCATCTACTGGGATTGTGTAGCCAAGAGGCATTAACAGGTACTTCTGAAATAAAGCCTCTGACATGGCAAGAAGCTCAGCTGAGATTATACAGTCCAAGGCAATGGTATCTTTATATTTTTTCCCCTTAGCTCTTTTACCTCTACACTTGCTGTTTCATCCCTTATTCATGGTCCTTGGATATATGGCATTTATTTTTGATCAAACCTGTAGCAATACTGTCTCATAACCATTTGAGCTCTTACATTTAAGGGAGAATGAGCAGACAGAGTATTGCTTTTGCACACAGGTCTGCAGAGGTTTAATCAGTCTAGGATTCATTGGAGCTACCCTGGGAAATAAGGGTTTGCAGGTTCATGCATTAATATTGCGAGGCATTGGTCAAAAGCTCGTTTAAGTCAAGGAGAAATTCCTCACTGAATTCGACTTGCTCCAGACAGTCATTTTTTCATAGAGCTGAACCTGAGGAGAAAGTACATTTGAAATCCATTCAGAACCAAATTTTCATTCAATGACATTTATGACTATATTTTGTCCATTTCCTGTTGAACATTTGATAGCTGGAGTTCACAAGTACAAGCATTGCAAAGATGATTTTTTTTTTAATAGAAGTGTGATTTTTTTTTCCTCCTGAAATTTATTTTTGATTGCAGACTGATGATAAACCCTGTAATTTGTTTTGCAGTTTCACTTACACAACAGCTACATAATGATTTTGTAAGTTATAGCGGTGACTATTGTGAACTGCAGTGGTTTCAATCAGAATGCTTCATGAAGTATTAGCTGAGAAATTATTAACTGGAGAAATTATCTGGATTTGCAGGGTATCACAGCAACAAAGGTAGCCTTATGGCTTTTAAACAAATTGCTGCATCAGATACAAGCCAGCACATTTTGTCAAAATGGAGAGAAACTATCCAGAATTTGCAATCGAGGATACAGATTGGTCGTGTTCTTGAAGTATGGGTTTATAATTTGTCACAGGAAAATAACTCTATAAAGCAAAACCACTAAGGTGTTTTAAGATGATCTATTATGTGGAGGTGTCTAGTACAGCCATTTTGGATTGGTTCATGATAGGAAACAGATGGTATATATGTTTATGTTTAACATTTAAGGAGGTATAGAAAGCAATTGGGAGGTGAAGTATTTTCTTAATGGGCAAGTAGAGCCTCATATGCACAGTTAAAATAGAATGTAAAAAACAAGCAACATTTTTTCAGCACAAATGAGGCAATGCAACAACAGCTTAAGTAGATTTATTTGACTTGTTTCACTTTAAATAATTTTAATGAGAAATTCTCTAAATGTTTTTGAGCGGAGATAGAAAATAATCTGGTTACCACATGTCTTGATGTATGCCAAGCTGTTCTTTAACAGCACTTTCTTTCAATACAATATAAATTTAGCTGGAATTAGCGTTGCTGAATATTAGTCCCTCAGTGCCTCACTTGCTAAACCTCCATATTCTTTTTATTGCCTCTGTGCATTTCAGAAGTAGAGTGTGTGGTCATTCTGGACAAAGGGAAATTATCTAATGGGGCTGGGGAAGGCAGTGTGTTGGTGAATTCTGTATCAGAGCACTCAGTAATAATTCAGAAGGTTGCAGATCTACACTGGATACAGTAATATATTTTTCTTGTAATGTACTGCCTTTTAGATTTGATACTGAATATATCAAAAATCTAGTTGTGCATGCAAAGCTGTATTTTTATGAGTTTTATGTACTTCACCTTACACATGCAGTAGTATGTTTTTTCATTTATAAGATTTATCTTTGAGCATGCACCAATATGACTAATGCTCATTTCCAAGCTCTGCTAGGAAAGTTACTCAGTCTTCTGGGGTTTACTTATTTGCTTTTGCTAAGTATGAAGAGGACATTGAGGGCAACTGGATTTTAGTAGATCCTCACTGTAATTAATTATTCATCAGCAGTAGAAGTATTAGCAGCAGCAGTCAGACATGCAGAGGAGGCTGAGATCTTGCTGTTGTGAACCTACAGGGACAGAGGCTCTTCCATCCAGGTTCTGCCTAATTAGGCCACAACACATTTGGAATTACCCACATCCAAAGAGAGAGAAAGTAGTTTTACAACCTGTTCTGATGATCTCAGCATTTTTCCTTTTTCTGGTCAGACACACAACCCTGGTGATATTATAATATCCATATTATAATTCCATTCAGTCCCCCTGTCTGTCACAGATGGATTAATTCTGGGTTCATTCTCACCAGGACAGGAACTCCCCATGCAGAACATGGGGTTTCAATGCATTTTAGTGGGCATTTTTAGGTGGGTCTGTCTCACATAATTGGGTTATTTCTTATTTCATTTTTTTTTTTCTATTTCTAACCACTTCCTTCTGGCAATAACTTTGGTATGTTCCACCAATGACTTTTCTACAAATAATTTGGATCTACTGATATTTCTTCTTAAATTGAAAAGAAATGTTCAGAATTAATGTTTTATCCCATAGATAGAAAAGAGTAAATAAGAGACGTAATAATGCTATAGCATTAATGGGATTTGAGCCTTGGTAGGAAATAGATGCATTATTCATAAGGATTGATGGTCTTTAGTGTCCCAACAGCCCCTTGTGGGGCTTTGGAGGTATTAGACTGGTCACTGGAGAGAAGGTTGCTCTAATGCTCAATAAGCTAGACTAAAAATATCGCTAGAATTATAAAGCAAAAAACTAATCAAATCCTAAATATAAATGCGATGATACAAATCCATCCCCTAGTTATCTCCAGAAACCACCCTGCCTCAAAGGGTTGTCAGTGACTTGTCCCTTATTATCTTTAATCAGGCAGAAGAGAGAGGCACTGAACGCCACAGTGGGTCTGTATAACGAGGAGCTGCAGGTGAAATCCACATGCTGTGCTTCCCGCTATCCGTGTGCTGCCGGCCGGCCCCGGCTCCGCCAGCCAGGGAAAGGGCAGCCAGGAGACAAAGGGATGCCATGTTTGCACAGGGCCTCTGAAGTCCTCTGCAGCTTCTCCTAATTTCTATCCCCAAACCCCAGACTGCAGATGCTTCACCAGGCAAAACCAGCCTGGATGACTGTAGGTAAAAATTATGTGGTAACACGCAACAAAGAAGCTGACTAAAGGAGATTTCTGCAATAAGGTTTCCAGCACTTACACAGATGGGATCTACCCAGACTCTGGTCTCTGTGCTCTGTGACAGGACATTATTTATCTTAATTATAAAGGATAACTTTAAAACAAAGGAAAAAAAAAAGAGTGTATATTCTCTCATGTATTCAAGCAGATTAAGCATTACAGTTAGAATATTTGTCAGAGAAGATAAAACTGCTAGCCGCCAAACAAATATAACCATGTAATTCAATATTAACAAATATCTTTTTCATTAGACATTAAGTGTCTTGGAATAATGATGAGGTCAGACTCATGTGTTTGGCCAGCAGAGAGAAGAACATTCATAAAAGAGCTGTGGGATACAGCTGCTTTTGGCAAAAGGGTAGCACCCAAAGTCTGCTCAAGTAGTTCAATGTAAAGCAGATTTGAGCCTCAATTCTGGCATAAGGTCTGTGCACACACCCTTCTGACCCTCACCTGCTGTCCCCTGAGGCACCCCAAGCCATACAGGACTGCTTTGGAGCGCCCCAAAAGACAGGAGCCATCTCTGATAAGGGTGGTGATGTCCCAGAAGGAAGATGTTTTCAGCCAAAGTCAGGGGTGCACCAGGACCCTGAAGGTGATAAACTGAAGTGGGGAGAGTGGGTCAAGCTTCAGGAAGAATGCAGATCTTTGTGAAGATCTTGGTGCTTGAAGGCACAAATTAGAGCATGGGTGCTGAGACAAAACCTTCAGCCCTCACCCAGCAGCACTTGGCTTTTGTCAGTGTATGGTAGGAGGTGCTCAGCTTTGTGCCTGCCTCGCTACCCCTCACCAGAAAAGGAAGCAGAACCCCCATACATCTTGCTGTGTCCTTTAGACCCATGACATGTAAGTTTGAACTTACATTTTCAGTTTAAACTTAAGTTATTAACATGAAGTCATTAACAAAGAAAAATAATGACAGATTATTAGGACCCCAAGAATTTAATATTTTTTTATTAAAATGTATATACATATGCACACACATGCATAAATTGAAACAGATTTTCTTGTCTAGGATTTTTATTTTCTATATAATATCACATTCCAATAGAACAGTGTCCTTAAAAAGTCATGTGTGGGACTGATAATAGTATTTCAGACTTGACCTGAGGTGTAAGGTGAAACCAGCTGAAAACACTAAACAAAATCAAACAGTCCGGGCTAGTCAAACAGATGAAAAAGAAAAAAAAAACCAAACAAAAAACAACAGCAAAAACCATTAAAGACAAAAAAATAAAGCCAAGTTTTAAGGTGGTTTATTTTTGTTTTCTTTTTTTTTTTAATCGAACACTTTGTGGGAATATGATTAAGTAAATATGTCAACATTTAAGTTGTTGATGGTTATTTTCAATGAATCATAGATCCATGTTTCTACAAGTTAGAGACAAGGTATTGGAGAAATATAAATTACTAAGTGAAATGTCTTAAATGTCTGAAAATCCTGATTTTTTTGGGATTTTGTTTGGTTTTTACAAATTTAAATTCTGTATTTTGGATCCAGCAGAGTGCATTTGGAATAGAAGTTAGAAATTTCTGTTTTAAAAATGAGAGTTATGAAACTAAAAAATAAAAAAAGCAAGTTACTCAAGGTCATACAATGAAATGGTGTGAATTGGTCATGCTGAGGCAAGTGTGTGCAAATGAAATCATTTGCTAGAGTAGATAGGTACTTTTCTTGATTTCATGGGCCAGAAGGGATGAGCCATGCTTTTCAGGCTGACAATGTCTGGGGAAAAAAGATGTTAAAGCAAAACCACCCCCAAAATCTGGCAACATGGTCCTTCTTCACCTGAAGTCCAGAGAAGCAGCTGAGTCTTAGAAGAAGTGCCTCAGGAGTGTCATTAGATATTCCTCTGTGGGAAGTCCATGTGAGCCTTGCTCTGTACTGATTCTCTTTTCCTTTGTGCGGTTCAACCTCACATTTTTATCTCATTATTCTTAGCAGTGGTAAGTAACTATGACAGGAAGACAGAGTGGAAAATTAAGGCTTGTTAAGACTATTATACACCAAAAGGATCATGTCACAAATGAGATTTCAGTCTGCCCAGTTTGGGATATAATTAAGTTATCATGTTCAAGGTGGATGGGTTTGAGACAATAAAAGGGCAGTGGAGGTTGTTCAGTTTCAAAGAGGTGAATCTTTTTAGGCTGAGGGGTTATGTGGATGTGATTTTTGGAGTGGTGAGGGCCACTATCTCTCTCACAGCTGTTGAACAGGGTCTTGTGCTCCTGGAAAGGGAGAGCAGCTCCAGGGATACCATTATCCTTCAGGATGATCTCCCTGCTAAGAAAATGTTTTGATCATGTCTCATTTCTGTTGGCATATTACCAATGTGTATTCTTCTCTAACTCTGCTCTATAGGAACCTCTCAAGAATAAGAGAAATAAACTTATCACCCTTTGGAAGAGTGACATGAGCTGAAAATTTCACCGTCACGTAATTAACTTCTGAGGAAAGTATATTTAAGGTGGTGAATAATAAGCATATGCCAATACTATGGACCCAGCAAGGAAGTGTCAACAAAACTGCAACAGGAAAACAGTGAGGCTTTTCTTGGTTTTGAGAGAATACAATGAGTCTAATGTTGCTGCTTTCTCATTTTTTCCCTATACTATCACCATGGAAGGCTGGGCAGGCCTTAGCTGAATCACTGCTCAGAAGCCAGTCCAAAATGTGAGTGAGTCAAGCAGTGTATGGGCTACAGACTGACATGTGTGTTTCTTGTCAGTAGGGTTTGTCATGTAATTCTTGAGGGCATAATGGATGAGGGCTTTTTTGCCTGCAAGTAGCCACAATAATTATATGAATCATTCAGGGAAATTATATTGAAAGATATCATATCATAAAGCTGCAGAGCTTTCCACTGAAAACAGCAGCTTAGAAGAGCTTCAGAAGCGTGTTAACAAAGATGGTGCCTTGCTGGGATATCTATTATTGCACTCACACAAAGAGATCAAGCTGGCATGGGGGAGGGAATGTTGGAGGAAGGAAAGAAAGAGGAGACAGATCATAAAGAGTGACAAATAATACTTTTAAACGTTATACACTTCATTTCCAAATTCAAGATTTAAACACAAAGTATATGTTTGGGGTTTTTTTCCCCCTACTGTCTTTCTTCCTCCCTCCTCCTTTTTTAACTCCTCAGAAAGAGTAGGACAAATCTGTCCTCAGGGTTTTGCCCTGCTATCTTTCACCTTTTTCAGTCTGCCACTTCTTCAAAAGGAAATGCCGTCTATTTGTGATTTCAAGCTGTGCAACTAGTGAAATATTAGCCAAGAGCTAAGTTCTTACTCTGGCAAAATAATTTTGCTTTCAATACAATCTTGGAGTGAGGGAGTCAAGGGTGGGGGGGGGGGGTGGGGGGGGAGCAGGGGGGAGTTGGCAGGACACAGATACACACAGAGTAACAATCAATTAACACTGTATTAAAAACATCAAACAGCCCTACTATCTGCATAGGAAAGTTCTCCTTCACCTCCCCTTTGCCATGTAGGAATATTATGGAAATGGGGGTCCTGTGGGATATGAAGGCAGAAGCACAGTGTGGAAGGCAGCTCCATCCTCATCCTCAGGACAGGGGAGAATGGGACAGTGGCGTCCCTGAAAATAACATTTGTTGGTGGTCACACTCCTGCAGGGGAGCAGTGGCAGGAGGACAAGCCCTGGGCATGGGGCGTGTGCTGCAGCTGGGCAGGCTCAGGAGCTGTGCCCTGGCAGCAGGGGCTGACTCCCAGGAACCCTCAGCCCTGCTCCCCCATCTCCTTGCCTGCATTTTCCTTCACACCACGCGCAGTGGATGTTTGCCACTCTGGCAAATACTCATGCACCAGTCCACATGAACATTCCTGTAACACAGTATTTCATCATCTGCATCGCTCTTGCACCAGTGTTTCCACAGCGATCTTGGCAGTCCCAGCTTCTTTACTGGGGATTCCTAATGACAGACTACAATAAGAAGAAATTGCACAAAAAAAAAAAAAAAATTGTCTTTAAGGCTTGAAAACAAAGAATATCAAACACTCAGAGCTGCTTAGGAATGAGGGAATTAAGTTGGCCTACCTGTGCCCCACTGTGCTGAATCTGGTCCAGTTTTCTAGAAATGTTGATTCAGCAAAAGCAGGTGGCAAGGAATCTAACAGGAACAGCAGGAGCAACCAGATTTCAAAGTTTTCTCTTGTCACAAACACTTTCCTTCAACTTACTTGGTTTGAAATTGCTTGTACATACATTAAAGAATCCTTCTTCCCCCCTGCTCTTTTTGCAGTACAGGAAACCATGGTTTTTCTTAAAGCAGATATTTTGGGAAAAGAGCTTTGTATAAAAATCTTAGTTTTTCATAAAAATCAGAAGCAGCATGTTTCCATTAAAAAAAAAATCATGGCAAACTTATGGTTTGGGGTGTTTTTTTTTTTTTTTTTTTTTTTTTTTTTTTTTTTTTAATGAAGGATTTCCTAACTATTTTGACTAAAAATACATTTTATTAAATTTATTTGCTTGTAAATGCAGAAAAAAAATCCCTGCTTTTAGAATAATTTCAATGGCAATAACTCACATTAACTATTAATGGAAGAAAATTACTGAAGTGACCCAGATTTCTTTTTTGCATTGTTATGAGAAATAACTGCATACAGAAACTTATATTTCTGGCAAGCAAAAGTATTTTGTCACAACTCCTAGACCCATAGGCTAAAGCACAGAAAGACATATCTGTTCTAAAAAGAAGTTACAACTTCAGTTTTAAATCTAACCATGATATAACCTATGTGAATAATATGTCAGATGAGCATAAAACCAACTGTCTAAGGACATTAGCTCCTCAGAAATATCATGGACTCTTTCCTCTGATGTCAATTTAAATTTGGGAATGTCTGCATCAAAGTCAGTGGAGTCAGAACTGTGTAAAAGTGACATGATAGTAGGATGTGATCCTGCCTCTGTGTGTAACATCTACCGTCTTCATCAATTCAAAGACTGAACTTGGGCCACACATGAAATAAACAGATATATTGTTTTCTGGGAAAGGCACAGCTGCCAAAGAATTGCTCTTGAAAAACATCAGTGAGCTTAGTTTTGATCTGTGCTTGTCCACCCAGATCCTCTGCTCTGTATCGTCACTACGGCAGATTTAGAGCAGGTCTCATACACACAGAGACTAAGCTGTGCACAAACACAAATTCGGGCTTTCTTTGAGGAGCAGGAGGTGCACACCTCAGAGCTCTGTGCTCAGACCACCAGCCCTGGAGACCTAGGCTCACCCCCAGTGCCAGGCACCCTCCTGGGCAGTGTTTGGCAGAAGTGGCAGCAGGGCATCATCCTCACCAGCTGAGGAAGGCAGCTGTAGGTCTCTGGTTTGGGATCCAGCATGGATGTCCCAAGTCCTCCATATGTATATGGTACAGGAAATATAATCATAAACCAGGGTCTGCTTTCAACCAGGCACCTAAAACTACAACACACCACTTTGTAGATGTTCAGGTACTCACTCCTAACACAATTTCTTCAAAAATCTCTCTTGGCTAGTTAATGTTATAAGGCCTATCTATCTCTCTGAGTGTGTATATATACACATTGCATTTTAAGCTCAGTAGCTCGCTGTCATTGACTTTTACAAGAAAAGTAGATTTGAAATAAATACAAACATTAATATTGACTTAAACAACACAGAGAATTCAGGTGGCTAAAGATATTAAATGAGTCACTATGTGGTATCTCAGTAGTTTCATAATATTTTATTTTTATTGGTGGGTCAAATGAGTCAGCTGACCATAAGTAGGATTTAAGACAATGGGTAATTAATGTATGGGTGAGTAAAAATACATACTGCATACCTTTCTGTCTCCACATGTTATTTTTTCTTAATCTGATACCAGATTCATTTGATAAAAATGACTCAGGTTTTGCTGATTTGGCCCAGCCACTCACCCTTAGGAAATTTCATTTTCTCCTCCCAGAAGTGTGCTTGCAATATATTGTCAATTTTAAATGTTGAAATTTTCAACCTTTAAAGAGTAAAAGAACAAGCTTTTAAATTGTTTTATAGCTATTGTAAAAGAATATGTTTTTATTTCCCTTGAGAAGAATGTGAAAACATGAGGTAAATATCATCAGTAAAACTTCTCCAAAATGCATGAAAATCAGCTTTAAGTTCTCATGATTTTTCAGCCTTTCAGTGAAATTACTGCTTATTATCCATTTCCACTGAAAGATGGAATAGCTAAGAAGGGAAAATAATTTTAAAAATCATGTTTTCTTTGCCTTGTTTAAATCAGGACATCTTCAAACATGACAGTAACTACCTGCTGAAGATCTAATTCTCATTAAAAAAACAAACAAGAAAAAATTAACACCTAACCACAGTTTATATGTTTTATAGGTTAATTTATTTTATAGGTTAATTTATTTTACAGACTTAATTCACACAACATTTGCAAGGCCTTTGGCCCTGCTTTAGTTCATAGTATTATCCTACAACATTGTCTGATTCTATGACACTGGACTGTCCCTCCCAGACTGGAGTTCTATTTTCAGCTAATGTGAACCAGGGTAGCTCAGTAGATGCATCAATTTATTCTGCATTTGAATTTCAGTCTGTAGTCCTTTTAGAGTTATTGTTAAAGTGAAGTAAGTTGAAGGAGGAAAAATGATGAAGTCTAAAAAGATTGGGAACATTTTTTCAGGTGGCCTTCTCCCTAGTGAAATCAGAGCTCTATCCATAATTTATGGGCAGAAGAAGACACCTAAAAATAGGGTTCAAAGAAGGAAGTGCTTTGTGTGAAGTATTAAACAGTAGGAAATGACAAAGAAATGTTCAGACTTGTGCTCTGCCATCAAAGGTTGTTAAACGAACACAGGGTTAGAGGAAAACCCTTTTTCCCATTTTGGATTTGCAGCTACAAATGACTCTTGGAATTAGTTTCATCTGTCAACTTCATCTTTTCTTTCAAAGAGCAGAAGTGATACTCTCTTTTGGTATGTGTGAGATCCATGTTCATATATCTCTGAAACCCACTTTGGGCAAGAAATTGCACCAATGTTTTCCACAGTTCAGAAAAACCATCACTCTCCTTGAAGAATTCTGGAATGATGTTGAAATCCAGTATTCAACTAGAATTGCTCCATTCAATATAAATTAAGAAAATTCTAATTGAAAGAGAGGTTGGAATTTTATTTCACTAGTCTGCTGAGTTATTTTGTCCATGCTTGTTTAACCCCTAAATCTCTATATCTGAAATCAGAAAAATATTAGGTTTGAATTTAAGCCTCCCCTATCTTAAAAGTATACTTTAACCACCAGGCTGCTGAAATTAGGGAGTGATACTCATGAAATATTTTAGTTTTGTTTTAGAATCCACATTCAGATTAGCTTGTTAGCAAGATTGGGAACAGAGGTGCAATTCAATGGTTTGGTTTTGTGAGGAGGTCAGGCTGTGAAATTCTGTGTAAGAGATGCAGATCAATGTTATTTTACAGACCATGCAGAATAGCCTAAACCATCTGAAGCCAGTGGTAATCCTTCCAAAAACTCCAGTAAGCTTTGTACATGGCTGCCTACACGCCTGTTATTCTGGGATGGTGTGTGTTGTTGCTTTCTTCACTTTTGACCACAAAACCCCACGTGCACCTGTAACAGTAAAGGACCAGTAGCTCCTGCCTATGCATTTATATTTTTGTTAACTTCGTTTTGTTTCTGCAGGGGTTGATAGCTGACTTTGTACACATGAAGATTTTTCTAATATAGTTTAGATTTCTAGGAATTCCTTCCTTGCCTTCAGTGCTTGAGAGTGGGAAACAAAAGCAGTATTTCTGGAGCCATGTATTGTGTGCTCACAAGAACAAGTTCCTTCCCCTTCTTCCTGCTGTCTAAAAGACTGTCTGAAAAAACCAGTACATTTTATTTTCACATGACTTGTGGTGCTCTTAAGATCTAACATGCTATCTGGGTAGGCATCAACATTTTACAAGAATCTTTTTTTGCGCCTCCAAATTCATAGTTCTCCATCAAAGTTTTTAGCCCAAAGAGCAGTTAATAAAGCTAGATGACCTCTTGCTCTAGGATTTTTTAAGTCTCTTTCAGACTAAAATTAGATTTCCTCCTTTAGGAAGAGAAGCAGACCAATGTGTGACCCTTGAACTGTCAATCATCTGGAAGTAAAGCAGGGAACTGATTTCTCTCAGAGAATGAAATGCTCCAAAATAATAATAATAATGTGGCTATACATATTTATAAGCTCATCATTATTAGTCTTTAGTATGATTGCTCCTATCTGATATTCAGTGGTAATTTTGGCCCATGGATATATACTTTTCCTTAGTTCCACGACATACTTTAATTTCAGATAAATCATGCTTTAAATGAGTTAACCACTAATCAACTGGCAAGTCCCAAATAATAGTCATCTATGGGTGTAGCATCCCACTCTTACACAGGAGGGAGCACCCAAGATTCATAGATGCCCAAAATTGAAAAAGAATGGCAAAGGCTGGAAAGGTCCAGAAAAAAAATTCTTACAAAATTTTGTTAGCAATCTACACATTCAGCATGGCAATTAGTATATATTTGGCCCTGTTTTCTAATAATAAAGAAAAAAGAAGAAAGGGAAGAAATAGGAAGTTACAGTGAGATCAGACAGGAGAGGAAAGGAGAGCACCAGTCCTGGGTCCAGCTTTGATCCAGGTGACAGGGCAACACCTGCACTTTGTGGGGCTCCTTTGCACAGCTAAATTTTCCCCACCCTGAGATTAGGTTTCTTGTTCTTCATGCAAATGAGTGAGCATGTGCACTCTGTTCTTCTGGACCTTTGTGGAAATGGTTTGAGGAGCTTTGAGGGTCTTTTGTTATTCTTGGCCCCCTTCTACTGGTCCTGCCTGCTCCCCAACCCCATTCCTGAGCCTGCTCTGTCTTGTGGATCAGAACAGGAAGGTCAGCCCCACAAAGGTGCTGCCCTACCTCCATACAGGCTCCATTCCAGCCACATCCTAGTTTAACTTGCCCACTTGAGTGGCCACTGTTGTTTGAGGCACAGCCACGTGTTAACTCCTTACTGCCCCGACCTCCACAACGATAATTGAATGCTCTAATCGTGTTTGATAAGTGTCTATATGTTACCCAGTAGTGTTTAACATTTCGATTCATAATCTGGGAGTAAATAAAAAGTCAGTACTGAGAAATAAATTAATGGAGCAACATTGGAAAGAAAAATAAATAATAATTAATTGACAATGAGAGAATTTCCTTTCACACACATGCATTTTAAAATAGCAAATTAAACAACTGCTTTCTAGGAATAATATGGTGGACCATATATTTGAAGTCAGTATATTTAATATACTGTGGTAGTCATTTTGCAAGCAACAATAAGAATGCAGAATAATGAAATATTGTGCTAAAAAAGATAAAAAAGGGGAAAGAAATACCAAAAGGCTTGTAAAGGTTTATCCTTGGCTGATAAATAGGAATGAGAGGCAGAAGGGACACATTTTTTCCTCATTGTGTAGTAAAACTAATTCTGTACAGTTATGTCAGCCATATGTTAAAATAGCAATTGAAAAATTAGGGAAGATGCAAAGATAGATGCCACACCTTCAGACATACCACAATGATAGTCTGTTTAATGAACAAAGTGCACACTGAAAGGAAGCTTGTTTACAGCACGCAAATAATTTCTCTCACACCTGGCTGGTGAAAAAGACAGAAGTAAAAAAAAAACCCCACTTGTTTTCCAGAGATCATTTTCCTCAGCGTTTTATGTTCATATTGTTAAAAGGCAGTTGTAGCCACTCCTGTCTAGCAGAATGTGCCTCTAACTCATGCAATCACAGGGCATGGGCAAATGATGAAAAATAAATAGCCTTTTAATTTAGAGGTGGGAGAAATGAAAGATACCAGTAGTTACAAGAGGGAATCAGACAAATTCAAATGAGAATACATGCAGTTTTAAGAAAGAGGAAGATTAGCTGTTGGAGCAATTTGCCAAGGAAACCAGGGGGAACTTTAATGTCTGGATCTCTTTTTGAAAGGGATGATTCCACAAAATAAAATTTTGACACTAAGACTGGAGTAAATGGGTGAAATTGTATTGCCAATATTTGCTTCACAGGTTGGAGCAGAGATCTTTGGCTTTAGATTCCACTTCTGAGAACATCTGAATGTAGGAGAATGCAATTTCTCATTATTAATATAAAAGGAAAAAAGTGTGACTGGTTAAGCACTGGTACTGGCTGCCAGAATATCTCTGAATCCACCCTTAGACTTCCAAAATTCAGCTGGAAAGTGCCCTGGACTAGATGATTTCTAGAGGTCCAGTCTAGTATGAACTTTTCTACAGTTCTGCAGTTTTCCTGATGTGCAAGATGCTGGTGACATTTGATGCTACTTGCATTTATAAAAATTAAAAAGCCTACAGGTGGACTTCAATTTCTAGAGATGTCCTGTTTTTATGTGACTGAACAATGGATGGTTACTACAACTTTTTCCCTGGGTGTGATCAAAGACAAAATTGCATGTCTTGAAGGCTTTTGATGATTGTGGTAAGGAACCCACATGTATATATATATATATATATATATATATATATATATTTATTTATTTATTTATTTATTGCATTGATAAGTGTAATGTTTACAAACATATTTTGCTTAAAAACATTGGAGAAACCAAACTAAATAATTGATAATCCAATCTAGACATTACTTTACTCAGGTTCATTTTATAAATATGGGTTTTGCTCATGCTCTTCGATGCATTCATGTTTGGATGCTAGTTTGAGAACATGGCACCACCAGCTCTAAGGTGTGCGTAAAGGATGTCCTTAATTAGGACAGTGTGGCTCATTAGACTGCATTTCAAACCCTGTTGTGCTTGAAAACTGTGTGCTGCGGACACAGCAGAGATTGTATTGCAGAGAGGAGCAGCAGAGCTTCCCCTTGCAGCTCCTGCTCCTGCAGGTGTCTGGCAGGAGGGCCCTGGCTGTACTGGCTGGCTCCTCTTCATCCCCAGCCTCTGGCCACAAAGCTCCAACATTTCACCTCCAGCTCAGCGGCTGTGCCATTTGCTGTTCTACTACCCTCATGTATCAAAGGAAATTTTCGATTAATGTTTTTCTCCATGAAGTGTTATAGTGAAATAATTTCATTGCTTCTATTCTCAAATTAGTGAGTAAAACAAAAATGTGCCAAGGGGAGCCAAATTGTTTCTAACAGAAGCAAAGCAATGGTGATCTTGTCTATCTGCAGGCAGAACAGCTAACTGGGCAGGAAGGTGCTGTGATTTAGCACCTGTGTCCTTAGGTTTTTATCCAATGTGAAGTGACGTGATTGTACTGAGCTCAGTACTGATTTACACTATCTGAGAATATTACCATTTATTTTTAACTTGCCTAAATTCCCTATCTACTCTAGCACTGCTGATGCCAAAAGAATTAAAATACTCCAGATCAATCTAGTCTCCCAAAGTAACAATGAAACATTTATAACTGCAGCAAGAAAGGTGCACAGAAGGTCTTTTATTCTATCCTGCTCTTAAGAGTTGCGTGAAATTACTGAAACATGTTCTAAATTTTATCAATTGTGACATATTTTATGCTGGCATAGTATATTCAACAAGTGCATTAGGAGAGTGCTTAGCACTTTGTAATTACACTCATTTCATTTTAAGATAATTTCATGCTATTCTTTCAAAACACGTCAAATGTTGAGCTGTATCTTGAAACAATAGGATGTGATATTAAAAATTCAGATCTAAAATTCTCAGCTACTTCTCTAATGGATATAACTAAAATAACTAAAATACAGTGTGAAAGTTTCATTCAAAAAATCTCTGTAGTCAAAGAGGTACTATTGATTTAAGTCACTGTTAATTTAATGAAATTCCATTCTCCTTTTTTTTCTACTGTGCTCCCACTCTCAATGAAAAATCAAGTGTTCAGTATTAGATCTCTTGGTAAAAATATATATATTATACTAACACTCCTAATGCATTGAATTTAACATAATTAAGGAATTATTTATGACACGTGGTTTTTGCACCTGTGAGGAAATTTCTGGCTGAGCACCAGTAGTGTGGATAGGTGGTTACTCTTTTTTTGAAAAAAGCAAAAGAACATTTCATTTGTGGCTATGTGTTTTCTATATTTAGTTGTGCTTCATGCGGAGCCTGAAGAACAACTAGACAGTGCACATTTATACATATCAATTTCAGTGGGAATGCCACAAGTAAAGATGTTGTAAAATCAGGACTTAAGCAAGAAAACAGCAAGTCTTGGTCCTAATAGGACAGAAGTTTTGAATAGGGAGAGATTGGAACCAATTAACACAATGTCAAGTCAAGGAGAGCATGGGAATTGTACGCAGGAGGAATTGCTGGGCTGGATTCTAAGCAGCAAAGGGAGAGGTTCTGATCTCACCGAAGCAAGGGTTGTTCTCTATGCAAGCCTGGGGCCAGTGTTGCAGAGGGGTGTAGCAGTGCCCGTGTGATCCAAGGCTGCTTTCAGGCCGAGCTGCCTCGCTCGGGGCTGCACGCAGGCAGCCTGTGCACAGCTGAGCTGCAGCTGGGCTGCAGAGCAGTTCCCTGGCACTGCAAAACACACACAGAGAGGCGCAAGCCTTTCACCACCTCAGCATTTCAGACCATAGGTAAGGCGGCGTGGCAATTAGGATACAAGTTCTCTGCCAGCTGAGAGACGCTGTAGATTTATTAACAATCCTGCTTCACTTTTGTGAGGAAAATATAAATAATCTGGTTCTGTTAGCAAAGGATGAGCTTGGGAGAGAGGCAGACATGAGCTGGGAAGCCTGCCACCAGACATTGCCTCCACATTCCGACTGTGCCATTTGTTGTGCCGTGTGACAGATCTCAGAATTAGCTTTTTCCACACTACTGTACAACCAAGGAGCACTTGAGTTGCAGGAATAAAATTGGGTAGCTCAGGAGAAAAGTTTGTGCTGCTACTGGCTCAGCACAAGCTGTAGGAATTGTACATGGGCTCTGCAGGGCAGGAAGGGCTGTGCTGGCTGGAAACACGCTCTGCAGAAATCCCACCAGAGGTGGCCAGACATGGAGCCTTGCAATGGGGCAGGAGGAGAGACAATCGTGATCCAGCAGGCTTCACAGCTGGATTAACAAATTGCATTTAAAGGATACGATTTGAGAAATTAAGAATACTTTGTATATGTACAAAGCGCACAACTCTGACATGGAGTGCTGCAGTTTGGAACAGCATGATCAGCACCTGATGAACTGACTTACAAACATTTTTTTTTTTTTTGGTTTAATTAAGATGAATACTGTAGACCTCAAAGGATTGATGCATATTCATGTAATATATATAGCTCAGGCCATTCACCTGAACAGAGATTACAGCCCTCAGGTTATACAAGGCTCTAATGAAGTTTGTGTTGCATGTAATATATCACCAGTCATGGAATGTACTGTGATTTTTGTTGGGTTTCTTTTCAGTCAAGGCTCTCAGTAGGTTTTCTCCATGACTCATTTTCACATTCTCATGCAATGCAACAAAGAGTTGCTTAAACCACTGTGGTTATCCTGGGCTGGGAAAATTCACAGGTGAGTATGTCATGTTGTTTGGCGTGAACAGTAACTAGACAGTTCCTTTATTTAGTGTAATTAATCCTGCCTGCAAGTAGTGGCATTTTCCACAGCCTGTACCATTAAGTGGAAGCCTAGTTTTGAAAATTGATGCTAGTTCCTCAGTTGCATTCTTGGTTAAGGTTGGGTGTGTAATATCCCACAAGGTCATTTAAGGGAAGGAAATACCTCATGTTTCCCAACATCATCAGTCCAGTCATGACCTGATTTTGCAATCTTACTCATATTAGGCAATTCCCTTGCATGTCATAGGATTACTTGCAGTAGCTCAGGCTACTTGCTTTGAAGGATGATGACCTTGAATCTAAATTATCTGCTCCCTAATATCCTTCACTGTAGGAGAGGAAACAATCTCTCATACAGAATTAGAAGAGGAAGATGATCTTCAAACAGCACATGCAAATAACCTCCTACCACTTGTTTAATCGAGTAAGAGGTCAGCTCCCAAGAAAAATTTACATCCACAATGTATCATTACCATTATATAATATCTACCAAAAATATTTACTGCAGTGGAAGTGTAGAACACGGGGTTAATAACCATTGCAAATGTTCTTTTCTGGATGCCAAGCCAGCCCAAAATAAAGCACTCAGTGTGCATTAAACAACAGCATCTAATGGTGGCAACCAAGGGGTCAGACAACATTATTGCTTCAAGTTCTTACTCTGTGAATGCATTTTTGGCCTTGAATCCCTCTTTACAGTATAAATTGCCAGCTTAAAGAGTATTTTTAAAAGCAGTCCTTTGAACAGCAGTGGGAAGAGCATTTAAGCAGCTCCAAGGTCCCCACAGACACAGAACTGGTAGAAGCCATCAGGGGAATGTACTAATAACCCCCAGAAATGTACTATGATTGCCATTCTCCTTCCTTCAGTTTTAAATTTCCCCATCTCAGGCCATAAATGCATAGGTCAAGTCCACCTTGGCCACAGAGATCAAATATGTTCTCTGCAGCTTTACCTTCAAGGGGGTTTTCATTTTTTCATTTCAGACTTTTTTTCTGAGGCTGAAATGAAACCTTGCTTTTTATTTTGTGAATTCTTTTAATAGAAATCTTTTTTCTAGAAATCCTTGGAGAGGGTTATTGTATGTTCCTGCTAGTCCTTGGGTCAAATTTTCTCTTGTTGTAGTGATTTAAATGGAGTTTTGCCAGCTTACAGCAATAGAGGATATATTCCCATGAGTTTTACATCATGAAATTTTATTGCTGATGTTGGGTCCTGGGGTTGCCACATACCTGAAGAACTCTGGGCAGAAAACCAAGAACTCCATATGATATTAGTTCTGTTTGCTGCACATGAAACTTCACTGATTTCAGATATCCTCAGGTTTATATTTTCTATAAAACGAACAATATCATCAGAGTCTCTCATATTACAAAGGCAAAGAAAAAAGGCCTGCTGTAATACTTTCTTGCAGGCAAATAAGGGTAGGTTCTGTCTAAAATATCTGATGAATTTAACAACAAGGCCCAATGCAACAGAGCCAGATCTCTCTAATCCCCTTTCACCTCTAATATATTCCTACACAGGCTGTTGTAAGTCAACGATTATTCCTACATTGACTATATTAAAATATTGGTTGTTTATAGTAAAGCTTTTTGCAGTAGACTGTGACAACAGAAAACAATTTTGATCAGCCTTACTGAAAATATTTTAGATTTTGTAGTCATAGGAATATTTTTTGTCTATGATTATGAATGAAATAAATCGCATTAAATTATTAAATTTACTCTTCTATTAAAGCACAAGAAAAATCATGTAGTTTCAGTTAATGAAGTAACAAGAGCAGTTAACCTTGTAATGAATTAATGAGTTGTGTTGGAAAGGTTTGTAGAGTAGATAACGAGGAAGTTGAAGCAGAGAGTGTGCCTGAAAGACAGCTGTGAAGCTGTTTTGTAGGGCATTTGACAAGTTAATATTTGACAGCATTGCCTGTAAGGACACTGTGGAGTATGCATGATGTAATTCTTTAGTTATCCAATAAGTGTTAAGTGTTTTGTAAGGTGGGCACTCAGTCAAGGCTTCCAAATGTGGATATGAATTAAATACTTTGTGGGGAAGGAAACCAACATGTTTAAGAATGTGGAGGAGAACAATCTGGCCCTGAAAAGAACACTCTGATAGCTCTCCTTCATTTGCTCCTGCTAAGTCAAAGTAACTTTTGGTAACAAGCTGTTAACATTTACTTCTTATACTACTTGTGCATATGCTCAGAACTGGAGTGAAAAAAATTACAGTTTGTTGGTTTTAATGGGAAAGAAAACAGTATTTCCTACACTAGCTTTAATGCAGCTTTTTAGGAGCATAAACCTAATTAAAGATCACAGAATCACAGAATATTCTGAGTTGGAAAGGACCCAGAAGGATCATCAAGTGCAACTCTTAAGTAAATGAGAGACTGAACCCCCAGCCTTGGCATTATTATCATCGTGCTCCAAGTGAGTTAATCTGTGCTAAGGTAGGCAGTCATTATCTCATTTGACCTAAGTTTATATCAGACCAAAGACACTAGTCATTAAAATCCCTAAAATCCTTTACTGTATCACACATATCCCAATTCCAAGGAGTTATGATTGTCCCTTCTCACAAGCGGGATAATCTGCTTTTTAATTTGCTGTCCCACCCATTTGCTATATCCTCTCAGTGGACCCTCCACATGGAGAAGGGTCTTTAATCCTCAGCCCGGTTTATCCTCTCCTTTTGAGTAAACTCACACTAATTCTTTGACTACTCGCAGTCTAAGCTCAACTTGGGTAGCAGCAATCCTTCAAATCCAAATAGAAAGCACATTTTGCTATCCCTACAATGTAGGAAAATCCATAATTAAGGTTTTCTCCCAATACACACCAGACACCTGAAAAGCCCCACACCTCCTGCATATTCCTTGGCAGCCTTTTAAGAGATCACAGTTCCTTTTTCTGTCTTTTTGAACATCTTTGTTAGCAATAGAAAGGAGCTATTGAGAACTGCTCAAGAGATGCCTTTTCCCTTTCAGCTGTGTCCAGTGGAACCTTGGTCCCAGCCATGGCTCCCCAGAGGGACGATATTCAAACTCAGGCAAGATCAAATGCAATGGGGAATGAGGTTTTTTTTTTTAGTCTCTTTTTTTTTCTTTTTTTTTTTTTTCCTTTTCATGTTTGAGTTTCTTTGAGTGGATTTACAGAGGAGTTTTGGTTGGTTGGTTGGTTTGGTTTGGTTTTGCTTTTGCTTTTTTCCTTAAGTTGCTGTGTTTCCCCTTCCAGGGCTCTAAAGCTAAAGAAAAGGAATCAAGCCTAACCCTCACATGATGTGATGCTGTGACACAGGGAACATCTGCATGCCTAGCCCTCTTGAGAAAATGACCAGGCTTTTTATTTATAGACAGCACAGTTTCTGGGAATTTCAGTCAAGAAGCAGGATGCTGCATTCCTATGCACTGCATAGTCTGGAGGAAGGGGAGAGGAAAACAGTCATTTCCCCTATTTGGATCTAAGCAATCCACAAGTTTTTCCATTAGTGAGTATCTGCACATTAGGGTCTTGAGCAGCATTGTAACACTGAAGGATGTTGCATCAGATGTGGAATTTCCAGCTTGGCTTGGTTTCTGCTGGCTGTTTCCTGATTTTACTTTTTTTTTTTTTTTTTTTTTTTTTTTTTTTTTTTTTTTTTTTTATTTTTTTTTTTTTTTTTTTTTTTTTTTTTTTTTTTTTTTTTTTTTAATGAATTATTAGTTGTTGTTTTATATCAATTTTTGTTTTCTCTTAAATTTGAAGTTTTAGAAGGTTGATATGCAATCACAAAGCCATATTCTGTTTTACTTTTCATCTGACTCTGTGCTTGATTTGGGGCCTTGCCCTCTGCTTGATTTGTGTGGACACTGGATTTTTGCATTGAGAAGAACTGCATTTACTGCTCTATGGCGACTGATAGGATGATTCATGGAATTTAGGCTGTTGCAGTGGGAACTTGAGAGTTAGGGTGTCATTGCCCTTCTTTGCCTTTGTTCACCTCCTTGAGTGTTTTGCTTTAGGGAAAGAAAGCAGATACACTTTTGTTTGAGGTGTTTCTACCACTCTCTTGAGATTAGGAGTATATCAACCACATATTTATCTTCTTGTCTTCAAGATTTTACAAGGAACTCCTCAAAGTTTTTATGTAAGAATCTGATGATGTTCTGGGTAAAAGAGATCCAAGGAGAAGACCTGGTTTGTGAATACACTTCTTGCAGACTGGAACCCTTTTTTTTTTGTGCTATCAAAGGCCATTAAATTATTTCACAATGAGTAATGTGTGGTACAAGTTTTAGAGCCCTACAACTGGTTATTTATTTATTCTTATGCAGAAACAGTATATACAGGGTACAGAAAGCTATCACTACAGAAATAGGCAAGCATTATTTAAATTTTTTATAGTCTTTGTATCAGAATTCACATCACTATTTCTAGGAGAGAAAATAAGTCACAGAGAGAAGATCACACAGCTTGTTCATAGACACCCAGCAAATGTCCCTTTGATATAGTGAGTGAACCCAGTTTTCTCTAATCCTTATTCAGGATTTCCCTTAGCTCAAGTGTAAATGAATACACATGAATCTACGCTGTGGAGAATAAGACCCCCACTGTAGACAGAACTGGATGCCTATATTAAAACACATAACTTTCTTTGTTTCTTCCTTTCTTCCTTGCTGTCCTTCTTTTCCTTTTTTCTTTTTTCTTTTTTCTTTTTTTCTTTTTTCTTTTTTCTTTTTTTTTTCTTTTCTCTTCTCCTTTCTTTCTGCTGTGCACATGGTGCACATATGAATTCTGTCTTAGTTTTTTTTTTTTTTTTCCCCTGTAGAACAGCTTATACCCTGTGGTTACTTCAGTGATAAGATTCAGCTGGTATGACATATGACTTTCCTGCTTCCTTTCTTTGCTATCATATTCCTCTCAGAAGTAACTATTCACTGTAAGTGAGATTGGGAATGAGTCAAAGGAACTGTGTTTCAGCTGTGACAATGCAAGGAGTGGATGGCTTCTACTTTTTTTTGTTGTTGTTGTTTCTTGGTTCAGATTTTTCTCTTTTGAGTACCAAATATTTCAAATTTGAACATGAAAGTCTGAGATACTAATTACAAACTTCCTTCATGTTATTGGAGAAAAATGAGTTTCAGTAGGGCCCTGTCTTGGGGCCTACTTTTATCCCCTGTGTGTGAAGGGAACTGAGAGCTGGCTGGGCTGGACACAAGTATGTGAGAAAGTTAGCAAATTCTCAATAGGTCAATCCACTTCTGCATTTTTTCATTCCTCCCACTAATATTCCACCATTGCCCACAGCGTAGCTTTGTTTCTCTTGAGCTGGAAATTGAGGGAGTGGGGAAGAGGGAGAGGCTCACTTCCATGCCAGACCTACAACAGGGTTTGTGTGTGTTAAAGGTGATGGCTGGAGCCTGCAGTTTTGTTTTTCAGTTCTGGCACAGTCGACAGGTTGCTTTCTGCTTCCTTGTTGCAGTCTTTTGCTTCTCACCACATCCTACCATTTTATTCATAAGGGAAATGTGACTGAAAATGCCAGCTCAAAAATATCATGCACAAAAATCTGCTGCCTCTTTGTGTCTGTGCTGGCTGCCTGTGACATCTCACTCGTTGCCCTTGTAGCTCACTGCAGGTTTTTTTTGGAGTCATGCTAACTGAATTTACATGCTGCAGTGTTTCCAAGACCACTGCTGTCCTTCACCTACCCCAGTGGCACTACTTAGAGCAGGAGGAAATGGAAATGTTACAGCTGTCATAGCTGCCCTTGCTGCCTGGTCTTTGGAAAGGGAACTGCATTAGGCATTAATTATTCTTGTTTCCTCTCCTTATTTTATTCTTCCTCCTCTCTCCTGCTGACCTTTCTAAATGTTAGGGAACCCTGATTTCAGTCCGTCCCTCACCTTCATCTGTCTCTGGCTAGAAAAAGACAAAGAAAAATCACAGATGTTTTGTGTAGCAAAAGACCAAGGATTATATCATAGACTCATGGAATGTCCTGACTTTGTAATCCTTTTATGGACAGATACAAACTCTGTACCATGGTTCAGAAATATTTTCGGGCTCTGCTGCTGTTTTAGCAATGACCCCTAAAGCTCCCTATATGGGCAGATTAGAAAGGCCTGGAATTAGACACGGGCACAGAAGTGTCTGAGCAGCAGAGCACACAGAGCACTGCCATTGTTCAGGGCACCTGAACTCCTTAAATCATTCCAAACCTCTTCCTCCTGTCTTGTTGGCAGGGAAGCTGACTGGCAACTGGGTGTGCAGATCTGTGTTTCACCCAGCTGAGACTGGACTAGGCAGTGAGAATGTTCCTCACCTATTCACGGGTATGAACCTGCAACAACAGCTCCCTAATAAGAGCCACTGAAGCAGAAGAACCCATTAGTACCAATATGGAGATTGAGCAGCCTATTAAAGGCACTGTTTAATATGCCAAAGCTGACAGGGCCCTGGATTTGATGACCTACAGGGAGATTCTTTTTGCTTTTAAGACTTAGTGAATGATAAAGTCTTTGCATAAATTTACAGAGAGCTTTTTATAGTGAAGGGGGGAAATGAGCGTGAAAGTGCAGACTGTAAAATGTTGTCAGGGATAAGTTGCCACTGATGTGGAAGGGAAAAGCTGGTAGCAACCCAAGAGTTTATAAAACAAGGCAAGTGGGAAGGTGTCTGATCCATTGAACTTGCTCTCTACTTTATGAATACTTGGTGCTTTCCTCTCCCCACCTCCTTTCCTTTAGTCACTGCATGGTAGACAGTGAGTAGAATGTAACCACGTACCACTTGTCTCCTGACCATTGATTCTCCAGATTCTCTCATCTGAAGACTGGCTTTCCATCCCTGCTAGAGAAAAGTCAAAGTGTAGGCAAGGGCAAGGTAAACAATAATGCACTGTGAGAAGTGTGTTCAGTGACCTGAGCACAATGACTAGCTCAGGGTTAGTCATGCCCTCTCAGGAGGAAGAATTCAGTTTCTGTGGACAGGGCAGTGAAAATGTCTGCTCTCTTCCTACTGAGAATGAGAAAGTGAAATGGTTGAGAAAAGGAGCTTAGGACTATAAGGAAAAGGTGTCCTTATACTACTCAGTGATATCATCATTTTAAATATTGCATACAGGTTTGGCCTACTTATCTCAGAAACAAAAGGGCCCAAAGAGAATGTACAATAATAGGCCAAAATGCTGGTGGTTCATATTCATCTGGTGTTCAGAAACATCCCACTGCAGAGTTCTTCAAGAAATTGAAATGAGAGACAGATACTACCTCCTGGAGGTGTTTCCCTTCCATTCCTCAGGCTGGCCAAAAAACTACTTAAAGCTGGTCTCTAAAGCACTATCCAGGCACCCCCTGAATAGGTGGTGAAAATGCAGTGACTGCTTCACACACTGTCCCTGCACACATCTCCATATTCTCTCCAAGCTCTTTGGAACAAAGGACTCGATAACCTTGACAGCATCCCTATTACCTCTAGTGTCTATTTCCACTACGAGGACAAGCAGGACAGAGACAGAGCTGAATACAGAGGGCTGGGGAAGCCTGTGCTGAGTTGTAGAGGATGGCACAGTCCAAGGTCAATTAATTCTCTGTGTCTCCTCTCCTTGGCAGGATTACAGAAAAAGTGGCAGCTGCTGGGGTGCAAATACTCTCTGCACTGAGATGTTGGTTGGTATGTGATGGTTAAATTGCTTTTGTCACAAAACTCTTACAAATTACCAGGACTAAGGAGTCCTCAGGGTTCTAGTACCTGTGCTGTGGATCTTCACTGAGATTTTCTGCAAATGTGGATTTTTTCCCTAATGCAAAATTGTTTCCCTGAAGAAGAATAGTAGGGTTCAAAACCAAATATCCCCTTCCTGAACAGAAATAGCTTTTTGAGATCATTATTATTATTATTATATTAGGAAGAGAAAAATGATAAAGCCCTTAGTAAATGTCCTGTGTGCCTGTAGCTGGTGAACTGGGAAAAGGGAGGGAGCACATCTCACAGCTGCTTTTGCTCTGTGAGCTTGGGGGTGTCCTTTGTGCCAGGTGGCAACACATCAGCAGAGAGTGAGTGAAGGTGGGAGCATATTTATTTCCTTAAATCCTGGCATCTGTCCCTGCATCCTTCTCTCTGCCGAGGGAGTAGTCATGGAAACAGCCAAGGACAGCCCTACTCCAACAGCAAAGGTTTGGTCCCTTCTGTGGGGCAAGGAGAGACACTGAGAAGGAAGAAACGCTGTCGGAGGTGACAGGGTCATCCTCGAATACATTTAGCAAGTGTCATCAAACCTTTAATTTCAAACGGAGCTGAAAGGGACAGAAGAATCCTAGGTTTAGTGCCTCCTCTAAAGGACACCTGAAGCAATTTTGCTGGTTTTGCTTTATGTGAGAAAATGTTCAAAAGAGCTGTTGCAATTTATCATGTCAATAACTCCCAGACAAAAGGTGCCTAATAAAATTGACACAACAGACTATAATGGCTGTGTGGGAACCTTTACATTTATTATTATACCAGTGACCCATAGACTATGGAAATGTTTATTTCTTTCCACAGAAATCTTTACTATTCTGTTAAGTACCATGAAAAAGAGATGAAATGAGAAGAAAGCAGCCATATTCAGCATGCTAAGAAATAAAAAGCATTTGAACCACTTTCTATTCAGTCCCAGTTCACATTCTTAATAGGAACAAATAAAGAAACATGCCAAAGTGTTTAAGCATATATATCTGGCACAAGTAGCACTGTTTTCTGTGTTACATCTTTAACATGAGGCAAAAGATGGGGGAGAAGTACGGATCTTTGACCTTGACTTTGCTAATATAAACACACAGCACAGTGTACACACCATATATTTTGAAAAAATCCTTGGACTGTTCTCCCCAGGGAGAGCAGAAGGAATAGAAAGACCTACACATGACAGATGCTAATCATGTCACACTTGTGTGCACCTTCCGGATACTATGGTGATGAGGCTGTTTAAGTCTCCAGATAGAAAGAGACATGGACATTTGTGCTGAATAGCCTGACTTTTTGCAATTTAAAGATGACCCTGCACATATTTTTCCTATAGGTTTGCTCTGTTAATATTTATACAGGGAGGTATTAATAAACAGTAACCTTCCATAAGTAAGTACTCAGCAAGTAAACCCACTGTCATTTATCAGTGGGAAGGGAAGGTATAATAGATTTCAGCATTTTGAAGTCTATGCACACAAAGTTTAATTTACCAGTTTTCCCAAGGGCCAGTAGCATGGATTTATAGCTCATTGCAATGAGGTTCTTGACTGTAAAACAGCTGGTTATACAAGCAAAATTATGCATAAATGATACAAATATAAATAAATATTACAGAATAAACATAGTGATTAGAGCTGAATAAAAGGCAGGCTAACTTTAATTCTGGCTACAACAGCCTGGAGTAAATATACTGGAGACTGTTAGGGCAGCTGAATTGCTGTGTTCAGTGCTGTTGCAGAATCATTATAATATTCATGCAGGTGGGAAAATATGAAAAATCAACAGCACTGAGTGAAGAAAACTTTCCTCTCCTTTTTGCTTAGGGTGGCTTTTTTGAGACAGTCCGAGCGCAAATCACCTGTACATCTGGCTGGCACAGAATCCATCAGGGCCCCTCCAGGAAGGTGACTTGTCAGCCCAGTGACAACTGCCTGGCAGTGCAACAACAAACCTGGAGCACATCTCAGAGCTCCATCCCTTTCACCCTGCGGGTCCTGAAAAGAGCTGAACCAGAGTGTGAACTCAAGGCTGCATTCAGATTAGAAGAAAGGTGTAATTAATAAATAAGAAGTAGATGTTTCTTTCAAGCAGAATGTCCTAGCAGTGTAGAAACATTTGATTAAAGAGAGACCACCTCTCTGTTTGAAACTTTTAGCCATGTTGAAGTTTATACCAACGTGTTTTTGAAAATGGTCCAGCAATCACAATAGTAGGAGGTCTGTCCCTTCCCACTCCCATTCCCATCACCAGCCTGCTCCGTACCCACATGGAACATTCACCATCCTGGTACTACCTACTGTGCTGCACATATTGATGTTGACTCATAATAGCAGGAGACTGTAATTAAGGTGGCTCTCTAATCTTCCAGAAAGCTAAACTGTAAAAACCAAAGAGTGAAATGAGCAGTTGAAAGTCCCAGGCCACATCTAAGAAAGGTTTGAAATTAGAAACTGGATTGGAAGCATGTGCTTTGAAGCCTTGTAACCACAACTATCTTGGCTTCCTCCTAGCCTTGACTTTTTTTTGTAAAAGGAAGGAAATGCTGTTCTACCTCGCAGGGTAGGTCACACAGAGTGTGATTTTTCAGACCTCACATGCTGAGTGAGGGAAAAAAAGCCCAACAAAACAAAAAGTGATAAATGTGATGAATGTAAGCAAGCTAAACTTTTCTGATTAATCTGTATTAGAGTGGAGTGGATTATTTTTAGATTTCCTATCGCTTATCTCTAAATAGTTTTTTAACAAATATATAAAATTAATTTTTAACTAATCTATAAACGGGAGTAAGTTGCAGGGGTTTTCCTTTGCTGAATCAGGCCAGGGATTTTTGTTTTTCTTTACTACATGGGAATCATACTATCCAATACTATTTATTGTCCAACACTATTTATTTCTTCACTAACTGGCGTAAAGAGTCCTGGCTCACTGGTGAGGTTCCAGATGACTGGAAGCTGGCCAATGTGATGCCCATTCATAAAAAGGGTGGAAAGGAGGGTCCTGATAATTATAGGCCAGTCAGTCTGACCTCAATACCCAGAAAGGTAATGGGGCAGTTTATGCTGAGTGTCACATGCAGCACCTACAGGATGGCCAGGGTATCAGACCCAGCCAGCATGGGTTTAGGAGGGTGTCCTGATTTAGGGAAAATTTGGGAGAAAACCTCTGAAGGGGTTCCTCTAGAAAGGAGATTCACCCTTCCCCAGCTGGTTCAGAAAAAAAATTTTCTTGAAGAAAACTGGAAAAAGCCTATTTAACAGGCAAAGAATTCACCAGCACAAAAATTGAACAATATTAAACAATAAAACCTCTTGCCAGTCTGAAGAGATGTCAAACTCAGAAAGTCCTCTTAGTGGGCTGTAGCTCAGCTCACTCAGTCTTTTATCAGTCCCTCTGGCACTGGAAATGCTGTAGCCCAGGCCTGGCTCTGTGGGCCACAGGCGGGAGCTCCTGGTGCTCTTCTGGGTTTTTAATCCAGAGCAGGTTTAAACAGTTCCAAGGAAAAGAAAAAAATACAGTCCAGGGAGCTTCTCTGCCTCAGTTAGCTAAAAACTAACTAAAAGCAAAGGAGAGCTTTATCCCACTGTCTGTCCATCTGCAGATCACACAGTCCAGGAGAGGATGCGGGGGAGTGAGCGCAGGTTCTGATAACAAACTCTGCACTTTTTCCCTCCCTCTCTTTGCTCTCAGAACCAGTCTTAAAGGGTGCAAACTTAATATCCAACATAAACAGAACTAACAATTTGGGATAGAAGCATCACGTTCCCCTCAGGACAGAGGAGTAAGTAATATTTGACCAACCTGGTCTCCTTTTATGACCAGATGACCTGCCTGGTGGAGGCAGGAAGGGCTGTGGATGTTTTCTATCTGGACTTCAGCAAGGCCTTTGACACTGTCTCCCACAGCACACTCGTGGAAAAGCTGACAGCTCATGGCTTGGACAGGAGAACTCTTTGCTGGGTTAGGAACTGGCTGGATGGCTGGGCCCAGAGAGTGGTGGGAATGGTGCTGCATCCAGATGGCAGCCAGGCACCAGTGGTGTCCCTCAGGGCTCTGCGCTGGGGCCAGCTCTGTTCAATATCTTTATTGATGACATGGATGAGGGAATTGAGTCTTTCATTAGTAAATTTGCAGACGACACTAAGCTGGGAACTTGTGTCAATCTCTTGGAAGGGAGAAGGGCTCTGTAGAGAGACCTGGAATGGTTGGATAGATGGCCAGAGTCCATTAAGACGAAGTTCAACAAGTCCAGATACCAGGTTCTGCATTTTGGCCGCAGTAACCCCCTGCAATGTTATAGGCTGGGGCCAGAGTGGCTGGACAGTGCCCAGGCACAAAGGAACCTGGGGGTGCTGCTCAACAGTGACTGAACACAGCAGTGTGCCCTGGTGGCCAAGAAGGCCATCCTGGCCTGGATCAGGAATTGTGTGGCCAGCAGGAACAGGGAGGTCATTCTGCCCCTGTACTCAGCACTGGTGAGGTCAAACTGTGAGAGCTGTGTCTAGCTCTGGCTGCTCAGTTTGGGAAGGACCTTGAGACACTTGAGCGTGTCCAGAGGAGACAACGAGGCTGGAGAGGGTCTGGGAACACAAATCCTATGAGGAATGACTGAGGGAGCTGGGGGTGTTCACCCTGGAGAAAAGGAGACTCAGGGGTGACCTTATCACACTACATCTTCCTGAAAGGTGTTTGCAGTCTGGTGAGGTTGGGCTCTTTCACCAGCCAGCAACTGACAGGACCAGAGGACACAGTCTCAAGCTGTGTCACAGGGAAACATATGTTGGACATTCAGAAAAAGATTTTATGGAAAGAGTGAGAAAGTTCTGGAATGGCCTGCCCAGGGAGGTGGTGGGGTCACCATCCCTGGATGTGTTTAACAAAGCCTGGATGTGGCACTGTGCCATGGTTTAGTTGATGTGCTAGGGCATGGGTTGGACTCAATGATCTTGAAGCTCTCATCCAACCCAGTGATTCTGTGATTCTGTGAAAAGATTTTTCTGCTTGCTGTTTTACAATAGTAACACTTCTAGTGTTGTGGTTGAACCCCAGCCAGCAGCCAAGCAGCCTCTTGCTCACTCCCCCAGAAGTGGGATGGAGGAGAGGTAAAAGTGGAAAAGCTCATGGGTGGAGATAAAGACACTTTAATAGGTAAGGCACATGCAAATCAAAACAAGGAATTCATTCACCACTTCCCATGGGCAGGCAGCTGTTCAGCCATCCCCAGGACAGCAGGGCTCCATCTCATGTAATGGTGACTTGGGAAGACAAATGCCGTCATTGCTCTGAATGTCCCCCCTTTCCTTCTTTTTTCTTACAGCTTTATACATCAAGTAGGATGCCACAACACGTGGGATACCCCTTGGGTCAGTCTGGGTCAGCTGTTTCCTCCCAGCTCCTTGTGCTCCCCAGCCAATGGGGTGGAGTGTGGGACAGAAAAGGCCTTGATGATGTGTCAGCCCTGCTCAGCAATAACAAGGCCATCTCTGTTTCCAGCAAAAATCCAAAACACAGACACATACTAGCTACTGTAGAGAAAATCAACACTGCACCAGGCAAAACCAGCACAACAGAAAAAGAGAGAAAAGTAAAATTTTGAGTGCTTATTCTAAGTTTGTGTCTCCAAAATAACATGGTAAATGGCTCGTGCTTGCAGGAAAGAGGACAGGGCTGCATGGCCTCAAAGATCTAATTATGCTAATAGTAAATCCACACCTCCTTTACTTTTTTAACATATTTTTTTCATTGAAATATGACATCAGTATAAACATTTAGCTCAAATTTAGAAGGAAAAGCTAGTTTCCGTGATGAAATAGTTCTTGCCTCTGCATGATATAAAAGATGGCTTTCTCTAACCTAGTACAAACTTTAGCTAGGTGTTGAGCCTAAAAGAAGGGGCTCCAGCCAGTGTTATGAAGAAAAAGTTTTCACATCAAGGTCTCTTTCCACCACAGCCTATCCTTGACAAACCCTTGCCAGCTCCCATCCATCTGGAGCTCTCAGCTCTCCTTAGTCTGAGCCTTGGACCTGGCCCCAAGCTGGCAGCCACACCAAGACATTCATGCCAACAAGTTCTCTCTCTACTCCACCTTTCCCATCTCATTTCTAATTCCCTGCTGCTGCTTTTGGTTTCCTTTCTACCAGTCCTAACCATGCCACTAACAATACACATAACTGGAAATTTCTTGCAAAAAACATTCTCCTTGCAGCCTGTGCTTTCCTTTGGCAGTCACACTCCAGCTAGAGCTGTCTTCCTCTTAAATCTAGTGGCAACCTTAGCTCTAACCCTAACTATAGGCTGAGCCTTACACAAAGCTTCCTAGAGTGTGCCTGCACAAAATATTTCTCACTGAAGAATTTTCTCTTCATCCTACCGTTTATTTTGGCAACTGCTTTCCAATCCCATGGCAATTGGATTTCCCAGTTATCTCTTTCCTCCACCACTAACACCACTAGGCATTAGACTGGGTCCTAAATCATGTATTGAGATACTTCCCTCCACCCATCTCCCCACTAGTTCTTTTGGTAACCTATTTGTTCTCTTTGAATCCCCTTCTCAGCCGCATTCCAACTGCTGGTACAAGCTTCCTCTCCCAGACAAAGGTTGGAAAAAGAACAAGCTGGAAATGGAAAAAGTCTCCCAGGCAAGGTTTCCAGTCTTTACAGAATATTCTTCCTTTTGTCAGGCCCTTTGCCACCTCCCTCCAAGTGAAGTTCTTGGCTCATTTTCTTCTCTCAGCTTTAAATTTAAAAGTTAGGTTTACTTTTAAACCTGAGCTTTAGAAAGGCACAAAAAATATGGCTGAGACCAAAATGGCCACACAGAAAAACTATCCTGTTGTCCTATAGTTTTGCTTTGGCAGTCCACTTTTCACTCACACTCCCAATGGGAGCTCCACCTTTCTCTCTCTAAATGACGAATTTAAGCCTCAACCTAGCAGTATTCCATGTGCCCATGTTTCTTCAGGCAATACTCATGCAAAAAAAAAAAAAAATTATTTTAACCACATTCCTTTTGCTCTCCATCCTTTGCTTTGGCATCTCATTTTCAGCTGCTGTCCTGTGATCTCTCTGTTCCTCACCCCCAAACCTTTCCCTAACCCTACCTCAAACAGCAGCAGCTGTAAGAAAGGCAGCACAGCTCTGATGTTCTTTTTCAGATTTTAGTCCATGCTTTTATCCTTTCTGACTACTTATCTTTGACTTCTGAATATAGAAGGGGGGCAAAGTGAGAGGTTTAATGAGAAAGGGGTTGAGGGTTAAAGTTCATAAGACTCTGCAAGCTATGCTTTCTTTAAAGTGCAGGCTCTGCTATATGTACTTCTATCCTCAGAGCACAAGAACTAGTTGGATTTTCATAAGCACATAAGACATCTGTAAACAGCCAGAGATTAGGCTTGGGTAAATCTGCACATTTGAAAACTGTCCCAATCTTAGAGCACTTTGAATCATTATCATATTAACAATTCATGTAGTTCTAACAAACTGAGTAAGTCATGGGCTTCTGAATGTCCTTTCTGATTTCCATTAAAGTCAATGTCAGTTTTGCCTTTGAATTCAATGAGAATGACAGCTATTAAGTATCTCTCCCACTGTTATAGTAATGAGCAAGGCTACAATAAGTGAGAGCCCAGTCTTGAAGACCTAAAATAGAGAGAGAAAACACTTTAAAAATGTCATATGCTCCCATTTCACAGATGGAGGAAAAATCAAAGAGAGATTTATAGCATGTTTACACAGATGGGTGCAGCCAGAATCAGCTGTGGTGCAGAAGCTGTATTGCTGCATTAGTTCATTGTGAGTGAGCTAATTAGGAATTTGACAGTCTTTCTTGGGTGAATCTAGTTGTGGCCTCTTCAAACTACTGCCACCAGCTGTCTGCTTTACACTTATACCAGAGATTACTGCCCCTACATCTGGCTCAGCAGATGTGTTTGTGCATCAGCTGCTCCATTTCACAGTTCAGCATCTTAGCTTCAGCCTCACCAAAGGTGGGCATACACTGGGATATGGAAAGGGGAGCTGCATGGCCAAGACACAAGTATGTGCCTATCCATAAGTATGTGCCTTACTACTGGGACAGTAACTTCTGCTGGAGGAGTCAGAACAATAAAATACTATCTGGAGTAATCTGAAGCAGAGGGTCTCTGTCAGCACAGGGACACTTAGGCATATGGGTCCCAGATGGAAGCTGGCTCATGTCCACAGGCTCAGAGCACAGACAGAGTAGCTCCTGTTTGCCTTTTTCCAACTGCTTGGGCACATCTAGATATATTGTCCAAGGTGACACAGGAAGTCATGGCAGAAACCCAGCTTTAATCATCACAGTTTCCAGAAGACCTTGAGCTTCTGAAAAAAAAAGACCACACTGAAAATGTGGATTTCTAGGAGGAGAACAGTGTGTCCAAGATCCTCTTCTCTCCCTCCTTGGCATACATATATTCAGTGGCTTGTGTATCCATATGGTAGTGAAACCAATCACACTATAGTTGTATATTTCCAGTATTTCCCCCATCCTTCATATTCTTAACTGGTTTTCACCTAAGGTTGAATTGAATTCTGAGTGGTGGCAAGGTCTCAAGTCTCAATGGAAAGTTCAGATTCCATGGGAACTTCTTTTTCCTATAAGTCATTTACACTTTTGCAGAACCCATATCAGTATTAAGCCCTCTGGTCAAGGTTTGTTTCCATTTTTGAAGTTTTATAATTATGCTTTATAAACATATTGACACAGCTTTGATCAGTGGTGCCTTCTCCTCAGTTGGAGTGAGCACATAATTTCTCTCCTTTCCTTGCAATCCCCCAAAGACTTGCTGCATCCCAACACCCCTATCCCCTCCCTACCTGTCTGCTTTCAGATTAGCTACAGCTTCAGCTTTGGCTCACTCATATTTCCTGCAAGGAAATCAAGAATAACATTCACCCCAGTGCTCCAACTAGTAAGCAAATTCTCCTGCATGGAATTTTGGTTTTTGGATCTAAAATCTTCCTATTTTAGCATGGAGTTTGCATAAAGACCTTGTTTCTCTGCCTGCTTAAAACATTCAAATTGCAGCACTCAATTCTGGCTCTGAGATGCAAAAATTTGAATCCAGAGTGAGTCTCCCCAGACCACATAAGATGTTTGGGTTTGCAATTTTGGTCCATCTATGATTTTTTTTTTGACTATGCACCATCTGGAACTTCTGACATTCATGTTCATTCCTCTCCTGAACCTTGAGCTCCCTGTTTGATCTCACGGAATTCACATGATACTTCTGTGACTCACCTTGTCATCCTACTTATCTATTTATAGCAAAAATTCACGGGATCAGAGCCATTCCTTCCTATGAGCACGCAACATTTTGTGTTACACTACATCTCCAGTAATGTTGACCTGCCCTCTGTAGTCTCATGCAGATAATAAGGGCACAAGAAGAGTACATTTAATACTTTCTTTTTTAACTACTTTTGTACCTTGGATTCTATTTCCTCCATCCCTTCCCACATTATCCTTCAATTTCTTCCTGAAAGACAGTAATGTCCCTGAGTCTGTAATGCATTATCTTCTCATAAAGGCTTATGTAATATTTTATATGCAGGATGCTGTATGAAAATAAATTGCATTACTGTACTGTATTAGGAAACTTTATCATGGACAGAAGGCATATTGCATCCTGTTTTTCTTGGAGGCTGAAACAATGAAACTGTATTAGGGATGGATGTACATATCAGACGCTTGGGGGAGGAAGCCCTGGGATATTTGTCATTTAAGTTGCTAAATTCCATCATTATTTAGCATGCTAATTAATTCACAAATAGTGTAGAACCAGCATCTTTTTTTCCTGTCTGGGTTGTTGTTTATTTCTTCTCAGGCCTGAGTAGTGTTGTACCAAACACAAAACAGTGTATTTCTGTGGCAAGGTAAAATAAATGAACTTGGTGATCACATCTTGATTGCACATAGCTTACCTCACAGAATCCTAACATGTCTTCTTTTTCAGAGTATTATTTTACCTCCAATTAATCCAAATATGTTAGTTGTCTACAGATAATGACCCCACAGGTTTTTTACAGGTAATAAATACTCTTTAAGCCACAAAGACAAGGTTTGAGATTTTACTCAGTTGCTTTTGAGGAGGGGTAGCTTGCACCATCCAGTTTTATAACTGATAACAGCCAAACACCCCAGCCATACACCTGTGTGTAGGTAGAGCATAAGACTTGGTGCAACAAAAAACGATGAAAGCATTTTCTGAAATATGAAATACTGTGTCATTAAAAAGCCCAAATCTATGAGAGTCAGTGTTATTTAAGACTTCCTACAGCTGAGGCAAGGCCTAAAACCTATACATCTCCCTGCCCTTGGGCCCATGTGAACATGGCATTGACAGTCTTCAAATGTTTCTCTTTCAGACACGATGAATGGCCACTCGTAAATGAATTTAGCTGGTGGTGCTGGCTTTATTGAAGACTCAGATATCCTTTAACTGTATTGGCCTCTCACTATAATTCAGGTGCCTCATAAATACTGTCCCTTGCCCCACGCTTTCCTCCTTTAAATGCCAAAATGACTGAACAGGCTCTGGGTGAGGTAGGGCTGGAGTTTGCACTGGGTAAAGCTAAATCAGAAACTTCACTGCTCTACATGGAAAAAACTCTGCCTGGGTGAGTGAATCTTCTTCAGCCCTTCACTCTTAGTGATTGTCCCTGGCACATCTTTTCCCCAGACCACACTTGCTTGGTGAAGCTAACGAATTTCTGATTAAGTGCTCTGTCTTTGTTGCATGGTAGTGATTTCTAATGGTTTCAGAGTACTGATGAGGTACCTGTTTAACAGTGCTGTGCTCTAGATGTAGGTGGGGGTTTCCTCCTGGATCTGAAAACTTTGCAAGTCATTGGCTGTAATTTTGCTGAGATTATTAGGTCAATTTTTAACTCTTCCACATGTAAGCCTGTTGTTTGTTTATGGGCTGGTTCTTTTTTGGGCAAGCGTGGGAACTGAGGGTTTTTTTTTGCAGGTGCAAAATAAGCACAAATAATGTATAAACAGATGGTCCAACATCCTTTTCCCCATCTTTGTTAAAGCCACGCATTTTCAGACAGTCATTTTTCCTAAACAACTTAGGAAAATGTTTTCTATCTGGAAAATAAGCCACATACTCAACATGTGCACACAAAGCACTAAGAGATTCAAATAGCAAAAAAACCAATCAAGCTTCATTGAACCCTTGAAACTCTATTTCTGGGAACGTTAGGTGAAACTCTTTGCCAGTGAAGAACTATTCCTAATCTGGCAGATGGCATTTGTTCTTGAGATCAAATTAATTTTTTCTTTCATTTTTATCAATATAGCTATTTATCTAACATCTGTATTTATTATATACATACATATATATGCATGCATAGACATATTTATATATTTTTATATATTTTTAATTTTTTTTTGTTTTTATGGGTTTATATTTCTATTTTAAAGTTAATAGAAGACACAAGTTAATTCTGAAATTCAGTGTGATTGAACAACTGGTTCTAGTCTAAACACTTTTATTTCTTATTCCTTTCAATGTTACTTTTTTCCATTCCTTTTTTCAACCACTATTATCCCGATATAATTGTTACAATTATCTGGTCCTTTTTTCACTTAATTCAACAATATCAGAACAAACCTTTCCTTTTGTTTTTTCTGTGTTTGTTTGCACTCCAATCCAGTTGTGAGCTGGGGTCAGGGTATCATCATCAGCTGGAGCCATGCTGTGTTACTGTCGTGCTGGGGACAGAGGTATGTTCACTGTGAAGCACTAGGAATAACCCTTTTAGAAAAAAATCACACTGAAAATATGAATTCAGTGCTTTCTTCCATCTGGAAATCTCATTCTGAGGTTTTAATCCCAATATTTTCCTGTTAGATCTGAAATGGACATGACAATTCCTTGCGATTACAGATTTTTTCTACAATATTAGAGAGCTTCTCACACTGGTTGCCTTGAGGGCTGAACAGTATTTTCTATCCCTGACTTGGGAGAAACTTTATGAGATTGGATAACTGAGTCTCAGAGATGCTGAGTATTGCAGTGGCTGTTGATGGGCAGAATCAAACCTTGTGACCAAAAAAGAAGACATTGCATGTTTAAATGAGCATTGTAGATGCAGCAGGAAATTTTCTTTGAAACTTTCTGTTCATCACCAAACTTAGGGATCCTCAATTTCCTTCTTTTAACATAAACCTGAGCTTGTTTTCAGTATGTATACATATATTCATTTATTCATCCAAGTTTATATGGAAAATTTCATAATATAATTCTTCACAATTTCAGAAATATAAATCACTAATGATGGTACTGCTCCTGCTTCTTCTGTAAGCTGCAGTTTTGGGGAGTTCTTACTTGATGTTGTGACTTAGTAAGAAAACAGTGAATTATCCTAAACAGTATCTCTATTAAGAAACTTTGATTTAGGAAGCTCTTCCATGCCTACTGTTCTGCACTGTCAGAATATTACACACTTTTTGGCAAACTGGAAAAGGTCTTTGTGAAAAACAGCAAAATATCCATAGATCTATTTTGTCACACTGTTTTTTAAGGATAGGCTTTTGTTTTTGTTGTCAGAGTAAATATATTTCTGCATGAGTCAAAAATGGTTGGGGATCCAAGTGTTTAATATTTGTGGTAATTAATGAAAACATTGTGTCTTGAGAAATTTATTATTGCCTTTGTCTTTCATTTCATTCAGAGGGAGAAAAAACATTCTGAAGGGATTTGGAAGCTAGGGCAATGAAGTAGTTCTGCAGTGGTACATAGGTAATTCTACATCGAAAACAGCTCTAAGTAGAACAATTTTCTAAATATCAAAAAAAATTGCCAGTGAATGAATGACCGAGAAAAAGCGTGGCATCCCTTCAGAGATGGAGAATGTGGGTTTGCAGTCATTTTACAATGAAATTACTGCATTCTGCTTTGCAAAGTCTTGTTCCTGCCCCTGTCTCTGCTCCTGGCCATGTGTCCCCTTTTGTCCCAGCTGAAAAGCAATCTGTACTTTTCATATTTCTTTTTAATGAGGTTTGATAGATTTGCTTAAATGTCCTGCAAGAAATCATTTCCCGGTGACAGCAGCTGACATGAGCACATTTCCTAGGGAGAAGCATTTCTGAAGTTCCTCTGCATCTGTATGTGGAAGGGGCAGGCTTGTCCTGCTGGGAAAGGAGAGGTTTGTCAGCAGAGATTTGAAGCTGCTGCAACCCTGCTTGGAAAGCTCAGATATCCCATAGGTACATCATGTATGTGTGCATGTATATGTATGTATAAATCATAGAATATCCTAAGCTGAAAGGGACTCACAAGGATCATCAAGTCCAATTCCTGGCTCTGCACAGCACAACCCAAAAATCAGACTCTGTGCTTGAGCATTCCTTCTGATGGCACTGGTGAAGCTTCTGCCTTGAGAATGATTGGGCAGCAATGACAGTAGGATCTGTAGCAGTCGGAAATAAGTGTAAGGGAAGGGCATTATTTCTTCCTAAAATGGGCCTACTCCATCTGCCTCTTACTTTTTATTAACTGTGGAACCAAAAACGCAAAACTTGGATCTAAATGCTCTTGCTTAATTCTTAGCAATTTAATTACATCTTTTTTTTTTTTTTTTTTTTTTTTTTTTTTTTTTTTTTTTTTTTTTTTTTAATGCCAGCAGTCAGGTTCTGCAGTGCAACTGCTTTGTCAGAATTGGGCCCGTGGTAGCTGACATGAAATGTCTACTTCCTGTCTTGTCTACTACATCAGATTTCCTCCATATTTCACAGTGAATCACACTGTAGTTCAACATGTAAAATACATTTTGGTAATAACCAAAGAGCTGAAGGAAGGGTATATACATGAAAAAAAATCTTCTTCATGGCCTGCTTCTACTCACTCAGAATTATACACCACTTATAGATAAAAAAAAAGACACTTTATCAATTGAAAACAGGAAAAAAATCTGCAGGTTGATGGAAATGGAATTTGGGTTGATGTGAGTCAGATTAAAGGAGAGTGGACAGTGTGGGAAAAGCCTTTAGTGGATTCCAGCTAGGATCCCCAGGATCTGTGAAGCAAACGGCGAGTGATGCTTTGCCTTGAGTCTCCATGGGCAGTCTGCAGGCAGCCTGATGGGGGGAGTCTCACTAAATTCTAGTTTTGACTTCAGAAATGAAAACCTGGCTTTTTTGTGTTTGTAATTCTCATTAAGATGATGGCTCCATAACATGTGACCTGGCTTTCAAGAGAATATGTGAATTCATTTCTATCTGTCAAGGTCTCTGTGTAATCTAAGCACGGAGCCTATCTAGTAATTCTGCTTCTGACATGCTTTGTGGTTTTGGGAACTTTGCTTGGCTTTATCTTCCTCATAAAGAAGCTTATTCATCTGTAAAATGAGGATAATAATATTTCCCTACCTAAAGAGTGTTGGGAGGCTTATTTTGCTAATGTTTGTGAAGTGTTTTGAGATTCTTATATTGAAAGCTCTATAAAAATGCAAAGTATCACTTAATCCCCTGGGCCTGCTATTATTTAAATATGTTGGTTATTGTTTTGCACTATTTATCTTTTTCCTTTATGTTATTTTTAATACAATACTATTATTGCTGTTTTGCTACAATATAAATGTGACATAGGAATTAATCTTCCTCTACTGTATATAATTTATACATAACGATAGAAGGCTGGCACACAGGATTTACCTGGTAACTGAACAGTGACATAATTGCTATCAATAGAAAAGCAATAGCATCTGATAATGCAATATTAACAAATCTTATCGCTGCATATCTCGTGTCCAGATTGGTTGTACAAGTTCTGGTGGCAAGCTTACAGCCTTTAATGTAATGGCAAGTTATTAAGGAATATACAAATGTTCTGCACATATAAATGTGATTTGCTAAAAGCCTCAACCAACACAGAATAAAAGTTCTTCCTTTTAAACTCTAATTGGAAGTTAACCTTTAGCTCACAAATCCCAGTAAAGGAAATGGCTTTTCTAATCTTATTTGCTCTTTATGGTTTTACAACATTATGTTGTTATTTCTGAATTATTTTTTTTTATATTGTTGACATTAAGAATCATCAACATGACACACAAGATCAGTGATAATTTAAACATTAAGGAATTGTCCCAAAAGGCAGACCAATAACTTGCTTAGTCCAATATCTTTTAACAATAGCCATTAATAGATCAGTTCAGAGGTTTATAGCACTAGTATTTTCTGTAATTTTTAACATCAAAAAGGATCACTGTGACCATAATATAGCTGTATGAAGAGCTGTTTCAAAGCTCTGATAGTAGCAATATCTCTGAAAATGCCTCATCTTTGCTAGATGCTGTGAAAAAATAAGGATTCACTTCTATATTCTGTAATTGTAGTTTACCATTTTAATTGAATAACCCTGTATTAGAGGCAGAGGGGAAAACCTGTTAAATAGTGCTGCCTTTTCCATTATCTTGAATATTTCTCTATGGCTCCTCTCACACTTCAGAGTCGATGACTTACTGTCCTTTATTCTTTCAGCTTGTTCCAACATTTTCTTTTGACACAACAAACTCTTATAGTTCCTCATCATTACTATCTGAAAGAGTAGGTATGTTATGGGCAGGCCCCCTTCGGAGTGAAAGGAGTCCAGTGCCAAGAATACAGCTAGTTTCTTTCTTTTATATATATAAAATATCTATATATTATTCTCTTTTTGTATGTATTTTGCTCCTTAATTGCTCCTTCATGGTTTATCCTTAAAAATCATATGCATTTAAATTCACCCTTCTGATTTTCTCTCTTAAGTCTTCTTGCTTTTTTAAATGATCTCATAATTTTTGCACTGTAACTTGATTGTTCAGGTGTCTATCCAGGGAATGCATTTCCATTCTCTATTGTTTCTTGTGTTTAGAATTCTTCTATCCATTGTAGATTTCTCTCTCTTCTCATTTCTTTCTTTTAGGATTACAGGGGGTTTTTTTGTGTTCTGTCCAGTTCTCCTGTTCATTATGTTGATGAGTTCCCTCTGTACTTCAGTACTGGAGTTCCAAAATAATTTAGAAGGAAATAAAGGCTTAAATCAGAAAACCAGTCAAACTTTTATTTAAACCCCATCAACTTAATGTGTGTCAGTGATTTGCCAAATTAGTCCTAAGTGCAAGCAATAAGTGCGTCCTAAATGGGAACAATAACATTTCTGTGGCAGCACTTTCTCAGAGATGGAGGAATGGACTTGTGAGGGGTATTGCCTAATGGCCTTTCCATCTATTCTCTTCATCATCTTCTCCATCTATTCCATCTGGATCCTCTTATTTTGTATTTCTATATACAGAGTCTTAGGCACTGGTTGTGATTAATACACCTTTGAAGCAGCCGTCCAGTGACAGATCAGTTATTAGGCTCTAAGATGCTGATTTGATGGCAAGTCTGACATTCAGTAGATTATCAGCAAATATCTAACATAGGAAAAGAATAACATGTGCATGCAAAAAATCTTTTAAAATATTTTAAAAATAATACAAATCCCAGCAATAATAAATATAATAACTAAAGTTATCTCAAATTTCTATTTGCAATTCACTTATATTTAGACTTTTACACTTGATTTCTCTAATATTTATGTAAATAATTATTAGCTTGGTGGTCACAACAAAACTGACAGATGTGGAGCAGTAAGGTATGGATATTTTCAAGATCAGTTCTTAAGGCTGTGCATTGTTAAGCAGGACAAGATCCCAGCCTCATTGTGAAGGGAGCCAGGACAGTTCTCCTTTGGTGCCAATCTGTGCTTTGGTTTCTGTTCCTGTCACAGGTTTCTTGAGAAATTTTTTTGCCTTGTTGCTGCTTTTGTCCCTCCTCTTCATTCACTCTGTAATTCTGTAGGAGCTGTTCCTATAACTCTCCATAGTGGAGCTTAACTAGCTGTAAGCAAGGCCAGCATTTAGTCAAGAATATTGAGCCAGCTACATGTCACATAGACATTGTTTACTTTCATGAGAAGAATTGGTCTTGAAGTTTTTATTTTATGATTACTGAGTGAAATGATGCCAGTTTATAAAAACTTATTTGACCATTACTATTCCATGCATTGCCTGTTATCTGTCATATGTGTGAGGGCAAGGAGGCAGCAGAACTGTCTGATCATGAAGATTCTCAGTGATGCTGTTATGCAATATGGATGGACCCATTAATTATTAAGATCATCATAATATAATTGTACACAGAATAGCCAATGTACCTGCAGCCATTACCAGGATTTATATTTATTCCTCTTGTCTTTTAACAAAGCTAAGAACTGAGAATGGCTAGTAACACTGAAAGAACAGACCCAGTAAATGACATCATTTACATTATTGGCAAAAAAAACCCTCTCAGATCTGTTTGATGGGGGTGAAATTTGAAAAGTCATTAATGTGTTGCTAGGAATGTCATCTATCCATAGGATCCTGTATAAAGTAAACTTACAGGTCATCTCCCTCTCCAGGACCCTCCTATATTTTCCTTTTAAAGACCCATGGTCACATTCTTGATCATTAATGGATGGATCTCTATAAATCCAGCACAGAAAACTGGATTTAAAGGACAGGAAAGATGGTATGTCATTTAAAGTGAAGGATTTCTGAGATTTTAACCTGATAGGTGACCCCCACATTTATTTTGCCACTGACTGTTTGATTTTAGTCAGATAATTTAATTTCTCTACAGTTTCTGCACCCATAACATAGGAGATACATTATCACATCAGAATTTCGCTTACTAAGTGAGCTGATAAAATTCTCATGTCCCCAGGAACTGCAAGACGAGAGAAGGAAGAGCTTGGAGGAAAAATCACAAGAAGGTGATGACAAGAGTTTGCTGGAGGTTTCACTGCTCTAAGTTTGTACGGTGTAAATATGAACAGGAATCCCAGAGTAACCTGAAATTTCAGTGACAGCAACACCTGCCAGCCTGACCCTCTCTCAGCCAATGCAGTTCTACCACCCATGGGATGTCAGAGTCTTTGTGTCACAGCCATGAGTGCTGGAAAGCCACCTGGGCATTGTGCATCACCACTGGGGCACTCCTCTCATAGAAGGCTATCCTTGGAATTTATTCATGAGTGCTAAATGTTCTCTGAGGTGCTTAGATACTATTTCTGCAAGAAAAGCTAAGGAAATTTCTGTCCTTGGGTGGAAGTTCACAGTAATCTATTTTCCCCTTTTTTTTTTTTTTTTTAATGTACCCAAAGAAAAGCCCATTCCTTTTAAATTAAAATCAGCAGTACTGATTTTACTGAAAAACCCCCAAGGGTTTTTCTTGATTTAAGAGGTGAAATTGAGCCTGAAGATTTAAACATCAAGTGTTGTTTATGGGCATTTACACTTAGGGAGACAAAATTTGAGATGATGGCTGTGGCTTGACATCAGAATCAACGACAGTACAATATTCAATATATATGGATTTGTTTTTCATCAACTGTGTCAAATAAAATATTGTGAAAAGAAAATCAAAGATCACCATCACATGACAATATGGTGGTAGTAGACCTTGAAAAAGGTCAAATGAAGGATACTTTTTAATCAGTTTCATTACAGATCTACCTCTTCTATTGAAAATTACTCTGTAGAAAGAATAATTGTATTGTCCAGCACCAAAGAACTGCTGTACTAAGAACTGTACTAAATCTCTTCTGTATCATATAATATTTTTTATATTTATAGTTTTTTTATCATTTTTTTTCCCACAATATGGCTCTTCCATGACACTACACCTTTTTTTCTGCGATAAACTCAAGCAAAAACAAACAGAATTAAGGAAGTTAATGGAGTGCTTACACATGCATAACCCTTCTCTCTTACATGGTGTTCACAGGCCAGATGCAGAGACACCATCAAGAGTTTCCACAGAGCGATACAGATTTTGAAAAGCCGTAATTCAGAATCCACTGGAAACAGCAGATTTGGTAGAGATTTCACATCAAGTGACTACTGATTTCAGCTGCAATAGTGTGAGTCTGCTTTCCAAAGAGATATCATAAATAGGAGATGGTGCAATTAGAAAAGCAGCTTGCAGTGGTGTCGAATATAAACCAGACCCCTCATTCCTCCCCTTCCACCAGCAGTGAACCTGCTGCTGTGGCAGACTGGCAGGTCTCGATATTGAATTAACATTTTGTAGTGAATTCAGCCATGGCTGCTGCTCTGCTTAGGGAAGATTCTTGAAGCCTTCTTGAAGGTCAACACTGCAAAGGCATGAAAAGATCTTTTGACCGCCTCTCACTTGCTGGCCCACTCCTGTAGAAAAATATTCTTTCCATAAAGATGCTAATAGGGAGTATAGGAAAGACCTAGGAAAAATCTAGGCAGAAGTCACTGTCTGTACAAGTACAAGCACAGAGGGCAAAAGTAGTTTAAGAGTAGAGTGCTGTGCTGCATAAGGAGACATTGATGTGTAAGAAGAACTTTCAGTAAGATTCACCAGGACTGAAAAATTAGGTTTTGCTGATATCACAGTAAGGGTAAGGTAAGACATGAGGAACTTCTGTATTAAAAATATCTGTCTTGTTTGTTTTAAGATTGCAGACATCCTCAAAGCTATTTAGAAATGTCTTTTTTAAGCCTCCTTTCCATGCTTTTTTGTCGCCTTGTGATCAAGAGCCCTCAGTTTCACAGGAATGTTTGGGAGTTTGGGAAGTGTCCAGCTACAAATCAAGGGGTTTCTAGTATGCCTGTGGGATTATGCTCTGCGTTTCAAAAAGAGAAGAAGAATGTTCCTCAGCAAGGCAGGCTGTCAGGCTGCATGAGGAGGGTAAGCAGAAGTGTGACATCTGTAAAAGGAAGTCTATAAATGGGGACGTGGCCCATATTCTCCAGTTTTGGAAGGAATAGTTTGAAACATGATTTAGAGACAGACATTGCTTTGATATGAAGAATATTTGTTGGTAAAATAACTTATTGTTTTGCATTGACTGACCCCATATTCATGATTGATTCCAAGAAAGCAATTTTCTTATCTGACCCTTTGGGATATTTGAATAAATTATAGAGAAAAAGAAGTTACAGCTAGCTAGTGAGAATGTACCGAATTACTCAGAAGAGATAAAACTGAGTTACTTTTGTTGTAAATTTAATTCTTACAGCAGCACTCCCACTAGCCTAATCATAGTTCAGCATATTGGGAATTCTTTCTCTTAATCACTCATTTTTTTTCTGACTTTGGCTTTTGGATAACATTTTTGTTATGTGCATACAGTGTATAATAGTGTATGACCATAAATCCCACACTGAAGTTATACACCAGCTCCTAAATCACTCATTGCATGGAAAAGATTTTCATTTCAGCCACTTATCCAGGGCTGACAATATACCCTATTTTTGCCTTTGTTGCAAAAGGTGTAACTTACACATGCACTTGGACAGAAAGTAAAAAACCTCACTTTGAAGGAAATCTTTCTGTTACAGGTCATCAGTCTTACATGCAGAAAGGCTACAGTTAGAGTCTGTCTGCCTTATTTGCTGCATCTACTGCTTCTCATAAAGTTGTTTGCAGCAAAAGAACATTTAATCACTCAGAGTGATGCCTGATGCATTGGGACATCTGAATCACAATATTGTTGAGTACAGGATGGTATTATCCATCTTTTACATGTATTTAAGTACCTTTGGAACACCTTTCAGCACAGTATCCCTATGTTGCTTGTCCACATGTCAGATTATCCTTTCTGTGGCTGCAGCAGCACCCTGGGCAGGTCTGTGCAAGAATGCACTGCTGTAGCTGTGCCTGAGCAGGAGTGTGCAGGGTGGGCTGAATGCCTTAGCTCCAGGTTGGTTTGGGAATCCCTGCACTTCACAGTCAACACTGTCATGGATCTTCTGTGTTCCATCCTCTCTTTGTACAGTTGGTGTACCACAAGGATTCAAATAGCCTTACTTTCTCTTTCTCTGGGTCATCCCATTTCTCTGTTATCTTTGTTAATTGAGCTCTGGCTTCACATTTATTTTGAAAATGGTGGACTGAAGGCCAGAGAGGAGAAATGAATTGCCCAAGGGTACATAGGAATTCTGTGGCAAAGTCATGTAGACATTAAAGCACATTAATTATTGAAGTAACCTGTTATTTAAATGGGAGTTGTGCACAGAAGCATGTGGAGTGCAGAGCAGTGGAAACTTGAACCAGTTAATCTATCAGTACAAAGCAGTGCATTATGTTCTCACCAGCTCATTTTCCAGTTTGACTTCAGTTTGTTGGCTCTGCGTGGTGGCCAAGCTGATACACCTTGATTCCAGAAGGACTTGTGATCTGGGCCCACAGCCACACATTGAAAGCTGTAGCTGCAGCCTTGCTGCCTGCTGAGCAGCCTCCTCTTGTGCCTTCTAACCACGCTTGGATACAGCTCCTGTTTCAGCGTACCACAGACAGAGGAGCTTGGCTCTCTCTGTATCTGCCTTTGGGAAGATGTTCTTTGTGCCCTCTCTTCCTTTCTTGGATACAGCTCCTGTTTCAGCATACCACAGACAGAGGAGCTTGTATCTGCCTTTGGGAAGATGTTCTTTGTGCCCTCTCTTCCTTGGCTGTGAATTTTGGATTTATATGATGGGAGAGGTACACGAGGCTCTGTCTACCTGACCCATTCAGTCTCTGTGTGGTTGCTTTCTCTTGGGACGGTCTCCTTTTAAGAACACTAATGCAGAAGGGTAGGAACATCACTTCCTGTATTCCTGAATCTGACTGAGAACTAACTATTCATGGCCTTATTTATAATTGACAACCTACTGTAATTACAATTATATATTAACATTGTATTTTCCAAGCAACACTAATGGAAGTAAAGGTAATAAGAATATTAGCTGTCTTAATGCTGAAACTATGGGATTATCCTTATGTACTGCTCCTTAGAAGCCAGAAATTTTACAGTCAGAGGACTGTATATATATATATGTATATATATTTATATATATATGTGTGTATATATATATATATATATATATATATATATATAATATGTCCTGTGGTCTGGCATTTCTTTGGCAACTGCCCACAGTTTAACTCCCAATAGCCTAATAGCAGCTTCTAGTGGAAAGAAAAGAATCTAATTTGTCATAGCAGTCCTTGCAAAGTCAGCTGAGTTAGCCATGGCTTCAGGGGCTCCTGAAAGCAAATGCCTTCACATCCAGCTCAGAGTCCACAACCCCTCAGAGCTGTTGTCACAGCTCCTCAGAGGCCAGGGAATCCAGTGTGGCAGAGCTACTGTGTCACAGCTCCAGCCTTTGGGATGGGCTCTTCCCTGCTGCTGGTCCTCACTGCGGGATCTTGTGCAGAACCAGTGAGGAGCAGAGATGGGATCAGCAGAGAAAGGCCACTAGCCAGCCCTTGCTGGTGGAGAATAGCAAACCCCTTGTCTCCTCAGGGAAAACCGAGCTTCACAAGCAAAAGAGGAGCCTTCAGATCAGCACTCACAGTTGCTTTTTTTCTCACTACCTGCTACATACAACAGGTGTTTGCTAATCATGCAAATTAATACAAATGCCTTGAAACAAAGGTTCTTTTGCTGAACCTCTACCAAACATGCATTTCCATAAAAGAAGGTGTACCCTTAGTTTCTGTTTCAGTCCCATCATTTGTTATGTCTGCATTTCATTATAAAAATAGGCAAATACAGCATTTTGCTTTCTTAGCTCTCCCTTACTGAAAAGCTCACACTCACATTTATCTCCTAAGACAGCCTTGGCACTTGCTTTGTGACTGGCTGTTCTTTGAGGTGAAGCAAAACCTGACTGCCTCTCAGAGCACCATCATTTAGTCTTTCTCAGAAAGCTGCTGCAGTCCCTTAATTTGAGGATTATACCTAAAGGCTCTATTAAAATCATCATTGAACAGGAATCAAAAGGAGTTTTGTCTGACACAGCCACAAAATTAAAAAAAAATAAAATTAAAATAAACCCTAAATATGTTTTCCCAAAAATAATCAACAGCAGAGCACAAAAGCTACTTTTATCTTGCTTGTGTGTGGTGTGATGGATAGTTCTATAGAGAGTTTTATGCTAGTAAAAACAGAAGTTATTTATTGTGCAGAAGAAGAGGTGTGGAAAAAATAAAGGGAATCAGAGTATGTAATGAAATCAGCATACAGGTAAGGATTAAAGTTCCTCAGTTTTACACAGGATTATGAATCCTGAAAGGTGGCTTAACTTATATTCAGAGCCAGTTTTATAATCAACAGAAATATTGAAGCTATTAAATGGAGATGATTGGTAAGGCACCATACAGATCTAGACAGGGGGTTAATTTCCTTCTGAAGCGTGACAGAATTGTGCCATTATTCCTAGTTTACATCACTTTTAAAGAGAGACAGTTTATGATATCCAGGTCACTGGATTTGGTTTGAATTCATCTCCAGCTTGTAGATTATTGTGAGGGGACATGTTAAAAGAGATATTTGGTTAAATATCATCCTCTCTAGCAGGTGTAAAATGCAAATCCTGCACTGCTTCTGCAACCAGCAGTCAGACTATCCTTTCCTACTTCTTGTCAGCTAGCAATAAAACACCAGATGGTGTCCTTCCAGAAATAAATTCATTATAGTTTCATTTTGGGTTTTCTTAAAGAATTTAGAGACAGAACTTCAGCTAATGCAAATCAACACGGTGCTGCCGAAGTCAAAGCTGTGACATTTTATACCATCTGAGTATTATAAGCTAATATTTTTAACTTTTTGGAAGGAATACCATATCCTTTCTCCTCGCATTTAGCAAGTTTCATCGCACAGTTTGTGCTGGCCACCTTAGCCAGGATTCATGGCTGGTGTTCCTCATTATACAGCAATTCACAGGCCATGTCGTTTTGTGTATTGGATTAGACTAAGTCACGGTTAAGACTCCTGTAACCATTATCATTTAATGTCCTTGTTTATCTCCATCTGAGACGCTAGGATACCCATTAGCTTCCTCTGGTGACACACACGACTATTCACAAAAGAATATTTTAAGTGCCTCTGGTATCCGAATAACCTTGTGATGCTGATGGTTCCGTGTGTGTTTAGTTTTCCCTAATTTCAAATATCAAATGAGGACAGAAGTCTTCAATTGTATTCTTAACCTAGGCAGACAAATAATTCTAATGGTAAAGCATCTTAAAAGAAGCCTTGAGCATTCCTCAGATAAATCAATTAAGACTCCTTTCAGAATTGTTATTATGCTCTAGCAATTAGTCATTGTTTAGTCAAGCTGCGCATACTTATCTCTTTTTTATATCACTCAGTCCAGCCTCACAATAACTTTTGTTCTTTTTCTCCCTTTGGCTTATCTGTGTCCTCCTGGCAACACTGTGCCCAGAAGTGAGCGTGAATTTCCGTGCAGATGGAAAGCTGCAAAGTTACAAACACCTACAGAGCCACAAACCACAAAACGGGGAGTCTCTGCCACCCCATTGCAAAAGCGAATATTAAAATATCTAGACACACATTCCTGTCAGTAATGTGTGTCAGTACCAGCTGCACAACATGTAGGTAATAAAAGTCTGAAGGGAAAAAGGTGATCATTTAAACTGCCTTTGTCATTTATCATGTGTCCTCACAAGAACACTTTCATCTAGTTTCTCATGCCACAGATAAAATTGTTCCACCAACTGCTGCTCCCCCATATGCCTTGCCTTCCAGTCTTGGGGAGCATCAATGTGAAAGAGGCTTTTTAGAACTTTTATTTAGCATTGCCAAAATTAACTAACTTGTGTTCTGCAAACAGATGGGGGGTGACCTGGGATTTGGAATTCAGCTGCTTCTCAGGCAAAAAATTCTTTAAAAAATCTCCCAAGAAAAGATGTAGGAAGGAAGCAGGTGCTTGCAAGAAAACAGTTGCACTTATTTATCAAAGCCACTAGAAGAAGATCATCAATTTTATTCCTCCCACTTGGCGATAAAACTAAAAAAAAAGAGGGTGATATTGGGTGCCACGGTGACATCTGAGATGACACATTTATGAGGCTTCACCCAGGTTTTTTAGGAATCAAACCCACCTAGCCCAGCATGTTATCCTGTACTTAGTCAGTTGTCTCTCTGCTCCTTACCAAAATGTGCTCTTCCCTGCTGGCACGAGCCACACGTGGCAGATCCGTTTCTGTCCCCATACGTGACCACTTTGAGTGGTCTCAAAGTGGCCTCAAACCCTCTGAGGCTCGGGCTGCTGAGCAGTCTCTGGCAGATCTCAGAGCTCGCAGAGCCTCGGGCTGTGGTGGAGGTGGAGGTGATGCTGCAGGGCCAGAGCCTTGGGTTAATATTGTATAACGCCCCACCACACGCCAGGCCACTCTGAAAAAATACAGATTTCCACCTTGTTTCAGTTCTCTCACCACCTTAACCTAATGCAACCCTGGGTGCTACTTTTGGTCTCTTTTTAAAGCTTTGCTTTACAGTGCAAAATTGTATCCCTGTCTGGGTCCTGTGTGATCTAAATACTGCAGGTCTTTTTTTCATCTGAGCACCCCAAACATTGAGCTAAACAGTAACAGCGGCTCTGTATTTAAAATATCTGAGTTAAGCACAGATTTATAGAGCTTTTGTTCACCTGATGAAGGACAGTCCTTCTCCCCAGGTTAGGTTTTTCACATTCATTCACCCAATGTTCATTTATTCTAAAACTCAGTTTTTCCACTTAGTAATGCAAGAAGGGCTTATTGCACCAAACATCAAGTTGAAGAGATGTCAGAAGTTAACACAGAAGTAACAGTAAAACACCATCCTTAGAAATGCTACATCATGATTTTTGTGTGAGAAAACACAAAAAAAGTGTGAGAAAAAAAAACCAAAAAAACAACATCCTTTCCTGCAATGATTTTTAATTCTTCCTGTATATCTATATCTCAACCTCTGCTGAGTAAGGCCTTTATTTTATTTTTTTTAAGGGGAAATACACTGAGTGTTTTGTATTGTTCTGATTTTAACTTTGTTTTTCTGAGAAGGCCTAATTCCAGGGAGAGCATTACAGTCTGTATGGGCTCCATTGTACTTCTCATGCACAGAGGCACATTGCAGATCAAAAGCAAGTGAAAATGCTGGGTTTGTTTTAGGTTTCATTTTGCAGTCAGGATGGTGAATACATCTGTTTGTGTCACTAACCTAGAGTATATAATTTTATGCTTCTCAGAGGTTATTTATAATTGAATTATAGGATGTTTCATGATTGTTTGCAATGGTATTTACAGAAGGCAATACTAAGCTCAGTAGTTCACTTGCAACAAAAAAATGTGAAGAAAACATCCTATAATTCATTTTAAAGTACTTTCTAGAAATCATATAATTATACCATATGACAGTGTTGAAAAAGGAAGTATACCTTTTTAAATTATTTGTGTTGTGGGTTTTAATCAAGTTTATGTACATACGGACTGACACACAGTAACAAAGACCAGGCAGGTTAAAATGAGCTCAACACCAATATTTTGGCTTTAGATTTCATCTTGAGTCGGTGCTGGTTTCATACACCAGAGTGCTTCCCTGATGCACATTAAAGACAGATTTGGGAGCAAGAGGAAAAGAAGAGAACCTTCTTCTGCAGTATTTCCAGGCAGAAAGGGAAGTGCAGAGCATCCTGTACGGTGGTACAATTCACAGCAGGATGGCAGAGCCATCAGTGGTCACCCCAGAGCCTCCCCATCGCCTCAGAGCCTCCCCATCGCCAATTCCCAAGCCCCAGGCCAAACCCATGACACCTCAGCTGCTGCAAAGAGCCATGGTCCCATTCCTGCCTTGGGGAGAGGAGACTCCTGGCTGCACATTGGAGACATCCAGAAGTTCCATTTGAAGGTTGGCACCAGGGAGGAGAGGGATAAATCTGCCCAGTCCCCACTAACTGGCCAAGGTTTAAAAGGGTGCTACAGTTTGGGATTTAAAGGCATTTGTAAATTCATCAACAGACTTAAATTTCAGTCTCTGCTGTTTCCCACACACACTGAGAAATGGCTTCAGAGCTAGAAAAAGCAGTCAGCACTTTCTTTCACAAGCCACTGCACAAAATAAATATATAGCAGAAAATGGGTGTAGATGTCTCTCTTACTTGTCTTAACAGGACAAAATGCCAAGAGAGAAACTTTTATATTCCTTTCTGGCAACAAAAACACAATCCTGTTCCTAAACAGTATAAATAGCCAGAACCACTACTGATGGCATTTTTTTTTTCTTTTTTGACTTCCTTGTATGTTATTTGCTTTGCCTTGTCCTTTGTTTATCTGGACAATAAATAATCTGCAGGAGGAACAATATATTGTTGTATATTTGTAAAATGCACAGCAAAAAAAAGGTCCTTATCTTAACAAAATCCTCAGAAGTGTCAGATTGAACTTAATAAATAATGATAGCAGATTAATTCAATTTAGAGGAATTTTTTTTATTTACCCCACTTTAAAATTTGATCCATTCAAACTGAAGTTATTCACAATGTTTGGCTTTAGCATCAGTGTTTTAGGGGAAACAGGATGAGTGAGCTCACAGAGAAAGCCAAAAAGGAAATAAAGAATGAAATAAAAGAACAGAAAAGAAGAAAGAATGTCCTGTGAGTCATTTCACATAGGAGAGAAAATACTGGAAATAAGCAGTCTTGACTTCAGAAAAAGACAGATGTGAGATTTTTAGTCCAGAACTACTATTACAATTATTTAATTTGAAAATTGTTTGCAAATAATCCACCCTTATTTCTGAGAAATTCACTGATTTCTGAGAAATTCTCCACCTCTCACACACTACTTAGCAAGCATGTGGTGGTGGTCACAGCTGGACAAAATAGCAATTTATGGATTACAAAGACACACTTCTATCTGAAACAAGGGCAAATGAGGTGTGTGAATGTGAGTGTCCAGAGCCTCTCACAAGAACAAGCTTGGTTGTTGCACTACTCTGCAGAGAAAATTTTTATTGTCAGAGTTTACCACTGCAGCTTTTAATTATTTAATTATTACTATTTTTAATATTAATTAATAATTAATAAATAATTAATAATAATAATTATTAATAAATAATATTTTCTTTCATGAGCAATCTGCTTTGTGCATCACACAATATTTCTAGCAGGAGGGATGGCAGGTTGGATTTCTCAGGGAGTAGGAGGCAGGTGCTCGGTGCTCATGGGGCAGCAGTTCTTGGGAAGAGGTCCGTGGAAGGTAAATAAGACATTTTAGTGCCAGGAAGCATTTGCAATGAACTGGCAACTTGTGGGCAGCAAGGCAAGTGTTTCACAGGGTCAGCCCACACAGCAGTGGCACTCTGCCTGCCATCTATTACATTACCTGACGTGGGGCACGCTCCTGTCACCTCGCCTGAAATGCGCACTTTGGGCAAGCACTCCCCAGGTCCCACACCTCAGCGCTTGACAACTGGCAGCTTTAATGGCCTATGAGATGTATTTACTTAGGAAAAAGGTATTCTCTTCCTGCACGTTAACTGACACATAAATCAGCCAAATCTAAAAGAGCTGAGAAAATAAAATTAATATAAGATAACCAGTCAAAGTCAAACCTGAATACCCTTTTCATTTTAAACTTCTAAAGAGCGTGGAGGCTATAAAAAATAGGTAGAACATTTCTTAACAGTCTGGAAAGTCTTGTTTCCATTTTTTCTTGGAAATAATTTCAAGTTTTGCCTTTCTTTTCTGAAAAGCAAACAAGAAATAAAAGGAAGTAGAGGGTTTGTTCCCCTTCTTCTCAAAAAAGAAAGTCTCTGCTGTTTCTGATTTAACTGGCAAATTTTAAAAGAAAAAATATTTTACTGAGGTCAACAAAATATTCACTTTCTTCAGCACAGAAAAATATTTTTGTAGGGAAAAAAGCATCTTGCATAGAGCTTTAAAGATGCTGTTGTTCCTTATTGCCTGTGCTGTTGATTCACAGGATACCAGTGACTGTTCTTGGTGAAATGTAAGTCATGTGAGCAGATTAACCCTGCAACAGAGTGTGTATTCATTCAAAACACCTCTGATTATTTTCTTTGCAGTTTATCTGTGCTTTGCTTATGGCCCAGGTGCAGCAGGGAAGTCTGGGGCTGCTCTGCCACATGACCTGATCCATCCCCTGCCACGAATCTGAGCACAGGGGAATACCAGTGCAGTCACTTTTGTGCTGTTTCATGCCAGAAAAAGCCATGTCTGTGCCCAGCAGATGGGGCAGAGCCTAGACAGGCTCTGGGTGACAGTGCAGACAGCCGGGTGGGAGCAGCTGGTGACACCCATGCCCAGGGTGTGAGACTTGACCGATATTCCAGGACAGCTCAAAGACACCTGAGAGCAGGCTAAACTGCCCCTTGGAAGCCTTAGCTGTGTAGCAAATCATTTCAGGGGCCCCAAGGCGATTAATTACCTTCAGAGGCAAGAGCATTTCCAGCTCTCCTGCACACAACTGTACCCACATCCCCTTGAATCCAGGCTCTCTATATCTGAAAACTGGAGGCTGAAAATGAATCAGGAGGAGGGAGTAATTAGAGCTGGGATGTCACACTAAATCACAGGCCCTGGTTAGTCAAGCAGCTTGCTTCTGACAGAACCAGTTGGATGCAATGAATAGTGGACAGTGGCAGAGTTTAATATTTTAGCACCTGCTTTATTTTGCATGCAGGAAACCAGCTACATATTCACATTTAAATAAATCTGCAGTCACAGGCAGCTTTTTCAGGGGGAGAGCTGCCTGCTGCCTGTTAGCTCACACGTGGCCACTTTAAACCTCTGCAGAGCAAAAGGGTAAGGTACAAGTAAGACTGACAGAGGAAGGAAAAATGGCATAAACCTTTTGTGCTTTGCAAAACTACTGATGCTTCTATATTTGAGTTGGCTTTGAGGCTTTTTTTGAGGTGAGGGCACTGTTATAGCAAGATTACTTTGTAGATCAAAAATGAGGACATGGAGGAAAAGATGTAATTTAGTCTGAGTAAGGACTAGTCTGGTGGTTAGGACTGTCACCTGAATCAGTGACAGATTTAATGCTTCTTAGTTTCTGGGGCTCATAACAGAAGACTTTATGGTGCACTCTCCGTGCACGTGTATGTGCAGTCGCACAGAATTCAATATGTAAGTGTTTGATGTGTGTATGGGCAGGCAGCAGCTTCAAAGAGCAACACTGAGTAAACCAAGAACATCACAAGTTATTAATCAACAAGAAAAAGCAACACAGTGAGAATATTTTGTTGTTACTCATATGAAAAAACAAAATAGCTATTTACCTGTAAAAGATCTTGTGAATTTTTCCTGTGTGCCCCTCATTGATCTCAGACCTCATTGCCTGTCCCTGCAAGCCCAGGTCCAGCCTTGCTGATGGATGGATGGATGCTGTGCACTCCTTGTCAGGTGTTCCCTGTGTCCTGTGCTGCTGGGCTGGGTGTCAGCATGCACAGTGTCTGTGTGCCATGTAAGAGCAAAGTAACACAAAGGTTTTACCAAGGGGTATAAATCATTCTTAGGGAGAGACCCCACCACCCCCAGGGGAAAATCACTCAAGCACAAGGTGTGAAAGGATCCCCTGAAGCTCAAGAAGTTGCTCTGCACCATAAATGCCGCTTATAACTATGATGGGCTTCTTTCCTACTGATGGAGAACTATTCGGTTTTCAAAAATTAAACAAAATTCTAAAAAATGAAAAAAAAAGAGAATTTTTTATTACAACTGGATTTTAACTACTCTTCAGGTTTCTAGCAAGCAATCAACAGGAATCTGTTTTATGATTGTTCCACTATTTCCTTCACTATACCTGTGAAATAGAATGTTGTGTAAGCCTTGATTTCATCTAAAAGTGTGTAAATAACTTCATTGGCAATGCAACTGAACTTTAAATTATTAAATATTTTGGTTGTTGTCAATATGAGTAAAAATCTAATAAGTGTTGAATGTTCACATTTTCAATGTTGGATATTATCTAAGTAAATATAGTATAATCAATATTATTGGCTATGCTGTAGAAATTGATCCAACTGACTGCACTTTTTCTGGCTTCTATTAAAAGATATAAAATAAAAGAAATAGAGGAAAATGTTAAGACTACAATTAAAAACCATAATAGAAATACAATTTAAAAATCTCTGTTATCCTAGAAGGGCAGATTTTTATCTCAGATGAGATGTTGCCATTAAATTCAAGGTGCTAGATCCATAGGAGGGGGCTGGAGGATATATCTGATGGCTGTGTAAACAAGCTCTATCCGAAATGGGCTGAACTCAGCTCCCAAGGGCTTTGATGGGAAAGACATCCATAGCTGCCATGGACAGAGAGACAGAGCACACTGCACTGACACAGGCTTACCTTCCCTACCCTGGCATGAGCCCTGCCCTAATCCCTGCCAGCCAAATCCAGCTCCCTCCCCTCCTTCTGTGGGGGTCTGGAGGCAGGAGCAGGGCTCAGCATCAAGCTGCCCCCAACCCTCCCTCCACACTTGTTTCAGGAGCTTTTCCCTTCCTGATGCTGGCTACAGTGAGGCCCTTGAGTTTCACCAGTGCAGAGGCCAGCAGTGACTGGGAGGAATATGGTGATGTTAAAAATGTAGGTTATGCATAGTAAGGTTGTTCAGTAGGCCTAAATATAGTCCTTTTAAAATATTTTTGGTTTCTTTCCATTATCCCTGGCATTCCAAAGTAGAAGAATATCAGTGATGCAGTGTGATACTAAAATAATAATGAAATTGTGAATTCATCTTCTTTTGTCTTCATCATCCAGTGCAGAATGTCCTCACAATGTACTCAGAAGTTAATTTAGATCCCAGGTGTACTTGGCTGCTGATGCAGGTGGGTTTTATTTATGAGTGTGGTGATAAAGGGCCCTAACCATCAGCCAGAATTACTGTGATCTACCAAAGAATTTCAATTTTACCTAATTTTCAAAATATTTTTTTGTTTGTTTTTAATTTTTTTTTATTTTGAGGTAGTCTTTTTTTTTTTTTTTTTTTTGGGGGTTTTTTTGGGGGGGGTTTTTTTGGGTTTTTTTTTTTTTTTTTTTTTTTTTGGGGGTTTTTTTGGGGGGGGTTTTTTTGGGTTTTTTTTTTTTTTTTTTTTTTTTTGGGGGTTTTTTTGGGGGGGGTTTTTTTGGGTTTTTTTTTTTTTTTTTTTTTTTTTGGGGGTTTTTTTGGGGGGGGTTTTTTTGGGTTTTTTTTTTTTTTTTTTTTTTTTTGGGGGTTTTTTTGGGGGGGGTTTTTTTGGGTTTTTTTTTTTTTTTTTTTTTTTTTGGGGGTTTTTTTGGGGGGGGTTTTTTTGGGTTTTTTTTTTTTTTTTTTTTTTTTTGGGGGTTTTTTTGGGGGGGGTTTTTTTGGGTTTTTTTTTTTTTTTTTTTTTTTTTGGGGGTTTTTTTGGGGGGGGTTTTTTTGGGTTTTTTTTTTTTTTTTTTTTTTTTTGGTGGGTTTTTTTGGGGGGGATTTTTTGGGTTTGTTTGCTTGTTTGTTTGTTTGTTTGTTTATGACAGAACAAATATACCTCCAATAAATATAAACCACATTTTTAGACACCCCACAAATAACCTGAAGAACTCTTAAGCCAGGAGTTCAGACAACCTACACAAGAATATGCCTAATATCCTCTAGAAAAATCATAACGAGAAGCAAAAGGAAGAAGGAAAAAAAAAATACAGAAAAAGACTGGGGTTTCCCGGGAAACAGAATTTCTGTTTCATGAGAAATTTTGGCATAAAGAATATGCATCCTGAAATTGTAATGGAAAGTGTTAACAGTATACAACCAGGGATATTAAAATAGATACTGATAATCAAGAATTAAAATAATTCTTCAGTGCTACATGATTATTAATCAAGTTATTTATCTTAATAGTAATAATAATATATGAGCTATAACATGCGACAAAACAGCATTTTCCAGTATTCCTATTTTAAAATAATACTGTTTCCAATCATAGTGCTAAAAAAAGTACTTTAATGCTCTCATTTTGTAAGAATAATCTGTCAAAACCCACTGTCTTCCACAATGCCTTATTTCAAAACCACTCAGGATTTTTGATAGAAACCTAAAATTTCACAGGATATCATGTGTTTCCATTGACTCTCCTCTTTTTGCAGGTAAAGGACAGATGTGTACACTTCTGAAGCAATTAAACCTCTTTTCTCTGGAGCTTGGATTGTGCAGGCTGATTCCTGCGGGGCTGCCAGAGCCACACGGGCTCTGCAAGGGGAGGATGAGTGCAGAGATGTTTTGCAGCATCAATCACTCTGAACCAGCAAAGGCTGCAGCACCATACCTCAGTGCCACTGAAGCACTTCCTGGCACTGGGCTGGGTTTTACAGTGACACCTCCAGCTTGTACTTAGAAGGCAGAGATATATCTGTTACTACATGTCTAGGAACCAAGAGAGAGCTGTTTCTGCCCTTGGTGCCAGCTGAAGACAAGTATGTTCATTCAGCAATAGCAGATTTGTAAGCAGTCCTTTTTATCCCATTCTTCTGTCTGCCACCTGCAGAACTCATTTTCCTTTCCCTTAATTTGCTTGCTCTTTCTAGGCTTGCTCACCCTGATACAAACACTTCACCAGAAGTGGTTATTTTTAATTTTTCTGTTTAACCAAGCCTTGGTGAGGCTGTGAGCCAAGCAGTGGTGGCTGGTTGACCTTCCACCTTAGGTGTGGTGCTGGCGCAGCACGTTCATCCCCCGGGCACTGAGCTCCAGCGTCCTTCCCTGTCTTTTGTCACCTTACAGGCGGTTGTGTTAATATGCAGCCCATTACTACCTTACTGATGAGGCAGACTGCTGAGGATCAATATGTCTCTGCATTTGTCAGCCCTGTATACCCCAGAGTTAACTTCTCAGCTCTGCTGCCAGTGCTCGTGTCCCGCTGTGCAATCGTGGGGAATTGTCGATTCCTTACGCGGCATGTCCGTACTCGGGGCTTGGCGGGGTTGCTTTGCAGAACAAGTAAGAAAGATCCAAGTGTCGCATTTGTTTGGCTCCCACTGCTTGAGTAATAGTAGGTGCAGCCAAAACAGCAGAGGACAGCTTGCTTAGGGGGTCACTGCAGCTCAACAGCTCGCCATTGATGTTGTCAGGCAGACTTGGGAAAGATGCCCAAATGCTATCAACTAGAGGACATTGCATTTTAATGAAAGACAAAAAGAAAAAAAAAAATCAAGATTAAAAAAAGAAGAAAGGTAAACTCCCTAGTCAAACATAATAAACAAAAGAAGAGATCTAATGGCACTTTTTTCCCTCTTGCTGCTCACTTTTTCATGCCTTTGTCTTGATGCAGGAGCTTTAGGGAAAACAGCACTGGGATTACTGGGAACAAGTAACACCATCTAACACAAAAACTCTTAATTATAGAACAAATCTTTAAGAGAATTGTACATGAAATCCATATAATGAGTTTTAATAGGCAGGGAAATATCTTGAGCTGTTTAGATGTAAAGCCTGTCCAGGCTAAACATATATATGTTTTAGCTAATTTTTTTTAAAGAATAAAACATGAAATTACTTCTGCATAACCTTGTGATTTCTTTCTGTCCTGTTTGTCTGAAGATAACCTGTGCAGGTATTTTGGGGAAGTATGGCAGATATTTCACACAGCCCCAGGGGTACAAATACACTCTGGGATATCACACTGAATCAGGGCTCCAGATCAGGTGTCTCAGGTGTTTTGTTAAGCAGTAAGGTTGCAAGATCACATGCATTATGCAATCTCATTATTTTAAATGTGTGAACACCAGTCTGGGTCATGCCACACAGAAGTGGCAGTCTTTGGTAACAGCAATACGTGTTTCAGATCTCCACACGTGTTTGTAGCAAAGCCTCAGGGCTCAGGGAAACATACACTTTGGAATTTTCTCTGCTGACAAAGGATACTTTCCTTTCCCACTTTACCAGCGGGAAATGTTCTGGTGAAATGTTGGTGGCAGAGTAACAAAAATTAAGTAGGAGTGGGATAAACCAAAACAGTTACTGGGTGCTCATGTGCAAAGCCCTGAGGATGCGAAGTCAAAGGGAACCTCTGATATTTGTTTTGCAAGAGGTGATACATTTTAAGTGCGCCTTGACCAGACATCCTCACAACCCTGCCCAGCTTGTACTCACGTCACCCTGCATGGAGCCTGCTGAACAGATCAACCTGTGCCTTTTTAAACTTCAGCAGGGAGGCTGCTCTGGCACCAGGGGTGGCCCAGATACCCGGTGCCCCAGCCAGCACCACGTCCCATCTCTAGCTGCGAACCTTTGGGAAAGCATAAGATGTCACCTGTGTAAAGGCCTTCTCAAGCCTCTCTGCCTGGGTTTTGGTACATTCATGTTGTAAAGAGATAATGGAGACAGGCTGTGAGATCGGAATTGCTGGCAGATCTCCAGGAGTGACTACAGGTAGTGATGGGCTGGTTCTGCTCAGGGTAAGGCAGCAGCTCCCAGTGCAGGGCAGAACGTCGGGCAGGTATAGAGCAATTGCATTCACAGACTGCCCAGGAGCTGATAAACCCCAGCCACAAACGTGCAACTCCTCTTCATGGAGCCCAGTAGCCTGGGAAGCCCTGGATTGCTTGCCCAGGGTGCTTCACTTTAGTAGTTTGCCCTGGAACCCACTCTGCTGTCTTCTGAGATGCCCCCAGAAGAGTTTTGCTGGGTTTTGATGGTTCCCTGCCTTGGGACAATGACAAATTATTTGATACAAGCTTCTCACAAGCATTTCATTTGTTTCAATGGAAAAATCACAGATGTTATTTCTCTCAAAAGTAATGAGGATTGAAAAAATCTGGTCCCTTTCAAAATTCATTACGACCAAAGTAATTAACACCTATTAAAGGTCATTTGTTGTCTTCATATTTGATTTCTTCTCCAATTAAAAAATTTCATGCATGGACATGTAAACAAATTGGTTTTTTTCTCCTACCTTGCCCACCCCCAAAATAAAATTATGCCTATGGGTATCAGACAGCAATACAGAGCTACCCAGATTTTCGTTGCTCTGATTCACTGTCTCCACAATTAATGAAGTTTTCCCATTGTTTGCAGAAATTCGTGATAGAATGGCTTTGGTTTCCTTGTTAATTATTATTTTATTAATGATCTTTCACACAGTTTTTCAAAGAGACTGTAAATCTCTTAGTAAAAGTAATGGGCAGCTACTCACAGGAATAATCCCATTACAATCAGCTGTACTACTGTTTGTCATTTGGAGTGAAGTGCTGGAGCTCTGACCCTTACTGATTTACCACTCTTCATAATTAGTTGCAGTGATTAAAATGCATTTTAGATTACACTGCAGTTTCTCTCACTTAAAAGTTTTTTTTTCTTTTTATTACTGAGGACAAACTCAAGTTCTGAAGGTGAAAATTTGTTCTCCAGTATTAAACAACAGCAGCAAAGAGTAATTCCGTAGATAAGGCTTACAAAAGAAATGAGAAGCAGAAATGCTTGGGCAAGAAGTGTTGCTGGGGGTGGAGGGGCTGTTTTAGCTGACAGAGACAGCTCATGAAGGAATTGAGCAGAGTAGCTTAATGAAACTGAAAACACTGCACAAAGCACTGACAGCAGCCCATGGAAATAATGAATCAATCTGTTGCATCTGTATCTAATTAAGAATCATTATAATACAGTCTTTTTCTCTAGTGATCAGGATTAGTGGATACCCCACAGGAAAGAGCTAATAAATAGAGTTTTAAAAAGAGCGAATAAATACAGTTAAATTCAAGTGCCAGGACATTATGCAGCCTTATCTGGACTGTGATTCTCAAGCCCTTTCTTCAATAACCCCAAATCGAAGTAGTCTCTGTTTCCTGTGAGGGACAAAGCCAGGATTCCTTTGTAGAGGTTTTCAAGACAATGCAGAAAAAATTATTTAAAAAAATAAGACAAACATAAAAAAATAAAGACAAAAAAAGGTGGAATGCTTGGATGCTGCAAAAAATTTCTGGTAAGGGCCAGACATTCTATTGTCTCTCTGCTACAGTTAGAAGTGTAGTTTCCATAATTTTTGCTTACCCCTCTTTCACATCTCCTGACTTTCCTTCTTCTTCCTCCTCCAAAAACGCCCATTAAGTTGCTAAGAGCTTCATTTACTTTAAGCCTGTTTGGAGATCTGTTATTCTACCCAAGTGTCTGAATAATCCCTCAGGAATCTGTATTACTAACTGGTTTCCTGCAGCCAGATGACATATACCTTGAGAGTGGAAGGCATTCTGGTATTTTTTTCCTCCTGTTAGCAGAATATATTTTATTTAATCTTGTTTATTTGGTTTCTGTTTTGTTTTTAGTTCAGAGGTTGATGGAGAAAAACTTCCTAGTTGAGGAAAAGGTGTTGTTACCCCTTTTTTCCTCTTGCCTGTTAGGATACATTTCCAACTATGATAGTTTAAATCCCAGGGGAAGCAATCTAGTATCATCTCTGTGATAAAGAGAGGAAAGCTACAGAGTGAAATCTCAACGCTGTCCCTCACATCTTAGTGGAACTTGAGGTAAAATATTTCAGCTCCCCTGTGAGGCCACTCCTCTCCCCTGTGCTGGGGGCAGCATTGAATGGAGACTGGTGCAAGGAGGGGGTGCTGAGAATTGTGCCAGGAAAACACTAAACTGAGCATCATTTGTTGTAGGAGCTCATGGGATGCTCTGCTGTGCTACCACCATGTGCAGTAAAGAGCATTGTTCCTCTAATGTTCCTCTCTCTTGGAACTGCAAGTGAATGTACAGCCCAATTAGTGCAGCAGCTCAAAACAATAAACCCTCCAGAATCTCTGGTGAGGGAAGCATGCTTTTATCTATTTGGTAAATAATTTATTAATCACACTGATGTATCCTCCTTGACAGCAACAGAGCCAGATAAGTGATGGTTCAAAATCAATTTGTCATGGTCCAATGTGCACTCAGTGACCTACTTGGTCTGTTATATAGGTCAAACTTGTACATGATGCTTGGATAGCAGAGGCACTTCTTAAAAAAACAACAGCAACAACAAAACTCATGGCACAATTCAGACTGTGGGACCCTATGTTGGCTCAGGCTCAGACTCAGACTCAGCCACACAGCTAGAAAACTCAGTTTACAGAGAGGGTCGAGGACAAGGGGCTCATTAGGTGAAGTTTTGGGGTCTCAGTCTTGCAAAAACTGTCCTGTGTGGGGGGCAGCAACAGTATCGGAGGTAGATCCATACTTTCTGACCTAATTCTGTGACCTTGTTGTTGTCACACTGCCCTCTGTCATTGATAACACCCCTAGCATGCCCCTGGTATTTCTCTGTTTGCCCTGCTTCAGTCTCTACTTGTCCTGCTCTCCCCTACTCACAACAGCTTTTCTCTTCAGATGAAAAAGGAAATTTTCTCCCTTTTCCTCTTTGTAACCCCTGCTGTGGGGTGTCACAGTTTGAAGCCTTGTGTTTCTGAGTGGCCTAGCCAGGTTAAGGAACTACAAGGTTTTAAACTGCAGAGAGACAGAAATTAAAGCTGTGACAGAACTTCTGAGTAGCTGTTTTGCTGGTGGACCTTTTGTGGCTTGGCTAAAATCTTGGTTGTGATTTGTTGGTGGAATTGTAGTACTATCTTTGTATTTCATTGAGGGCTCTCCACCAGTGAGTCCTGGACAGTGAAGAGGTGTGTGAGGTGACACTTGAATGAGCAGTACTCACACTCCCAAAAATGTCAGGAAGTCTTGGAATGGTCTACATGCCATGTGTCATCCATTTGTCATTCAAAACACATTTCCCCAAATCCTATTAGCAAGCATTATTTTAGGAAAATGACCTAGGTCCTATTCTGAGGATTTTCACCAAAGCTGTTCTCTGTGGCTGGGGGGAGTTGGGCAACTGACTGGACTTGTGAGCTTTCCTTGTCTCTTCCCATGCACATAGGAAGTGGTGGGATTAGTTTGGGGTTTGTTTTTGTTTGTTTTTTATTTTTTTGTATTTTTACATTTTTGGGGTTTGGTAAATTTTGATCTTTTCACATTATGACTTAATTTTTTAATGGGTTTTTAAGGAGTACTTCATGGTGTAGTGGTGTTGAGTGGAGATTTTCCTAATTCAGGAAACTGAACATACATTCAATTGAATATAAAGACACTGAATAACCTCCATAGGCCACTGCTGTCCTACATTTTACTGGATTCCTTCTGATTTTCTTGAAAGCATGGGAGGGAAAGAGACTTTCTTTCAATGACAGGTGCACATCTTTTTAAGGAGTTTTCTCCTCACTTCTGCTTGACACTGCCCCACTGCAGGATCACAACCTTCAATGCCCAGCATCAGGTCTCAGAGCTCCTGCATGTTCTGCATGGTTGGAACAAGAGAGTGGGGTGGGTGCCAGCTGCACACTGGAGGGATGGATGCAGGGGCAAGGATCCACCCTGAAGTAAGAGCACAGCAGAAATAAGGTCTAAACCTCTGGATTTTTTTTTGTTTTGTTTTGGTTGTTTGTTTGTTTGTTTTTTTGTGTGGTTTTTTTTGGTGTTTTTTGGTTTTTTGGGTTTTTTTTTTTTTTTTTTTTTTTTTTTTTTTTTTTTTTTTTTTTTTTTTTTGTTTCTTTTTTTTTTTTTTGTTTGTTTTTTTTTTTTTTTTTTTTCACTTGGATCCTGGATTTTTTTTTTCAGCTTTTACTAGAGGGAATTAATGTTTTCTAAGCCAAAGATGGTGAATACAGTCTAGTCTTTCAGTTCTTCTTTGTTTTTTAGTGTTATGTTAGGGTAGTCACCCCATTCCTGGCACTGGTTTTACATTTGTCCAAAATTCTGGTTCATACTTGACTGGCACACTGAAAAGCAGCCAGGCTACCAGTGTGGGTATCACCACCACAGACAGGAACTAAAGGGACTGGAAACAAATCCACCGATGGGGGTTCTCAACTTTTGAAGAAAACAGTGTGTACCTGTAAGGATGTCTATAGTCCTAAAACAGGACAGGTTTCTTCACATTTTTCTTTCCATTTCATCAGAGGCACAGCAAATTCTACAAACTGAGAAGGACCTCTGGGGTCATGGCATGAACTTCTTGTTTGACCTTGGGAATTCAATAAGACTCCACTCATGCCACCAAGAATCTCTGCAAACAGTGTCTCCTCCTGTGCATTCCCTGAAGGGCACCCGCAGCTCTGGGTTTTGTACAAATCACACAATGTGCCCTGGAGACAGGACACAAATCTCTTCTAAAACCAGTATCTAAGTAAACAGAAATACCCCAGCAGGCTTTTTTCCAGCACTTTGGAATTGTTTGTGTTTTGTCAGCCTTTAGTAATTTGATTTGATGCAAGACACAGGCCCAGCAGGACCAAAAAATATATTTGGAGGGATATTTTAATAAGATGAATCTTAATGTTTTCCATGAGATGTCAGCAGCTCCTTAAACCAGCACAGGGTCTGCAACAAATGGCTTCTTTTGCTGAGAACTCAAAAGATACTCTTTAAAGTCTGTGAACTGCCAGTGAGCTTCAATAGAACAAGTGTTCTCAAGGTGTATTTATGTTGCCTGTATAGCACTCCAAAGGATTTCTGCCAGCACACCCCATTACAATGAGTAATGCTTCCTTTAAAAGTGAATGAAGAAGATTTAGATCTTGGTTAATTAAATAATCTTCTCCTTTTTTACATTATTTACAATAGCAGACTGACACCAACCCTCTAGTTTCCTACCCTGAACCTCAGAACATTATTGTGTTTACCTTGACAAAAGCTGAAGGGTCAAAACATTTGTGTTATCTATCTGTCAGGAAATGAAAGGGCAGAGAATATGTAATTAAGCACAGATTAATACTTCCAGAAGATTCGTTAAGGAAAAACCCAAACAACTAAAACCAAACCAAACTAAAAAATAAAAGCTGTTTCCTATGTGGTGGGATGTACTGGAAGCCAGTTCTCAGCACGGCATTGATCATGGTGAAGCAGCACCAGGTGAGCTCTCATCTCCTCATTTTTATTTATTGCCCATGGAGGTTGGCAGCTCTCCATGTGGAACTCTGCTTATGGCAGATTTATATGTGGTGTGTAAGCAGCACACTGGCATCATGAATGTCCATCTATCAAAAATGCTGAAGCATCGCCTATGACGAAGAAGGATGTTTTTGCTGAATGCAGAGCAAAGAAGGAGAATGTTAGCACTTTGAAAAGAGCAAGCAGCCAGTATTATTGTCTCAAAATCAATTTACGTCAGGCAGGGAAGTGTGACAAGAGGAACAAAGTGCAGAGCAGGGCCAGCTTCTAAGAGTCCACCTAAGTACGAGTCTCCTTGGTGTCTGAACTCCAAAGACAAGAATAAATGTCTCTGTGTCAGTCTGAAGGAATTAGCAATTCTCTTTTCCAGTGCTTGGTTTTTTTTTTTTCCCCTTAACTCGCTTTTTGCTATAACATCTCTCTCTCTCTCTTGACTTTGAATTGGAAACTCTTAAAGTATAAAATAGTGATTTCATTGCATTTTCATTTATTGTTTACTATTATAAGTCTAGGACTTCAAGTTTTATCTCTGGAACCCATTTTGGTCTCATTGCAGAAAAAACCCCAGAAGATATGGAAATTCTTTCCTTAATAAGTAAATAAATAAATGCACATATGAGGGTAATTCCTCTTTGTGCAGCTGGAGGTGACTTTTAGCATTTTCCCTAAAGAAGAATTTTATAGCTGTCAATTTACAGCTATAAAATTGTATTGTATCAATAATGTCAGTTTTCCATTCCTGGTTCATGCTAGACTTTGTCCTTGGGCATCTATATCTTAAATGACCCAGCTCTGCAGATGTACGAAAATACAGGGCAAGAAGCAGATTTTGAGTTCCTGAAAGATCAGTAATAGAAAACTGCAAGGGGTCCGAGAGAATCTGCATGAAAATGAATGCTCTCCAAAGCAATTACTGAAGGCTTCCTTTTGCAAATGGCAGCCAAAATGCACCTTTATATTGGTATGCAGAGGTCAAGATCACTGTCCACTTCTGTTGACTTCAACTGGAGCTGAAGGTGTTCAACATTTCAGAAAATGAAATCAATATGTCACAAGCTGGACATTCAGTTACTGACTCTTGCCGAAAGTGTGACTTTATCTTCTGTTCCTCCACTTACCCCACTTTAAAGAGGGATGAATGCTATTCACCTATCATGCAAATGTTCTGAGGCCTAATTAGTTAATATGTGTAAATTGATTTTGAGATGAACAGTGTTAAGTATTATTATTGCTATATTAAAATATGGCCAGCAGCCAACGTTTTCATGTTGATGCAGGGTAATGACAAAGCTGATCAAGTTCAGGATTGTATTGCTACTGATCTGAAACAACAAATAGTTTTTGTGCATTTATCCAGGAACAAGTACAAGCAAACAATATCAATTTAGTCTGAATGTTAGTGAAGAGAGACAGCTGATACTTACTTTAAGGGAAGTTTTGCTATCCCAAAATATTACCTCAGCTTAAACATTCTGTGTGATTTTTTTTTAAAGAAAAAGGGGTAAATTCACAGTAAGATACTAGGTATTCCTTATTCCTTAGTTGAATTTGCTAGTGTTTTCTTCTGTCTGTGGGGGAATCTATGTGCAGTTTACCATAGAGAGCAGAATGTTTCTTCTGTGCACTGTTTTGTAAGGTGAAATTTCATTCTCTAAAATGTTAAAGAAGACTGAAGGAAAAATTAAACTTCTCAAGGAATCAGTCAATGAATAGAGGACAGAAGAGAAGTTGGTGTAAACTATGAGACACTGGTGTAGCCTTACCCTCCCATTTTAAAATCCTTATCCCCAGAAAATATAGAAAAGTGTTTACTGAAATCAACAGCCATGATGTGTTCCAGGACAATCACACAGATCTGAACTAGGAGTCTATTTACAGAACATTTTTCCAGGAATGGTCCTATATCTTGATCAGTCAACAGACTACAGTCCAAATCCAGATGTGTTCAATGCTCCATTACAAGCAAGCAGGGGAAAATATGATGTGATTTCTTCCCATTTATCCAGTTTATCTTATTGTACAGAATCTGTTATATGATTTATTCCACCACACAGGAACATGGTCACTCACTAAAAATTTATCATTTCTGGTGGATTTCATGCATCTGTGAATCTTACGCCTTGAGTTTGGAATTTACTCTTCATGGACAAGATTGTTTCATTTGCTTTACAAAAACCACAGGCAGAAATATGATGATAAAAAAGACACACAAGATTTTTTTGGTAAAGTTATACTGTTAAAGTTATGCTGGGGAAAAAAGCCCTTGTGAAATCCAAAATGGGATGGATTATAATCTGGAAACATACCAAACAACATTTCTGGTCTTGTACCATATACACTTGATCCCAAACAGCTGATTTCTGAAGAATTATGCCATAACTTGCATGTGGAAATAAGAAAAGATCTTTAGAACGCTGTAAATGATCAAGAATAAAGGCCTCTTTTTTTTTTTTGCCATTAAATTATCCACTTTCAGATTCTAGACTACAGATTGCAGATTACTTTATCTTCAACAGCAAAACACAAAGTTCAAGTCATTAGAAAATCTCATAGCAGGACTTCAACCCAAGTATGTGGTCTTTCATTTTCTTTTTCTTTCTTTCCTCTCTCCCTTCTTTTCTCATATTTTCTGGTATTTTTTTTAGCCACAAAATGTATCAGAATTATAAGGATTACTTAGAGCTCTGACGCTTACTGTCTACAATTAAACTATCCTTGGCAAACCTTTCAAACGTTATGGTTTTTCCTTGCCTGACAGGAAACTGCCAAATTAATCTTGGTTTCTTTAGCCCCTGGGTCACTTCACGAGACAATTTAAAGTGAAAATAATACATTGATCATCTAATAGAAATTGTTCTGATATTATGAAAAATTATAGAATCAATAGAATATTGCTACCAAAATACAATACTGAAATGGTTTTAACCTTCAGCATCCTATGGAGTCATAAAACTCTTTAGGCTGACTGGACAACCACTCCTGTAAACACTTCAGTTTTCATCAAGTCTTGCAATGCATGAGTGAGCTTCATCTCCTGGACATGTTTTAACCACATTAGAAGGCTCTGGGCCACCTCTGGACTCTGACCTTACTATGTGTAGAGTGATGTGAGCATTGCACTTCTTTTTCTACAGGAGCTAAGGAGGAAATAAATGTATATGTATATGTATTCACACAGACATGCATGAACAACATTCAGTGGCATTCATGGACCCTTAAATTTAGTGAGAATCAGAAAAAAAAAGCTAACCAGGATACTTGATCACACTTTTTCTATACATTCTTTTGATTGGCTATTTTTGAAGTCAGTAGTATCGTATTTGTGTGCAAAATATTGCATTTGTGTAATGACTGTCGTTAAAATCTTACTCCAGTGTTGTGGTTGTGGTCAACTTAATCTTCAGTACAAGTCAAATCTTTGAACTCTACAAATACCATCCTTTGGTGACAGATGCATTGTTCTGGAACTTAAACAAATAGCCAGATGATCGTTTTGTCTCAGTGCTTAGGCCTGTGAGAATAGTTTACAATACAGCTGGCAAATTTCTTCTACATTTTGGTTAAGGGTAGGCAGCTGCTCACCAAAGTTTGACGCCTGACTTGGACAAAGTCTCACAAAACTCTTAAATATCCAACTCCCAGTTGCAATAACAATATAACAGAGCATCCTACATACAGTCCTAAATCCATGGGGACAGAAGTGCTTCTTCAGGTGTGAAGGACCCAGTCCAGCTTTCTTGCTTTAAATTCCTTCTCACACCATTGACCGAAATAGCAGCAATATTTCTCTACTCTACTCTGAAGAGAAAATACAAGATATGCTAATTATTTTTCTTTCTGGTACTTGATTTTCCACAGTGTCTGAGTGGTTTTGCACACTCACCTGAGACCTGAGGAGACACAGAGAGTGGGCACTGGGGGGAGTTAATCTACACAACCTTCAAAAGGCTGCCACAGCTGAGCTGTGGGGTGTCCTTAGGGAGAATGTCTCCATCCATCTGAACAAAGCTGGGCCTTTCCACTGGTAGATGAGGATGAACACGTCCAGAATGAACACAGGCAAAGACAAGCCTGATTCTACCTATGGTTTTGGTTGCAAAGGCTTGTGCAGCTTTGGTCCCTGTCTCCAGGACTGCTTTTATTTCTTCTCAGACACAATATAATGTAAAATTAGTAAAATTCCAGCAAAACTGTTGTTCCAGTTGAGTGTCTCAATACTTAAATTAAAATCTTATTTCCTTTTCCCCTCTCTGTTGGAGCAAAGACTTGAGCCCATCTGTTCACACAATACAATACCTTCAGGTATAAAGAGCAGCCTTAATCAGGGTATCTCATGGATTGTGGTTAGGATATTTTCCAAACAACATGGGTTCAATTCCATTAAAGCTAGATAATGAAATGTTTCATTACCTAGGTGATAATTAGGTGAGTGTTCTGGCTATGGGATTATTAAACAAAAGGTGAATATCACCATTATTACTATGATGATATTAAATGAAGTTAAACACAGTTGTAATGACAACTAACTTTTTGCATTTCTTGGAATTATTTTTGAGGAATCGAGTGTCTCACCTTAGCTCTCTCATAGGTGTTCTCTTGTTGAGGGATAAATATAGATTTCCCTAGAATATCTACAGTTGAAAAAAAAATAAGGTCTCAGCGAATGCTTCTGGTACCTAATGAAATTAGACCTCTTAAAGAGTAAGGCACTTCCAGACTGACAAACTAAATAATTTTCTGGAATTCCAGATTCACTAGAGAGACAGATACTTTCTTAAAATTTTATTTAAAGTGAATTTGTTATTTTTTTGCACAATAGAGGTGGACAAAGTACCATAGGGGGTTGGTGAATATGGTCTTGTCTTTTCAAGCCCAAATATTCCCAGTATATTCACAGCTTCACCACCTGATTCAAAGGAAAAAAAAAAAGAAGAACAAAAAAAAACCCCACAGATAGGCTATCTAAGAATGTAAGAGAAAAAAGGTGGAATTGGAATAATGTGTACACTTTGAAAAGGGAAAAAAATTAACCACATTTTAAAACTCCCACAAACATCTCAATATATAGTATTATAAATTAATAAAGCTACAGATATTAAATTTTGTCTTTAGCTGAGCTAGGCTTTAACATAAAACAATAGATCTAAAGAGAAATGTAGACAATTATTCATAAACTGCAGGAGACCACTGTCTCAGCAGGTTGCTTTTATTCTAATTAATCACTTTCTAAAGAGGCTACATAATTCCTGAGTTGTGTCACTGAGATTGTCCTTACAATAAGTGAAATATTCTTAATAGATCAGGAAGATCTTTTTCTAAACCATAATGATGAAATCATTTGCTTGAATAGGTTTAGCCACATGGTGCCTGTTTCCATTATAATCCGAATAAACTCACCATTCAAATTAAGAACATACCTGTGGTGATCCCAAGACAAACCAAAATGAAACTCACCTCTGGGAATTTACCTAAGGGAAATAACATTTCTGTATCTTTTATAACACCAGCCATATGCTTCATTGTAATGCATTATTTTTTAAAAGTATTTTATTGATGTTTTAAAGATCAGAAAGTTTTGTAGTTTAAAGGTTAAAAAATTTATAGTTGTCTCCAAATTTTCCTTGTTGCATTATGAAACAGAAATATGTTATCTGAAATTTGAAGGCTATTATGATGCATACTGTCCTTGTTTTTACAGAAGTCTTATCAAAGGAATCAAAGATTATCAGCCTGCAGTAGCATTATTCATGGATGTACAAGGAAATTGACCATCCTGTATCTGCATGTGTTTGCTGAGATTTCTAGCTGACCAGGATAAAGAATAGCTGGGAGCATGATAGGTTACCATTTTCTCAAGGTTATACAGAGCAAGTAGTTCTCCTATTGTTTTGAAATTAATGAAATGGCTCGATGGAGATAACGCTTTCAAAAATGGAGTGTTTTGGATATATGATTAATAGCAATCACAGAAAAACTGAGCTGAAAGGGAATGGTTATTTACAAAAAAGAAACAGTTAATGATAAAAGGGGAAAAAATAATTTGTAAGGAAAATCTGAAACGCTGGAATTTCTTGCATATCATTGCCTTTTTTAAGGCTAAATATTATGAGTAAATTAGCAAACAACCTCAACTGCTCTGAAAACTTCCTAGGGTGTACCTTGTGGCACCCACCAAGGGTATACTTCTGCATGCCCTTTTGGGGAATATCTTTCCCCTTTGCCATTTCTTTGGGCCTCAGCTGGAGAGAGGTCTGCAGAGCAGGGCAGAGCAGGAGATGTCAGAGTGCAACACACAATATTTTACTCCACCACTGTGAAAAGGAGAAATCAGAGTCTTTGTACAGTGTCTCTTGGGAAGTTGTAATTCTCTGGTTGTTCTGTTTTCCTCACACAGTTCTTGGAAAAAAAAAAAAAAACAAACTAAAAAAAAAACCTGGTTATTCCCATAAGCAGTTTGTTGATATTTTATGTTGTAAAATCACAGAACAGGAGAGAGAAAGATCTCTAGAAGTTATCTGGTCCAACGCCCTGCTCAAAGTAAACAGCAGAAAATACCTTGAGTTTCACTTTATAGTTTGAGTTTCAGGAAAGCAGTTTTATTGTTTCTCTAAAATGTCAAAAATCCCAAACATGCTTTAAAATGAGGACTATTTATCTGTCATAAGTAGTACTAAGAAACCAGAAGTTCCATTAAGAATGTGTATGAGCATATATCTCTATAAGAGTTCCTTGAAACGTCCCTCTTCCTTTGAAACTAAAAAAAACCTTTATTTTTTTTTATAGGTTAGATACCTGACTCCTATTTAATAACCATCTGAATAGTATTAAACACTAGAAATTAAACACATTTAGAAAACATTGGATAATTAATAACCTTTATTTATAAATAATTTTAACAAATAATAACTTTTATTTCTAAACTAGTAATGTGTCATTTGAAATCTCACTCCTACTATCTTTCAATCTTATTTTAATTTTAATATCTTAAACATACCAGTTTTTCTCTCTGTATTTGACAATATTCTATCTGACACAGTAATGAAAATTGTCAATTTGTAAGCAAGTCTATTACTGGTGGTTTTGAGGTATTTTGGTACACAGATATTTCTCCAAGGTTGTATCCATGGATGAGATTCTTTCTGTTGTGGTTCAACCCCAGCAGCAGCCAAGCCCCACACAACCACTGGCTCACTCCCCCACCAGTGGGATAAGGGAGAGAATTGGAAGGATGAAAGCTGGAGAACCCATGCGTTGAGATAAACAGTGTTTAGTAGAGAAAGAAGAATTCTGACACACAAGTAAAGCAAAGCAAGGAATTAATTCAGTGCTTCCCATGTTCAGGCAGGTGTTCAGCCATTTCCAGGAGAGCAGGGCTCCATCACACACAGCAGTGACTGGGGAGACAAACCCCATCACTCCAAACCTCCCCCTTGCCTCCTTCTTCCCTGCACTGTGTCACACGGTCTGGAATGTCCCTCTGGTCACTTGGGGTCACCTGTCCTGGTTCTGTCCCTCCCACCCTCCCAGGCCCCCCCAGCCTCCTGGCCACTGTGGCTGCAGGGAAAGCAGAGAAGTCCTTGGCTCAGTGTGAGCTCTGCTCAGCAATAACAAAAAACATCTCTGTGTTATCAACCCTGTGTTCCGCACAAATCCAAAACACAGCTCCACTTCAGCCACTGTGAAGAAAATTAACTTTATCCCAGCCAAAACCAGCACACTTTCCTAACTATTGTTTTGGGAGAGCAGTTAGGTGGAGTTTCCACAGAAACCAGACATAACTATTATTTCTACTTTCTAGATTTATTTTTTTTAGGGCTCCTGCTGTTTCTGTTTCAGTTTTGTGATATACACTGGCATTAACATGTCTTCTGCTTAGCAAATGAGAGGAAGTATTTGCCCAGATGTTTTCTGCAGCTGCAGCTCTGCTGGCTGAGAAGGGGACTGTTTCCTTAGATGCTTCTCATTGTTCCTACAATAAACTCCTCAAACCTGCCGTTTGTTCCTGCTGCTCCTCCTAATCCTTTTTAGCAAACACAAGCCATATTTACTTAAGCAGCTTAAATAGCTCTTTTCAAAAGACCTGGGCCAGTTAAACCGGTCAGAGAATTACTCACATGAGCAGCTCCTCTGCCTGTTCTGCTGGAGACAGTTTCTGCTGAGGAGTGGAGCTGAGCAGCAAGAGGATGGTGAAGGATTCAGCCAAGACGGTGAAAGAAATATTTGGGCAAGGAGAATAGACTGGTAGCTACATACATTTGGGAGTACCAGAAGATGTCCTTTGCAGGTTCAGTGAGAGAACTCACTGTCAGCTCTGGACAGCTATAGAGGTGCTTCTAGTCGTGTCCCTATTTATCATTAAAAAAAGAGAAATTTTTTTTTTATCAAAGGTTTGCTTTCAAAGTGATACACTCTGGATTAATTACATTCTTGTTCTTTGGCTTAGTTTCTCACATATTACTTCAGGTTCCTCTTGGGTTTTATGTCTTTATCCATTTACAGTATTTAAAGGGAGAGATGTTCTATGATGTGTTACAATATTTATCTTCCTTTGTGCAGACAGCAGTAATTCATGACTGGCACAGCCAGAAGTGACTTATTAAGGCTTTTTTCACTGGAGAAGAAAAAGGTCATAAAGTAGCTCAGTGGGTCTTGTGCTTTATGATTATGGCTATATTGTATCATACACTTCTGCTCCCCCACTCCTGCCCTTGCAGTTTACTTAGTACATCTTTAGTCTGTCTGGACCTTTTGAACAAATATCTGATGCAGCTAAATTACTACCCTGTTTGACTTCAAAAATCACATTATAATATTCTTTAAAATATGTAACTAGACGGGGATCTTCAGAGTCTCTGGTGCCTTCTTTATTGCAAAACCCACAAATGCAATACCATCCATATTGCTTATTTTGCTGCTTTCCCTGAGCGCTGTGGCAAAATGAGAAATCACTGGCCAGAACTGTGGGACACCTGCAGACGTGCACCTTGGGCTCATGTCTGAAGAGTGCAGGTGGGGCACAGCTGAGTTGCTGCCTGTGTGTGTATCATCCATGAGTGTGATTGTTGCCCATGAACCTCATGCTCATGGAATCCTGTCCCAGAAGCATTAGACACACAAACTCATACACACATTGTCAGGAATAATTAACTGGGGATGCCAGGGAACCTCCTTCACTGTCAAGGTTTGAGAACAGGTGACCCCAAAAGGCTCCCAGAGCTGTCCCCAGCTTGCAGTGCAAGAACAGTTCCCAACCTTTTGGCAGTGATAGAGCCCTTGGCCACTCCAGGCTCAGTGTGTGTCCCAGGCCACCGCCAGGATACAGTAGCTCACACAATTGTCCCCAAAGCATTTCTGGGAAAAAGCTGCAGAGCTGTTCTTCAGCCAAGGTTCACACCATTTGTAAACTATCAGATTAGGAAATGTCATTCAGGAATGCTGAAAGAGTAGATTGTTTTGAACTGTTAATTCAGTGATGGAAGATCTTTTGTTGGCTGGAGAATTCTTTATGATATTTATAAGAAAATACTGTATTGTATAAGATACCGGTCTTAAAAACCTGTTTAATTGCCTTCATTATGTAAAGGGACAACTTCAACAAAGGATTCATAACAGCCTGCCCCTCAAGCACGTTTTGTAGAAGATTATTCTCTACAAAGTTATCTCTCAGGTCTTGCAGTGCTAGCAAGCACACCAAATAATATCACAGTTACTCATCATGATTCAGTAAAAGATATTAAAGGACAAAGACAAACCATTCATACATGGGTGTGATAATGAGAAAGGAGACAAATGGTATTTTTTGTTTGTACTCTCAAAGCACCTTGGGACTGTACAAATACTGACGGAATAGTTCTTGTCAAAAGAGTTCATTTGTAAGAAAAGGTCTTTCTTAATCTGAGAAGTCAAAGCTAGCACTGTTATAATTGTCAGTCCTCTGGGATCAGCTGGACAGATTTGGAATGAAATTGAATACACTCCTACAAAGTCCTTCCCAAAGCATTGCAGAGATTCATTTGTGAGTAAGGGAGGTCCAATTAGGCACTTGCACTCCTTCATTTTGGTTTATATGTAGCCGTGAAGCCTGGCAGGAATCAGCAGTAGAACTGAGTCATGCACAGATGGAACCAGATGAGTACACTTTTTAAAATGTGCCCAATCAAAAATGCACTTCCAGACTCCTTTATTTTTTCCTGTCTTCTCTGGCTGTCTCTTTGATAATCTCTGAGCCATTTGAATGATTACTTTAAGAGATGATCAGAAAACTTCCTGCCTTGAACCTGGTATGTACCTACTTTTCTTTCACTTGTTTTAGAAATCTGACATCCTCTTGAAATCAGGTGAATTCCTAGTTAATATCCATTAAAACACCCATTTATACTGTCTTTTATCTTACAGTAGTTACCACATGGGTGGCTTCTGTACATATTTGGGACTCTTACTGATCACACTGCTTCGATGGATTTCCCAGCCTCTGTTGCAAGATACATCACCTTTAGAGGTTGATCCCATTGGAATGCATAGAAAAACTCCCTCTGATTTCATGGGCTCTGGAGCAGTCCCTAAATCAGTTTGTGGTTTTTACAACAGAATGACTTACATATTTTTCTTCTACAGAAGATTATACTTGCTTCATTGTGCAGCAATCATTTAGACATATTACATGCAAAGACAATTTCTTTGGAAGGTTTGTAATCTTCAGTCCTATCTCTCCCTCCTGGGTATTTTTGGTTTGGGTTGCCAGACAGCAAAATCAAAGCATTGTGATCTATAACTACATGGAGATAAGCTTCAGAAATGTAAACATAAAAGTGACTGTTACATCCACTGACTATTTCAAGTGCTTTATCTGCTCACAAGTATTTCTACTCCATCTCAATTAATTTGTGACTGTCAGATGCAAGATTTTTACTGTCCACTGCCTGTCGTGACTCCTAACACTGCTCCTACCCTTAGAGGGTTGGAATTCACTACAATTACTCTTCAGTTTCATATTCAACATACTGCACAACTGGCCCAAAAACCTCCCACCTTTTTCTAAAAGTTACTTAAACTACCAGCATTTGAAGTTCCAGTGTCAGATCATAAATTTAGTGCATAGCAGCAAAGCAGTGGCACAGGAAATGAGTTATGCTGAATTGCCACCTGAGATTGGAACCCGACTCATCCTGGTGAGAAAAGCTCTGCCAAAGAGCCAGAAGCACCTCTGCCAGACAGGGAGAGGTCATACACAGCTTGGTACCAGAACCATGGTCTCCTGGGGTAGCACACAATTTTCTTTCAGTCCCTCAGTCAGTTGACACATTTCCCAAGAACTCATCATTTGCATTTGCAGAATGTCAGTCACAGAGACAAACTGAAATGTTTGACTACTAGACTGGGACTACTTAAAATACTATGGGGGTGATGGCAGGGAGAAGTGTAAAATTTAGATTCAAAATTTGGAACAAGATTGAACTTATTTTCAATAAGCAAGCTCAGGGAACTCTTCCATGAAATGCCATTTTAATGGTTTTCAGAAGGCATCACATTTTTTTTTTCAAGTAAAATAAAACTTATGAATTTATTTCTCTTTGCTAAGATGGGCCCTGGAACTTAAATTTCTCTTTGTGTAGAAGTAAAATGTAGCTGAACAAGATGTTGCTTCCAGGAATAAAGTAACCTTTAGAATTTTGCCACTTTCCCCTTAGCTTCCTGTTACTGACTGCTCGAAACAAGGAGTTTTAACTGAGATTTGCTGTCTCTTTTCACGTCAGCCCCACAATGGTCTTAGTGCCCTTGGTGGGATCAAGAAGGAGTGGCCAGGGATGACAGCCTCCTCATAAACCCATTGCACTCTCGCAGATCATCTAACCCATCTCTAGGAGCTCTTGCAGGAGATCTCATCCAGATGCCCACCACACATTTTTGTAATTGTAATTGTAATTGGTCCTGTTGTACAAGGCCAGATGAAATTACTCTCTTTCTGCTCTGCCATAGGAAATTACTCTGTTGCACTGTGGACTCTCAGTCCACAGGTATTTCTACACCTCCAGTCCTGTCTTTCAAGACCCAGCAATCTTCACTCACATTTTGATATGCAGCCCCTTTGTCTGGACAACATCTAATTGTGTTGGGACATATTTATCTCCTTTCAGTTTTTTGTTAGCTGTTCTCTTTATTATGATTCTCCCCCATATCTGCAAAATTTTTAACTGAGGCTGGGTTAGATATGATTAAAAGGTTCACATCCAAAGGAACACCTCAGACACCAAAGGTTTTGGGTGATATCCCACTGAAATTCTCAAATACAACTAGACTGGCAGAAACTCAAAACCTAGACTTCCTCAAGGGAACCAGCAGCTGAAAATTTCATTTCCTGAAAACAGCCTAAATTTTGGGCATGGCTTATACGGTGACAATAACATTGTTTGCAAAAACATAACGTTTAGTCATGTATTAATTGGTTATCTGAGATCTATCATTGCATAGACAGGCGCCTTTTTATATGCAGTGATGAACATTACTCAGAATATGTGTTTAAGAAAAAAACAACCCAAGAAAACTACAAAAAAAGAAAAATCTTAACTATCCTGTGAGTTATAGGAAGCTCGATTAAGCGCCACAAGAAGAAAACAAGTCACAACATGAAGGAACATGAAGCTGTTGAAAATCTTACCTTTTGCCAGCAGAAAAGCTTCAGAAAATGTGAACTGAAGTACTGTGGCCTCAAGGTAACAGAGACAACACAGGACTCCTCAGATTTGCAAATTATTTTGCTGCCTCTGATGAAGTTCTCAGAATATAATTATTCAAAACCTGAATGTGAAAAATAAGGACATGTAAACTCAATATGAATATTCAAAGGATTCAACTGATGTTTGGTACAAATATAGAAAGGAGAGAAGCGGCATGAGAAGTTGTTAAATCAAGCTACATGTCTGCCTGTCAGAAAAATGTGTGTAATCCCAAACAAAGAGCTACCAGGTCAGATCCTCAGCTGATGGAAACTGGCTTGCCTTTCCCTAATATAACAGAAATCAGCTAAATACCTGATCCTTTACTACCAGTTTTCTCTTGAAAAATATATGTTCATATCTATTTTAATAGCCTGTATCTTGTAACAAAGCAAAAACCCCTGCAACATTCCCCATGCCTATTCAGAAAATTACATCCTGTCAGAGATGCTCAAGATCATTGAGAGCTTTCCAAGAACTGTGCACTGCATGACTTTGAATATAATAAAAAAACCACACAGGTGAGAGGGATGTAGAGTGGGGATAAATTTCCACCTTGCTTTCAAGTCCAGCATAAGGAGGGTGCATGTCCAAAACCAAGGGGTTCTTTCATTATTAAGTGTTTCTCTGCACCATATATTAACCAAATATTTTATCACAGGTAAATGCCACAAAGTCAAAAGTCTGTGTCTCTTAAAGATTTTTTTTCCAAATCACTTTCTAATATTCAGACTATCTCCGTTTTAAGAAAATATCATTATCTTTATTTGAAGGCCTTAATGAAAAATTAGTTTCATAAGAAGTTTTCAAATGATATTGCACCATTTGTCAATTTTGTGATGTCTTTACTAAGCAGACATTGATCTTTTTGAGGTGTTTTCCTCTGTACATCATTGAATGAAAGTTGGGCATTCAGAGAAAATAGCATCAGCTGCTGTAAAAGAGACCTTTGATATCTTCTACAGAGATACTTTTTCTTTTTTTTCAATTTAGGCACATGCTAACAGGAAATAAATTGACTTTGCAGTAATAAAATTGGAAACTGTGAAAAAGGAAAGATAATTCTATTATATACCATAAAATGTACAAGCCAATAAAACTGCACATTTCCCAAGAACCTGGGAACTGAGGCAATATAGAAATGAACAGAAATTTTTCAAATAATTGTTAATCAAAGCCAGTTCATGAAGTAGACATCTAGTTAGATTAATATCAGTGTAAATGATTAGTTTAATTTTTCCTGGTTTTACTAGTGGATCAATATTAAGGTCAAGCAGTTTTGTTTCAGAAGTATTTAAGTTTATCTTCCTTTAAGTAGAAATAGAAAATAAGATATTGTTTTCAAAGCATAACAAGATAAAGTGATAGAAATACGTCCTCTGTCCCAGGATGTGCAAAACATGTATCATTTAAAGCAAACACAGTAGGTAAGCACATAATGTGCTTACTAGGGATAATTTAAAAATTGCATATGAAACACTTTCCAATCAGAAGACAGTTCTGTTAAAACAGAAAGAACTTGCAGTGCAAGCAGTTTGCAAAGACGTAATTTGAAAATGTTGTGGTTGGGGCTCCCTGGAGCGTAGCATTTGGTTTGGAAACCAAACCCCAGCACGTTCTGTGGGGCTACAGATCCTTCTGTATCTTCTGCCCTGGCTGCCTGCTAGCAAGGAAATGGGTGTCTCCTGTCTGCATTGGTGCCTTCCTCAATTTTCACACGCTCTTGGGGACTTCACAGAGCTGGGGCTGCTGTATGTAACTCTTCTCCCAGTTTGGAGATGCCAAACCACGTCAAGACAGAGCCACAGGTACTCCTGCACACATCCCAGCACTGCCAAGCCCTCGGCTCCCAGAAGGAAATCCTCTCTTTCATATGTTTGTTACTTTTCAACATGTTACATTTCTTTTGGACAAAAATGCCAGCCTCAGGTAGGAGCTCTGATTTGGGTTGTCCCTGGTGACCAACTTGGGATAAACCAAGGAGAAAAACAGTCAAAGAGAGCTCGAGGGGAGGAGGGGAGTCACAGCCAGGACCTGCAGCCCAGGGCAGCAGGGAGGGAGGGACTCCTGTGGTGGGAGGGGAGACAGCAGCAAACCTCGGGAGGGATGGAAGGAACGCTTCTGAGAGGTGACTGATCAGAACATTCCTGCACTGTAAATCCCACGAGTCACTGAAGTCCAGACTGCAAGGGAAGCTGCAGACTGCAAGGGACATTTAAATATGAAGTCCTCCTTCCTGATGTAGTGATTTTAATCTGTCTCTGAATACTCAGTGTTCTCATTTCTATTACAATACAATATAACTTTGTAGTGTTTTTGTTGGGTTTTACATGGGGCTTGGTTTTTTTTTTTTATTTAGTTTTTTTTCCCAGCAAAATATCACACAGGATTATGTCAACTCAGCATACAGAAAAAGAAATTGTAGAGGTCTGCCTCTAATATCTGGCCAATTCAGAGTATCACCCTTTGATTTCTGTTAGTTTTAAAGCTAATCTTAACTAAAAATGGAGCAAAAATCTTTTCAATCAAAAGATTCTATGATTTTCATTTCTCTGTGACATTTAGGACTTCAATTTTTTCATTTGGATATATTACAATTTTTTACAAGATAGATTTTTTTCCTCATTTTCTGAAGAAAAACAGGTTTTAAGTGTATTTTCTGTCTGTTTATTGTTCTTCATTTCTTAACGTGGAGGCAAATTTAAAGTCATGTGGCAGCATATATTACCCATGAAGTAATATGACTTCATTACCGAGTTTCAGGTTGGAGGGAAAAGCTAGAGTAGAACTCTTGTTCTAGTAGATGCAACAGGGCTCAGACAAAAGAGAAATTTGCATCTTGATGGAAAAAAAAATTCAACCAGAATTTTTAATCGATAACAAGAGAGATAAACATGGTAAGCCCTGTATTTAGGAAGACTGGGAATCCAGATTTCATTCATTCCATTGCTCATGGACTAGAAATTGTTTTGTTTTGTCAAGGGCTGGAAAGAAGGTCTGAATTATTGTTAAAGTTGAATGTAACTGAGTAATTCTTTTGCAAGATGTACACACAGGAACTTGGCAGAGTATTACGTAGTTCAGGATGTCTAACTGAATAAAACATTGTCTAAACTAGCACACCTTCTTCCAGGCTGATTTGCAAGTATAGGCAAGTCTAATTGTGAAGAAAAAGACAAAAGATGGACATGAGTAACTAGGATATGACACATGACAGACAACTATAAACAATAATACCAGTCAAAGGCCAAAACAACTACAGGGCTGGAGTTATGTCAGACGACCTAAGTTTACACTGCTGAAGAACACCAGTTCCTCCTTGTGAAGCCTCATCTGTGCTGTGGGCTCACTGTAAAGCACCATTTGTCCTTCTCCTGCCCACGGCAGCAGCCCAGTTGTGTCCCGTGTAGCAGGAGTTGGCGGGGATTTCTGCTGACTGTGGAATTGCGCAATTATCACTGCTTTCTTCCAAAGCCAGTCATTGTCCTTACAGGAATCTGCCTGTTTGCTTCTCAGACTGGCACCACTAGCCTGGGCCTGTGATAGGATATTACTATTGGATTCCCAACAGGTTTAAAGTTTTTTAGACAGAGCTGTTAAATTTTCCAATGAGATTTCTAACATAAACTGTCATGAATTACACACTGCCACAGGAGTCTGGACAGTTAATTTATCCATTTTGACAGCATATCTCAATGTGTTTATAAGGACTCTCAACTTATGAGTACATTTCTCAAAGCATTTTTAGAATAATTTGTATAAAATCTTCTTGTTGAGTGCTTCTTTAAAGAAAAGGAAATGCAGGTAAAGCATATGTATTAAAAAAATCCCTTCATGTTTGCTTTTGATTTACTTCACTGTGGAAAAATCTGTAGAGCTCCCCTTTCCTCTGCAGCTTTTAAGTAGCAAAATAGGTGATGTTTGTGCTAATTAAGGCAATGATCACTCTATCCACTTTCCAGTAAAGCCTAGACCACAGTCAGGCTATTATTTCTTTGAAGCAATGCAAGGTTCTTGGAAATCATGTTCTAAGTTGCTAACAGGGAAGTATGCATACTCTACAAGCAGATTATTGTTAACATGGGTACATAAATAAGACTTTATTAGCCACTTAATACTAGTAACATTTGTTGTTCAGTTTATTGAACACTCAGTAGCTCTACAAAAAAGGCCAAAGCCAAGGTGTTTACTGGTATGCTTCAATTACATTTGTGGGAGAAAAGGCTTTTATATCCTGTCTGATTTTATAAGTTAAATACCCCTGTGAATAAGGAAAAAAGATTACCTGAAAACTATTTCAATTAAAGTACACTATTTTTCATGTTTAGGAATATTTATTTTGAAAGCATGAACATACCCATGTAAAGTGGAATGGTTTCCAGACAGAACTTATTTTGTAATGCCTCCAGAAGCGAGATGTAAGGTCTTTAGCAGGGAAGGTGTTATTGTTTTCCTGTTATGGCTTAACTGGACTGGATTCTAAAAAGAAAAAGACTTGTTTGTCTCCTCTGCAGCTTTTGAGTGCTACAGCTAGGGTACAGGAACAGCAGTTGCATTGTCTTCAGATTTTGACTTTGGAAATAAAGCGACTCTAGAAGAAAGGAATAAGAATAAACTTGCATTTCTCTGACTTTTGAGACTTTAGTTTACAGTCCCCAATTTTTCATTCTATTCCAGTGGAAAAAAAAAATAATTCCAGCCTAAAGCTTGGGATCAAAATTAAACTGAAAAAGTATGAGTTACTAATGAAGTAATAACCTTTGGTCTTTATCTACTCTGTTGATATTTTCTGTTTATCCAAGGAATAAAAGCTTCTTTCAAAAATGAAAGCAAAATTTTTCATTTATTGCTCTAAAATTTAAAACAAAATGTTAATGTTGGACAGTCTGCAATAAAGAACGTAAGAGCTGACCTGTATAATTAGTCTCCCGTCATTTAGCCTTTGGCATAAAATTTCCCATTTTTAGTCTTTGGCCAAAGATGGCTTTCTGTCTTAAAGAAAGACACCACTTTTTAGCCATTTGTTGCTGTATTATAAAGACAAAAAATGGTCTTGAGATTTTTTTCAGGTGTTACAATTTTATTAAAAAGTGGTATTCTTGGACATGAATAAACTGAGATAAATTTTTCATGGACTCCCACCATCAGTAGACATTGGCAGCTGAGACTGCAAAAGTTTCCAAGTGTCTCTCACTGTTTATCCATGAAACACCTTCAGCTTCTGAATAATGATCTCTGCCAGGATGGACAAGTGCATCCAAAAATTTGAAGGGGAGGATTCACAGAGTGCCAGGTACCAGACAGCACCAAGAATGGATCTGTTAGCAGCTAACTCCTTTGGCAGTGGCAGGTCTGGACTGTGCTGTATAGTCATTACTTTGAAGATACTCTCATGCCTTGGTGACATGTCCCACAGTTTGATACATCTATTAAATAAAAAACAAAAGGCAACCTGAAAAAAAAAAAATCAAGATTTGGAGAATGCAATGAAACCAGATCATGATCCATGAGGACTGTTCCAGCTCTTCACCTCAAGGTCACCACCTAACTTGGTCTGGCAATAACAAGACCCCCCTTTTTTTATCCCCACCTATTGCTTACTGACTCCTTGAGTCAGAAACTTGCTGAGATGCCATTGAACCCTTTGGATAAGAAATTAGAGGAGAATGAAAGCTTGCCCAGGTGGACAGAACTGGGGCTGGGGTAATGTGACCTGAAGATCGGTGGTGCTGGGAGGAAGGATGTACACCAACAAGATGCTGCCACTCTCTAAAAACATCATCCTGCCACTGGGGAAGAGGCCAAGCTGTCATGCCCATGGCCAGCCCAACAACACTGTGACCTGCATTGCTCCTATGCAATCCATTCTGCTCACTGCCTGGATCTGCCAAAAATATTAACACAGTGATATCCTAAATTATATCAGCAAGGGATGTGGGTCTTCCAAAAGGAATATAGGAAATCCCCCTATTGTGGGGAATGGCTGGTAGTACTAATAATACCATGGAAATGCTGTGCTTGTAAAAGTCAACACCTCAGTAAGAGAACTATTTAAAGAGGTGAAGTAATTGCAGCTGGCACAGCAGCCATGTGGTACATGCAGACTAAATTTTATGGTGCTTTCTGAATGTGTTTTTTCTTCAGCACGTGTTATTTCCCACAGCTTCAGTGAAGGATGCTCCAAGAGAACTATACTAAAGCAATAGAAAAACTTTCAGGGCACACAGCATCATTGGCAGCTTTATCTCTTTTCGTTGTAATTATCCCAAAATTCTTTTTGACCTTGCTTCCCTTAAGAGGAAAATAAATATGTTTGTCTGCTTGGATATGAGTGTGCGTACAAATGGTTTTTAAAAATTCAGATAGACCATTCCCTTGCACATAGATTTCTCCCCGTGGAGAGGATGAGCACATGACAAATACTGGTTCCGTTGCTTAGTGCTCTTCTGGAAAGCACCCAGAGTTTCCTCCAATTAGTATAAGAGGAGCAATATAAAACAGAAAGGAAGCCTCTGCCACTTAGGGGACAGACTCTCCCATCTTTATGTTTAAATCCAAAGTGCAATCCCATTTGTAACATTTCCATAAGATCAGGACTCACTGAACGAGATGCAAATTCCACAGGGTGGTGCGTGGTGTCCATACCTAGGCCAGGGGGGACAGAGGGACAAACTCAGCAGTTCACTGCTGCTGCACAGGGTGATGGACTGCCTCCCCCCAGCCACCTCCCTCTCTGCTGCAGGATCTCTCCCTGCAGGCACCCTGGCACTGGTGTCTGTCTGACCCAGTAGGCAATGGGCTCCCACTGCCACACTGACAGACAGCTGGAGGTACAAAAAAATGGAAATTGTTGTTTGCAGGGTTAGCCAGCTGAATTATCTTGGCAGATGATCAGAAAACCTGCAGAGCTGGTACAGGACTGGAAAGAAACCTGTGAGAAAGTGGAAGGCAAATGTGGAAGAGCAAGAGTATTAAAGCAATTTCACTTTCCTGCTTTTGAAAGCCTGGAGCTGCCATCAACCCTCTCACACCATCCCTCCTGGGTGGACAAATGTAGCCCAGGCCAGTGTAGCTGGAGAACCCCTCAGAGCCAGATCCTGCAGCTGCCTTGTCCCTCAAGAATGAGGCAGGGACATGGCTGATCCCCACATAAGGCTCATAAAATCCCCCTGCATGGGATTCACCCAAGAAGGGTGAGTTAAACTGTGTCTGTAGACATGCAGCTGAAACCTTTCTTTGCTCACTGGCCCCATGGCATGGCGCACTCCTGAGAGACATCCTGAGACAGAGATGGAAGGCAGACAGGATGGTGAGGAGCAGTATTGTCCAGGGAAAATAGGCTGAGATACGTGCTGTTAACATTACTGTAATTTTCTGCAATGGCAATGCATATCTTATTCAAGTGCGTGGAATTTCTCTTTAGAACAGCAAATACTTTTGTCTCCAACTCATAACCAGAATAATGGGAAAATAAAAATATCTCTGCAGGCACGTGTTGGGACAATAATGTTTGCAGGTACCAAAATGGGATAGAAAATAAATTCACAAAATGATTGCCACCTTGGGTTAAACTACAACAGTATTGACAGCTATCACATGAGAGTATGTTTTAATTTTTATTCATGCATGTTATATAAATAGCAATATTTAATCTTTGTTAAGGGAATATTGTCCTCTGAGAAATTATCTCCTTTTGGTTGTTATTGATAGTGACTTGTTTTAGTTTTTGCAAGACAGAGAAATATATGTGCATCAGTATGTGAGTGACATACATGAACATGTTTAGAGTTTCAGCTGTCTATACCCTACTTACACAACCACTGCAAGCAAATCACTGTTTCTTTAACTTTTTAGACAACATTTCAGTGTTTCAAGCCTGATCATGTTATGCCCTGTGCAAGTTTAATTTCCACTGAGGTTAGCTACTTTACAGGAAGAGGTGGGAGATTTGTCTCATTTCAAGGACGAGAATGGGTCAGACTGGAAGGGACCATAGTGGACACCTGGTTCAACCTCCCTGCTTAAGCAAGGCCATCCAGAGCACATGGCACAGGATTGAATTCAGAGGCTTCTTGAATTCCTCCAGTGAGGGACACTCCATACCTTCTCTGGGCAATCTGTTCCAGTGCACAGTCATTTGCACAATGAAGTTCTCCTTCATGTTCTAGTGGAACTTCCTTTGCATCCCCTGCTACCCCTTGCCTCATGTCCTAGTGCTTGGCACCACTGAGAAGAGCCTGGATCCATCTTCCTGGCACCCACCCTTCAGATATTTGTACAAATTAATGAGGTTGCTAGTTGCCATGCTAGTTGCCTCTTCTTCAGGCTGAACCAGCTCAACTCAAGCCTTTCCTCATAAGATATTCTCCAGACCTTGACTAACTTAGTAGCTCTCTTCTCGACCAGCTCTGCTGGCATGTAATGGTGTCTTCATCCCCTTTCAGGACCAAGACCTTAGTTTATCAAGTCTGAAAACATTTACAGAAAATAGGAAGAAAAGTAGCCTGAAAACAATTTCTCATCTCCCTGCTGGCAGGGCTGCTTTGTTTAGAAGATTTGAAGATTTCAGAGCCTCAAGGTGGTGTGGCAGCATAATCAGGTGGCATGTTCCTGGGGAGGAGATGTCAGCCTGAAGCACGCTGCAGCTCTGGGGTCACCCCTTGGCACAGCTGTTTGGGATGCACAGTGCAAGCAAACACAGTCCTACAGACTGAGATAAATGCAAAAGAACAAGGGAAACCTAATAGGGTGTTACAAATTCCAGCAGCATCACCTGGCTTTATAGGAGGTTTTTCTACTTTTCAATCAACCACATGTATCCCCTGTCCTGCTCAGGGAGAAAGAAAATGTGAGAGAGGCAGAGAGCAAACAAGAGCATGCATAGGCAGCTCTAAGTGCTCAGATTGGAGGGACTCATCATCTGGTTTTTCTATAAGGTCAGTACCTGTGTTGAGCATTCAACATAATAAGTAAAAGGAGATTTCTTACAAATGTCAGCATGGCTCCTCTCTCATAACTGTTTCAGCCTTCTAAAATGGAGTCCTAGCCATATCTTTTGAAAATTTAATGACATGCTCATCAGTATGAACATTAGCTCATCCTCAATAGTTGCAATTTTTTCCCACTTTCCATATTACAGAAGGAGGAAACTGGAAATATTCAAATCATGATGGTGATCCTGTTAAAAGGGAACATCACCCCTACCAGGTCTGTAACCTGTAAAAAAGTACTGCTTCCTGTAGGGGTATTAGGAATTAACTTCTTTTTTCCTGGTCCATTTTTCCTTAGTGTTTTCCATAGGACAGTCTTGGGTGTGCCTTTCTTCCCACTATGTAAAATATCAAGATGGGATCTATGAAAACAGGAATCAAATTTCTTTAAGGCCTAAGTAAAAATGTAATAAATGAACACTTCAGACCTTTGAAAGGCTGCACATATCCTAGAGCAAACAAAATGGGTCCTTGTCTTACTTTTATGGTCTACAAAACCTTACTCATCAATGGAATTCTGGGGTGACATTCCAGTTAGCAGCCAGTCAGGAAGCTGAACTAAGAATTTATTTCAGCTGTCTCCCAGACTTAAATTTAAACAGAACAGTGAGTATATATCTGAGCTATCTGAATATGGGGCCTTCTGAATGGTGAATTCAAGTCCAAATCTTGTACAGTTCTGAAATATCAATTCAACTCCAAGACTTGAAAAGGTCAATTTTCTTATATAGTTATGAAGAGGCCTGGAAGGAATGATAATTTCACTTTCCTTAAATGGTATTATTTTAATTTCTGTTATGGGAAAACAAAAAGTTCTTTCCATATTGTGGTGGAGTTTTTAAACAGATGACATGCCACACAGATCTAATTTAGATGGGGGAAGCCCAAAGGGTAGAAGAACTGAACAGTGCAAAATGAATCCCAAATAAATAATAGATTAGAAAATACAATGGAACTGCAAACTCAGTCTACTGATCTCAGCACAAAAGTGCTGTTTGCAACACAAGGATACTTTCATCACTTTTATGTTTCTTAATATGTCTTTCTCCATTTCAGTGCTTTGAACAGTCTGTAATCCTTTTGTACATTAAATAACTATAAATTCTCCTCCTATTGAGCCACCTTTCTTGCTCCTGTGGACAATACTTACTATACTAATGATCAAATAAACACTGTTGGTCATTGAGGTTTTGGATCATTTTTATAGTTGTTTAATTCTTATTCACACACTGCAATGAATTAATGACATGCTGGCCATAAAACCTCTCAACTCAGCTGGTTTGTAAGATCCAGTTTATTCTTTCACAAAAGTTCAAAATATTCCTTCAGGTCTTTCTGCATTTTTATCATGGTGCAACATTCATTTTAAACTATCAAGTTAACTTTAATTTTATTTTCATGACTTCATTTACTTTTTAGCTGACATTCCCATTTCTCAGGCTAAAACAGCTAACAAAAAGTAAGTTAAAAATGAAACACTTTTGATTATGGTTGATTAAAAAATGGTCATGAAATACAACTGAATTCTTCCCCAACTTTGATAAAATAATAGATGTTTCCAGGCCTTTTATCACTTGCATGTAATAGAGCTGTATTCTGAATATTATAACTTCATTCTTTCAACAAATCTCTTATGCTATTTTATCAAAATATGCTTTCAAGGCTACCTTTTTTTTTTTTTTTTTTTGCAGGAGGGGAACCATCCCGTCAAGGTCCAAGGCTTTGAATGGTAAAGGTAAAACACCAGTTATTTGTTACATACGTATACACCCTTATCTTTATTATACTGACTTAAAGTACTGTGACATGTTATGCTTAGCAGAAAGCACAAACTCTTTATAAAGCTTGTAATATGAAAAGACAAAGCAGAACTTTTAGCATGATTATTATTGATGTATTATAGAGTATTATAGATGTGAAGAACAATCAGCATGATATTAGGTACATTTCAATGTCAAACAGACCCCAACCAACAATTTTATATTTTTCTTGAGATATAGAGGGCTCTATCATTTTATTAAAACAAAGTAACATAAAAAGAATACAGTTCACACTAAAGAAAAACCCCAAAAATATATTCTAGTTTATCAATTGTGTAAATAAATATTTAGATAAACAGAGAAGACACTGTAAATTGAGGGCTGTATTAGGGTTTGCTTTCTATTTCTTCTTGCACTAATGGTTTCTTCATCTTTCTTCATTGTCCCTGGTTCCTGGTACACCTGTTCTGGTAAATAGAGGAGAAGAATTTCCTTTACCTAAAAAACCTCCTTATGTGTTTTGAACACAAGTGCCTATAAGCTTAGGAATGGTTGAGTTATAAAGCAGGAAGTGGAAGATCTTTGTTTATCCTTCCTCACTATCCCTGCTGATCACTTAAGGGTATGTCCCCAGAGGCTGAGGTTTTCCATGGATATGTTATTTCACAGTTGCCTGACAGGCTTCTCAAAAGCCTGGCACATGGGGGAAAGATGTAATTGCATTGTATTGTTTTTTATGTATTTCATTGGACAGAAGTGGAGATGATAATAACTTTAACCTTCCACATTCCCATCAATCCTCTGCATATGTAGAACTAAGATACTCCAAACTCATGAAATGACAAGCTAAAGTTGTACAGGCAAGGTTTAAGTACAGTCCTCAGTACCAAAACATTGTGATACAGTTCTTAATAATAGGGCCACGTATTATTTTTTACTCCCATAGGCAGTATGGGATATCTATTAAAAGTAAAAGGTTTGTTTTCTGGCGTATATTAGAAGCACTCAATAACATCAAAAACTCTACCTATAGTTCCACCAGAAATAGAAACATACTTTTTTTCAGAGTGGGAACCTCAGAAAAACTAAACAAAACAAACCAAACCCCAAACAGACAAACAAACAAACAGACCCAAAAAAACCCAAAACAAATGGCTTTCTGAATTAATTCAGCTGATAACAAACCAGAAGGTTTAATCTCTCAATTTTCTAATTAATTAAAAAGCACAAGTATGTGTACATCCAAAATGAAAAATTCTTGTGGTGTGAAAGGTTTAATCAATTAATATATAGAACCCACAGCTGGGGCCATTAATTACCCTGTTTGTCTCTTCCCTTCCAAAGGCCTGACTCTTCAGCTGACATGACTCAGTTGTGATTTAGTATATCTTTTCCAGGTTGAGGAAGTGAATTGAAGTGTCTTTGGTAGTTTACTGTCCCTATTTTTGTTATGTTTGTACCTCGTGGTAAAAAGATAAGATTTATAAAATATTTTTTAATATAAAGCATGAATATAATTCTCTAATTTATGCCAAATAGACAAAAAATTGAAGAGAGAGAGAGAAAAAAAAAAGGTATTTCTAATTAGATTGTCTATTTTTATCCCATTGTCAAGAACTTTTTATCTTCTTCCAGATGAGCAAAATGAAGCATCTGCTATTTCAGTTAATGTGGCAGGTCCTGCATTCTTTGTTCTTCGGTTTTACCAAGTGATTTTGGTCTCTGTCTCTCTCTGAAGTGCTGTCTCCCTGCCCACATCAGCACGTATTTATAATGGTGATCCTTCTGGTCCCCTGGTGTTCTGCTTCCTGTTTTTAATTATTGTCTTCCAGTTTTGCTTTTTATCTACCCAACTACACAACCATACTGCACAAATCTTGTAAGGGGATGTTACTGTCCTTCTGACTACAGTGTCAGGTTAGGCATAGCTGTAGGGATATTACCTGGAAGATCAGGATCACATGAAGGTGTCTAGGATTGACCTCAGCTGTGGACAGCACTGACAAAAGCTATAATTTACAACAGTGGGTCAGATACTAATTAATCTTGGTTTAGAATAGACTAGCTTCCTTAGTATCTGCTTTTCTTCCTGGATTTTTTTTTTTTTTGCAACCCCCAGAGAATTACCACAGAGTGGAGCTGCTGTGGCTCCACTCTCACTATTATCTATAAGCCAGCAAATCTGAAGCCATTTGGAGAGATCTAAATTAGCTCAGCCATTATGGAGGCTATAGCCCAGTACATCCTGAAATTCCCTCCAGGGGGAAATCCAGAACTCTGTGCACAGAAAAGGAAGAAATCTCCGGGTGTCAATGGTTGTTGAAAAACAGCAATGTGCATCCGGGGAGTGTGAGCTTCCAGAAGTATCCTGAAGCCAGGGTGAAGTCAGACTCCGTTCTTCTTGATCTCTTGGGTATTTCAAATGACCCAGCCTCTAAAAAGAGGTGGTGTTCATTTAATCCCTTAAATTAGTGACTCACCTAAGGGCGCTACATTTTTTGGGAAAGTATTCTTGCCATTTTTGCAACTTAGGCAATACTTCTGCCAGTGCACTATTGAAAGAAATGCTATCTAAGCCCTGACATGACACTGATTTCCCCTATCTTAAAGACAGACAGCTGCTACTATCAGATAAGCACTTGGTCCAAGTAGAAAATGTATTCTGAAATATATTCTTTCTTCAGGACTTCAGGCAGGCTGGCTCACTGTGTTAGCAGCTGTGAGCCCATGGAAGAGCTTGACATCCCTCTATGTGGTGTATAATAAATGCCTGGCATCTAAGGCAGTGATTTTTTTGCTCATACAACTGAAGCTTTACAGCACACAATCACTTTCCTTGCATCTAAATTACCTATAGTCTAATTCTAATAAATTCTTTATTTGAAAGGATTATAGATGTGGCATAAACAACCAAGATGAGTGGCATGCAGAGGCTGAGACCTCCTATAACCAATACAATATAACTCAGTGGATGTCTCATGTTCATAGTTTTTTTCTTTGAAGAATTCATGTCTTTGGGAATAAATGCATGTCCTGAATAAAGAAACCCTCATTGTAGCTTGCAATCTTTGGTGATTCATGCATACCACATTTATGAACATAAGACAGGAACTTAAAAAAATTGGCAAGGCATGAATCTCATGGACATGTTCAGTAGACACTGAATAAATATAAACCACCCACCCATGGAAAGGCAAACATGACTGAAAGCATTATCCCAGTATAAAACCATCGCAAGGCTGTATCCAGGTGTTTCAATGAAAACTTACAGAAATTTTAACTCAGTGTTGAACAGATGATAATGTATAAAAGGTGTTGGATAATACTAGGTCTCAAAAAAGCAATTACACCTAACCCAGAGGAAAAATATTTCAGTAGCTAAACAAGATAAGAGTAAGTTAGTAGTAAATATTCACTATTAGTAGATTAGATTATATTAATGCCTGTTAAATTCAGCATTTTAATTTAATTGTGACCATAATTTTTATTTTAAATGTGTGTATGAACATACCTGTTTTTCACAGAAACCCCTTCTGCTAATTCTTACAGTGGGACTTTTTACATTTCTGAGGTTTCCACTCCACTGAGAGATTTTTTAGATTTTCCACTAAACTATTAAATATATCAGCAAAGCCCCATCTCATACCTGCTATGTGAAATACATGGACCAGAGTGAAATTCCTAGAATGATAAGTTCTAGGTGGTAGTTCTTATGATATAATAATATATTTCCTTATATATTTAACTTCAGCATGAACTTGTCCAACATACATGTGGGTACCTATTTGTGGAGCCCCTCCCAGGAGCACAGGGCACCACGTTGTCATCTACACATTTCCTTCTGTAGCACATGGAAATTGTGGAGATGTGCAATTAACCCTCTCTCTGTTACTGTTAAGGAGAAACCATAGAAACAAAGTTGCATGTGTAGGCAGTCCATTACATTTCTGGAGTTAGGAAAAATGATGCTGGGTCTGAAACAGCTTACTTCCAAGAATACCAGAGAAAATCAAAACAGTGCACTGACTTGACTTTCTGCTGTCATGTTTGAGTGCTGAACATGCTGTTTACAGCCATAAAACTAAGTTTCATGAGTTTAGTTGCAACACCACAGTTAAATATATGTTGAAAAATGTTTTTTGAGAGCATTTATATGCTTAGCCTTTCCTCCAAGTCTCTTTGTTTGGGGACACCTGATACAATTTCTCTTGGTGTGTCCTGAAGTTCTACATTACTCTGAGTTTCCCTTGATTTATAGGACTCTATGCAAAACTTTAAATCCTTTCCAAGGTAAGCCTGATGGGTGGAATTTCTGAGAAATCCTGACTAATCTAAAAGCCCAAGTCCTCCTCACCTTGAATAAAACTTGAGTGCTTTTAAAACGCTCAATTGTTTCAAGATGAAAATAGTTGCCTTATGGGATTTACTAAAGTACTGTGGTTAGACTGAGACTGTTCTTTGATTATCTACTCTATTTATATTGTGTGCTTTATTACTTCCTGCTTAAAACGTATAATAAATTTTCTCCCATATAGTTTTGCTGGGTTCTTTTTTAGTAGATTGTTTTTCTGATGGCAAATTGGGATTCAACAGAATTTCTCCAAGTGTCCACTTTCTGTGGAGCTCAATCCTTTGCATTTATTACACATTATGTGTGCAAAAGTTAACTTCTATAATTTTGCTGCTTTTCCACCCTTGCCCCTGACAGCAGTGAGACCCAGACTCAAAAGGAAATTAGTCAGTGCCACGTTGACTGCCTGAGCAAACAGTGGGGAAAGTGCATTTGCACTGATGATGAGAACCCTCAGTGACTAAGTGGGATATCTGTGAATCACTGTGACGGGGCAAAACTCCACCTAAGGTGCAACATCAGAGCCTGCTTTGTACTGCAGCTGCTAAACATGGGGAATAAAGTTGCAGTCTCACTTTTACTTGTGTAAATTCAAAGTGGGCCCACTCACTCCAGTCTGGGTTTATGCTATTGTGGGTTCATCCTACTCCTATTTGGAAAGTTTCCACTGATTTAGTGAGAGTTGGACCAGACCTGGAGTAATTTCTTTTGCAACAATCTGCTTACTTTATGTCACACTTCCTTTTCAAGTGTATAAACTTTATTACTCAACATTCATTGAAATGAAATTAAACATGAAGTTAATCACTTATGTAGACTACCATAGCAGGAAGTTAGAAGTTTTCTTATGCTAAGTATTAATTTTAGGTTATTTCCAGGATAAATTTCTAGCAATTTATAATAAGCATCTAAACCTTGAAGCCAAGCTGAGCACCTCAATGTCAAAGTTCCCATTAAAAGTATTCAGGACATCTATGATAACATTTTAGCTGAAAGATCACAACTCATAAGCATTTCCAATGATAAAATCCTAACTCAAAGTGATATTAAACATTATCCTGTCACCAAACAGGACATATGAGCATTGGTCTGGGTAGTGCCTTGTAGGTCTCTGAGTCCAATTCCCTGAAATGGGAAGTAACTTCAGTCAGCATCAACTTTAGAAGCTGCCTCTTCTGCACAACACAACACAAACATCATAGATCAAATATTCACCATCAGCCTATAGGAGACATTATCCTTGAGTTAAAAGACTAAATTTCCAACTACAGAAGGTGATGAGGCAGAATTAAATATTTAGAAATATCTATTTTACTAAAGAAATCTTTCAGGTGATGCTAAGAAGGAAGTCCTATCCCTGCTACTGAGACCAAAAGAGAAAAGAACAGTCTCCACCTTTATGACACAAAGGAGATATTCTTTCCTTCCACCCAAAGTGGTGATTGCTTTCATTCCAAAATCTGAGGGGATTTAATGTCAATAATATCACCAGATGTCAACCTACAGCCAGCTTATCCTTATCCAGCCATGGATAAACTCCAATATTTCAGAGGACAAAACAAAGTAAAAAATCAGAAGCCAAATGATTTAGTCTGTGGAACAGAATTTCAAATAATTAAAACTTTAGAGGACAAAATTAGACATGGTACATCTGAGGAAGCTAGTGGGAACTCATATGAGAACATTCCAGGGTGGATAAGGCACAATGCCATCCTTTCTCCTTATTATGGAACAACATCTACGTTCGGTGATTTAGAGCATTCTCTCCATTGTCTCCCTTAGCCATTCACAAAACAAAACACCATGCCCTGTAATACTTTCTCTTCACTATCTCAGTAAGTTAAAATGTCTAAAGTATTTGTTCCTGAAATGCTCCTCGGTGTGCTTTATACCTCAAAAAGGAACTGATAAGCAGAGAGGATGAAGAGAGAATTACTCTCTAGAAGTTTTGGGGCATGTCTTTGGTTGTTTACTGAAAGTAAATTGGTGCTTTTGATGATTCAGAGCACTTGACTAAAGCAGCAGTTTTATAATGTGGCATTCATGATTGCTGTTTGGAGGAGCTTGCTTCTCTCAGTTATTCATTTACAGTGACAAGCCTCTCAAGACATTTGTCTGGCCTTTGGGGGCAGGTCAGTTCTTTCTGTACTTCCCCCCAAAGCAGGCTAATCAAAACATCAGTCCCATAAAAAAAAAAAAAAAACAAAAAAAAACCAAAAATATATGTATATATTCTAAATTTCACATAATCTGTTTCATGACCCCATTGCAGGTGTGTTCTATCACTACCAAATGGCAGGAATAAGAGGCGGGGAGCATGAATGCATCAAACCAGGATTCTTTTAGACAGGGAGGTTTGTGAAACCACACTGCAGAACTGAGACACCAGCCTGGATCTCAGAGTCAAGGTGTGTCCTTTATGGTGGCACATCCACATCCTACATGCTGTAGTCAGAGCCATTGCTTACTTCTGGAGAGAGTTACTGTCTCTAGGCAATCTCCAAAATCCTACAAAATTAAAATTACAGCAGCCCTGTTATATTACTTGCATTATTAAATGAGATCACACTTTTGTCCTCCTTTTATTCCAGCAGTTCCAAAGAGAGTATTGCTTTGAGAAAGTATTATACACCCAAGTAAGGGAGGTCCAAAGCCAATGTCAGTAGGTAGATACAGCAGATAGAACTCTGGAATAGAACAAGAACTGGACAGATTTGTAATGCTACAGGATAAAACCCAACTTTTAAAACTGAAACCTATTGTTTTGTTTTGTTGTTTTGGTTTTTTTTTTTTTTTTTTACTTGCACTAAGAGTGAAATCAGCAACTTTACTTTAGATCGATTCCAGTCTGGAAAACTGATCTTGTTTGCTTTTACTAGACATATCACAAATTACTTAAACATCATAGAATCCCTGCTATTATAAGATGATGCTGCTGGTGAGAAGGTATAATTCAAGAATTCATAGCAAAAAATGAAAAAAAATTATTTGCATTTGTTCTAAAGATCATTGATATAGTAATAACATGTGTTGGGTTAAGTAAAAACCAGTGTTAAAGTCTGAGATAGCATATCCTCTCCAAACAAAGAGGAGATATTATTATTCAAGGCCATCCTTACCTGGTATTAATAACATCTTATGGCAAAATTAATTTACTTTCAAAATTCCAGTTGCCATAACAACTTGGTGCAGCAGTTCACATGATTTAAAAAGATTCCAAAAGAACTATTTCATGAAGAAAAAGACAATGTGAATGGAGAGGGAATTTTTTAACTATTACTGTATTTAAACATTAATATCTGGTTGATAAATATTTTTCCTGTAAAAGCAAAAATGTTCTTATATTCAGAGCTGCTCTATTCCCTCTAGTATATAGTCCTTGGAGGCTTCACACTTGGCAGCAATAGTGACTCAGTTTGAGACAGCTGCAGACTGTGCATCAGCTCAATGAGCAATTGTCTTTGACTTTGGACCCATCACCCTTCCCCTAAAAGGATGAATATCTACAGGGGTTTGTTTTTTAGCCCCACAAATACTGTTGTGTTGAGAACTGCTGCCAAGGAAGACTCAGACAAAAACACCCATCCTGTTTTAATGGTCATAACCATCATCCACTTATCTCCTATTTATTATTGATATATTTGCAGATAGGCAGATGAACACCTAGACCAAACCAGGGCAGCAGCCTAGAATGGGAGCACAGGGGAAGCCAGATGTGGCCTCCTCTCCTACCCTTCTCAGCCTGGAGATGTTTGACAGCACCACAGTTCCTCTGCATCTCTGTGTGCAAGCAGCAGGCTGTGACCTCGCCCTTTGCCCGCAAGGATTTCTCCTGTGGTCTCCAGTCTGTACTGCACCTCTCCAGTTTAATCCAAGGATTTGAATTCTCTTGGAGCAGAAACATGCCCTTTTATAATCTGCAACAGAAGAAAAATTATTTAAACACCTCAAAAATTAATAATAAAAGTAAAAAAAAGCTACTACTAATCCAAGCACATATGAAAAACCTAGTCACAACAAAGAACCCATTATGCACCAATGATAAGCACAGGAGTGCTTATCAGATGAACAGATGAACTATCTCATACAGAATTTTGTGTCTCTGCTGATGATTTTAGGAAAATCTCCCAGTCTGATCCTTTTTCTTAACAGAAGCATGAGCCCTCTCATTAGGCAGCCCACCAGTGGGGTCAGTTGCTGGTCTCCTGCTGTCACTTACATACCTGTCCTCTCTAGGTTAGACCAAGAGATTGCTCAAGTTATGCCTGTTTTATATCCCAGAGGTCATTAGCAGTCAGAATTATTCTGACCTTTTGCTACCACATCAAAGAGTTAGATCAGAGGTGAACAGAAAGATATAACATTTTGGCATCTGTCTAATTTCCAGAGGAGAAAGACAATCTCATCTCAGATCTTATTCTTGCTCATTAGTGCTTCACATTACATAAAGCTGAAAGAAAAAGTTGGAGGAAAAAATTGATAATGACAAATTAGGTTTCTTTTTTATGTTTGTGAATTATCTCTGTACATGTTACAATTAGTTTTAAACTATTTATTCTTTGAAAATACTTTGTCAATAATTCACTGGTTACAGAAGGCTCAAAACCAGTTATGGTTATTTCTTATTCTGAATCTGAAGTGTGTGGTCGGCATTGGTTGAATTGATAATTTATGTGATACTGTTTTAACATGAATAAATGAAGAAGGTTTGGAATGCAAGTGTTTATATCTATTAGAGACAAATTTTCTGATTGTTCATATTCTCTATAATTAATTTAAAAGACAAAATTCTCTCAAATCTGACGTCTATGAAATATGAATGGGAATCTACTGGTATCTCATAAAAATTAATTTTAGTGTACATTAATTCAATATTCTGCTGAATTGTCTTAGACAAATAGTTTCAACAATGATCAGTATAAGCATATTTACCATCAAAACTGGTATACTTTCAGAACAGTTTCCCAAATAATAACATAAAGAAATGCATTATAGAAATAAACAGCTCAAATAAAGGGAGAGATTCACATCAAGCTTATCAGTTTTTCTGTTCTGTTGTGGCTGTAAAAATTCTTCATAGCTATTATATCTCTTTTTCTTGCCACACTATTCTAACTAAAAGTTAATTTCATCAGTCAAATAATATTATCCAAGTGTCATTCATCCTGTTTTGATTTATGTTGCTTTTTAATTTCAAAAAGCTTTCTTAGTAATCTGGTTTTCTGAGAATTTATCGTGTTTTTATCTCTGGCCTGTAACCCATCCAAATAATTACTCTAATTTTGTTCTTATTGGCACATATCCCATTCTGACTTTGCATTTTTTCTTTTGTGTAGTCCTATTCTAACTTTTATTAATCTTCTGCTAGTCTCATGTGCTTTTCTGCTGCAACAGCTGGGAATTTAAGTAATTCTTGATGCTTTGAAATTTGTCACTGATAATGTGCCAACAAGGACAAAGATTTTTCAGCTGTCTTTATTGTTAGGCTTTGGTTTTCGTTAGGTTTTGTGGTTTTGGTTTTGTTTTTTGTTTTTTTTTTTTTTTTCCCAGTAAAGATATTTTCATTTTGCATCTTTATTTACTGGTTAGTGCAATGTGTGTACTATAACTGCCTCATATTTCATGAATATGTATCAGAAGTCATCACAATAAGCATTAGTAAATAAGATGAAGATTAAGTACTCTGTCAATGTACATTTGCTTTAGATCATATTCTGATATTTTTAAATAGTGAATGAAAATTTGTGTGAGCTCTTAATAATGTGGGAGGCAGCACCTAGGTGTGAAAAACCTGTTTCAACATGTAGCCCCCAGATGAAAGATTTAAATAACCACTGTTGGCAAATTTGGGGGGTTTGGAGACCGTGAAGGGAATGTAGATGTTGCAGGTGGTCTTGACTAAGCAAAGGTGGATGAAGAGGTGTCTTTTGTCTTTTGAATTTGTTCTTGCTCAGTGTTTAAGTCAATGGGGGAATATTTTTGTATTATTTTATTTTAATTACTTGACACTTTTTGTTTGCTTTGCCAAAATTTAGCTAATTTTAAGGCTTTTTAGTCAAAGCAATATTGGTAATCTGCAGCTGGAGATCAGGCCAAAATCACGTTCCAGGAGGTAACAGATTTGTGCTTATGGGGATTTTTGATGGGTTTTTTGTTGGTGTTTTGTGGGGTTTTTTTCCCTCTTTCAGCAACATTTGGCAAGGTTTTTAATGCCTGGTGCTCCTGCTGGGTAACACTGCTGAGTTTCCTTATGCAGCTGCTGTATTCCATGTAGGGCTAGGTGCAGTATAGTAGGTGCAGGAATTACTCTTTGTTTCTTTGAATCCTGTGGGCTTTTACTGCTTTAATGCAAATTGTGGGGCTGAACCATATTATCATGTTGAAAGAATATCTGACTTTTTTAAGGTTTCAGGAGGGTTTTCTACTTATTCTGAGAATTTTGGAGATGCTTAAAATAAATATGTCAAATAAATATTACAGCTGCAAGGAAATGTTTTATAATCATGAATGGAGTACATTCTTTAAAATAAACTTATATTTAGCTAGGGTTTTTTTCATCAATTGTACTTAGTGTATAGAAAAATAAGTACTATTTTTGGAGCACAATTATTTGTTGTCTCTCAGCTCAGCAGTAGAAATGTTCTGTGTTAATTTATTTACCCTTGTTCATCCCACTTAGCAGTATGGTGGTCCAAGTGTGGCTACTTGATCAGGCTTGAGGAAAAGCAATTATGTCATTATTTGCTTGTTTTGGAGGGTTCAAGCAACTATAAGTACATGTGACTGTAATGCAATTGCAGTAAGGTCAAGCTCACAGGACTGTCACATTTCTTCTGATTTTCAACTTTGTGTGCTCCAGAGATGTCTGGTTGGGCTGTATTAGCTCACTTTTATAGAGGAAACTTGCTCTCTATCAGAGGTTTGCAAAATTTCTTGTACCCAAGCTGTGCTTGTAATATCTAAAGAGAGACAAGGTTTTGGGGATTCAAAAAGTGGTGATATGGATGCAGAAGTTTATAGTGTTCACCTTCTGTTAGGGAGTAAACAGGTGTTTGCTGGACAAGTTGTTGTTTATTTTTGGGTTTTTAAATATATGTATTCATAACTTCTTCCATCAGTGAAAACATTTTATCTGACTCCCTCTCCCAGCTCTCAGGAGGGGAAGAGCCCAGAGGATAGTGATGCATTTCCCATAGAATGCTCTGGCTTTTGCTGCAATGGGCTCACCTCTGCCTCTCTGGGCTGCAGGCAGGTCAGAAAAAACCTGTCTGTTCCTCACAGTCCTGTGAGAGTCAGAGTGGAGTCACGCTGGGAAAAGGGGCAGCAGGGTTAACACCATGGCATTGCTGTGGGTAGAGATATTGCAGTGCCCAGAGGTTAATGTGAAACTCTCAGGAAGGGATGAAGAAAATGTTTGGATTTCTTGGGGGAGTGAGCTGCAGCCCTGGGCACCAGAGTAGCAGACCTTGCACAGTTCTGTCATTTCTGCAAGAATTGTTTAAGAGCAGGAAGGAAGCCTCCATTTTTGGAGAACTGGTTGTGGCTGTGTGTTGTGCAGGCAGATTGCTGACTATGAGGCACAGTACATGTACTTGGTGTGCACCTCTTCAGCTGCAGCCTTGGTGTTGCAGTTGCTTCTCATGGAAATTACAGAGGCTGATGGTTCAGCTTCTGTGAGATTTTAGTGGAAATCCTCTGTTGACTCATTAATCATAAACACAGACAAAATAATGATGAGGAATGTCAATAAGCTGACTCAAAAGAGAACATCTAACTTCCCCTAATTTTCTTCTTGGTGGGAGAGGGTAGAAATAACCCAGTTGTATATTGCTATATGGAACTGGCAGTATGCCTGTTTCCACAGTCTTGTGGCCTAACTTGTGACCCTAAAGCAGAATGTAAGAAACAGGATTATAAGCAATGAAAAAAATTCTTTAACAATAGCTGCCTGTTCCTTAGATAGTAGACAGATGTGGGCCAACAGCTTTTCTTTCACTTCCTGGAAAATCCTACCTTGTGGTGTGACTGGGGGAAGGGTTGCTATTGCTGGGATTTGTTAAGAAAAAATTTCAACACAGATTAGCAGGAAAAGTTGGCAAGTGTGAAGCTCATCCTCTTGATTTCCCAATCTGACAATCTCTGATGTCATGCCAGAGGAAACAGATTTCTGTAACGTCAATTATGTGTAATGTTCCAACTGTGGCTTTTGAATATTTATGATGCTTGGCTAGCTAAAAAGGACTTTATTGCATTTAAAGATAGTCCTTTGGATGTGAAAATCTAGATCTCCTTAAAAAAAAAAAAAAAACTGAGCAAGGAACTTAAGCTCTGAATGACAGTATATCTTGCATGACAACTTTCTCCTGACTGAATGTCAGGATTGATCATAGAACCACACATACAGCCCTCAGGAAGTGCTGAGAAGCAAAATAGAGCCATGGAATCCCTCAGGCCAATTGTCAGTGTCTGTCTAGTTTGAGATTTTTGAATCAGGCTACATATGAAGCTTGTTTCCACACAGGTTCTATTGCTTGAGAAGTTCAGGTTTTGGTAAGAAAATTAATTCTTGGTCTCACAGATAGACAGGATTTTCAAATATTTCTCCTGCTGACCCTTCTTTCCATACCACTGCACTTTTTGCCAGTGGCACTGTTGGGTTTATCAAGTGTGGCTCATCACAGTTCGGCAAATTAAGTGCCACAACAGAATTTTTAAGGCCCCTGGAAACACTGTGGCTCCATATAGCAAACTCTTCTTTTGGGAACCAGCAGTTTAAAATCACTGAACACCTCCAGTGTTGTTGCTCATCACCTGAGCTCTACAGGAGGATTAATATAGGTAATTTCTTCAAGAGAAAGTCTTTGGATGCATATGCTCATAATCAGTGCTGGTGCAAAAAAACCAAAGGATTTCCCCAAAGCCTTGGCCTCTGTGTCCAGAGGAGCACTGACAGAGATAAACTTCCAGTGGGGACTGTGTTTGTGCTCTCAGGAATAAGTGCGTACTTTGCAATGAGGCTACTGGTGTCAAATTACAGCATCAAACAGAGGTAACACAAAAAAAAAAAACAAACCTAGTAATATGTCTTTGTAAATCTGGATGAACAGCTGAGAAGAAGATGTTACTTTGTTATGAGCTAACTACAATGTTGTTGAAGAACTGTGCTCATAGTCATACTGGACTTGCTGTTAAGTAACAAGGTCACACTGTACAGCTATACTGGAGAGAGAATTCTCAGCTCACTTATCATTCTCTCTTTTTTTTTTTTTTTTTTTTTTTTTTTTTGTGACTTTCTTTCTACCCTCTGCCCAAAAATTTTTAGCAATATATGAGTTAAAGATCACAGGGTGCTCAATGGACATGTAAGGAGGGGTACAGGAGGAAAAGAAAAAAATCAATGGAACAGATAAAGTAATGTACTCCAAGTTTATTAAGGTTGAATTCTCTTGATGAAAATGGCTCAAATCAGATTATCAAGATCTTATGTAATGCATAGATATGGCATGATGAAAAAAGAAGTGTAAGCTAGTCCAAACCCTTTTAGCCTATTCATTTAAAGACAAATAGGCTCTCTCAGGGACTCCCTGAACACATACTCTTTTTTCCCAACTCCTGTAGCAGCTACAGAAATCTTGTCCTGGATAAAAAAATGCTTCACATCTTCCTTGTTTGCCAATTGCCTTTATGAGCAGTTCCATTGTCACCTGGAGCTTTGCCTTGGTCAAAGTAACCAGCATTGGAAGAAGAGCCCAAAGAGCTGTGCATGCAGTGATGAAAAGATAGTCCTTCACCCACCCATGTGCGCTTTTGAAACCAGCCCAGCCAGGAAAATTGCAATCTTTGCTGTCTCCTTGCTTTCATATTCATTATCTGCTGTTAACTCATGTGCTATTTTTCCTTTGAACTAATTTTGCATATCAAATGTTTTATTGAAACCCAGTGAGATTAGATTTATTCTGCTTTTTCCCCCCCTGTATGAAATCAGGTGTTTTATCTCAGGTTTGTGGCTATGGAATACTTGGCATCCTGCTTTGCTTTCCTTTTGCAGTGGCAAACTCTTGCTGCTTGCTCCATCTCTGATGCATCTGGCTGAAGAACCAGCTGACTCAGTTTGCTAAATTCACAGTTTAATTTTTTTTCTGCCATATTCTAGAGAAGGAGTTAAGTGCCAGGTAAGTGAGTTGAGATGCTTTGTTAATTGATCAGAAGAGTGCCAGTGCTAGGCAGAGTGAGGCACTGCTCACAGGGGTGAAAATTATTCCTTATATTGCTGTCTACTAGAAAGCAGCCAGGTTAGTTTTTGGTAAACTGAAGAACTGTTGTGGTTTACTCTGCCTCCAGTTTTCCCCAGTGTCCAATCTGCTTTTGAAAATGTTTTTGTACTCTGCAGTCTTTTTGTTCACCTTGTTTCAGACCCGTCTAATTAATTTCTCCCTGAGTTTTTTAAATACCTGTACCCCATTTACTGTTCTCCAGGTACATATTTACTATTTGGTGCACTAGGTGTGTTTCAACTAATATAGACTTTACCAGTAGCATTTAATATTTCTTTTTTAGAATCCAAGATAGAAATTATCCTCCCTTCAACTGGAGTACATTATCCTCTGAATTTTGCTTTCACCTTAAAAATTATAGTTCTGACTTTAGCCGGATAACCTACTCTTGTTTATATTCTTCAAAGTGTTGTTCTAGTCACAAACATGAAAACCATGAGAACTGTCAAGAGACATTGAAAAATGAAACTGTATTGCAGCATAATGTACAAGGCAGAATTGCTTTCTGAATGACACTTTTTAATCTGAACAAGAACAGAATTTTCTAGAAAAAGTGAGTGAAGAATGTAGTAATAATAACCAAGGGAGTAAATGCAACTTCACTGAAATGCTTGCTTTTCCAACAGCCTTGACAGGTTTTGCATGTTTGCATAGCCATGGCACGGGTTCACACAGCCAGATCCCTGAAGGAATTCTCTGGTAATGGGAAAAGTCATCAATGCAGTGGCTTTAACCCTTCATCTGAGAGGTACTCTGAATCTTCCGCCAGTTTCCAAAAGGTCGTGCAGAACTGCTGGAAATGCTCCACCAACTAAGATGAAATTGAAGTAAATGCCAGAGGTATTTAGAAAATATTTTATTTTCAAAATCTTGAATTCTTTGCATGTGCCTCGTGGCTAAGACAAAATGGAAATTTAGATTAACAAGAATACCCTGAAGCTGTAAGTCAGCATTTAAACTTTATCTCAAAATGCAGAATACATAAAATCTAACAGAGTTTGGTGTATTTGGAGATAAATTGTCCACTTCTACTAGGATCTGTTTGTGTGGATCTCACTTAAAGTTTGTTAGTTTTTGAGAAAAAAAAAAAAAGATAAATATTCTTGGCAAGAAATAAAATAGATGAAAGAGTCTAGCAAGTTTTTTTATGCCCTTTAGCTGGAGTTTGCTTTAATTTCATGAGTGAAAACTGGAAACTTATTTTAGCAAGAGGAAAGTTAAGAAAGTCCAAAGCCCTCAATTTTGCAGGGAAGTGGAGATTCTTTTCTTTTGCCTGATAAAGCCTGAGAGATTCTTTCTCTAGAAAAATCTTGAGAGAATCTTATTTTGAAATCTTAGTGAATTTATACTGAGTTAACATTTTGGGGAACAAAAGGTGTTTTCTTCTTTCTTGCAGTTAAAAAAAAAAAACTAATAAAAAAAGGCAAATTTAAAATTCAAAGGTTTGGGATAAGCTGTCTTTCTTTTTCCACATGAAGTGATCACAGAGAAGATTCTCTCATCTATATGACAAAAGGTAAAATCATACCTCTATTCTTTTTTTTTCTCCCACTCTGTGCTCCTCCCATATGTGTAAGGTCTTTTTTTCAAAATTGAGCACTGATTTCATCTTAACACTTCCTTGTTTTAAGCAGGATATGCCAAGTTGGAAGACCTCTGATAATGGGAATCTTTGGAAAGTGCCTTTATGTCAGCTTTCCAGACAGTAAGCATTAAAGAATTTTAAATTGTTCTTATTGCTTAACAAACATATATTTAATTTATTTATATTCCAATGAAAGGCTTCACATGGAAGGAAATAAGGAAAATATTGAATGTTTTGGAATGTTGTTTGTTTTTTACTCATCCACAGTCTGAATCATAAAATTAAATTACTTGAAGTTTCTTTAAGGAAAGGTATTTTTTTTAGCTTCACAGAAACTTGTGGGAAGTATGGTGTTTTGAATCTAACCTTTGGTCAATACCAAATTTATGTTTTATCTTCAGAAAACAAATCAGGAAAAAAATAAACTCTTTCAAAAAAAGAAAAAAAATTAAAAGGGAAGACTTTATATATTTTTAAAATACAGCTTTATAATAAAATTAAAAAAAAAACAAAAGGCCAAAGCCACTTACATTAATCTGAAACAAAATTACTTTCAAATTGGCTTTATTATTATAATGTTTTACAGCAGTGGGTAATAAGCTCCTTCCAGTCAGACCTTGCTTTGGTTAGACTAGTGTTCCCCAATACTGGACTAAAGAAATGTATGGGACTCAAGAGCCTCCTATAAGTAAATTTGGAGAACAACAGTTAATTCTTCTGTTCCCAGGAAGAGTGACATTTTCCCTCTGTTTTCTCCACAACAAGTCTTAGAAAGGTTATGCCTCAAGGAACTATAATATATCCTCTCTTGCTTTGTGTGGCATGAAAATATTCCTCGGCCATGGAAAGCATAAAAATCTATTCCCTTTTTGCCCATAACTCTCAGTCTGCTCTGTCTCTCTTTGTTCTTTGTTTGTTCCTAGGCATTGTTTTCAATTAAGTCATTTAGACCAGAAACCTTAAGCTTTGCCCGGTATTTAACCAAAGTTTGAGTTAATCCTTTTTTGCCTTTACAAGTTCATGGACAGACTTTATTCCATAGAGGACTGCATAGGCCAATACATACTAATAAATTTAATAAAGCTTCTACACTTTCACCTAAGCACTGATAAACTAATAACATACCATGTAATTAAATTTTTTGTTGTTTCCTCTCATTATGTGTTGAGGAATTGAGACATAGAAATTATCTGCTGTACTAAGGAAATTTGGATTACAACTGAGCGTGAATTTTTTAATTAAGTGTATGTATACTATTGAAAGCACAGGCCAAAGAAATCTGATTTTTTGTTCTTCCTTCACCACATGATATCAAGGCAAGTTTCCTCTTCCCCATAACGTAATTTTTCCTAGCTTTACATATGCCTCTGCTATGCTGGTGCAGCTGTAGGGTACTTCTGCTGACTCTATGCAGGAGGAAGAAAAAAACGACAGCCATTAACTGAAAACAGCAGCAGTTTTTGGAGACCCTACCAGTCACTGGTAGTTGGTCTATGAAATATCTTCAAAACTTTAATTTCCATGATTGCTTTCATTGTTGAACCATTCTTCCTGAATGAAATATTTGATTAAATTGCCACATGTCTAATTTCTTAATTCAAGAACAGATTTCCCTTTACCATTGTGTTGCCAAGCAAAAGTGCAGGTTGTTCAGAATAAGAAGGAATAAGCCCTGCATATTGCCCCATATTGCTGCCATGTGGGGAGAAGACAATGAAAAGTTTGTTTGTCCACTGTAGGGGCAATGACGTCAAAAGGAATGTTATCTTTCTTCACCTAAAAAAATAAACAAAAACAAGCCAAAAAAAAAAAAGGAACAAATGGAAGGCCATGCAGGGTCTTCAAAAGACACCATAACAAATTTTTTGATACAAAAATCTTTTTCTAGACTCATCTATGGTCATACTGATCTTTAGGAACCAGTATGAGTTATTTGAGTCCCTTGCTGTGTGATTGCAGAACTTGCATTTGCAAGAGGCTCATCAGTGTCTGAGGCCAGCAGGGCCTCTGCTTTTTCCTTGCTGCTGTTGTTGGTTGCTTGGAAAGGCAAAGGGCTCACATCAGGGTTACAGACAGAAACACTAGGACAGCAAAAGAAAAGCTGAACACTAATGCACACTGAGAGGAAGGAACATTAGTTCTTCCTTACAGAAAGTGAGAAAGGGAAAAGGAGGCTTTCCTCATAGTGGCCCAGATGAAGTCAAGACAAGAGCTTTCCTAATCTGAGGAACAGGAAAAGGAGAGGAGTGAGGGAGTGGGCAAGTCTAAGTGAAAACAGAATTAAGGGAAATCTTACTGTTTCCTGATGGGCCCCAGGAAACCACCCGTGTGGAATGCCATAGGAAATATGGGTCCGGACAAGGTCAGGCAGCAGGAGAGACCATGGGCACAGAGCACCAAAACAGCAGCTTCCATAGAGCATTTTGTCAACAAAAACTGGCAGTGTCCAAAATTGAGCATATAATTGCAGGTTTGTACAGTTCAATACACCAAAATGTTTTAATCTGCGCTAGACTATTTCCCAACCCTTGGAGTAGCAATATATTTTCGTAGAAAATTATTTCTTTTCAAATAATTTTGAAAGGAAACTCCTTGCAATTCAAATGCTACATGCATTTGAGCAGAAAATTCCTTTCTTTAAAATATATTTTTTAAACTTTTCTTTTTTTACTAGTCCATCATTATATGTCCTTGGCACCATGTAACTTTATTATATGACTTAGATTGCAAGCCAGTCAACAAATGACAACTCTGCTTGTACAGAGGTAAAGACATAGTCTAACATTTATCTGAGATAGTCACCTTGAAAGTCTAGTCAATATAATCAGTGTCATCAGTACTGTAGAGTAGACGGCTAAAATGGGTTGGATACTCTTACCCTATTTCTCTCCTTCATATGAAAAGGTTTGCAGTTGATACACTGCACTTAGGGGTGGAGGAATACAATATTTAATCTGGTGAAATGTCTTTTTTCCTTTTAATTTGGATTGCTTTATGTTTCCAAAAGTTCAAGGTCTCCCCAAGTCAAACTTTGAGGTACCAAAGTAGTTTTCACCCCATATTAATACCAAAATAAAGACACTCCTTGGTTTCAGAAACTACCCTGCGTCTTCCTGGATGTCAGTGGTGTGGTTTGATGCTACAGCAGATGTTTAAAACCTGTCCTGTGTCTTTCAGATCTAAATGTCCTCGCCATTCCAGGGCATGAGCAACCTGTTTGCAGTCTGTGCTGAAAGTGTTCATGTGTAGAGCTGTAAAGTTGAAAGTCAAGCTCTGTTTCTCCTGGGGAGCCTCACAGTCTTTGGTCCTGGCTGCTCTGTGAATCCAAGGTCTGGGTTTGCTGCTCTAAAGTGATAAAGTGCTTCCAAACAGCCTCTTCAATGAGTGTTAGCTTAGGTTTGTACTGCAATGAAATTTTGCTTTTCATAGTGTTTATACATGTCCATGAGTTTATCTTACTTTTACTGAATGAAAATAGATGGGCTGCAAGCATTCATAACCATAGCATCTGCTGTTCATACTTATATGTATGTGCATACACACACAAATATAATAGTACAGTATTACTCTGGTACAGTACATATTCACTTTTTTTTTTTTTTTTTTTTTTTTAAGTCATCTACAAAGAGAAATGTACCAGGTTCTATTGTGAAATGAATTTTAGGTTTACAGCATTCATGTAGTGCTATGGATAAAGAAAGATGGTAGAGAACTACAGAACATTTTGTGCCTAATTCCTCTTTTTTAAACCTTTCTTATTGCACAAGTAACCACAGAGTATTTGCTGCCACAGCTGTTCCTCATGCATGATGTAATTGTTTTATTAAGCATTATTTGTTTGCATAGATCAGATTCTGTTATGACTGTGAATGCTCATTAAATCATGCCCAGTGCCACTCTGAGGCTGGGAGTTCCAAAAGTTCATGGCATTGGTTTAACTCCAAAGCAGTGACTTAAATGGAAAAGGCTCCCATTGGTTCCCTTGCCATGTTTGTAAACAGTTTATAACAGTGTCTGTAGAAAAAGATGGTTACATTAGCACTAAGGATAAGCATAACTACCTAGTACAGTAAAAAAAAAAAAAAAAAAAATAATAGACATGATAGAGAAATATCTCTGACTACTTGTGATAAATTAATAATTTAAAATCTAGCAAAATATTAACTTTTAGGCACAATACACTGCTCTTGCAAAAATTTTTTCTTCTTGACTGACCACATACAATTTCTTCACAACTCTGTGCAGTTTTAACATGGCTGTGGTGTCTAGAATCATGCTAATTAAAATACACCACTTTCAAATGACATTCAATTGCTCATTGCAGAGAAATCCTGATACCATGCTGCCACACTGTCAGGATTTGACAGTCATAGTATTTATAGGCTCTGAGGAAGAAAATGGGTCCAGGACACAGCAAATAATGCTATCTGTTTCTCTGTATTAATGCTTCTGGGCTGCAAAATAGTCACATATGCTCCCCTGAAATGCATTAGCATGGCTAGGGCTCTTGTTAGTCAGCATTAGGAAGGCTGTCATGTGAATCTAATTTTGTTCCATTGTAGGAAAATACCAATTTGCCTGTCAAGAGAGAACTTTAAAAATCTGTCAGAGGAAATGGATGAGGAAACACTATAATGTATACAAAGTGCATGTAAAAAGCCAGATCTTGACCTTTTACTCATCTGGGTTTTCTTCAGAGTGTAAGCAAAGGGTATCCAATGGTTTTCACAAGCGGTTAGCAAAAGTACTTTCTCATACAGCTCATGATTTCCTTGTGGAAGCCATGGCTGTAGCCAACAGCAGATTGTAAGCAGGATTGTAGAAGGCACTGAGTGTGTTCATGAGCAACAAAAAACCTTACGTGATTAAACGTATCTGGGGAAATATTTTCATATCATTCAGAAAACAAATCAAATTATACTGATTGCTTCTGTTGTGGATGGGTCATTTCATATCTGCTACTGATAGATATATCTTATTCTCAAGTTTTCTGCTCCCTTTCCAACTATAACATACCTCCTTTTCGTCTGACAGCAGTAGTGAAATGCTGTTAAAAGTTTCCACATTCACTATTTACCCTCTCCTATGAATTCTTTTTTCCACTAACAAGTGAAAATACTTTCAGGAGCTGCTGTAGTTGTTGTTCCCAAGCTGTGAATGAAGTCTCTCAGATGAGGTATAAGTTTATTCATGGGGAAGAGCAGTGTGTCTGCCTGGTTATGTGATGGGGTCACTTCTGGCTCCAGGCTGAGTGACGTTGCACTGAGCAGGCTCATCTACAAAAATGGCAAGACCCATTCTCCAAAGCCTCTCTTACCCTTCACCCACAGAACTAGGTACAGGATGAGCTAGGATATAAGGCTCAAGAAGTTTGACAGTGCTGTGTCTCTCCTTGCTCTGTGTTTGTTAGCAAGACAGGTCTAGAAACCAGAGCTAGAGAAACAAAAAATTGATTTTAAGGATGTTTAAAACAAGTTCATTAAGAAGTTTTCCATCTCTTGAGATTTTTATTCTGATTTCTGGTCTATTTTCCTTTAACATACAGATTTTTCTCCCTCTTCCTAGTGGTTTTTCATTCACAAACAGAAAAATTCTTTGTGCTCATCATGCGACCTAGAAAAGTTTGAGAACTGGGCTTGTGCAAAACTCATGAAGTTCAACAAGGCCAGGTGAAAGGTCCTGCACCTGGGTCAAGAAAATCCCAAGCACAAACACATGCTGGGCAGAGAATGGATTGAGACTAGACCTAGAGAGAAAGACTTGAGGATGTTTGTGGATGAAAAGATCAATGTGATGAGGCAGTGCACACTTGCAGCCCAGAAAGCCAAATGTGTCCTGGGCTGCATCAAACACACTGTGGGCAGCAGGGTGAAGGAGGTGATTCTGCCCCTCTGTTCTGCTCTTGTGGGACCCCACCTGCAGTGCTGCATCCAGCTCTGGAGCCCCCAACACAAGAAACACATGAACCTGTTGGAAAGATCCAGAGGGTGGGTGATGAAGCTGATCCGAGGGCTGGAGCACCTCTCCTGTGAAGACAGAGGAAATTGGGGCTGTTCAGCCTGGGGAGGAGAAGGCTCCAGAGAGACCTCATAGCAGCTTCCAGTACCTAAAGGGGGCTTACAGGAGAGCTGGAGGGTAACTTTTCACACAGACATTTAGTGATAGGACAAGGGGTAATGGCTTTAAGCTGCAAAAGGGAACATTTGAATTAGATACAAGGGAGGTATTCTTTACTCTAAGGGTAACGAAGCACTGGAACAAGTTGCCCAGAGAGGTTATGAACTCACCATGCCTGGAGGTGTTCAAAGCCAGGATAGATGGGGCTTTAAACAACATGGTTTAGTGGAAAGCTCCCTGCCCATGGCACGGTCGTTAGAACAAGATGATCTTTAATGTCCCTTCCAACACAAACCATGTTTAATTAACATAAGATGTCCTGTGTACTGACTGGGAGCACTTAGAGGTGTACTGAAAAGATTCAATCTATTGCAGTACGTTTTTATTTCAGCAGTCCTGCTAAGGATCTTTCATGATATGGTGCAGCATGTGCTGAATGTTGAAATGTCACAAGTACACAGAACTATGAATGCACATAAAGGTGCTTCATGACATTGGAAAACTTTAAAAAAATGGCATTAAACTGATGCTGCTGTGTTGAGTGGGATGGTCAAGTAAAGAAAAGCTTTGAAAAAAGATACCCTTTTACCTGTAGACTTTTTGCTCTTTCTGGGCTCATATTTTGTGTCACCACAGTTTCTGTCAGTGGATTCTCTAAACAAGGTGAGACTGGTATGCTGGGCCAACTACTTTCCAGGAGTTTCTCCACTTAATGAAATCCCCAAGTCCATCAGATACTTGGATTCTTCACTGATGTCCTGACTATCTTAAAATGGTGTGGAAACTAGAAAACAGCCCTCTGGTAAATGCTGAAAAGCAAAATAGAGCTATGGAGCCCTTCAGGCTAATTTCTTCTGGGGTTAGTACTCAGTACAAGAAAATTCTAGGTAAAAAATGAATAAATACTCTTGAGGAAAAATAGCTTACTTAAACCAAGAGCCATAGCATTTCTGAAATGAAAGCATGCTGATAAAGTGATGTTGCATTTCCTAGTGGGTTCACATGAATAACCAGCCAATCAATCATGACTGGTTGTTTTCTCAATTTCTAACATATCTAACTTGAGTTCTTTACCCATAGAACACAATTTTCTATTTCTCTGTCTGATCCAATAACAGCTTGTGTGATAGATACATATTCTGCTTGGATAAAAGAAGGGGGGAGAATTGCAGGAAGATATTTGAAATAAATTTTTAATAGAAGGTAGGAACCAGGACTATTCTGGTTAATTTCATAGTGACAGCTTTGTCAGAGAATGTAAGTCTAATAGTTTTAAAGGACACACTAGGAACCTTAAACTCCTGAGTCTGCACTGACCCACTTTGTAGTCTTGGATTTATAATTCATTTTTCTTTGGTTTCACCATCATTCAGCAAACTAACTCTGTAAAAGCATGAATGTAAACCTGTTCTTTTGCTCCATTTGGATTCTTTAAGGGTTTTGTCTGGCTTAGTTTTTTCTTTGATGGGATGCATACTGGGATTACATATTCTTGGTAGAAAAAAAGTGCATTTTGTTTGAGGAATATTATGACTGAACTATTTTTCCAGCGTACTGAAAGCCGAAGTTTCTTGAACCTTTTTAATTTCTTTGCCTCCCCTGTCTCCCTGATTTTTTGTGAAAATATCGTGGACATTTGTCCTGTCTAAATACTTCTATGTGGTATGGCCCTCATTAACTCCTTCATAGCTTGATATATATTATGAATTTTACTTTCGTTTGTTCTCTTGGTTTCAATGATATCTCATCACTCCCCAGGTGTCTCTACTCCTTTGATCTGCATACTATGACTGGGCATATGACAACTATAGCTTAGTGGAAACTTAACTGTCTAGAATGTGTCTCTCCTAATGGTTTGCCTGAATTTTGGTCTCTTTCCAGACCAGAGAAAATCTTTTGTCTTCTTTCAATGCATTTCTTTTTTCTCATGCAAAGGTCCAACAGTTCCATTTCCTGCTCCTGAAAACACTTTCCAATGTGCCCTGCTGCTACTTCTTATTTACAGAATATCTTCAGTCACTCCTGTTTAACTTCCTTTCTTCTCCATTAAACTAATGTAGAAAACCCAGCGTGTTTTCTCTCAAGTCAGCAGAACGGTCGATCTCACATTTTTGGATATCCAGAGGCTGTCTGAAGCATCAAATCTTACCATGAAATCTTGAAAACAGGAGATGATACCTACCCTAACCTTCCTTTTTTATTCTCATGGAGTTCTGTCCAGCAGAAACCTCTCTAGACAGTCCATAATCCAGAAACTCCCTATGCAAGAATATTACACATGCAAAACTGTAAATCACACTGGCAGCTTCGTCTTGCTTTTTTGTTCTTTGCTGGAGCCTATCTAAAATAAGACCATTGAAAACAAATAAGTAATTTACTAACTTGAGATAAAAGAATCTGGCTTCAGAAGATTCAGACACCTTTGTAACAAGTGTATGATATGACTTCACCCAACCAAAATAAACAAGTCACACCCAGAGGTTTTTCCCTTTTTTTTTTTTTTTTTTTTTTTCAGATATGGATTATGTGGCCATTATTTGGCTGCAATATCAGTCTCAGAAGCATCAGCTTTTTATCAATCAGGAAAACATGTGATATCTTTTTCTCTAGGATTGGATAGTCACTTTTTTCCATGGTGTGAAATATTCTACAGTCCTTTTATTCTGGGCTGGTTAAAATCTGTCCTTTTCTAACAACACTCTGTTTTGTCTGTACTCCTACTCAGAGGTATTTCACTAGCTTATCTCCTTTTATTATTGTTTAAGGGGACAAAGTGTTTCTAGTTGCCAGCTGATAAAATAAGAAGTGAATGACAGCAACCTAAAATTTTATGAAAAAATCTGTTTTGTAAATTTAAATGTAGCTGGCATCACTTATCTTCATATAGCTTCTGCCTATGTGGAAAAATCTCTTTTTATAACAGCTTGTCAGCTGAATAATAGAATGGGGGGAGCCAACTTGAAAGACATGGCTGATTGGTGCAATTGAAAGGGGCTTTACAATTAGAGTTCTGGCAGAACACAAAAAAGAAATTGTCTGGCCATGAAGAACGGAGCCTACTTTAGAATTCCCTTTTCTCAGCCAGATAGCATGCATCACTGTTCATGCATTCTCTTGACATTGAATAGAGGACTTCAGAACTACCACCCCAAATTATCCCTTACAGTTTAGTTCTATTTGTGATATTTGTTTGGGGGAGGAAAAAAAAAATCTCTATTACTGACTGTAATGGCATGTGGCTAAATTCCATTCCATTTATGCACCTAATCTCTTAAGCTTGTTTCCCCTCCTCTCCCCACCCCTCGATATTGCAACACACATTTTACTTTGATTAACTCCTTTTAGATTAAAGGGAAAAAACCCAAGATTCTTCTTATTCTCATCTCTCTCTTCCCTTCATTTTACTTCTTTTTCTTTCTCTAATTCCTCTTCCTCCCTCCCCCAATGGTTGTGTATGTGAATTAAGAGGAAGGAAGCCCTTGCAGGTGTGTTTTGGATTACAGTTATAGAACAATAGGGCAACCTTCAATTAACTCCACACCTATTCACAGGGAAGATTTGTTCCCTTGTCTCCAGCTTTATTTAATATTTGAAACCGTCTCCATCTACACAATGTACCTGGTGACAAAAACAGGTTTTCAATTCCATTTGAACTCTTCTTTGTCACTCAATATTGCACCAGGTTTTTTTTTTTTTATTTATTTTTAAATAATGATGCATATGATTCCTTTGTGTTTCTAGGCACAAAGGAATAACAGAATACATACAACAGTGAAGTACCTTTCACTGCTTTGAAGACAGTAGTGGGGGAGGGAGGGTAGATGTAAGTAGTGGCATGCATTTGACTCCTTCCTACATGTAAAATCAACATGCTAAATGTTTATTTTCTATTTCCATGAATCTTACAGATTTAAAAGCACCCCTGTCAAGGTAGCTTTCATAATTTGTACACTGTATGTTTTAAATTGCTGTTATATATAACAGCCACTGAAAGCTTAACAGTGACATTTCTTTCTGACTGAAGTACTTGCTGTTTGTAGTTACAGAGCTGCTCATTAGGGCTATTTTTATCCTTTCTTTTAAAGAACTACAGGAGAATATGAAGTTCCCAAACCCAGGCAGTAGATGAAGAAGGGGAAGGGAAGAGTCAGCCTCAGTTCTCTTCTTTGTTTACTACAACCAAACCTCTTTTATTCAGAAAATTCATAATCCAATACTGGATTGGTTTGGTTTTGTTTTGGTTGTTTATTTAAGGAGAAAAATCATGGATTATCCTGGCAAAAAATTTGTTGAAGCAAATATCACTGACTCTATGAGCAACATCTATATTTGGGACAAAGGGAAAAAAATTTTAAAGATTGAAAAATTTTCACATGAGGGAAGGAGAGTACATTTTTTTAAACAGTTCTCCTCATGAATTCCCATGACTTGCTGCAGCCCTTTAAGAGAGTGTGAGATGGCTGGAATTGTTGGCTACGTTCCCTGATCCTAACATTTCCTATGCAGCAAAGATTTGAGAGAGGTTTACCAGTACTTGAATATTCAGATTATGCTATGGTTCTTTTGTGGAAAGCCTTAAATCTTTAGCATAATTTGAGGACAAGTCTGCATTTTGAATTGTGGCAACAATCAGACAGATTCATCTTTCACAGTTTTGAACTAGGGATGAACAACATGATTTATCTGACAAGAGCCTCACAGAGAAAAGTATCTTATTATGCATGTGACTTGGCCTTGCTCCAGTGTCATGTTGAAGGCTTTCCCAATAAACATGGCTATATATGAGTTAATAAATGAGGAAAAAAACAAGTAATTTCAACTGGAAAGACAAAGGTGACACAAATATTTGCTACATAGTTTATTTTCACTTGAGATGTTGCCTCAGGTCCTGGTGTGGTTCACCTGAGGTAACCTGCACGGTCATCTATTCTTATATAGACTTTGGTTTTACTTTTCTTTCACAATGGATGAAGTCAGTCTGAGTCCAACTTCTAGGCCAGCTAAAAAGATGTAACTTTAATTACTTGGTGGCAGCATTCTTTACTGTGTCAGCTTTATGTTTGTTGAACCCAAAATAGCTCTGTACCAGACTTTCAAAAGTTTGATCCCAGGAGGTTTACTCTAACGTCGGGATATTCACTCTTTTCTCCCAGCTCCGTCCTCCTTGGAATCTAGGTCAGCCCAAAGTGACAGAAATGCAGGCAACTGGAATTGCTACTCTTTTTACAAACTTGGTCTGGAGTGTGTAATGAAGGATGATTGTGCTACCTGGAGTGAGCAAGGGAATTTATCTCAGTGATATGTTATTCTCCTTGGTGCACAGCTCAGATTCCTTTGACTCACTTCAAATTCTGAGTGCTTCCCACTGCTCTGTGCACTATCACTGGGCTGCCTTCACCTTTTCAAGCATGTTTTCTTAATGCAATAGTCTTGTAAAAAATTATCCCCCATGAAATGGAGAAGCAGGAAGGTACAATAACAAGTGAAAATCCGAAAGCAAGTCTAAATCTTCATTCAAACTCACCATGAAAGTGACCTTTGCTCTCATCTGGAAGTCCGTGTCTCTTATCTACAAATGGTATTTCTCTGAAGGATGAGGGTGCTGTTTAACTGTATAAAGGTTTTCACTTAACAGTACTGCTTTTATGTTAGAGCTCATAGCAAACTTTAATCCTTCTGCAAAGCTTTAAATCCTTTCCCTCCCATGTAAATTTCTTCACAATTTAAGCTTCCTTCCACAGGCAGAATTCATTTTTCTCTGTGAATCAGAAATAGTGTTTCAGACACCTTGAGAGGTCAGTAACTCCATTTTCTCCACCAGCTCAAACTCAGCTCCTGACAGTGTCTTCAGGCTTTTAAAGAACAACAAAAAAAATGAAGATACTGTAGTTTTCCTAAGAAATATATTTATAAAACTATCCTTAAAATGATGAAGTAGGTTTTTTATGTTCTTCCAAATCACTGCTGTTGCAGTTGACTTCTGTGAGGTGGTATCTCCTCAGTCATGCTCCTCCTGTCTGCATATGGGACCTGCAAGAAAGAGACCACCATTTCTCACTGTTCATCTCCATGGACAAGCCCCTCTGAAGTTTCATTGGGTAGTCAGTTATGTGTCAAAGCTGCTAATGTGTTTACTTCTGTCAGTTTGGGCAGAAGCATCAGGCTAAGGCACTTGTTACTTGCTGGTGATGAATGGGAGTATCACACCAGCTACAGTGAAGTTGGGCTTTCTCCCACCTGCTAATGTTTTGTGCCCAACTTCAGCTGAGGACCTGTTTACATTTGCATCCTTAGAAGGTGAATGAAATAATTCTGTGTCAACAAAATTATTAATTTGGTATACTTATGAGCAGAAGCTTTAGTTAACCCACTTTGTTACCATAATGTAAATAACTGTTAGTTATAATCATAATCAAAGGAAGTAAGATTCTTATTTTCTCTGAAATAATTTATACTTCTGAGTTCCAGGCACAGAGCAGTTTCCAATAAATAATTTAGGCTATTTGTGCATTCTCCAAGTTTTGATCTCCTCTTCACAGATTCCACTTCAACATCTTTGTGAAAGTTGTCACGTTTTCTTATATTAGACAGAGAATGAGTCAGACAATTGATCATATGAACATTAAGAGAAGTGGAAGGAAAGAATGGAAGGTCTCCCTCATTATTTTAATTTCTCACTAAAAAACCCTTCTCAATTCTGTTTATATATATAAGACAAGTGTTACATCTGGGTGTATTAATACTGATTATAGTCTGAACTGTTTAAGGAATCTCGACCCAAAGTAGAACTTTGTCTGTCATTAATTTGAGTTACTGCCACTTGTGTCAGCACTATTTAAAAGGAATCAATGAAGGTTTCTGAAGAAAAAGCCTTGTCATCTACTCCCAAATGGACTAAATTAATTAAACTGTTGGAGCCAAATCTATGACATGTTTTATATATTGTTACTTTTTATGGATTTGCTGGTGACATTGATTGGATTGAGAGGATGAGCTTTTCTAATAGGACAAAAGGGAGATTTGCTAAGGTTTTTTTTCTGTTTGATTTTAAATGTATTTGTATAAATTGACATTAAGGACATAAACAGTAAGGCTGTCCTAGCTAAGCATGTGAAGATTTTTACACCTCCAGAAGAAAGGTGGGATAAGATTTTCTAAAAAAATTCCTTATTTTTATTTAATATAACCATTCCCAAAATTGAAGTGTGTGTAGACAGCTCCTTCAAGAAGTGTGTTAATGTGCTGAGAAATCATACAGCTTTTTGACTGGCAATGTGTTCACAGACACAACTTTTCCTCCTGCAAGGGACTGTTTCAAAAGTGTAAGGAAGAAGAAGAACCATCGATTCTGTGTCACAGTTGATAGAGAGGAAAAATATCCATTAGCTTAAGCTAACCTACATTGTAAAGTTTTAGGAAGAGATGCACAAAGGCTAAGGTTAGTCAGTGAAGTTAATCTCCCTAGGCTTCCTTCCATAATAAGTAGGGATAAGGGTAGACTGGTCTGTTGCCTGAATGAGTTCAAGCCAGTCTCACTCCCTGAACCCCCAGCTGCAGAACAATTTCTTACCAAGGCAGTGTGGGAGGAGGTGCCAGTGGTGCCTTGTGAAGGCTGACCTAGATCAGAGGCTAGACAGAGTTAAAGAATAAAGAATAAATTAAAAGGCCTTCATGGATACACCTTGGGCAGCACAAGAGCCCAGCCAGGGCTACACCCAAGATGAACCAAAATGGTCACAAAATGGATGATTGGTCACGGGGTCTCTCACTTTTACAAGTTTTGGTCCATTAGAACATTGGAGTTAATTGGCCAATTACAGCTTTAGTTTATGAAATCTCATCCTTCTTGTTTTCCTCTCTTCAGCTCACCCTTGTTTATGTTTTTGGGCCTGAAATTTGTATCATTTTCCCTTGGTCCTTAGCTAGAGAAGGAATTGTTTTGTCTCCCTATTCTGTGAAGAGAGCTTACTATCCCCTAATATGAAGCTCAAAACTACACACTAAAGCAGTACAGAATCTGAAAAACATAAAAGCTAAAACCTGAGGCATTACCAGAGGCCCTAAGTATGCTGAGAACACACACCCATGGATTCCCCTGGCAGGGCTAAATTATCCTGCAGCTGATCCAGGTTTGGGCATCGGCTAGGTTGCCACCCAATATCTTATGTGAAAAGAAGCAATCATCTTTGGTGACATTGCAGCTGCACGGTGGCAAAAGATAAAACAAAGACCTCCCAGACTCAGGGGGCTCTCACTGCCCCGTGGGTAGGAAGGCTCATGGTGGCCCTCTTGCAGCTCCTGAGCCTCCTCAGGTGCAGGCCAAGCTGGGGGCCCAGGTGCGTCCCAGTCAGCCACTTACCTTCACTCTGGTGTGGGTTGCGGAGTTCAAGTGGCAAGAGGGTCCACAGGCTAGCTGATTGAACTGAAAGTATTTCCATTATTCTTGCAAAACCATTAACTGTTTCTAAGTTACAGGCAGTGGCAACCGTTTGGCAGGTATCCAAAAGAACAGGCCTAAATCTCATGTCCGCACAGATCACAGTGGAGTAGGATCTTGGCCTGTGACTCAGACACTTAGGCAATGCAAACAAATAAAAATAAAAATTATTAGGGATTAATAATTGACTATATGAGAGACTTTGGATTGTATTCCGATTTACAATAAAGATTAGGCCTAATAAAAGTGCCCTGGACTGCACCAAGATGACATCGTTTAACCAAAAGGAGGCTTCTAGCCTTTTGTACAATTGTCCCAATGAACTTCCTGAAAATGTTTTTTTTTTTTCCCTGTGACTTTTTTTTTTGGGGAAAAAAGAGTATTTGCAGCCATGGAATGTCTTGCTAAAGATAACAGGAAAGAAGAAAAGAAGAAAAATGAAAAAGAATGTAAACGTCCACTTTAATTATTTCCATATCTCTCAACTAGATAGGTTTGCACAGTTAATTGCAAAAATGATTAAGACAAATGCTATTACTTGCCATTTAAATAATTTTTAGAATAGGAGAAATGTTGATAACTGGAACAAGCTTATCCCAGGCCAATGCATTTTACCAGTAATAGATTTACTGACTAGAAGGTAAATGAGGGAGACAAAAAATTGAAGAGCTGCTAGAGAGTGCAGTCAAAGAAGTTCTCTCAAAACTTAGAAGAAATGGGGAAGAAAAACGTGGGTTGAGGTTTCCTGGTTTTTGACCTCTTTTTACAGAAAATGAGTTGCATCTGGAGGAAATGTTTAGTTATTTTCTAATACAGTGTTCATTTTCAGAAGCAAGTGTGTTAACAAAGCAGTGGCATCAGAGCAGGCATCCAGGTAAAGAGTAAAGGGGAAGATATGAGGTCTCAGTTTGGAGAGGACATTTGGAGAGGACAGAGGAACTATTTTTCCTGGTGCAGATTCTCCTGTTGCCCATGGCATGAAACTGTGCTCCTGTTAGTTTCCTTTTGTGGCTCAGGGTACAGTGACTCTCAGCCCAGGTGGTTTTACCAACATAAAATATCAAGCTGTTCAGAGATAAATTATCATTGCTGGCATTGAAGCTATGATATCACAGCAGGAAGGGAAAGGCATTGCTTTTCTGAAAAGCTCTGGGTGGATGCATCTCTGGAATGTGGTTCAGGGTCTTTTAGCTGGAATCTTGTCTAGAAGGGGAAGACTCCAAAACTTTTCTTAAGGATCTGGCCTGAGTGACCAAAGGCCAGAGTACCAGCTAAGGTGTCTCCCTGAAGTTATTTCAGCATCTGTTTCTTTGACTATTTTCTCTTTTTCTACTATTAACGGGTTGGTATCTATCCAGAGAATGTTTTTCAGTGTTTTTTTTCAGGCTTGCCAGATGTAATTTGGTCATGTTGATTTTCTCCCTAAGGCCAATTGTAAATTGAATTACAGCAAGAAAAAAGACATTTGTAATGTTGTCAATACAGTAGGAACATGCTTAGGTTTTCAATTTTGGTGGGGTTTTACCTGGTTGTTTTCATGGGTTGAAAATTTCTTTGTTGATATTCACTGTTGTAAAAACTGACTTCAATGGACCCATGAGCTGCAGAGGTTTTATGCTGACTTTCCAACAACAGGTCCAAGTCATCCAAAACACTAAAAGAATCAGAGATTGATACAAAGCTTCAAACATTTATTGGTTGTTTGTATGACGGTTATGGAATAATAAGTAGATTTTATTTTCCCTTCTTTTAGGCATCATGGACTCTGACGGCTTGGGTTTTTTTTAATTAATGTTTGTGGCTTTTGGCATTTTCTAAGTAGATCAATAACATCATGCAGCTTTTAACGTTATTTCTGGGAAAGCTGCTGACAATTTCAGGACATTCCAAGGGAGGAGTTTGTGCATGACCAGGTTGTTTGTCCATTCAGGGTGAATTCAGAGGGATGAAAAACAAGACAAACTTGACATTTTTTGAGACTATTGTGCTGTTTGTCTCAAAGAGAAAATAAGGTTGACATTTTAAAGCATGCAATGAATGGTATGTAAGTAATGCTGTGCCACTGATTTGCTCTGCAACCAGCCAAAGTGATCTGTTTAATTTCACAAAAAACTGTTTCTAGAGACATGGGCAAGGCACAATAAAATATTTTCACAAGCTTCTAGGTTTTCAGGTATGGATTAAAAACATTAGGGAAGTTTTTGTAGGGTTGTTAACTCTCTTCCTTGGTTCTAGACTGTCAGTTTAGGAAGACTATGAACAAGTGTGAGAAAAGCTTCTTTATATATTTCTGCCTGAGCATCTAATGTCGTTCCCTGGGAAGGAGGGGGAATGGGAGCTGAAATCCCTGAAACAGCCAGCAGTGTGAAAGTCAGAGCCTTGTTCACAACTGAATGCATCTCTTCTTTTTTCTGTAAGAATACTAGACCCAGTAAGAAATACTAAAAACATCCAGTAGTGAATAATCTAGATTAATGCCCTCAAATGAAAGGCTCTTATGGCAAATTTTGGCTTTACTGTGTCAGAGAAGGGTTAAGGAAATAGAGAATTCTACTGTTTTTCATCTCATGTAAATTATCTTCATGACAATTTGCCATAGATATTCCCACTACACTTACTTTTACTAGGCAGTTGTAATGTTTTTAATTCTGCTACTTTTTAATTTTTCTCCATTTTGTCCTGGCATGGTGTTTAGCCTGAGTATGGTGTTTAGCCTGAGAAAGAGAAAGAAGTAGAAACTGTGCCATTTGTGTTACTTAGAGTACCCTTCTGTCCCCTTTGTTTAACCTCTGGAAAATAGTGCATTTTTCCTGGGAAATCCACTGGTGCTGGCATTTCCAGACTTGGAACTGTGTGTCCTTGAGAACACTCTTCCAGAAGCACAATTCATTACACATGATATGAGAACTACTCTGAGAAGCAGTCCAGCCACAGCCCTCAACCCTTCCTAGTGCAACCTGAATTCTGAATTTGAGTAACCCCCCATTCACTCCAGACCATGCAACTGTAGGATCATAACTCTTCACCTTCACTCTGAGAGTCACTAACATATCTGAGAATGAAAATATTTGTTAAAATACTTCCAGATGCGATTTTTTTTTTATGATTAGAGGTGGGGTGTTAGGGGGCATTACCAGCTTCTTCCCTCCAACGAGAGCCTTGTTTGTGAGTAAGAAGCGTGAATGGGTTTGGATTCCAAACTCTCACCCGCATGCGTGGGGAATCTTAATTAAGGAGTGTGCTGCCAGCCCCTATACATTTAATTTTTCTAAACATAATCCAGAAAAATCTAGCAGGTTTATAAAGATTACCATGCCATTAAATCATAATAGTAGAACAGAGTTTTTACTGAACCAGAAAACAAGCAAATGAATAGAGGCAGAGAGATGACAGCCTGCTGTGAAACCAATGGATACAAATTGGTTTCCTCTAGTCACAGTTGCCTTTAACTGCTTTAGATTCTCAGCAGCTTTTCATTAAGAATCTCCATGTGCCCTTTTAAAGAAGAAAGTGCATGACTCCTTTACTTTTGGAAATGCAGGTACAATGAGCATAATATCAGCTTGAGATTGGTAAATTGGTAGATTTTTATTTAATGTCTTTTGGGCACTAGTTTCTCTATAGGGCTAGGTGGGTTTCCAGCAACATAGGAATAAGTTACACAGGGCAGTGTTTTTTGTGGTATTTATGCAACTTGTGATTAGGGTTAGTGTAATGGCATTTAAAATATATTATAGGCTTTGGTTTATTTTAGGTTTGTCCCCATTTTTTGTTTCATCATATAAAAACATCCCCAAGAAATACCTGCTTCAATAAAATGAAATAATTCCTGAAGGTGTTATTGTCTGAATCAATATTTTTCTCTTGGGTTGTCAAAATACTCAGAGTATACAGCTTGAAATATTCCTATGTTTAGGCATATGAACTTGCATGGGTTTAAAATTTCCATGGTTCATTGTTTAATTTTTTAAATCAGCTTTTTTGGTTTTTTTTTTGTTGTTGTTTTTTTGTTTTGTTTTGTTTTTTTTCATAGAGTAAAAACTGTTTTCTGATAAACACCAAGAACTTGCTTTTTCATTAGGAATCAAATACCATATTTAAAAACATGTCTAATAAAAATCATACTTAATGCTGCCTACAATTTGGATTTGGTCCAATTCTTTTTCACTGCTATTCAAGGAAGTGGTAATGGGAAGAGTTTTCAGCACAGAACCACAAAATGCAGTAATTCAGTTTTGCTGGAAATAGCTGTTACTCAGAGACTTCCCCAAAACTCTGAGGTTAATTTTTGGTTAAAGAGCCTCAGACTTAGTAGCTTACCTAAATAAACTAATCCTGATGTTACTGAAATTGGACAGTAATACTCAGAAGTGAATCTTTCATCCTTAGCAGGATTTATGGTATGGAAATTGCTGAACACTTCATAGTGTGCTAGTTTGTGACCTGGGGTTCAGAAGTACAAAGGAATTACAGAGATATATGATAATACAGGACAATAGTTTAATTTCTGAGGTTGTCTGAGAAGCTATAAAGTTAATATCTCATTTCTTCTTCCACCACCTACTAACCCACAAGATCAAAGTGGGTCATGTAGTCCTGGAAATAAGGAATTGCCTAATAGCTATGGACTTCATTCTCTGAATTATCTCTACAGGAGAATAAGACTTGAAGAGATAACGACATATGTGACAGATCAGACACAGTTCTAGCTCCCAGTTTGGGCAATTAGGTAAGACCTGAGCTAAGCACAGAACTCTCGTCACTTTCAGCTACAGGGGTGACCTACTTTCTGTGTATGGATTCAACTCCTGAAATTCAATATTCTGTATGAACAGAATTCATGCAGAATTCGAAATGTTTTGGCCCAGGACTCCAGCTGATGTACATCTAACTGGGTAGATCTGCTAGAGGAAGCAGCTCTTTGAATCTGACCATGCATCTTCATCTCAGCACCCGGTATTGTAAAAGTGTGTTTAACTTAATAAGCAAGCCTTTGTGTCAAGTTTCACTCACTTGTATGGATTTCAAGGTGTTTTGGAGCCCAGCCATATCAGTCATCCCAATAAAGAAAGGAAACTCAATTCAGGAGGCATTTTAGAGCACGGTGCCTAAGCACTTTGAGAGCTTATCCAAAAGCACAATAAGTTGATCCCTGCTTGGGTGTATGTTTGCCTGAACTTATCACTACTGTAATTTAAACCAACATCATCAGCAATTTTCTGCAGCTGCTCTAGCTTGACAGAAACCCAGGACTGTCACTGAGATTTTACAGCAGAGCTGCTCCAGAGATCTTAATGTTTCCCTGTATTAAGATCCTTGTTATCTCTGTTAACTTTTATTTACCCCACATGTCATAATGCCCTGTACCAGGCTAACAGTGCGAAGGACATTTGGAGCCCACAATGCTCTTTTGTAGTCTTGCCTGGTAGGAACGTCAGGGCAAATCTTCAAAAGCAATGTTCAAAAGAGAGCCTGCTAAAGAAGCCTGAGAAATGCAAATCCTATTTAAATAAGGAAATGATGTTCTTCAGTGATCTCAATAAGACCAGCTTGAGCAAGCCAGGAATGCAAACGAAATCAAAAGACGTACAGTCTGGCTTGACTGGCAATAATGCTGTATGTGTCGTGGAGAAACTGTAAATGACAAAGAACCAGAATGCCTCAAAGTTTTGATGTGAAAGGGACCAGCAGGGTGCAATTTCATTGAGGATATCATTGGTTCTGGGCCACTGAGATTATTTAGGAAATGAACCATCCTGCCAGAAAGGTTTGTGAGTACAAGCAAAGCAAAGTCAGAAGGGAAAAAACAATCCCTGGCATTTAGGCTTATACAGCTACTGTATAAACTGAACTCATTATGCCATGATAGGGTTTTTTTGTTGAGTTTTTTTTAGTTTTTTTCCAAAATGTCTGTCTCTCTCATTCAGAATAGTCCTTTGAGGGCTGTTGCTGTATTTATGCAGGCTACTGGGCCAGATGCATGAATTCCAAGTCCCTCATCAAGAGTGTATAAAACACTGAATGAGAATGGGAGGAACCAATCAAATAATGTGGGCAGAGCTGGAATTCATCCTAATTTGCTACATACCCTTGCCTAATTAATGAAGAAAGAATGGCAGAGGATCAATTGGTACAAGAGGATACCAGTGAAATGGATTAATATCTGTGAGGCAGTTTCTGCATTAATAATCCAAACACCAACAATTACAATTCTTACTGTTTATTATCTTTCACTGCTTATCTATTATAGTTGTACCCATTTCTGAATCAAAGGCCTCATTGTGCTAGGCAGCATACCCACATGGATCAAAGCAGCAGATCCTACCCAGACATCTTGATTTCCTCTAACATGCACTAAACACAGCAACTGAGCAAAACAGACACCATTGGTTTTGATGTACAAGGGCTAAAGGCTTCTTTCACTTGTAATAAAAATGTTGTTACACACCATTACATGGGTATATAGTAATTGAAAAAGACAGCATATTAAACCATATTTCACTACCCAGTTGGTAACGATTTCTGATGATGTATTACACTCCTTAAAGTCATGTACTGGTCTAGTTTGGGGAAGGAAAAATTGTATCAGAGTAGCAATCTTGGTCATTATATTTTCATAATGTTTTGGTGGCACTGATCAAAATGAAGCTTGCACACTGTTTCAGTATCGTTCTTGTACAAACACCTTAGCAGGAAAGGTGTTTCTTTTGCCTAATTGAGAAAAATGCAGCAGAAACTTAAAAGATAATGAGATGCATTAGAATTTCAAAGTCTCCATCTGTATAGATCTTAAATAGCAAGTGGAATATCTCATTAATGGCTATTTGAAATTCTAATAAAGTTCCAAACTGAAAAAAAAAATATTAGTAACCAAGTCCTGGAAGCTTATCAATTTTCATCAACTGAGATCCTGCTCCATGTTCATTGTCTTGATGGTATATTCAAAACCGAAAGCAGAAATATTCTGCATACTAATTGTTAAATATTTGATGACAAATATGCTGGTTTTTAACACTCCATAGTGCAGTTATACCCATTATGGAGGCATTCTGATTATTATAAGTATCTTTAAAAAGATGTGTATCAATTTATTCTAACAATAAATCTGAGATTTACTAAGATCTTCGCAAGATCAATTGTGCAGCTTTCTAAGAGGAACGAGTTTTAAAGAGTTGATATCTCATACAGTGCCTGCAAAGATTAGAAAAGCTTACCAGTGTACATCAAAGATTTATCCACCTTAAGCTCCTACAAGAGAAGTTATTTTTTTCACACTTGCACATGCTGTGCATGCATAAGTGAGTAATGTTAAGCTGAGATGAAGGGGAGGTGAGGTATATCTGATGCCAGCAAAGACAATATACAGATGAGTAAAAGCTATTTTGTAGCTTCTAGCTGCCATTTTCACAGTTAACAAATGTAGGTGGAAACATTTCTGGCTTAATGCAGGAATATTTATTTGTCTTTTTTATCTGTCTGCTCTCCTTGTTCACCTTAATGTAAAAATGATTGCAGGATTAGGTGACATCCTCTTTTAGATGAAAATAAGAAAATTTATAAATTAGTTTTACTTGTCACTTATTTCATTGTGAAGGGATTTACATTAAATTCACGTTAACAAAAACATTTAAAGAATTATTGAACACAGGGTATTTAGTATTAAATCAGTGATAAATTCATGGAAAGCTGCTAAACTTGAGAAAATGGGGGACTTTCTCACTTTGGGAAAGAAATGCTGCTTTTAAAGAGAAATACACTGCTGACAGCAGAGTTCATAGAATATCTTGAGGTCAATGAGACCCATCAGGATCTTTGGGTCCAGCTCCTGATCCAGCACAGGAGAACCCAAGATCTCCCCATGTCCCTCAGAATGCTGTCCAAACTCTCCCTGAACTCTGTCAGGCTTGCTGCCAGACCAGCAGTTGGTCCCTGCTGTGTTTTAGTAGGTCTCTCTTCATGCTGAATATTTTCACAAACCTCTTACAAGGGGAAGGATTCCAGATGAATCCAGTGAGGTAGAGCTGCATCCCAAAGAAGTCTCACTGTCTAGGTAGTTCCAGACCTGATTTTATCACCTGGGGAGTGTTTTTTTCATTAAGGCACCTGAGCTACCCACTCCTACTGTGGCCATTTTTTTGTGCTTATCCCTCAGACAAAGGATTTCAAGGTCAGGCATTTTTCACAATAAAGTTCAATATGATGTACTGGCAGTGCCATTCTTATTGTGCTGTGAGACAATAGAAATTACCCTTCCAGGTGTCTCCATCAGAAAAAAAATCAAGCATAACTGAGCACTTGACCGTTTTTCCCTCAGTTTCTCTGAATCAATTCTTTATTTAACCCCTTTGAAAAACAAGCCGATATCTATGGTATAAATAATGCATCCAAAATATTTTCTGAATTCACTGTTCATTGCATTTAAACTCTGGGTTGCATTTTGATTATACAGGTTTTCTGTACCCAGAAAACCTAGAAATATACTAAAGCCCACTTCTGCATGTGTTATGGAAAAAAAAAGACTGTTGATAGCCATGTTAACAGCTACTGCTACAGTCTGTTTGCAGATTTTAGCATTGTTGGGAGGCATTAGGTTAATGGCAGTCATGGTGAAATGTTGGCCTCTGATTTGCCACAGGACCTGACAAAGCAGGTTTTAAACAAAGGCAGCATCAGAAACCAGGGTGAGAGTGGAGGAGAAAGGACTGTATTTTAGAAATTAGGTATTCATTTCTGAAAAAAGCCAATTTTAAATAAGCAACAAAGCACAGCTGTAGAAACAGTGTCTCCAATATTAAAACAACTTAATTAGAAAGAAAATAATTTTAATATATTTTTTTAAAAGCTGATGGCAAATTGGAACCAATACTGTTGTGAAAAAACCACATATCACTAATATGTGTGGAAAGAAAAATGTTGCTCAATTCAAGCTTTAAGATGATTTACTACAACTAAGCTAGTGAAAGTCTATGTAAGCAGAAGTTTCATCTTCCATTCTTTCATCCTCAGACCTCAAAACTCACCAATATTCTATAGAAACAAGGATTCAAAGAATTATTTTATTCTTTTCATTGTTTTTGTGTCAGCACTAGGATTAATTACTAGCCATAACTTGGGTAGTAATAGGGTTTTGTACATCCTACTGATTTCTTAGGACAGCAGGGAATGTATCAGTTTTGGTAGAGTTTGCTTTCCATCTTCTAGAGATGGTAAGATATTTAGCTACCTAATTAGAGGTCAGACATTGTGTTTAGAAAAACACCTGACTTTTACACGGCAGAACTCAAGTCATGGCTCTCAATATTTCTCTCAAGGCTGTGGGAGAAGGCAGTCTTTGAAGATAACACACTCTTGTAAAAAATATTAAAATCTGCACATACCATAAAATTTATTTTCATGTTTTAATGCAAATTTATTTTTATGTTCAATAAAAATACTCAGAATTTTTCAGGCTGCCCAGTGTCAAACTTACCCAATTGAATAAGTACCTGATTTAATTTCAGTCAAGGAGTGGTTTAAACGGTATTGTCACTAGTCCTTGGATGAGTAGGTGTTAAATGCTGGAAGTGTATTTTAGATGGTAACACAGGTGAGTTGAAAAGTAGCAGTTATTATCTGATACTTTCTTAAGGAAATAAGATGATACTTACTTTTGCTTAAAAGTTATTGATTTACCTATCCGTCCCTGAAAAACTGCACACTAAAGTATTTATAGAGTAGAAACCATAATGAAGAAATTCAAAGATAGAAGAAACAGACTGATTATTTTAATGCTTCTTGGCAATATAAGAACGTGACTAGAGTAAGACCTAGCAATGCACCAAAATTTTTTTAATCTGGATATTAAAAGTACCAACTATATTGTGAGTTTTTCAAAGACAGTATGCCAGTTAAACCTTAAAAAATATTTTCTTCTGTCATAGAAAATATCATAGAATGAAAAAGCAGTTAAAGCTATGCTCAAACACCTTACATTGTCTTTGTTATGCAGTGTCCAAGACCATCCAGACTCAAGATCACAGCTATTAATGACACTTGCTTATTCCTGTGATTTCCTGCTGATAATTGTGGCACTCTCAAAAATAAACAATACCATTCAGCAGGATTTTAATTGAACTGGCTGCAGTACAGAGGTGGAAGATATTCTCCAGGGAAGCAGTATGCATGGCTCTAAGTGAGGAAAGGCCAGAAGCTCTTGCACCAAGACTCTGCAGAGCCACAATAAAAACCTTCTGAATAGCAATGCAACTGACTTTTCATAGAGACACCCACCATTCCTCTACCTTTTTAGCAGCCTGTGCTTTTTTCACTTAGCAAGCCTTGTCTTCCCTTCCCTTCATTCCTCATCCCTCATTCCTCTCACTTGCGTTTCACCTTTCAGACTCACAGCAGCTTTTGCAGATATGCCCTTCACATATCAGACTTTATTCATTTTGGGAAGTAACATTCCAGCATTCTCCTGAGTTCAACTGCAGAAATGCAGGAATTCATTAAAAAACAAAAACAAAGACCTGAGTGTGAAAAGAAAGTGTTCTTTCTTCCTGCCTTCTCTTTCTTTTCCTTTTTCTCAAATTTTTAACTATCAACAGGATTATATAATTATTTAGCATAAAATAGCTTAAAAGAAGAACAATACATACAATTTTAATAATGTTTCATTTAGTCTGGCTTAACCTTTTTGAAAGGGGTTTTTGCTACACAGAACACAAAAAACAGATCTTATTCAAATCAAGGACCAAAAAAACTACAACCGACCACATTAAAAATTCACTTTATAACTATCACAAACTCAAATGGTTTAGTCTTGATATCTTGGCACCTTTCTGCTCATTTATATTCCTCACTCCCCTACTCAAAACCTTTTATAATTGCTAGTATCTTTTTTTCTTATCAGGGTAGAAGGTTCATTTGTAAAATCCTCACACATTGGGAGGAGTGAGCAGAATATCAGAGTGTGAGCCTGCATGTCTGCACGGGAATCAGAGGCTCACAGTGAAGTTTTGACTGCATGGCTTTTACAGAGTACATTTGAAACAGTTCAGCAGGAAAATACTAATTATCATGATGACCTATAAATAACATCAAGCTTAGGATTTCTGTGTTTAAAAAAGCTGCTGTGTGAAACACAGAGAGCATTTGGCACCCTGAGTGGTCTGGACTACCCTGTGCAGTGATCTAAAGCACAGTGAGAATCAGGTGGAAGGCTTTATGTGCTGCTGGCCTGTTGTTGTCATAACCATAGATCTCAATTTTGCTCTGTTCAGGGAAGATGTACAAGATGCATAATTACTCATTGCTTATTCTGTGCACACAGAAGTGTTTGAAGTTTCTGCCTTCAGCTATCTGTGCCCAGCTAACCATTCCTGTCCTACAGTACATGTGATGGAACATAATTTTTGAATATGTATCACTTAAATCCAAGCAAAGACACACAGCTGAGCTTAGACCTTCATGTGTCTAAAGACCTTCATCTTATCTACAAATAAGAGATGAACAAGTGTGAGAGTCTGCATACAGGCTTGCACTGTTCTATTTAAAATAATGCAGATGCCTTCATGGACATTCTTTCTTTCTTTCTGTCAAAAGTGCCTTTTTCTTCTTCAGTTTAAATGTAGCTGCAATCAAGGGATACTTGGGCAGAGGAGAAAATGAGCTTGCTGCATAACATCCAGCCTTGATTTGTCTAAATATGTTGAAATCTCAAACAAACCTGCATAACTGCAAACATAGACAAGTCCCAAAACTGATGCTAAAGCCAAGAAAGCTGAAATGTTGGAATGTTCTAGTATCCAGATTAAAATTAGTTCTATCGTTTACACCTGTCAATTTAAGGAAACCAATTAAACTGCTATAATTTGAGCTTCAGTCAGAATGAGAGTTTCCACACATGGTTTTACAGTGAATTAATTAAAGGTCTGTCTGCATGGGAAATTTGACCAGAATAGCTCTCTCATAAGAATGTGTCTCTTTGTAGATACTCTCATTCCAGAAATGCCTGTTTGGTTTTGTTGTGGGGTGTTTTCATTTATGTTGTTTAGTATTATGCACCCTTGAATTAGGAGTTCTGGGTTTCAAGTTGTTTTGAAATACCTTGCTTTAGAAGAAAAGATTCCAAGTAGACAAAGCCCTTAATGCATCTAAAACCACACTGTCACTTAACTCAGGGTATATGGCAAGGAGTGTTTTTAGCCTGCATATCTATTTTGCATATCCAGAGTTTGACCACAGAAAAATATTTCAATGGTTATTCAAAATCCTTTGACAGAGAGGAAAGCATAATTTATCAGGCTGTGCTGGCTGATTTACTGTACATGTAAGCTCTACTTATCACTTTGAATAACACTGATGGATTTAATTCCAGACCACATGAATGAGCCAGTATTTTTTCTCTTTCCAGTTCAGTTGTTCAATACCGTCATGTGATAAGAGCTCTGAACTCATAAGGCAAACTGCAGGGCAAAACAAGGTCTAGGAAAATCCAGCCAAGAACTTAGAGCCACTCCTTTGGGAAGAAAATTCTTGTAGTAAATTCCATGAATAATTTTGGAAGCTTTTTAGATTCAATAGTTGCAAGGAATCTGTAGTAGAATGTGAGGATTTTGAACAGCTGTGGCTGCTTGCAAACCAACTGTGAAGGAATGTCAAATTAAAGATGATAGTCAGAAATGATAGTCTGATATCAAGAACTTCCTTCTCAAATGATAAATTCCTGTCATCAGGGAATAGTTTTTACCAGAGCTTAAGAGTGAGTCAGAGTGAAGTTTCACCAAGATCAGTGTTCTGTTTCTGGCAGTGGGTAGTAGGGGATGCCTAAAAAAGAGCATAAGAATGAGGCAAACATATGGTTTTCCCATAGTATGTCTTGGGAATATGTTAGTATTCCTCTAACATCCAGCAGTTTGCTGCTCAGAGGCTTCCTGAACCAGAAATTATTTTGCAGTATTAAATTACCTTTTCAGGATTTTTATTACATAGATGTGGCTATCTGATCCCATGTCAACCTTTGGCCACCATCTCTGCTTTTAACCTGCCACCTGCCTGTTCACCTGATACCCCCAGTTCCTGTGCTAGAAATGACAGATTCCACATGCCCACCCTAATCCCTCAAGGCTACAGTACACAGGCATTCAAAATCAGCACATTGGTTTAGATCAGTCTAATTTAGTGTAAAATTCAAAATAATATCATAGATATCAATTTTTTTCTTCCTAACCTTAAGAGACAGAGCTACCAAAAAAAAAAAAATCCAAAAACCAAAAACCAAACAACTTAGCTATATAAATAGCACATTCATTTAAATTTTCTGGCACAAACTTTCCCTTCTGAGCTAAAGGTTTACTTTTGTGCCTGAAGTGCAGGCACTTTGGCTTGGCTGACTCTGTAAGTGCTTGTTTAGCAGAGCCTATATCATCTTTTCTTAGGTCAGGAAAGCAGCAAGACCTCTCTCTTCTTCCTGCCCTCGGCAACACAATATATAAAGACAAATTGCTACATTTTAGAAAAAGAAAAAAAAAAAGGGCCCAGTCTAGGGATGGTAGAAAGCTCTAGCAAGGAACTATTCTGGGATGCAGGTCACTTCATGGTCCAGCTGCTCTCTGGGTACCACGTTGCCTAATGGAAAGTAGTAAATCCTCTTATAGCTGCTGTCTGGGCTGTGTTGTCCTGTTCTTTTAGTGTCTAAGTGAGACACAAACTGTGAACTTTTCCATTTTGTCTGAGGTGGCAGGAACAAAATCAGCTAGCAACTTTCTTTGAGCTGTTTGATCAAGGAAAGGAACACGTTTAGGAGAGCCTGCGTATGTACATATGGTCTCAGATTGCTCACTGCTCTGAACATGCCATTTCAGTCGCTAGGGTTGCTTTTTTGCTGTTTTTAGATTTGTTTCCAGCTAGATCAGTGAGCTCATCTGCCTTATCCTGCAACCAAACAATCAGTACTGATGACACAAAACAGGGAGAAAAAATTAGAGAGAGAAAAAAGGGGCAGGGCAAGGCCCCTGATGGATTCCATCCTGCCCGGGGCACAGACATCCTATAGTAGTTTTATTGTGTTTTGAAACCACATCTAAAAACAGCTTAGACACCCCATTAACACTTGTATGAATCTCCCTGTAGCTAGGCATGCATTTTAGCAAACATGTGGACTTGGATAAAAGACTTTAAAAGCTAGAGAAACCACTACACTCCAAGAAATATCAGGGCAGTTCTAATTGGCATTCAGTGCTAATTTTCTTTTCCCTACCCCAGATTTTTTGACTTGAGCTTCCAAAAGTGAAATATGATCACACCTTTTTCTGCTGGACTAAGAACCAACTACAGCTATAAATCCTTTAATTTGTAGTTATATCAATAATCAACTTAACAGCTCTTGGATGGAAGATTAGCAAACTCCTCAAACACCTCAGTCTTTCACTATACAGTAAGATTTTCTGAACTAGTGGCATCTTTGTGGCTTCTCTCTCAATCATAGTTTGACATGATTTTTTCTTGCAGTGTGGACACAAGGCCCAGTCAGTGCCTTGCAATATCTCTGCAGGGGAATATGAACATCACATGCCTGTATGATGTTCTGGTTTTATGCACACAACAAAGCTGTTTTACCCTGTTGGCTGCAGCATCACATAGAGCTCATGTTAAGCCGCTTTGCTACCACATCTACTGAATATTTCAGGTCCTGCTCTCCAGCTTGCATTCATGGCCAACTACTTCTCTCCTAAAGGTGTGTATTTTCATGTGTTTCATATTAAAAGAACTGCTCAAGGAATTGCCAAATTAGGTCACAGAAATTAATCATCCTCAGTATTTACTATACCACCCATACATGTCATCTGTAAATTTTAGTAGCAGTGACTGTTCCCAACACTACAGATAAGGATGCTGTATAGCATTTGGTCAGGAACAGATTGCATTGGGACTAGCTGCATAGTATCATGATTCATTATTATTTTCTTTTGAGATTTGTCAATTAAGTAAGAATTAATTAGAGAAAGTTTTTAATTAGAGCTGGATGGCAAATGAATTTTCCATATTGCAAAATCTTCAGGATTTAATGTTTTTCCTTCATTTCCTGAAATAGACCAAGAGCCTGAAATTTCAAATTCATGATGGTAAAGAAAAAAAAAAAAAAAAAGAAAGAAGGAAGGAGAAAACTGTATGCATAAAAGACTTCTAGTTTCAAAGCTTGGATCATTTTCATACTTACATGTTTTTTTATTGTTTCCCCTACTTTTTTCAACAACAGCAATCAAAATTCTTGCTAAAAAAAAAAAAAAAGTCTTCCATTGACAAAGTGGTGAGATACATGAAGAAGCAGAGAGAACATCAAAATTTAAAAATAGCTAATCAAAAGCTGCTCTCCTCCTTACAAAGGCTGTAGTTTTGGCAAATTGTCACTTGCCAAACTAAGTTTTATTCCATTTAACATAATTTCATCACTTTTTTGTATAGTCATCATTTTATTTTCAGAATGTCATGGAGGATTACCTCAAATACCAGGGAAACAGATGCTTATTGAACTGATCAGATACCTAATGTGTCGTTTATAACCTGCAATTCAGGACAGAAATTCACCAGAATTCAGACTGTTTCTCCAAATCCTACAAGATGCCCTGAAATGTTTCCCTTGCCCAATTAGTGCCAATCAAGCATTCACTCTTTTTTCATCTCTTTCTTTGAGCTTCAGCTGTTATCTTTTCAACAGTATTTTGTTTATCATTTTCTAAATCAGTGTGTGGTGTTTGGGATTCCTGCTGGTAAGAATTTAGCTTTTCCCCATGCGAGGAAGAGACCTACCTGTGCCTTGAAAATGTGATTTACAGAGCTAGGGCCCTTATTTTCAGCTATTTGTGTACCAAACAGCACTCTTAAATCCTGTTTTGAGTTACAGCCCAGCTATTGTACCAACCCTTACCTTTGACAACCATACTTTTAGTGCCATAAACCCCCCCAATATCTAGTTTTTCTGACAAGGACTTTCTACACACATCCATGCCCCAGTTTAATTTACATTGCTTATGCTACTACTCTGTAAATCTTTTTGTATCCCTTATCAATTTTCTTGTGATTATGCCCAAGATTAGTTCTGGAATTAGAATCCTAATGTTACTTACTCACCTTTTTTAAAAGTAGTTTAACATTTCTGTGTAGACAAGGTCTAGAACAAATTATATCAGTGTAAGCTGGTTGTAGCTAGATTTAAATATTAATTCCAAAAACATTCACAGCTTTGCATAAATCAAAACATTTCTCATTCTTTCCTTGAATTTCCCTCAGAAATGAAATACACTCTCCATGCATGAGAAAACTAATTCTTGCATGCAAATTCTCCCAATGAGAAAGTCGATTATTTCAAACAGATCCAAAAAGCAGGAGAGAATGGCTCTGGCCCAAATATGCAGAAAACAGAGTGTGCTGCTATGTGTTGAGGACATCCTGGACACATTTCAAATGTGATTTAACCCATAGGTTTGAGATATTGTGGGCAGCACAAGAGAACCTTCAAAGCCTTGTTTTGAAACTGTTAAAATTCAATGACAACATTTGCTGCTTTAGAGTAAATGGCACTATACCAGGAATTAATTAGTTTAGTAAAACTGAAAGAAATTCCACAGTCTCTGAATACTATCTGGTTACTTTCTGTCCCAGGACACCAGAGTGAGTATCTTGTAGCCATGAATGTATTCACCCTCACAATATGCCTGTGAGGTAGGGAGATATCAATACCCTCATTCTACAGATAATTAAATTAAGAGTGGGGAGACCTACTTCATGTCCCTTAACAGACTTCCTGAGTAGTAATCTATAATATGTCTACTGTAAATACTATATATTCTATTCCTTTATGCCTTCATACATGTTTATGGCTTTTAATCAACTCCAAATATTTTATCAGGACAGGCTCAGGAAGGAAATATTAACCATCAGGAAATTGGGATACCCCCAATTGGAGCCAGGTAAGTGGAAAACTTAATATGTACAGGCTGGGTAAGAAACCTTAAACATGGATAAAGTATAAATGCAGAACATGGAGATTGTCATAAACAGATATATACAGAATTAACAGGTGGTTTGTGTCTCTTTATAGATGAGAAGTTTTTCATGCACAACAACCAATCTCCATGCAGAGTTTATCCATGAATATAGCTCAAATGAAAAGTGTTTCAATAAATCTAAGAAAAAAAAGACAAAGAGACAAAGAGACAGATGAGATGTCTGATCCAACAAGTCGTTCCAGGTGCAGCGGCTGGCAGAAAAACACCTTGTCACCTCCTTCCATGTCTGCTGCACATGACTTTTTAGCGTGTGTTGATTGACAGAAGGGCCATGACTGTGTACCAGTGCCTCATGAAGGCAGAGTCTCAGCCATAAGTGGGGCAGAATACAAATGAGGTGCTGTCTGGTGCACTTTGTCTGGCCCTAGATACCTGCTGTTGTGGAATGCTGCTGTCACATCACTGAATATCTGACTGCCCACAGATTAATAGAAAATGTGGCAGAGAGCAAGGAGTTCCCATCAACAGAAATATTGAAGAAAAGGGATCTGACCTGAAAAATCTACCTGAAGGACTACTCAGAAAAACCTTACAGACAGTTAGCAGATGGTGTTGTCCTCTTGGATATGCTTTTATTTTTTCCATTGCTGTTTGTGTTAGCTACACTTGCAAACCTTTTCTTCCACTTTACATGATCGTCTATTGAAATCATAACACTGAATTTGTGACACCACAATTATTTCCATGGCAACTGGCTACTGTCAAACAGAGGCACTGTGAGAATTGCAGCACAGGACTGATATGATCAGCAATTTTAGTCTGTCCATGAATTCAAAGCTGCTGGAGAGGGCACATGGTGGAAGGAAGGTCAACACAAAAAGCCCTGCACTAATCAGACATGCTTGTAATGAAAGTAGGAATAATGATCCTCAATCATCTGCAGTTAATGAACACTTAATTTGTTACATCCTTAAAATAATAATACATTAAAAGAAAACCCACTTTGAAATAACAGTAGCAAACCATAAGGCAAGTTTTGGGTTCCAGCCCATCAAAATGAAAGCAAAAGGGAAATCACCCTTTTGTCCTTGTGTCACATACTGATCAACATAAATTCAGCTGCAGACAGGTTTAAGCAAAAACAATTGACTTTCTGTCCATTCCAGAATTAATTCTGATCATTTAGCAAGAAAGGATCATGGTAGGATTTAATAAAATACATTTAAATGTCACATAAAAAAATATTGACAGTCCACAGTTTTGGTGATGGCATGTTGGGATTTTTTTTTTTTTTTCTTCTCTTTAATGATGCGCTCCATTATAACCATTTGATATATAAATAAATAAATAAAGCACAAACAGGGAGGTTTTTTATCCACTTAAGTTATGAAATTACAAAATGAGAGAAGTGTGATTCGCTTTATTGTAAATGTAATGAATTATCAAAAGCTATGAAATAATATAGCAGCAAGAACGATATCTTATTTCTTCTAGACATGTCATTCACATTCCAGCTCCACCTTCAGGTACCCCTTGCACCCATCCTTAGATTGGTGATTTAAACTATTAAAAGACAAACCTGTTAGCTATAATTTATCTGTTAGTGCCCTTCAAATGTTCTGAAACCAAGCAGGGATCCTTGCTGCTGTTGTAGAGGTTGTTGGTGTTTGTTCTTGGTTTTTTTCCCCTGTAAACTGCTAGAAAACAGTCTACTAATTATACCTTGAGTACCATACTAGGTTTGTTAGCAGCAAACACTTTTATCTGGAACTTAACTGTGCTTCTGCATGGCCTTCATGCTGTGTGACAAACAAAGCAAAAAAAGACACAGACACCACCTTGATAATCAAGATCCTCAGCAGCTGTAAGTGCATGTCAGAGCTGAAGTTTTGCTGTTTTACACCAGAGGAGGATGGAGCCTTTTGACCTTTACATTTTTATTAGCAGATCTCTGTCATCCCAGTGTAATCTAAAGGCTCTTATTCTATTCCTTTGTCTTCCAGGAAACGTCTGAAATAAGCGTCATGCTCTCTGGAGACAGAGGGAAGACTTTTCATCATCCAAAGCCCTGTCAGGTAAGTGATTATCTGCGAGTGTGTGCTTACGCTGACTTGCCTCCATCACTCACAGCAAACATGAGGACAAATGCTGATCACAATTTGCTGCGCTTTCCTGCTCCCGACTGTGGAGAACTCTGAATTTAGCTGATATTTCCAGATTAGCTGTACTCCAATGCACATAGCTAAGCTTCGCTAGTACGAGGTGATACTTGGAATGTTTGGAATCTTACTGATTAATTCCAGCTAGAATCTTAACGATGTTTCAGATTTTTAATTTCTCCATCTTTTGTATCAGATAAAAGAATAAATAATTCTCTCTCCAAGCAGGACTGTGTAACCTGGATGCCTTTTCACCATTATTTTAGGCTTAACTTAATTTTCTTTTTTGACTTCCCACTAATGAATTTACAAAATATGCTTGCTAGATTTAAAAAGTAAACAGCATTGGAACTCTAATTCATGTTTCCTATGAACATCTCCACACTAAAATGATGTACAAAGTACATTTGTTATTTTAAAAGCATGGCTTTTCATAAGGCTCCTGTCATAAATAGGACATTTAATATTGGATTCATTGTTAAACCAGACGGCATGTAGAGCTGGCAGCATTTTGCAGCAAGGCACACAGTATGTTTTATCAATGAGTTCACAAACAATCAATAAAATCTTGGGAAGAAAAGCACTCCTTCTTGCCCAAATGGCAAGAGAGATTTATCACAGGAATTTTATCTGTTAATATGACAGTACTTCTTTCATCTCAAGCAGCTACTAAAACAAAAACCCGTTTAAAAAGTCATGTTCTCAGGTGATGGCAGTGGAAGTTGAAAGGGTTATTTGCAAGGTGTTATTTTGACTACATTACACAGAGAGATAGGGGTTATGCTATAAACAAGTCATTCTGAGAAATATCTCAGTGTGTCCAACTCATGGCACCACAAGGTTCTGAAGAAAATATGACAGATTCTTAGTAGATGTAACAAGAACTATTTTCAGCAATATTTTCTTGTCAGGTGCATTCTTTGCACAGCTGGTTTCTTAGAGATCCTCTTTTTTAAAAGGACCATAGTTTATTTCTGTATCCATTATTCTGGCTATTATTTGAAGCAGTTTCAGATCCAGTGGCATTCCTACTAAAACCAGCAGAATCTGACACATCTTTCCCCTTTTAAATCTTCAACCCCAGCTGTATTTCATACCTGATTCTACTCACATGATCAAAATAAGCAAAATGCCTCAGGAAAAACCTAAGTGGTTTTGTCTTTAAAATCTGGAAACCACCCAGCTCTGTGACTCATTTTACAGGGTGACACCAGAGATAAATCAGATCAGTGTGTGGGTTCAAGCTGACCACCACTACCTGGTTCACTGGGAAACCTGGATCTATCTGCCTGGCCTGAAGACTGATGTGCTGAGCCGTAGAGCCTTCACACCACTGAGGAGTAACCACAGGACTGTATCCTCATTGTTGTGGTCCCAAAAATCAAGCTGCAGATGAAGACAAGAAAGATGCAGCTGAAAGGAGCAGTAGAAATGATGACTGCAATCCCTCCTTGGCATGATGGGACAGTCCTAAGGTCAGAGTCACTGGCCACTGGACATTTAGCATATGCTTGGAAAAGATATGCAGTGGGATTTTGTGAGGGACATTCATTCTTGCAGGATGTCTTTGTTTCAAAATAGACCAAAGATCCAAAGGCTGACAGAGGTTTGGCTCAAAATGTGCACAGAACCAGGCAAATAAAAACCCTGAAAATGGTATAATTCAAATATCCTCATTGGAAGGCACAAAGACATCATTTGGATAATTGTGTAGGAAAAGCACTGAATTGAAGTAGTGAATTGTTCAAAGAAAAGCTCAGAAAACTGCCATGGGAATCCCCCATTATTTTTTGAAAAAATAGATGTATTCCAAAATTCTGGATTAAAACCAAATAATGTTTTTGGCTAGAAGTTTTCAATCATTTAAAATTTAAAAATGTTTGCAGTTGGTGTTTTTAAAAAAGAGGCTTCCTTCACTCTAGTTTTGAATGGATAAATTTCCTGTGTTTTCTTGTTCAATCAAAGAATAGAATGGATTTTAAAGACTAAGCAAAACATAAATTTTTGTTTCTTCTAAGAGTCCATTGAAATTGCTTTTCCACATTTTGACTAGAGACTGATAAGTTTGACTGAAATTACAGTCGTCACTAGAAATTATCACAGACTAATTTTGGCAGGATTTCTTTCTTTTCAGTTTTCCTGGGAAAAGATTCTGACTGCTACTTACAGCACTGGAATTCCTTGTGCCTTTTTACTAACCCTCACCACTGACATGCTATTATTACTTATGCAAATCACTTAGCTTGCTTCTACTTTAATATCATCTTAGTAAAATAGCAATAATTTCCTAGGTCAGAGAAGGCTTACAAGGAATATTTATTAGATAGTCAGAACACAGATAGCATGGCTTCTCTGACAGAGGCACAAAATTTATGCAATTATATTTATTTCTTGGAATTATTCTTGATACATAGCTTACTAACACACGTGAGAATCAGACATTTACAGCATTAAACACGACAGTATTTATTATCTGATTCACTACCAAACCTTTGAGTTACAGCCAGTGGTTGTGTTCCCAACATTGGAGTCCAGAGCATGTTCATCCAAATTCATTTTGACTTTTAAGTTTGTACAAACTTTGCTGTTTTTAGTATTTGTGAGCCATAGAAAACAATCTTGATTGAATTTTGGTTGGAGTTTAACACAGATATAAGAAGGAACTAAAAGAGATTTTATATAAAACTGACAATTCATTAACTATGCTCAAGATGTATTTTTCCTTCCATTTCTGTACCTGTTGGTACAGTATAATTGCAATCCTTCCACCCTGGAGGATAAATCAGAGGATCATGACAGTACAATTGGAAGCAGTCAGGCTTCTTCCACAGATTGATATGTTTTGCTTCACTCACTCTAGTCCCCCTGCTGCTTTCCTACTTTTATCTCCAGATTTTCTTAGTCTGATTGCTTCAGACCATACATTGTGGGTGAGTGATGTCAGTGGCATGCCTCATGCACAGAAATCTTGTAGCAGCCAATGAAACACAACTTGACAACATTCCTCAGGTTTTTCTCTATGCCCCATCTGGTGAAAGACAAAATAGTTATATTAGCCACACCTTGAGGCAGGAAATGCCAGCAGTAAAATGCATGCTTTCCTGAAGTCTCAAAAAACTCTGTGAACCTTTGCAATAGTTTAAATCCCTTATGAAGAATACTGTGAACAAAGGAATTTGTAGACCTGAACCTTCTTATTCAGCAAACTCACTCCCATGGTACATTAATGACAAAACACCGTGTGTCATGCAATCATGAGTCATCAAGCTACTGTACAATACAAAAATTGCTGGTAGACAGATACCTTTGGAAAGTGACCCCATATTCTTTGTCAGCCTAGATCAATTACAAAATAATATCCATTAGCTTAAGCAATCTTTAAAATTATTGGGCAGGACATGAACAGGCTATCTGATCAAAAGAAATACACTAAACAGCAGCCCTTGCTTGTTATTAAAAAGGGTGAAGTTTATTCAGGAGTGATAAGTTAGGTTGATATTGATTTTTAAATAGGTTAGGCAGTAATTGTCATTAGAAAATGCATGTATTCCCCATGATTTCTACATTTATAAAATTCCTTTATTGCCTTTTTTTTTACTTTCTCATAATTTGCATAAAACTCATCACTAGTAATGATCAGGCAACACAGTGTGAGTAACTAGAAGAGAGCACTAAGAGAATGTTAAGCGTGGTTAAATATATGGGGCATTTCAGTAGAGCAATGTGCTTTATAATGGCAAAGAGATGATGGATAAATTGCTAAAGATCTTCAGAATTATAAGTATGAAGAATATTAATAAGATATTATTTTTTTTCTCTACCAAGACAAGCACTAGACGTCTTTGAATGAAGATGCTGCCAAGTATCAAATTTTAAAAATAAACTGCTTTTCCAGACCACGTGAGGCTCATAAATATCCCATATTTTTGGGAAGTTTGTAGTTTAAGATTAAAAAGAAAAAGAAGGAGTAAATCAGTAGTCGTTAAGACCTGAAGCTGCAAGAATTCAGCACTCCTGAGAAGTGTGTCACAACCTGTTTGCAGGTTCTCTATTATGTCTTGCCCAGGGTACCTGCAACTGGTAACTGTCATGAGATAGATCGATCCTGAGCTAGAGGAGGCTTTGGTCATACTCAACAGAACAGGTTTTTGTTTGCTTACAGACCAACACTGCTCTACTACACTCACGAGGCATTGAACAGGCAGAAATTGTAATGACATTAAATTAGGCATGTGTTAGACTGTTGGTCTATTGTATTTATCCTGTCTGCAAATATGGCCAAAATTACTTCTTTGAGAAGCTGAGCAGAAGAGTCCAAATTTTTTGTTTCCTGATTATGAAGATCATTAAAGTTGGAATTTGAGTTTGATCTGTGTTGAGCAGCCCTGGTCCATACCAAAGATAAACACTTCTTAGTAGGCCTGCAGAGGAGGATGGGTAAGCATCACTGAGTACAGCAGAGTTAGGGAAAATGGAAAATAGCAGGTGTGTATATCATCTTTTCCCCAAACTTAATCACGCAGCTGATTCACAGCAGATTGTAGCAGAAGTGGCTCTTTCAGAGGCACTGAGGATGGAAACAGCAGGAAAGTGTTTTTTAAGAGAAAGTCAAGAAAGATAACCTTTGCTGAAAAGTCACTGTAAGAGAAAGGCACGGAGAGAGGAACAAGATGTGACAAGTTCAGACCATATGCAACTTTATAAGAAGTTAAATTGCTTTTCTAAGGCATTTCATGGGCATGAGTCACTCATTTCATGATCCATGACTGTATCTTTGTGAGCAGACACTAGGAGAGTCTAGAGAAGCAGCACTATCTGGAACTATCCCACATCTCAAACCAAAGTCAAGATAATCTGATTTCAGTGAGAAGCCTATGCTAGAACCATTTATATTTGCCCAACTGACTTTTGTTTTTAAGTCAAGTACACCTTGACTTGAAGGTTTAGCCCCTTGAATAATGATTTACTTACATAAACATTTTTTTTAAAGAGGGGACTAAAAGCTAAATATAATCAAATATATAATATTAACTTTTATAAAACACTGATAACATACAAGGTTCTAATAATCACCTGGTTACCAGGACTTCAGTCTAAAATTTATTCATTTCCAGTCACTTGTTGCAGACAAGGGTAATATGGTTGTTTCCTTTTTTCCATGTCAACTAATCTCTTAAGATTTAAGTACTGCGAATAGCTTGAAAAATGTGGTTCCCCAACCTGGGCTGACATACTTCGCTAAATTTACTCACTAACATAATGAAATGGAATAAAAGATCACCCACCCATGTTAATGTTAAACAGCATATCACAGCCAGACTAGAGCAACGTCAATTTTGATTTGTGCTTAAGATAATGAAATTTGAAAGTCTAAAAATTATAGGGTTGTTTATAGCAAGTTCATCTCTGTAAAATAATTGCATCCAAGTTCCCATAAACATAAAAGAGAGCTATTCTGCAGCAGCTGGTTGAAAGGATGGTTTGATTAAGGAATATAGATAACATTTACAGCTTCAGAAGAACTTCAAAAGACTACCAGAGAAATCAGGGAATTTAAAAGACAGAATACAATTTCCAAACTTAAAAGCAATATTTTTCCTCAGACATCTAATTTAGATAATATACCAGAAGCCTATAATAAACCTCCCACAAAGAAATAATAGCACACTGCACACACTATGGTTGTTCAACACCCCATTTAAATACAATTACTGGTCCTTTGCCAAAAGGCAGGAAACATGTCTTTCCATAGCAACAGTAAGAGAAAGGTCAGGATAATATTTTTGCAGCAAAGCCTTTCCTTAAGAAGGATTTGGGATTACACTGTGGATTACATGCTTTTGAAATATGGTGCTTCTAAGTTAAAATACACCTGGAGCATCTCTCCCTGTCCCTTGGGATTAATTCTATTGGTTTGGAAAACCTACACCTGCCTCCTTATGTACCATTCTCCCCCTGTATTTAGTCAGAATACAGTTGCTTCAATTGCTACTTTAGCAAGTGTGTAAATGAGAAGCTGCAAATGTTCTTGCTAATTCATTGAGAGCATAGCTCAGGATGTATTTAATTAAAAGCAATGAAGTGAGCTAATCTACCTAGTTAATTTTACTGGATTTGGTCTAGTAAGCAACCTCTTAGATACCAGAATATTTAAAGGATAATGTATTGTTGGTGGGTTTTTTTCCTTTTTTAAAAATCTTTTAAGAGTTTGTTTAGTACTGTTTGCCTGTCAATAAAAAGATAATAGATTCTTTCCTAGTGTTGTTTTACATTCTGCTAGGAGCTAGTTAACTATTGTGCATAGCTGGTAAACTATTAGCATCTGGTTTTGAGGATTAAGCTTGCAAAAATGTATGCAGATGAGTCATTTTGGTCATGTGAATAATTCCATTCAACTTCTGTTAAATGCTTTGAATCATGGTCTCCCTCAGAATCATAATCCAGGGAGAACAATGCTACAAGTGCAATAAAACAGCTAAAATGGATCAGGTGGCAGGCATAATTGACAGCTTTTAAAAAGTCAACATATCTTTTAGCAGCTCAATAATTTGTGGGAATGGCTTGAATATGAGATTTTAATAGCCCCTTAAGAAAGGCAAAAATTTCCAGAAAGGGAAAAATCTTCACTAGATGCCATGCAAACATATGAAGAGCTGTTATTTTGTGAAGTCACTATACTATTCAGTTTGCTTGAGGGTATAAATATTTATGGAATCATAAGCATAGTAATCTATGAATCTAATTTGTGGGGAAAACTCTTGCACATAAAAGCCTGGAACTTGTTACCACAAAGGTTGTCCTGAATTTTCACACTCTTTCAGGAACGTGCTTTGGATGGGACTTCACTGGGCTGGGCTGGGCTGGATAACAGGATTATCATCAAGTTCAAGATTATTAACATCACATGTTAATAAGGCTTCTCGGAGGCTGGAGAAGCTCAGGATTTTTCTTCGTAGCCTTGAACCAAGGATATCCTTGCTCTGGACAATGGAGCTAGGGAAGAAGGCTGGTGGCTTTGCTTTCTGCATTTTGGTCCCAGATCCAAGATCAGCTCCAAACACAAGATATCAGTTGGAAAGGGAACAATGTTTCAAAGAAACATACTGTTAATGAAAAATGTAAAACTTGTGAGAATAGTAACCCTTATATCACATTCTTCTTTTTGTCCAGAAAAAAAAAAAAAAAAAGAGCATTCAGAAGAAAACAAATGGCAAAGGAGTTTTCTTTACCTGCTTTACACTGAGTTGTTTTTGTTTGGCTTTTTGTTTCTACTTAAAAAAAACCCAAAAAACCAACAATAAATGCTATGATTTCTCCATTTTATTTATAATATTATTATTTGTAATAATTTATCAGAGCTATCTTGAAGGCCAAAATGAGCTGTGAAAGAAAACCCAGAAGTCTCACAAAGGAGTTCCTACTGGAGTTTTTTTCTGTATGTCACAGAAGGGCCCATTGACATTAACACAATTTGGAACACAAGTGAAGCAGACTTAAGGAGCAGCATATTTAATGAAAGGGAGCATTCACAGTAAAACTGCACTATGCCTGAATGAACCTCTTGGCCTCCTTCAGAAAATCATATTATCCTGCTATTCTTGTGAAAATGAAACTTCCCTCTCACTTTTTTTTAACTTTTTTTGGAGAGACAAGTAGATCAGGATGCTCAAGAAATTGCTTGGGGGATTTGAAAGAGTTCTTGCATGCAGTAGCCTGCATGCTGTTCTCACAGCATCATTATGGTTGTAAAAGGTGTCCAAGATCATCAAGTTCAACCTTTGCATACCATCATGTCCACTAAACCATATTGCAAAGCCCCACATTCACTTGTTTTTTGAACCCTTCTAGGAATTGTGAGTCCACTCTTTCCTTGGAAACCCATTCAGTGCTTATACACTCTTCCAGGAAGAAGTTTTTCCTAATATCCAGCCTGAACTTCTCCTGGCACAATTTGAAGCCATTTCTCCTTGTTCTATCCCTGGCTGTCTGGAGAAGAGACTGACCCCACCTCACACCTCCTCCTTTCAGGGAGTTTTAGGGAGTGGTAAGGTCTGACCTGATCCTCCTCTTCTCCAGGCTGAATAACCTCAGCTCCCTCAGCTGCTCCTCACAGGATCTGTGCTCCAGCCCCTCCACCACCTCTGCTGTCCTCTGGACAGGTCTGTCATTTAGTGAGGGGCCCAAAACTGAGCACAGAACTCAAGGTGCATTAGTCTTGGCGTGAGCACTGAGTCAAAGGATGCTCTCACTGACAGCACCTCACTCAGCTGGAGCAAGGCATGGTGGCGTGGCAGCAGCTGACAGACAGATGTTTCACACAGGAACCCTACCTTGTGCCCCAAAGTAGTGTTGATTTTATTTGGCTGTTGTTTTTTTTGGGGGGGAGGTGTTTATTATAGAAATTTTGGGGAAGTGTCTTGCACATTAAAGATATGCTAAAAGACACTTAATTTAGGAAGACTAATTAAGAATTTGATTTTTTTTTCTAATGTCTTTTTAAATCAATACTTCATCAAAATGAATTTTCCTAATAGTTCCTTTTCAGTATAATTTTCCAATCCAGAGTGGCTATAGAAATTTCTGATTACACAACACCACTGCAGGTCTAAATTCCCAATTATTTCTGTATGTATATATTTTTAACAATAATGTAGCCAGATTAATAACTTATCATAAGCATAGCTGAAGGTGGTTGCTGTTCACATAAATCTGGGAACAGATGAATCTCAAAGAAAAAACAGAAGTTTGTGAAGTAATAGGGGCAACATTTTACAGCTTCTACTTCTGGATATCTTCAATACGTTAATCATTAAATTTACTATCTAACAATGACTCCACTTGTATTTTACAGCATTTGAGTTTTAAATATACAAATCCTAAATGCTTTCAAGAGAAAAATAATATCTTTTTTTTCAAAATCTTCTCATGAATTTGTTTCTGCTTACTTTGAAGAAAATTATGTCTTTGTACTCATCTCTCTCAGTTCTTCTCTGCTGTTGACAATTGTTATTTCTACAGTTCTTTCCAGGTGACACAGAGAGAAAGCTTACTAATTCCTCACTCCTACCTACTATCTTGGAAGTAGAAGAATGAAACAGAATCTCAGCTAATGTATCAAGTGGGCATCTTGTGTGTATTTGAGTGGATCAGGACTGGGAAGCTACTATATTTATTCAGAGTACATGCAAGTCACTTGCCCCAAATCAGGCCCCTTTAGTAAGTTTCTAGGAAAAAAAAAATCACAAAATGTTTGTTATTTGAAAAATATGAGTCATTATATAAAATGAATGAATCCTATAGATATGAGATAGCATTAGGAATAAATATCTGCATGTTCAATAAAGAAAGATGTCTATATTTTAAAAACAGTCCACATCTCCAAAAATCTTTATATATGTACATGTGTGTGTGTGTGTGTGTCTGTGTCTGTGTGTGTGTGTGTGTGTGTGTGTGTGTGTGTGTGTGTGGTCCATGTCTCCAAAACTTTTATGGTACGTTTTAACAGAAAGCTCTAAAATAAACTTGGTTATTATTTTACTTTGACAGTTTTCCGAATACATTTTATATTACTTTTCTGCCTCTTTCTCAGTTTCCCACAGCATGTATCTCATATGATGTTATCTTTTCTCACAGATTCTTTGCCCTTAGTTCAAAAGTTTTCTGGGATAGGGCAAATGTTATTATGGCATGTAGAAATGGCAGTTTGATAAAGTAAGTAATTTAATTCTAAATAAAGATTCTAAATAAATTCCATAAATATGAAGACTAATAATATGAGAGGTTAGATTCAATTTTAAATTAATTCCAAAATCTTCAACTCAAACTTTAAATCAGTTCAGTCTAGCAGCTTGTTAAAAGCTGGATGTGCTCTTAATTTCAGTGCAATGAATGACACTCAGTATCTCCCAATCTCCCAGCTTAGTATGGGCCCATAATATTGAAATCATCTGAGAAAGCTCCTTTTGCTTCCAGTGACATTGGAAAGAAGGTGAATGTAAGATTCAAAATGAATAATAGACAGTTCTTGTGAATATCCTCATTTCTCTGTAAAAAAAAGGAATACTGTGAGTATATTAATTCGTAACTCTGAAAAAAAATTAAGAAAAATATATCAAATCTGGCTTTTATAAAAGATCTAATGTTTATGCAAAATCTGAAGCAAAACAGCCAGCTTTAACAGCAGCAAGCTCAAATCAGTGAGAGTTCTGCTGTAAGTTGCTGGTCTAAGGCTGCACTGCTGGATCCACAGCAAATACTGCAGCCTCAGGCTTTCTTGCTTCCACACCTGCAGAGGAAACACAGTCCAAAGGAAGCTGTTTGCACTAAACCTAAAAGATTTGGATAGCACCAACTCATTTAAAAGAGAATTATTAAGTAGAGGAACATCTCCATACCCCAGGCACAGCAGCCTGGTTTGACAATGGTGTTAATTCATCTTGTGCCCTCTCCCTCTTAGTAAATCTGTGCCCCCAATAAAATCCTTTATCCTGTATTTATTGATCTAATTTTTCTTACAAAATTTTTCAAAACCAGATATTTTTATACTGACTTCTCTTTTGCATGACCTTCTTGTCACCTGTAGTATGTCTAACCTTGAGCAGAATTGTTTTTTAAGTTGTTTTAATTTTTGATTCCAAAGAAAGTATGAGGTAAATTTTCTCAGTATGTTAAGTCCTCATGCTATCCCACTAAAAAAAATACAAGAAAAAGAAATACGTATTTATGTCAGTGTTAATAATTATAGATATTGCTATTCTTAATTAATAAAGCTCAACTTTAAATTTAAAAACACATAAACAGCAACAGTCCTGTTTATTGAATGTATTGACTTTTGGCACAGGTTTAATAAGAATGGTTTTAACATGAGCTTTTCTGTTAAAGTACACAAAATTACTGTTTTATCATGCAAAAAAAGCACGCATTTTCTAGTATTGGCTATAGGGACTATTCATCTAACAGCATGTTTCTATTAAAAGCAGTGAATTTTTTACTTGAAGATGGACTAACAAAAATTCTGATGTTTTGTTAAATCAAGTCTGTAGGCACCCTTTAGCAAATCTTGTTATCCTTGTCTTCTGTCTTATCCAAAATTGTGGACACTGTAAAAGTGCCAGGGAAAAGAACAATTTCTTGATCATTAGTCACCCCTGTTTCACGATAGTGACATTTGGTCATGCAGCTGAGATCAGAGTGTTTGGAAAATAATCCCTGGATAAACAATCTAGTCTTATCTTCTATTTCTTCCATGCACCCCTTCTCCGTCAGCTGCTGGTGCATAGGAACAAACCTAAAGAAAGATATAAAGTCTGTTTTATCTGCAACTACTGCAGGCAAATAGGAGGTTCTACAGAATGGAGCAGCTGGTCCTGAGAATTAGGTGTCCAGTTGTGATCTTCTGAATTTTATCATGAGTCTGATACTCTTGATGCTTGCAGTACACTGGGTGCCCTCTGGAGCACATGATCTGAAATAAATCCTGTTCATGCACTCATTGCGTATGAATGAGTCTCATGAAGGGGTGATCAGGAGCTTCACTTCAAAAATATACCTCTAACCTCTAATGCAGACACTTTAAAAGTGACCATTCACAGACACCCAAGGAAGAGTTTGCCCTGCATAAGAAAGTAGTGGGGATAACTTTTGTGTGGTTTGAAAAATAAAGCATCCCCAAAGCTTTTATAATCTTATGTATAATATGATGGATGGATACTGAATTCAGTTTCCAGGTCTGTCACTGATTTACTACCCCCATTGTCACCAGCAGTCAGTAAAAAGTTCAGGGGGATGCTGATGTTGTCAAAACTCTGAAGTGCTTCCCTTGTTGAAGCCATGATTTGTCTGCTCCTTACATCTGACTTGGTATTAAAGTCATGCTAATTTTTTTTCTGAATAAGAATTACTGAAGGAAAAATAGCCCTTTATTCTTTAGTTTACAGTATTTATTTTCTCTATTTTTCTTGTAACATCTGTGGTGACGCAGGCATATGTTATTCTGTACAGGCTATAGCTAAACTGCTCACAGGCATTGACAAGACTTCTCATTCTGACCAGTCCAGGTGGAATCAATAAAAGATGAGGGAAAACAGAGATTAACTTAATTAATCTAAGGCCTTACATATTAACTACAAAAGATTTAGCAGTGTTAAGAGTACATCTTTGTTTTCTTAGAAAAGTTCCATGAGTCCTTAGTCAACAAAAGGTGTTTTTTCAGTTTTTGAGTATTTGAGGAAGGTGATCAACCAAGAATTTCTGGTGTTTCTTTGGAATACATTTCTTACTTGAGGAGAAAAATAAATGTGTCTAATATTTTCCCACCAGAATGATCTTCATCTTTGTTATCATTAATTAAAACATCTTGTTTCAAATTGAGTTTCTGATTTCAAGCTTTCACTGAAGATAAAGAAATGTGTCAGTAACACAGCTTATTTCTTTATATAACTAAAAAAGGAGAGAGTGACAGATACAGAATATGGGAGTGCAGTAAAGTCAAAGCAATGTAAGCTGTGGCTTACAGAAGTATACTTACAGTTATAAAAGTTACATCAATTGTCTATTTTTAACAACTTGTCCTTTTTTTTTCTTAAAACAGTTGAGCTGTTAATCTAATGCAGGCAGTAAGTCACAAATTTTTTTTCAGTTCCTTTGCTCTTGATATCCACATTTCTAGAGTGGGTATTTGTCTTTACAGCTATAGCAGTGAAGTTTGCTGGCAGTATTATCAAACATTCCAAGAAGTTCTCCATCTTTATTTAATTTCAGTAAATCAATTATAATGGACAATTCCTTAAGTCCATTATAAAATAGAATTTGGCAATTTATCAATGAAATAACTTGGGTACTAATTTTCTCTCTGATTTTGAAGCCTTTTGAGAAATAGAGTTTTTTTCTGTAATGTCTTGCACAACAACAGCTGAGAAAAATGTAACAAGCCCTGACTAAATCTTTCATTAAAGTTACATTACAACTTTTTAATTTAAGACCAACTAATTTGATGTTTGTTGATAGCAACTTTGACAGATGAGAAACTGACATTCAAGTCGTCAGACTTCAGCAGGGGCAGTATAAAAACTCAGAGGACATTGAGGACTGGAAGTCTTTGAATTCTGCCACAGCTTTTTACATTGGCATTTAAAAATTAAACACTCATTCGGGGGTATCCCAGAAACATCCTTTCTATTGTGATGCTACAACCTGAGCTCATACAACTGTGTATGTCAATTCATCTCTTATCATCCCTTACAGGGTTAGATATTTTGTAGTCTCTAATGGAGGCTGCAACCACAACCAAAATCCAGAGCCCCATAAACCATAAAAAACAACTGTCTTGTATAAGATGTAATCAACGTGTTTTAGTGGCTTTAATTGGCTTTGCAAAGGCTGGTAACTAGGAGCAAGAGCACCTGCGGCACCAATCCCTAAAAGAGTTCTGAATGACATTTTCATAGTCTACTCCTCCAGTGGCTTAGTAGTTATGAAACTCAGAGAAAAAGTCGTGGACATTTGTACCTAAAGTATAACTCCAAGGAGTAAAGGTTTTGGAATGGGAGTTGGTCTGGAGACCATAGGATCCATCTGGCAGATGTAGTTCAAACTGGATTCCTGGCCTTTGTAGTCATGACTGGCCACAGCTGGGCTGGTGAGGGACACTGAACCTGCAGAGCAAGGGAGCTGCTGTTCAAGCAGGAGGGAGAATTTTGTTTTCTGTTTATCTTACATACAACTTTTTTGCTTTGAGTCATGTGATTAAGGGCTCAACCTTGTGTGTTTGTCAATATAACCTTGTTTTGGTGTTACACCTAGAGTTGGGAGTCAGGGAGAGCCAGAGTGAAACTGCATGTTTCATCCTGCCAGGATCAGAGAAAGCAAACCAGCTTGCATATTCAGATCTCCTCCAGGGACCTGTGCCCAGAGATGCAGCTGGGAAACCCAGGAATGTTGAGTTCTCCCTGCCAAGCCACAAGGAATGGTGGTGACTGCAGGAGTGCACGCACCTTCCGTGTCCTTGGAAGCCCTAACAGAGCCCAACCATGTAAAGCTAGAGTTTGTAATACAACTTTGTCCCATGTGCAGCTTAAGGCATTGCAAATGAGTGACTGTTCTATGTTCAGTACCAACTTGCTAAAATACAAGCGGAATGAGTTATAGCATACAAATGCATGAGAATTAAGTTTTCCAGTCTGCACCATCTGCCTTTTTCTCTGTTCATTCTCTGTTACCTGGTAACAGTTTACTAACTACACCTTTCCTAAGTGGTGTACTGACTTGTTATTTTGTCCTATATGAAATACCCTATAATCACAGTTCTCTCACAAAGCCAGAGCATGTAAGCCTCCTTTCCAAATGCTTCTGCCCATGTTGTTTCATCTTCATCAAATTTCCTGAGCAGCATCAAATGTTAATGTGTCTCTATTCCCTTTCTTTGCTTTTACTCTTGTGAACCTTCAGTTCTTGAAGTCCTCCTAAAGTTCCATCAAGTTAACAAGCAAGATCCCTGTTAGTTTTAGCAGGAATTAATCAGGACCTAACCAAGCACTCATCTTACCACACCTTTTGATTTCCCTCTCATTCTTCTATGCATGCTTCCTCCCAGCCATTTTACTTAATCCAGAGACCATTCTCTAGTCCAGGTCAACTTGTATTTCACTGTCACATGACTACAACACTTCACTGTCCCACTAATGTTGGACACAAAGCTGTTATTAAACTGGCAATATCCCTCTTTGACAAAAAAAGTGAAATGGTGCTGCCCTGTGTGCACTGCCAGGGATGACAGAGGAATCCTACTCGGGGCTCTGAACTGGTGAGCATTCCAAAGAATCTCCAGAGGAGTAGAGGGAGCAAACTGAAAATTTTAATCAAAATCAGGATTTTTTTTGTGTGAGAAAAGTTGTTCTTCCAGCCCTGAAACTAACTCATCACAAACTGTTTGCTTCAACAAGATACAGACATCAGCCAGCCCAAATGAGAGTCAGAAATATCCCTTATTCTTCATTTACTGTTCTTTGGAAGTAAATTGCTTAACTCAACTAATTTCTTTAGTTTTCTAAGGCAAGATTTTAATTTTCAATGTCAAAATCCAATATTCTTTGGATATTTTTAATGTAAAAGAAAGCTTCTTAAGATTAAATGGAGTATTTCATTACACTGAATGGCATATTTCATTAAATTTTAGACTTTTATTTCAAATGAGATGTTAGTCCTTAAATGAAGTCAATTATGTTTCTTAAACAAACCAAAGCATTGGTTCTTTTACAGTATTGAGAAGACTTATAAAGGCAAATAATCAAATGGACCTTACACAATTTACAAGTGGTGAAAGTTGGTTTTCCATTACAATGTGCTCTCACTCATGTCAGTCCTTGCCAAGTACTCCCTATCCTTCTCCCTTTCCTTTTCCATTCCTTCAGATGCCCAAGACTTCCCTACACCTCCTACATTTTACAAATCTAAACTTTAATTTGCATCTTTCTAAATAAAGTAGACTCCTACTGAGAAAGGAAAACTTGCAAACTTTATAAGTCATAGAAGAAATAGTAGTGAGAACAAGATCTTCCAGCAAGTTCTGAGTTTGTTGTTTTCCAAAAATGTCATGAGTTCAGTACCTGCCAAACAGACCAGCCCAAAGCACCCTCCTGCTGACATGGTGCTGTTTGAGGCACCAGGTTTGAGGATGGAGGAGTGAAGTATCCCAGTGCTGCTCAGTGCCTGGTGCACCTGCAATCAACTACCACTGCTGTTCTGCTGTGAGAAGCCCAAATGCCTTGCTTAGCTGGGATGACAATGGCATGGTTTGTGTGTAGTTGTCCATCAGACCACATTCTAAATCTCTAAGCAGCAGTTCTATTGCACTGAAATAAATTTCCCCTTTATAAATTCTAAACATAGTAGGTAAGAGTATGGTTTTCCTTAACCACAAGGGGTTGTTCAGTACATTTCAGTATATTTTGGAAAAGAAGATGAAATATTATTTCATTTCATGAGCAAAACCTAGCACAACTAAGGCCCCAAGAATGGTGGTCATGTTTTGAGCAAGCATTTGAAAGCAAAGCTGGTCTCACATCTTGTATGTTAAAATAGTTTGACTCAACCTATTCTTAAAAGGGAGACCTTCAGGGGAAAAGGCAATGCCCAAATGCTCATGTACTAAAAGTGGTGTGAGTGACTCAGGATTTGTCATGCCTTCTGAGTACCAGAACACTTCCCATGAGGTATTTATTATACTGATGGTGAGACAAGCCTTGAATGACACACAGGGTGTGAGCTTCTAGTGCCTGACAGAGATTTCAGTAAAGTTGGCACAGTTTGGCCCTCCTGGGCAAATTGGGGTGGGGGGGAGGGGGTGTGTAGGGGTAGCAGTGGTTTGTACTGAAGCAGCTGGCCTTGCTGAGTGATGATAAACTAACTATATTCTAAAATGGCAGACGGATCTCTTGGCCTTCATCCTGTTACATTTCATACCAAGCAGGCCATCTTGCAGGAAAGAGAAAAAATATTTAGCAGAGCTCTGTGTCCTCCAATGAGGTTTTGGCCACTACTGGATGCTCAGGAGGCTTGAAAAGGTCTTTGAGGTGCATCTCAACCTGAACCGTAATAAACAAATGTGAAATTGCTGGGTTAAAACAAACCAAGGCAGCTAAGGACAGTGAGGACAGGGATTCCTTCTCTAAGGTGAACAAGATAAACTACACTTTTACTGAGGCCTCTTACTGAGAAGAGGATTGATTTTTTTACAAATTATTTTAAGTATTATTATGATAACATATTAGAAACACATTTAACATGTATTTTTTAAATTATGATGATTGCTATTATTATTATTATAATTACATTTTTTTTAGATTATATTTTTGTAAGTTTCTTGAACCTTAAAAAGGGCTAAAATGTTATAAGAGGCTTTGTTTGGAAGTTAGTACAGATTGCAAAGGAAATATCTTGATTATCTGCAGTTTTACCATGGAAAGATATTCCGTGATGCCTTTTTAACTAGAGCATAGCCTGAGCAGAGTTTCTCAGCTTGTTATATTAAAAAAAAAAAAAAACCAAAACCAACCAACCAAACAAACAAACAAAAAAAAACAACAAAAAACAAACAAATGAAAACCATAACAAAGCAAAATATAAAAACCAAACAAAGCCAGCCAAACCTGTAATAGCTTAAATATTGCAGTAATGTGAGTTGTTTTCTTGGTAACAAAATAAAAACTAAATTAAAATATAACATATTTTATTCCTTGTATATTCCATCAAAATGTTTTGTTTCCTGTCTTGCAAAACTGGGAAAGCATCCATTTAAAAATACACATTTTCTTCTGTTTTGTTTTCTGGTGTTTTACTGACTGCCAAGGCTATTTTGACCACCAGTACACAGTGTCATACAGACTTTATTTACCCTCAGCCTATGACTATTTTGATTTCTATTTATTATTTCTTTCAAAGTGATATTAAGATTATATAATGCAGGGTTCTATTTGAATATACAAAAAGAAAGGGATTTCTAGATAGATCAATTACAACTTGAACGGGCAGAAGGAAATACTTATCCATCAATTTTCCAAAATAATAATATCGCAAGAGAGTAATAAGAAGCACAATAATAGAAACAGATTGAAACCACTTGCTTAAAGTCCCTGAAAGAGGGATAAACAAGGAATATTCAAAACTCTCTGGGTTGGGTGGATCCAAACCGGGCAAGCTTCAAAACTGGGAGGTGATATTTCCATCAGTGCTAATGCATACTGCTGGGAAGCTCGTTCTCCTCAGACCAACACACCTGCATTGCTCTTGGGTCTCACTGTGTCTCCCCAGCACTGCCTTATTTTCACTGGGAAGCTTGTTCTCCTCAGACCAACACACCTGCTTGGGTCTCACTGTGTCTCCCCAGCACTGCCTTATTTTCTGTGGACGTGCAGCCTTGGTTTGGTATTAATCCAAGGATTTCTTCATGGCACAACATTTTCTGCAATATATACACGTCCACAATAAGCCTGTAAACGTGCTATAAAGTTCATTGTGGGGGGGCTGAGCCTTATCCACAAAACCATCCATCTTCTGATGACGTACTTGGTTCACTTTATCAGGTACTCAATGTAGGACACCAATATCAGATCAGATGGTAATTTCTTACCACAGTCTCTTGATGTAATAATACCCTACAGAAAAAAAACAAGGAAAGAAAAACTCCTTGTGACCTTGCTCAGTTCCTTGCCTATATGTCTGTAAATGGAGAAAAAAAAATTCGAAAATAAAAAACCTCTAAACCAAGGTGAGTGTAGAAATGAAGCAGAGGAAAGCAGTTCCACAAGAATTTTGATATAATAGTGGTCTTCTGTCCATGGATGTCTAGATAACTTTGGGGATAAATTTAGAAGCCAACACAGTGCTGTAAATGTAGGATGTAAATGTAAGGAAGTAATAATGAAATCTCTGGCAAGACTTCACTTACACTGTGCTCAGTAATACTTACCACATCATAAAAATCTGGTTTCTTTAAAATGTGGTGAGAAGGAAAGAGAGTTGATCCTAGTAATAAAAGTTATGAGCTGTGAAGACAAGAACAGGAAAGTTCTCATTCTGAAACAGTCATAGAAAAAGACAAATAACTGAAACCCAAATAGCAAGTGATGAAATTCACAGAAATAAATATTTTAGATATGTGCAGGAGAATTATAGGCATTTACCTATTTTTACCAATTATTCCTTATTTTATTTGCTATGGTAAGTAACACAACTGTCTGCTTTAAACTGGGAGAATTTTACTGAATAATGCAACTGCATACTACAAAGAGTTTCTGTGCCAGTTCTGCTTCTCATTTGCAAACTGGAGCTTAAGTATGACTTTGGATTATACAGAAATACCAAGTGGCTGAATGCTGGACTACAAGTGAGCAAATCACTTTGAAGAACAATGCCACATTGCTTACTGTTAGTGCAGAAGAGCACAGATGCTATCAGTAAAGACATCTCCTGAGAAGAACATAAACTTTAGCCCATTTTTCTTTTTTCTTCTATAAAAGTTATTTGGGAGAGAGTTGTGACAGTTTTCTATAAAATGCAGGTTATATAAAATGCCAAATTTTGATTTCCTTCACTTAGGCATGATTGCCTTATTTTCACTCCTTCACTTTCATTATACGGCAAGTAAAGAATACCTGAAAAGACATTTTTTAGCACAAGGAGAAAATTAAGAAGCTATCTTTAGTTTTAAAAAAATAAAATTGTAAATGGCTTGTTTTGCAAAAAGCTCATATTCACTCTGATCGTAGTAAAAAATCTCAAGAAAATCAGAAATCTTAGATATTAAGATGTGTTTGGCAAATATAATTTCTAAAGAAAGGAATCTATTGCTACATCTGCCTTTTCTCTTTCCTCTCCTCTTTTCACTCTCAGTGATCTTTGTGCCTCATTGTCTCAAAATTTTGCAGGTGTTCACACCTTGTATCATCAGGGGATGCTCTTTTGTACGGTAGCCAAGTTAACCTCTGGTTGGAAACAAGCTCCCATCAACCATTATGGATGCCTGAGCAGCATGTCACAGAGAAAAGCTGGGCAGGGAATTAAACCTCAGCCCTTTAACACTCCAACATCAGGTCCTTGCTAGTCACTTGCTGGAGATGGGGTCTGTGCATTACTATTTTTTTCCACTAGGCCTATGTCCTTGGAGTTAAGATATGCTGAGATTCATTCCAAAGGCTGGATGTTCCCAATGGCTACGTGTGAAAATGCACAACTCACACAGCGCTGGATCCTGCATTTCACAGTCACTGGAAACCTAGGGGCTTGCTGTTGAGTGCATCATGTGCCTGAGCAAACATTTTTAATCAAATTCTAAAGGCAGGGGTTGATTTTCTACTCAGAAATAAACTGATATCAAGTCAATACCAGCCATTTCAATCCCTCATATAGGAGAGATAAATATGCATCTTGTACAGGTGGAGAAAGTACATCAGAAGAAAAATAGCATCATGGAATGAAAATTGAAGAAAACAGAAAAAAAAAAAGTAATGATAAACTAGTTATTGAAAATACCATGGAACTAAAAATAAAACACAGAAAAATATTATTTTAGTATGCACTGACAGTAGTGGTGAAACATGAGAGTTATGTTGTGCATACTGTTTTTAAAACAGAAGTATTGAAACCATTGTAGCAGAAACATTGTGAGGGCCTTCTTGTGTTGTAATTAATTCTAAACAAAATGGCTTTTTAGTTCTCACATGATGGATTTTATTACAAAATAACCCAAACCTAGAACTCCGAATACTGATATTCTTATCTGCAGAAAGTGAATTGCTGTGTAGATTAAAACTGTCCTATGTAAGCAACCCCATCCCCCATGCCAATGTAAATAGGGCTAGCTTCATGCAAACCTTGCAGACTGTCTTATACTACCTTGTTTATTTCTTGCCTCTTAATCCACTGGTATTCAGAAAAATTCATCATATTTAATGTTTGTCTTAATGTTTAAGCACCTCAATGTCTAAAAAGTTAAACTCTTTGTTGCTACATTCTGAGAGATTATTCCAGTATGGAAATTGTTACTTTTCCTGGTTTTCTCTTCGGCTCTCAATTCCTTCCCTGATTTTAGATAACAGGGACAGATTCTGCTTCTGCTGGCTCCTATCTTCACACCAGTTCTTTCAGCACATTAATTCTTGAAAGAAATATTTAAGATTTTTGTCATAGAGTTCACTACAGCATAATTTCTGTGAGTGTATGTGTATGCAAAACTGAACAAGCTTTTAACTGAAATGAATATGAGGTTTGCCTCCTGATTTACCCATCAGGTTATTTTTGAATGCCATGAATCCTGAATATCTGACCTGGCAGGTTCCCTGTGTGAGGAGCACTGTAACATATTGACCAGGGACTGGATAAGTTGTTATACATTTAGAAGCCCCATGAGTCAATGAATGGATTTTTATCAGTATAGTCAGGCTTTGGATTCTGCCTGAAAACTGCAGGGAGAGAAGGAGTGGGTAGAATTTTCCTGCTTGCAGAATTCAGCTGTTGGAGAGAAAGTGCAATATTTCAAGAACAGAAGGTGTGGGTGCTACTTCAGAAGTACAGCTGTGAGGAGAAAATATGCTGTGAAATACTTATATTAAAATATCTCATGCAAATGATACACGTTGGTCCAGTGTCTGAGAAATACTGTAGATGTGATTATGTGGAAAATCCATGTGAATTGACTTCTTACAGACCAGTTCCAAATGAACAGCCAGTTTTGTATAAATTAAGACTATGACATCACCTTTGTATATGAGTAGTCTTTTTTAATATGGAAAGTAATATTTTACTGTTCCAGATAGATTAATAACTTTAGAGATACAGCATAAGCTTCCCAGCTGTCTTCTGTCAATGAGCTGTCTCCTGTCATGTCCATATCCCCACTCAGCAGGAGGGATACAAATGCATACACACACTGAAAACACAAAGTAGTTACTCAAAATAGCTTGAAACCACAAATATCTATTCTTATGTACTATCTTATGTTCTCTCTGAGATGAAAAAAGTCTGAAATGCCACCATTCCTTGGTATTCTAGGGACTAGGAATGTTATTGTACCCACAATCTTTGCAAACTGTAAGGTTTTTAATGACAATACGTAAACCCCACTCATGTGACTGCCTGCACTCCTAAGACTCTTACTGCCAAAATATGAAAATTATTTAATGGATACAAGAACAGATATTTCTCCACACAAACACAGAATTTCCCAGACATACAGGCAAAATCTGCCTCAGTCTCATCATTACCCATAACTTTGCTATAAATGCAATAACAAATTTGTATAATAAATCATTAATATCACACTTTGGTGTTTGATATAAAGGATGGGATTCCAGTTACATCATTGATGTACTATTTTATTTTTAATGTCTGAAGCTTATTCCAGTTTCTAATGCAGTAGGAAGAAATCACAGTTATTTTAGCTAGGTTTCCATTTCAAGCCTGCCTGAGCTCCCTGCACTTAAATTCAATGCCAGCTTTTTTCCACAAATATATGCTGTTAAAGAAGAGAGCTAAAATTCACAGAGCTGTCAAGTAAGATATCCATTAAGATATTAAGATGCCAGTGTTCAAACTTCGACATTATAGCATTAAATCTCAAAGGAATTCACTTTGTTAATGAGAAACAAGACAGGAAGGAGTGCATGATGCAGGGGGATGGGAAATGGGATAAGAATATAGAACAATATGATTGCAGAATAGAAAGCACAGATTGAGGTACCACAAGGAATCTGAATTCCTCAACTAAGACTTGTCAATGAGATTTTTAGCATATGATATGCAGTTTTAATTAAATTATGGCCCAGAGTCAGAGAAAAAAGCCAAAGGCCCAGGTTTTTATTTCATTTTTAGAACAGAGATCTTATCTTCTACAGTATTTCATGAACTTCTAATTAAATATGGATTTATGGTTTTAAAGTACCTGGAAACACAGCATGACTTTTAGGATTCATGCTTTGCTGGACTCAGAGCAGTGTTGTCAAAGAGTGAAATTCCAGCCCTTCTTCATAGGTTCAGATAGATTGGGTAAGATGTTATGAAAATGTTTAGCTTGAGCACTGTGTGCCAAAAATATTACTATATTTCAGAGCAACAAAAAAAAAGTGTCACTTTGTGTGCAAACGTATTCAACAAAACTTTACTTCTGCTTGTTTATAGTAGCAGGGCTCAGTTTTATACAAACCTAATGACTTCTGAGTACTGCCAAAAGTGCTGTTTCAATCTGATGGTTATTTTTTTGCTGCATCTGCCAAATCCTACATTTTTTGGTAACTCTAATTGCACCGCTTTCACACCCTATCACATTATTTCAAACAAATACATTATATCTTCTATTTAAAAAGTATTATATTCTTTTTCGAATAAAAAATTTAAAAATTTCTGCAAACTGTTCACTGCATGGTGATGATTTATTGTTTAACATATTTCAAGTAAGCTTACAGAGTGTAGCTGTGAAGGCTGGGTGCAAATGAATATCAGCACCTATTTTGTTGTGTTCGTATCAGAAGAGAATGTGGAAAAAAATTAATAAAGCGTGTTAGCTGAGGCTCTTTTGATATTACAGTGGGCAGATAACTTCTTGAAGGTCAGCTTCTCCCAAAAATCCTTAAAAATTCTCACAGGATGAAAGGTTAAGATATTCTATTTAAGAAAGCAATGCTTGTAATAACTGAATATAAGTATGCATAAGCCATCAAATTCAGGAAATGGGACCCTAACACAAAATCTTCCAAGCCAGATTTACTTGGTAAAACTGAGAATAACATTGCTATCTTAAAACTGAAGGGGTTTGTGCTTGCTTAGGGCAAATGTCTGTTGCATGTGTGCAATATACTTCTAGAATCATTGGAAATATGGGAGTTTCTTGTGCGGGGCAATGTGCTGAAACTATGTGTCAGCAGGATGTATGGCTGTTAAGGTAAGTTAGAAATGGTTCCTATTTTTCTCAACAGTTTCTAAGTGGAGGTGCATAGCATATGACTACTTAATTTCATATCATTCTGCAGAAATGGCTGTGATTTGAGAATGTCAGAAGCTTAAAATAAAAACAATAATAACAATTTCAAAAAAATAAAAGCACCAAGACTCACTCCAGTAAAAATACATTTATATTCATGGAATACACTGATGTCTTTCTCTGCCTGTACTCTCTTTGTGAAAAGAAAAAATAGTTCAAAATAGTGCTCCTCAAATAAGTGTCCTGGTACGAATTCACCAGCTGCCAAACTACACCATCACAAGTAAGAGTAGAATCAGTTTTGATGCTCTACTGCAGCTTGTTTTCATTGATTCTTGGAATTTAATCACATTTCAGCTGTTGTTTCTGTGAGATTATTTCAAAACCCATTGAATTAAATTGTATTATACCAAGAGACTGATTTTTTTTCACTGCAACAGCACTCAAAACCTAATTTTTATGTTTTAGAAAGATAGAAGTATTTTCTGGTGTCATCTAGTTTAAATGGCTTTTTTTTTTTTTTTGAATGGTCCTTTGAAAATTAGGTCTGGAAATCTGTTTTGAAATTCAGAGTCCATCAAAGTCTCTCTCCTGTGAAATTGCTGTTTCTCCTTGAAGCTTTCCATTCTCAGTGAAAATGTTTCCATTTGACTTCTTTTAACAAGTAGCTTACAACCACTACTATTTTGAAGAAACACTTTGGTTTTTGAAAGTGCAAATTCAGTGTGTAATACTACTAATTAGGTAAAAAATTTCCAATGTATCTAAGCATTAGAACAAAGTTATTAGGGGTTACCCAAACAAGCTGGGATCTTATCCTACACATTTAGTCACAAATCTACACTAGCTTGTGGCTTAAACAACAAATACAAAACTCTCTATAGTTTATACAGATTTACTCTTCAAAATGCAGACTAAGATTTTAAAAATAAAAGAGTTAGCTTTTGTCTAAATACAGAGCAGAAAAAAGTGCAAAAATCCTCCAACTTTGATTATTATGTATTTATGAAATAAGTTTATAACTACCTTCTTATTCATGAATTTCCAGCCAACATCTGAGATATGCCATTTTCCTTCCGTAGCTATGCATCTGAAGTGAACATTTAAACTCACATTCAAGCATTTGTCAGAACAGATCTGTTCTGGGAATGACATTTGAAAAAAAATTACTGAAGAAAACAAAAAGTTTTTCCATCTAATTGTCCCCAGCATTTCTTCTGACAGTTGGGTAATTTATTTATGTTCTTTTTTTTCTTTAGAAAATCTCTTCAGTCATCAAAGTGTGGATGTTGACAGCCACAAGTGGTCAAAATCAAACCTCTCAAACTCTTTGCCATTGATCTGTATTTAGTAAGTCTGTACATGAGTCCATGGCAATGCTAGCTTTAACCCTTTTCACACTTCAAAAATATGCAATGAGTTACGAGTGTGAGCATGGCCAGTTACTCAATGCACTCATTGGATCAGCCATGTAGGGGCATTAGCCTGAAATATCTTTTCTTATGCTAAATCCCATGGAAAATGTCCTTTCAAATTTTCCCTTTGTCTTCTCTTTCATTTCCTGGTCCACCTCTTCAAATGGTTCAGGTGAACATCAAGAGAAAGTGATGATTTTGGTGACAATAATGTCTCAGACAAGCAGAGGTCAAACTTTTCAGTACTTCATGAAAACTGCTAAAATCCTCTGCATTTTCTGCAACTGAGACCACACAGGCATATATAATTACATTATGTAGATTGACAATGAAAAATTAATTTAAACCGGTGTGCTCTCAGCCATGCAATTTTAGAGTAGTCTAATTTTTCTAGGAACTATCCCTAAGGCAAGGCTTACACTGACTAGAAAGAAAAGAGGTTTAAAATATATCAAAAATTTTCAATCCTCTTTATCTGCTACTTCTCCTCCCTAAGAAATTTCATGCCCTCAAAGGCTTTTCCAAACCATATAACCTGATGTTAAGAGTTTAGTGTATTTAGTCAGGAAAAAGAAATTATGTCATTTGATTTATACAATCAATTATAACCCAAAACAGAGTTCTAGTATTCACTGTTCAGTCATCAATAACAATTCATGAGAAAGTAAGAGAATAATACTCAGAATAAAAATTTTTAAATTATGAGTACAAAGGTAATTCCAGAATTCTGTTAGGTGATAGCACATATTCTACAAGCAAAAAGGAACATTTTCAAGTCTTGTCATTAATAATACACAAAAGTCCATTTTGAATATTCTTTTAAATTTTCCCCTCCAGTGTCCTATATAATAATAGTCTTTCTCAAGAAAGACTACTCTTTCTTGAGCAGTCCTACCCTTTAAGAAAATATCTTTTTCTTATTCTTTAAGAAAAGATCTTTTATTTTACATTCTGCTTTAATAAAAATCTAAAAAATCAGCATATTTATTTCTGCAAGCTCAGCACTTCAAAATACACCATGTAAAGGACAAGCCAAATGTTTTTAGTGTAGTCAGAGATCCTATGTACTTTTTCTCTCTTTAATTTTTTTTTTTTTTGGTGATGTATTTGAAATGCTTGTGGACTCTTGTAGCATTTAAGAATATCTTTTGTTTTGCTTAACAGGAAAGCACATAAGCCCTTATTAAAGATGATTGATCACTATGATAACAATAGATGTTGATTTTCTTTTCTCAGGCTGCTCTGTTTTTTTCTTGTTAAAGAACATTCAAAAGCAGAAGAAAGAAAAGTAATGAGAAATGCACTGGCCTTTGAAGTTGTAGAAAGTTTTTTGTATTAACTGTACTCAGCCATTCACTGCTGCTTCTTAGCAAAGTATTTCTCTGATGTATAAATCAAATCTAAGAAAAGTGAAACACATATTCTAGCATGGAAGATGTCAGTTTAGATGCAAGATACGAAATTTTTGGGTTTATCTGCAGGCACATGCATACATGCAAGGACATTTTCGCTTTGCTTACTTAGCTGACATATTAGTCCACTAATCATTTCACTAGAGGGGAGCATTTATCTGTCATTCCCCAAAGTATTTAATACAAGAGGAACTCCTAACACACCCAATTTTGTCTCTTCTGTTTTGTCTGAGGGTAAAGGGGAGGTTTGGCTCATAGATAAGATCTCATGAATCACTCTGAGAACTGCAGAGCAAAGTCAGATATATTGTATTTCCTAACCTTAGAGCCACCGGGGAATGTTCTCCTGTACAGCACAGCAATGATTCACTTGTGCACAGGCAGGACTTCAACCACTTGGCCACAGTTACACCCTGGGACTGAAGAAACTGTAAAGTGAGGCAACAGCTTTAAGCAAACAGCACCAGGACGTTTATTATCTGTGTTCTTGGTGATTCAGCAGAGAATAAATGCCATGCTGCCTGTGAGCCACCCAGGGCACGCCACCCTTTGTGTTACTTGGGGGAGTGACTTTGGGAGCCATGGACAAGCCACATGTAAGGACACTCTCTGCTGTGACAGAGCTCAGTTCCAGCAGTTTCAGTAGGTTTTCCCTTGCCAATTTCTGTCCCAAATATCCTTGCATGGTACAGATACTGCACCCTGGGATAGATGTTCTCCATGAGCCCAGGCCCAACAAATATCAAGCTGTTGCATATCCACTGAAAAATCAAGGGTAGCTGAAAGAGTTGAGCAGCTCCTAAGAAATTTTGCAAAAAGTTTTCACATAAGCCTATCACATACTCTTGCCACATTTGACTACATGTTTATGACATGTATGAATACAGGACACTTCTAAACTATGTATTTTTTATTTGCTGAAGTCCCTTTTCTGAGAATGGGTCTGTGACCTAACTTTCAGGTGACTATGTTTAGGGAATTATAGAATTAGTTAGGAAACATACTTCACCATGATTGGCTCTAAAATGCAGTGGTTGTGGCATTTCAAATATCAGGAAAAATCTTGCTGCAGAATTCCTTTTTTATTAGAATATATTTAAAGATACTACTTCTCTAAGATAATAAAAATCTAGTACAAAATCAAGATTTATGGACTGAGGAAGTGCCATATCCCTGAAAATAGCCTTTCCTCATTTGAGCACACATGGAATGATTTTGACAACTTTTGGTGTTTTACCATTCTGTCCTAAGGCAGGATGGAAAAGTGTTTAAAAAATACTGGAATTTTCATGGTATGAAATCCTTTATTTTATTTTAATAATTATACAAAAAACTTGGGGTCTAAGTTTTTTTCCAAAAATAAGAATGTTGTAGCAACCTTTGAAAAACACCTCCTCTCCAATGTTACTTTAACAGGAATTAAGTAAAAAGATCATGACAGAAGAATTGCTGCATTTTGGTTTTGTAAGCATCATTAAGTCCACCTTAATTTTAGAAACCTGATATTTGTTTGGGAAAAGTAAAATATTTGAACCTTAACAGGTTGCAAAAGCATTTTTTATCTTGCATTCTTGATTTATCTAGGGTATCCATCTGCATTTCTTGTTCCTGACATTTATGTTATAATTGAAACTCATCTAATTGACTGTAGTTATTCCAAGGACATTTCCTGTAGTTTCATTCAGTGAAACATGACCTCCTGAGCCTACTTTAGTGATTAACTTGTATAATTAGTGTTTGTTTGCTGGGAAAGAAAAAAAAAAATTCAAATTCTTCCCTGTTGGCCACTGGTCAAGGCAATGATTTTCTGTGAGAGTAAATCACAATAGTAGCATATTCTCTAGAGAATTGTAAAAGCACAATATATACTTTTTGCCATCTAAACACATCTCAACGATACGAATGAGTTTGAGTGCTTTTGAAGGACTCATATCCTTTGTCATTCTGAGTGGTAAAACTAAATTATAACTTAAGATAACAGCAATAAAGAAAAGCTTTCTCATTTGCTTTGTGGCTTTCTTCACTGGTTTGTGTGAAATCAGACTCCCAAAGAATTTATCTTAGATAATTTAGTCCCAATTCACCCTATGACTAAAGAAAGCATTGCCTCAGACCCTAAAGACATTGATCTCATCAAGACTCATGTTGTAGGAGGAATTCCCCCATGAAAGAGCAACAGTCCACAGTACTGAGTTGCTGCTAGACCACAATTTTTGGGTGTAGCTTCTGAGGAAGCAGTTGTTTAAGTTGTTTGAGCCTCACACCTGGTATTCTACAGTGCTTTTCCTCAAGGATTGACAGTGTCCCTTCAGAGTGTTCCTCTCGAGCAACACTGAGAGGAATAACCAGTAAAATGTCTGAGGAACTCCTTAAGGAAAATAGGAAAGCTATGATTTGTAAATCAATTTGTTGTATCTTCTGTTAGAGACAGGACTCCTACAATTATTTCAGCTGAAACTGGTGCAGCTTTGGACGGTTGTAACTTTCACTCCTTAACCTCCCCTTCAGAAAATATCTCTGTGTGTGGGATATGGCATGCCTTAAAATCCAGACCTGAAACCTTGGTTTTCAAAATAATGGTTGAGGAGGTTGAAAGTACTTAGTCATGAAATGGTAGTTTACTAAAAAGTTACTAAAAGTTTACTAAAAGGAAGGGATAGAAAAAATATTTGCCTTCCACAACACCCTCTTCTTCTTAAGTAAAAGGGAAAAAAATCACCTGAAGAACAAGCAATGTTCTGGGTGCAGTTTTGTTTGTGCTAACTTTTTGATGCAGCAATTGGAACTTGTCACCATGGTAAACAAGCAAACAGTCTGCTGGGTTGACCTGTGTAGCAACTCCTGTGTTTTCTTTCCTACTTTGGATGTCTATTTGACTTACAGGAAGCAGAGCTGTCTACTTTACAGAAATAAAAGATTAACAGGTACTTATTGGAATGTGATTTCCTCAGAACTAAACACTAATAGAGGTTGAAATTAATTGTGCATTTAACTTCTGGTTAATGTCTAACCAGCCAGGAGACTGGGTGTACTCTTGTCATTTCAACAAAATATGCAGGGTGACTCATCTAAGCAATGGATTAGTTATCTTGGGTCTACATAAGGGTTTATTATTTTCTGCTAAGGAAATATGAGCTGTGAAGAAAGGTAAATGGTCCATACACCCCATTCTATTGACAAGCCTTGAAGTAACTTTAGTGTTTGCAAATTCTTTGAGAATCAGATATGATGGTCTTGAAATAAAGATTGACAAAAATAATTCCACTTAGGAGCAGCTATCCTCTTTCTTGAGACGTCTCTTTAATTCTTTCATAATTTCCACTAGGACTTGATTAAACTTAGCTTTTTCTGCCTCTCTTGCTAAGCCAGCCTTTGCATGACCCAGGTGCTCCTGATTCTTCAGAATGGATAAACTGCTTTTGTTGCTGTATGAGCTAAATATTTTTGAGGACCATGAAAGGACACTGAACTCCATTCTCCTTTCTTGTGAACTCAGATATTGGATTCTCAAAAGATCATCTTTGTTTTTAAATTTGCATGATCACTGGCTAATTAAAGTCCTACATTGCGGAATTGCTTTTGTTGCCTAGGCATGTGGGATATGGTTGTGCTATTCCTTTTGCTCTTAAATTCTGCTTGAGATTTGCGTTCACAAAATACAGTTTGAATGGTCCTTTCCTAATCCAAACAACATAGTACTTTACTAATCCTCAAATTTTCTAAATGTCTCATTCAAATCACTGGGGGAGTACCTTCTCCTCAGTCATTGCTTTGTGACCCATGACTTAGTACGACTTAATTCCTTTTCCTTTCAAAGTATCATTTTTCAGAAGGTCATGAGGCATATTAGCTAATTAAACTTCACGTAACTAGCTTTGTTTCTGGTGTTATAACACTTATGGACCTCAACTTCTGCTGGGTCATTCCAATTCTCTGGGTTAAACCAATGAGAAAACACTGCAAATATTAATGTTTTTTCTTCTTTTTTTTTCCCTTCTTGTAAAAAATAACCTAAACAATACTTAGACAATGATTACTGGAGGGTTATCAGAGATTAAGACTTTTGTAAATAACTCATATATTTTTTCTAAAGTGAGTATAAGAACTCAGTCAAGAACAATAAATTGAAGCAAAACCATTTCTACTTTTCTTACACAAAGGGGGAAAAATCAACTACCAGTTGCAGAAAGCTGAGCATATTCTGTCTTGTACACAAGCAATCTGAAGATTAAATTTTGATATGTCTTTTTTCTGTTCTATATCAGACCATTTTTTGTTTCAGCACCATTTTATTTCAGCAAAACATGAGTCAATATTTAATATAAAAGTCTGACAGCATGTTACTGGTATCAGTATTATAAATGTTTGTCTAATGCATTAGGCAAACTATTGCAGGATTTGGTTTCATGTCATATAAGGAGAGAGGAACAGTGCTTGTTGAGACTTTGATTTTATCCTTATCAACATTAGCTCTTTCTGTTTCTCAGAGAATCTGCTGCACAGAAAAGCAATGATGACAAACTGCTTCTTGGAAAATGTGGAAAGTCTTTAAGAACTTGGGAGAAAAGGTATTACGTGTTTCTGAGATCTGTTGAAATATCTCCTACGCCTTTTCTCCTCCCTTTACTACGAGGATGTTTTAACCCTCCCAGGTGGTGGGAAATATTTGGAAGGGGAGTTTCTTTGTATACTTAGCAATGTGGGAAAGCTATGAGAGGGGTGTTCCCTGAAAGCAGTGACTCATCCCTTGTGTTGAATACAGGCTTTGTTTACTGTGGAACTGCTGAAATAAATACATTTTTATTTAGGCATAAAACCTTCATTATATGCACCTTAAATTAAAAAATCACAAAACTGCTTGAAATGATACACCTACTAGTTTCAGGAATGCTCCCCAGTTGTTTTGCACTTTGCCAAGTGAGCCCTTGTTTATGCAGGCTCTGCATGTACTGGCACTTATCCCAAGTCTTAGCAAAATTTACAATCCTTCTCTGATAACAAAATTCTGAACATTCCTCCTCTTTGCTGGTGGTTAAGGGAGACACCTCCCATTCTGCCCAGCCAGTTATTGGTTAGAGATTTTTTCCTCAACTCCCAGAGATGGAATCACTGGTATCTCTGGTTAGCCAGATGATGCTGGATCTCCAGTTTGTTCTCTGATTTGCAGGACTGAATCTAAAGAGCTTATTGCTTGTAATGCCAAGGTTAAGGGTTTCCAGGAAAGCACTTTCACTGTTATTAGAAATGCTCCATTTTATTTAAAATGTAAGACTGCTTGCAGGAGATATCTCTCTCCAGTTTCTAAGCTATTAAGGCTCTCACCAGGTCCAATAATTATTTCTTTACTCCATACAAGAGGAAGCAGAGTTTCACAAAAGTCTTTTTTCTCTCCCCCCTGACTATAAAAGGACTTTAATCCCTTACCTTTGTCTTCTTAATTCTTCCTGAATTAGTCACCTAATTTGAACAATGTGAATATTTTGTGCATTACTGAGGGCTGAAAATTCCAGCTGGTGTCCACACACCTGCATGCTGATGTTGTAATGTTGGATTTAAGGGCCTGCACGACATCTAAGCGATGCACATAAGGGTGTTTCCACAAGAAACTCTTAATTTAGATAAAATTACTGTGATTAGGACTAGTGCAAACCAAGATATCTTAACAAATATCAATCTACATGTTTTAAATTTTTTGTAGGTTTGTACGCTGTGGGACACATTAAAATAATCTCACATCTCTTCAGCAGTCTTTACATTTCTTTGGTATACATATCATGATACATATCTTCAGGTGTGTGTCCAGTCAGAGAGCTTTTTCTTTAGTAAATGGATAAAGCTCTAGTGATTTTGCTACCCAGCTTAAGACAGGTACCTAAAACAACTAGAATAGATTACACTGAAATTCTTTTGTCCATTGACCACTGAGAGAGTTCAGAAAATTAACAAGGTAAGATTTATATTACATTATAAACCAAGGTTAAGTGAGATGTCTCTCTCTGCATATTACAGTCTGGAGGCTGCAGTCCACTATTTAAATTTTGAATAGGACCAATATACATTCTGTAAAAACCAACTGGTTTCATAGAGGCCAACCTGAAGTGAAAGAGTCTTATGAACATGGGTTACTAAATCTCAAAAATATGAAAGGCAGTAGAACTGTTTAAATAGACAGGAGCAAAATTTTCTGCCACTGTCAGTCACGGTCTGTGAGGAGAGCAGTTTGTAAGGCTAAAAGTGTGTGCAGTGGAAGAGTGTTCCTTTACAATTTGCAGCTGCAAGCTCGATTAAATTCAGATAAATGATTTAATATTTACAGTTACACATTAAATGCAAGAATGGTGAAAATATTTTAAATTTTCTTCTGATCTGAATAAGCTTTCCAGCATTATGTAGGTCCCAAGACAAAGAACTGAACAGTGGTATTCAATTCCATAATTTAATTTGCTAAAAATTTCTTGGAAGGAACATATTGGAATTATGAGACTAATTTTTAATATGCTGGCATAACAAGCAATAAAATGACTTGATAAAGAAATCTGTTGCCTCCCTCTTTTTAAGCTAGAAATCATTTGTTAGCTTTCCATTTGTTAAGCTTAGATAATAGCATTATAAGTGTTCACCTCATCTAAGTAGACTGATATTTTCCAGGTCAAACAAGTTTTATCACACTGTGACTTGTCCAACCTCCTCTTAAAACTCCATTTTAAGGAAATCAGCCTTAAAGGAACTTATTCTGAATTGAAAGCCTAATTTTGTTTCTCTCACTTGTAGCCTAGCAGTTCCATCAGAGCTGGAACTTTGCTCCTTTGATGGCCTTTATGAATAGACTGTTGTTCACTGGCCACCAAAGACACAATCTAACTTTTTTCAAGCTTCTAGAAAAAAACCCACAATGCAATATTGAGAGTTCCTCCTTTTGCATAGGAAACCCCATTAATAGCTTGGTTCACATGTTAAAGTCAGAGTCACAGCATGTCAAATCCTTTATCAGTCACACATCAATTCCCCTCTGAAATCCTCAATTACATAGCTCAGAGCACAATCCAACAAGAGCAGCTCTGTAATCAGATGCAGTGAATGTTTACTGGAATATAAGTGTGCGTGTGTGTATTTATATACTCACATACGTATGCTAATTTTAATATTCCCTTTGTAAACAACAACAACTTGCCCTATGCCTATTTATAATGATCACAAAATGTTCAGAGATTCAGCTAATAACACATTAGCACTTGGCCAGCTGGAGAATTTGTGACGGCTGCCAATTACTTAGAATTCTTCTAATAAACAATAGTTTCTCCCCCTCTTGAAATATATGGAAATGGGCTATTGTTAAAGTGCTGCTGTACTGAAATGGCACCTGGGCTTGCAATAACATGGAACACTGCATTCCAAGAGAGAAACAAAGCTACATGGAACTCCGTGTGCCAAACTATTTTCTGCAGAGTCTATGAATCTATCCAAGAAAAAAGAAGGGGAGGGGAATGTGACAGGGCAGCTATCTGCACTGCTTTAATTTGGATCATGTTTACCTTTTACTTACTCAACCCACAGTACCAAAAGATTGAGCAGGGTTTGTGAAACAATGAAAATACTATTTTTTTTTAAATCATTATTCATGGGATCTACCATATACATTAATACAAGAACTTGCCCCAAAGGCTGAGCAACCTCTGTGCTAACAATTTAACACAGACCTGGGATCACTCAGTTTATTCCTTTCAGTCACCAGGCTTATTCAGTTTCCCTTCTATGGTATTCAGGAATTGGTACGATCCATAGATTTTGATTCTGCAAGTCATGAGCTGGCAAATAGGATTTTAGTCCTAAATTTCCTCATAAATCTCTCCTAAATTCCTGAAACAGTCAGTTTTATAGACAGTAGAAAGGCGAGTTATGGCAAACCAGAATGCTGCTGCTGTGGTATGAAGTGCAAAGCAGAACTTTAAATATGTTTATTCAGGCAAGTAAAGGACTATTTTCCTTTAGTTCTCACTGATGTAAAAATTTCAAATCTCTATTCTGTGTCAGCAAGTGGTTTTGGTAGGGAGAGAACCTCAGCTCCCATTGCTCCATTAAGATTTATGATCACATTTAAGACACATCCCTAAGGACAAATACAGTGGACAGAAACTATAAAAATCATTACATTGGTCTGAGTTCTTTAGCTGTCTACAGGTAACACATATCACAACAAAAACATATTTTATAAAATACATATTCAACTTCTTCAGGCATAAATCCATTCAGATACACTAATATTCAGTTGGAGAAGCAGTACTGTGGTCCATAAGGCTGAAAGGTCATATAAAGGATTTATGCAAAATTATTTCTCCAATGTACAGAGTTTTTAGGATTTGGATTTTGGATGAACGTGTGTGCAAGTAAGATGTTTATATTCCTAATGTCCTTGTAATGGAAGCTCAGGTTTTGATTCAATTTCCACACATGACACTGGAACTAGCTCCCAAGGGATGTGGCCACAGCACCAAGCCTACAGGAGTTCAAGAAGTGTTTGGGCAACACTTTCAGGCATGTGATGGCATTCTTGGGGCTGCTTTGTGCAGGGCCAGGAGTTGGACTTTGATAATCCTTGTGGGTCTCTTCCAGCTCAGGATATTCCATGATCTGTTTGGAATTGCTCCAGAAGAAGGTTTTGACTCAAGTCCACCTCTAGAATGCCCTACTTAAACTAATGTGTCTTCTTACAACACATAACTGAAGACATTTTGGGAGGGTCTAGTAAACCCTTCTCAGTATTTTAACCATGTTCAGAAGTAACCATTATGTTCACTGCAACTGGCACATTAGATGAGCATGACAGCATTCCTTTCTCCAACCTCTGTGTTTATAAAAAATTAAAAAAAAAAAAAAAAAAAAAAAAAAAAAAAAAAAAAACAACAAAAAAAAACAAAAAAAAAAAAAAAAAAAAAACCCACCCAAATTGTCCTCAGGTACTGCAACATGCCATTTTTTTCCTGGAAAAAAACGTAAGTCTGATCAAGGCCAATTAAAGAGATTAGAGTTAAATGATTTACGTGCTGTAATAAAAAAGGTCTGCTACAGTCAGCGTTCAGATCTGTTTATCTGCAAGGCTTTCCCATAAATGTCTTTCGCCAAAAAGCACTGGAATGACCTCCAAGACAGGGTGCTTAACTTGACTGTACTCTTGCCTCTATTTTAATTAGGCTTTAAATGGTAAATATTTACTAATTGTCCTCTGGGTAAATAATTAAGAAGTCTTGATCTGTTTTGCTAGAGTTCATCTGGCAACACTTGCAGATTACAATCTAGACAGGTTTACCTTAATTAAATGTCCTCTTTCTGTATCATTTTTAGAAGCAGAAGTTTCTGAGATGTGCAGATTAGAAGTGTGTAGAAGGAATAGACCCAGCAGGGCCTCAGACATTCCTGCCTTTCCACATTACCAGCTCCAGTGGGTCTGATTTCAGCTATTCCTGTTTTATTGCACCCTTAGACTCCCCATCACATCGCAGTGGCCACCACCACTCGAGTTAACAGCCTCTGTGGCCCCAGCTAGGGATGTCAGGGAATCCTGCAGGATGATGGCCAGGGAGCTGGGGAGCCTCATGGGACTCCCAACCCCAGCCAGGAGCAGTGTGGCCAGGGGACACTGGGGACATCCCAGCCCTGGCACCGGGCACCTCCCTAAACACTGGGAGGGAGCCGGGCTGGGGGTGGCTGAGGGACATCAGCAGGGACTGACAGCCCAGGGGACAGACACAGGTCCTGGGTCATGGCAGGATGGGGCTGTTCCCAAGGACCTGGGCAAGGACAGGGGTGCCTGTGGTGTCTCAGCCCTGACAATCAACAGCAAAGCTGTTCTGTCACACATGACAGCCGCCTGTAGCCGGCTGGTTTTCATTTTCTTTCAGTTTGTCCATGTCTGGGCAGATTTTTTTCCTGTGATAGGCATGATCAGATTCCCACATGAAATCAGTTCTCTCACCAAGCGCAGAGTCTTTTCAGGCTGTCAGGAGAAGCAGATCTCCTCAAAGAAAAATCACAGTCTTTTCAGGCTGTCAGGAGAAGCAGATCTCCTCAAAGGAAAGATCACAGTAAATTTTTGTCTCGGTGCCATATATTACAGGAGCAGCAGCAGCAGCTGAACAAAAAAAAATTAATCCAAAGAGTATTTTAAAGGAGTAAATAAATGCTTAAAACATCTAATAGGTGGTCAATTATTCAATGAAAAGGCATAGTTGGACTGTAGGGAGTCTAATGAAATTATTTGCCCAACAAGAATTTTGCTTTAAAAGGGAATTGTGAGGTTGATTAAAGTTCAGGATAGAAGTAAATTCTTCTAATGTCAGGTTAAATCAATAAGACTTTCACATCTGGAATATTACATTAATTTTATTTGTAGTTTCCTTTAAAAGTTCAAGTGTCAGTTTATTAGATTTACAAGGAAGAATGAAAAGAAGGATTGCTTAGTTTGAAGAAGAAATCAACATAAGCAAAAGAAGATAGAGATATGCAACAAATAATTGGAGAATATTAAGAACGAAGCATTGTAACCCTTTTTCAGGTCTTATTTTGTGGAATTTCAAAGCAATTAATTATTAACATTTAATGGGAACAACCAAAACATAACAGATTGCATTAAAAACCCATCTACTTATGTTTCATGGAATACCACAGATTATAATCCAGAATAAGATCTCTTGGTGTTTAAACTATCTTTTAAATCTGTAGCATGGATCTGTTTACAGTCAGGTATGATTTTAATGGATGCATAGATGTTAGTAGAGAGTGATCCAAGGTAACAGAAATTTGTATATCACTTTAGTGTCTTAGGGCATTTCACAATGGGTTTGAAGTTCTAAAATTCTTTCCTCCTTGGATCATGCCTATTTTTCCTTTGGTCAAGTATTAAATGAAAAAGAAGGGGGAAAAGTAACAAAGAAAGCTATACCAGTTAGATGCATCTTTAATTTTATCCTACACTTATATATAATATAAAATCATAGTAACTGTATGTTATACTTCAGGGATCTCTTTTTGTCTCAGAACAGAAGCACTAGACAACATCTGATGTATCCCAGTATGAAAGACATGCTATTAAATTATCAGTATCTGCAATGGAATCCAGTGACACTGAAAAGAAAGACCAGAAAAAAAGATGACAAGCCTTGTCAGGGCTTCTCTAGTGACAAGGGCTTTCTTTCCCTGATGAGATGAAGACATAAAAAATATGCTAGTGAAGACACTTGCAGCATGGTTTTATTAATGCAGTGAAATGATTGATCAGAGAACAGAATAATGTGCTAAAATGTATTAGAGTCAAGAAAAATTTTTATGATCATTTCCCATCCCATTATGTGCTAAATGCAGATGCAAATAAAATCTATATTGAAATATTTACAAAATTGCTCCAGTACAACCTATCTTCTCTATTGCAGCTTCTGGTCATTTTGTAGTGGGATTTTGGGGCCAAGGGTGTTAGAGTTTCCTTTTCTGGCAACATAAAAGGACCAGCAACCAAAACCAATGTTTGATTGGCAAAAATTCATGGAAGGGGATAATTTCTCCCTTGACACATCCACAATTTAAGCAGACATCTGGGCAGGAGGAAAAGAAAGGAGGCACTAAAGAGGGTCACAAAACAGGTCAGTGGCAAATCTGTGAAGAGAAGCCAAGCATCATGTCATCAGCCCTAAGGCTTCTAGGCAAGAACAGCTTACTTGGGAAATTTCATTGATACCTACATGCTTTTTATCAAAATCCACTCAACTGAAATAATATTTTGCTCTAATTCTCTTAGGCCAATCAGGCATGCCAAGACAGTTCATGGCTTGAAACTGTAATACAGTGCTGCAGCTGCCTCCAAAAAACACCAGAGAAAATGTGTGTGTGTTGGGAAGAGTGGGGGCTCTTAGAGTTCTCCTGTGGGAATATGAAAGATGTTGCATGAGTGCAGCTTCTCCCTTGACTGCTGATCCAGTAATCTGATCTTGAGTAACCCTGCTTTCAGCCACCCTGAATCTCTAATCTCTATATGAATAATCTCTAATTATTCATCCCCTCCCTGGGATTTTAAAGTCTTGATTTAGACAAGTGATCATGTAATCAACAGCCAAAGAAACACAACTGTGGCAACCTGGGCAGAGTTTGGGTTAGTTTTCATTAAACAAACCCTTGCATGCCTTGTGGCAGGGAAATGGGGCTTTTTTCTTTATTGGACTTCCTCCAATAATTCTAAATGACTCAAGACAAAAACTTGCAGCATGGAGTGCGTGGGAAATTCGTGTTGAAGTCAGAGTGTGATTTGCATAAATTGTTATATGACCCAATACGTGTGCAATCTACTTGTGCTCTGGTTTTAATTAGGTACGGACAGCCTGTTTCCAAAATAAATAGCAGTTCCAGTGACAGAGCTCTTTATCCATCCAGAGCAAAACTCAAGCCAAATTTTCAAATATGTTTTATGTCCTTGCTTTTACCTTTTGGATTTTTACTAGTCAAAAATAGTAGTGCCATATTTTATGTGTTGTGTACTTTCAGCTGTGTCCCAAAGGGTGAACATGAAATAGGGAGAAAGTTTGTTCATAAACGTTTTTTTTCTGTCTGATTTTTTTATTAAATGTTATCTTGTCACTTGACATACATTCTTTAAACCTTGATCTATTAACATGCTTTTCTTGCTCTTACAAAATGAGTAGAAATTTATAGGAAAAGTGTGTATTTTCTCAGGTTATTGTAATAGAAGATCTCATTCAGAGTCTTAAACTCAGGATGTACTGATATACATTTACTATAGCACATACATAAATATATATATGTGCTATAGTATATATGCTATTTTTATATGTATATATATAAATATATATACAAATGTATATATACATTTGCTATAGCACACAAATCAATACAAAATTTCAGTTATTATCCATCGGCTGTTTCTTATGCAACAATTTTATACAGCATGTTGTTTACAGACCAATCTTATTACACATAAGTTCTAAATGTATTGTAATTCATATGTGATTTGTTTCTTTTGTTAAAAAACAGTTTCAATGACAAAAAGTGTCAATAAAGGTGGAATCTTTTTATCTTCATGGATATTTTGCATTTTGTTTATTTTTTTCTCTTGACTTGCTTGTTTTGAAGTTGGCATAGTTAAAAGTATTGGAAAAGGAATTATAGATTAAGCAGTAAAGTCAGTAAGGGTCTGTACTATTTTAATTAAAATAAGGCAGGTTCTTTCATTTTCAAGAGCCTCAGAGTAATACATGCTCTTTATATATTTATATCCTGACAGTACTGTGCTCATCAAAGCCTGTGTTGATATTTCCTTTGATGTCAAAAAGTGCAATGTTTGCTTTCAAGACTCCCAAAATATTAAGCATGTGGGAAAGAGAGAGGTGAATAAGGAAGAGCAAGATTAAGTAGATAGATTTGCAGTCAGAGGATTGGAAGTGCATCATGAGAATTTTTTCCTGTACTAAATGGCCTATTGCAGAGGCTTAAAAATGAATGCAAGAATAAGGTAAGCACTGGGTAATCCTCTTTCCCTGCACTCTTGCAATTCCTGGGAATCAGCAGCTAAATGCCTTCCTGACCCAAAGACTTTATCTACATTCCTATTTTAATATCCACTAATGGATGTGTTCAGCACTAAATTGTGCAGTTCATTCTGGAACACACTGCAGTGTTCTCCATGATAACAATCTATAGCAACACACTCTCCTGTGCAGTAATGCAGCAGGTAGGACACTTTTTCTGTGTGTGGGGGGCGGAGGGGTTATTTTGAAGAGTCAAATCTTGGAAAAAAAACCCAATATGCACTCCCTTGAATTGGTACTATAATTTGTACATCTGGAACTTATTGTAATTTTTTCTGTGTTTATAAGTTTTGAAGCAAAGAGTGGAGCACAACATGAAAATGGTGTGCATTGGTTCTGGTTGAGGCAGAGCTCATTTGCTCACAGCATCCCTCACAGTGCTCGGTGCTGGTAGCCAGAAAGGTGCTGGTAAGAGCCCAGTGAGCTGGCTGCTGCTGAGCAGAGCTCCCACAGCATCAGGGTTGCCTCCCCAGCACCCCTGCTCACCAGCAGCTTGGGGGTGGCAAGACCTTGGGAGGGGACACAGCCAGGACAGCTGACCCAACTGACCACAGGGATATTCCAAGCAATTTGACACCTGCCCAGCAATAAATGCTATGAGAAAGGGAGAGGCCCAGGGAGTATTTGTTATTATATTTGTGTTCTGGTAAAACCACTGCCTGTACTGAAGCCCTGCTTGCTGAAAGTGGCTGAACATTGCCTGCTGATGGGAAGTAGAGAATAAATCTTTTGTTTTCTATGCTTCCACTCACAGCCTTTAATTTTGCTTGTTTAAACTGCATTTATCTAGACTCATAGTTTTCTCTATTTTTTCTTTTTCTCATACTTTTATCCTGCTGAGAAGGGGAGTGATAGATTGGCATGGTGGGCACCTGGTATCCAGGCATGATAAACCCACCACATGGTAACATAACCTTACTGTAACTTCTGTCATGAATAATAAAAATAGGAAAAGCTGGCTCAGAGTTCAAAACTGCCAGGTAAAACCAGTAAAAGATAAACTACATCAGCAGCACATGTGCTCAGACATGATCTATATAAATTTTAAGTGAGTTCTATTCAGTAAATCAGCTAATAGGGGATAACATGGCAGTGCATTGCCTTTGACAACATAATTTAACCTCTCAGTTTACTGATGAGAAAGAACCTGAGATATATGCCTGCTATAGTGCACAATTAGAATAATTTTTAAGTTAATGGCTGCTGCTCAGAGACACCTATAAAAGAGCATCTTTATTTTTCGCAGTGATCCAATCTATATTCCTATTGACCTGTTTTGCAGATGTGGAAGAAAATTAAAAGATATGTTGAAATCCTTGTTTCCTATCTGATTAAGGCTTTCTTCTGTTTAGGCAATTAAATGCTCTCTTAGTGGGTGAAGGTGTCAGAAAATATTGACCATCTGTCTTTCCTTTTAATTCTTTGAATGTCCTCTTCTGGTATAAACCCAAAGCAACTTCACTAAAACATCTTGGAAATATAATCCCATCCTTTGTGTATCTATACCTGTTTCAAATGCTGAAGTCATGTATATTTTGCTCAAAAATATACTATTTTTGAGCAAAATCCTCCTTTCCATATTACTCATCAAGTTGCTCAGTTACTTTCCATCTGTTTGCAAGATGGTTGCACTCCTATGGTATTCTCTATTTGTAGAAGGTAGAGATGTTTGAACTGATAGAATTTAGCAACCTAAATATATACTATGATAAGTAGCATAGACATATCTCTCATTTCTAACAAAAGGGTAGCTGAGAAAAAAATTAATTAGTTACAGATTAAATTTTCAGTAAGTTGTTCTTTATTTCTTCTAATGATACCAAATGTGCTAATTAGTTATAAATTTACCTCTAAGAGAACATATCAGAAACTAAAATGCTGATAGCGTGAACAAATTTAGCCTATACTTTTATCCTAATAGCCCTGTTTAATACAAATTTGAGGTTAGAACAAATGGCACCATCCTACAGATGTAGCTCTAACACAGTATGTGGTTTATGCTGAGCCATTAGAGCTATTAAAGCACATTAACATTAAGTAGCGTAATAACATGAACTGTGCCTCCTGCATTACTGAAATGCTTCTCTCCTTAGTACTTTTATTGTGGAATTCTGTATGATTTATTACTGTGCACCTGAGATAATTTCAGTATTGCACATTTGATCATTTTGGTCTTGATTGAGTTAGTCACAAGTCTCTGAAGGAAATTTGGGTTGATTAAATAGCTATCTCAGACTGAACAGGAAAGTTCATCTGAATTTTGGAAGCACCGATTATCATTTTACCAGATTGCAATCCCAATAGATACTCTGTTATTGCTGCACTGTATGCTTTTAAGTGAATAATTTGGAAAAAAAAAATACTTGTAAGTGGTTAGCTTCTTTGCTTCACATATTTTTTTGTGATTTGTTTTTCAGTTGCTTTTTTTAAGAGATGCCATGACTTATGCCAATATAATTGAGTGACAGAATGAACTTAATGAAAAAACAAGTGAGTTGGTATAATTTTCCTGAAGAAGCTTAGCAGAGAAGAGACAGCATTAAAATGAGACTTTCCTGTTTCAATCCAATCCCTCTTCAGTGCAGTATCTGTTGTTTCCAGTGCTGTATCTCACCCTTTTATAGTTGAGCTTTATGCTAAAGTTGAAGAGTTGAAGTTTAGTCTTTTATTTGGAACTTTAATTTTGGTATTTTTTTTCCTGAAGAATTGCTGAATATCTCAGATAAAAGACTGAAAAATAATAGTACTTTACACCTGACCAATGGAAAATCTTTTCACCTGTAAAAGTATTGGTTTTCTTTTTCCTTAAATCATGAAATATGTCCAACTCTGGCAACAATGTAGAGTGTATGTTCTTATTTTATCATAGAATGATTAAATTTAAAAATTGGACAAGACTCAGCTACTTTTCCTTTCAGCATAGGGCTGCACTTAAAAACAAGACAGCAAAATGATTCTTAACCATCTGACATTCAGCGCTGAGGATAAAACTCCCCATGAAAGGTTTGAAAGCCTACAAATAATGTTCCTTCTAATATACCTTAGTGTAACTTTCCAGCCTATTGATTTAATTGAGATCACAGAGGAAAATAGACTTCCTTATGTCTGGACTTTGGTCACTTGAAGACAGCAAAAGAACGGTGTTTTAAATAATGATGCAACACACTACAAGAAGGAGCTATACTTTACCTACCTCTTCTGTTTGTCAAGAGGGAATTTCCTCTCTGTAATTCACAGGGTGAGCAAGTTCCTTGAAATGCTGTTATTTAGATTGAATTCGTTAATTCATTCATAAAGACTTGTATTAAAATTCTGATGTTTTAAATATATTAGATTTGTATCATACTTTAAAGATATGAATAGTTAAGTATAGTATTAAAGAGAAAAGAAAATTTAACTCAAAAACAGCTTACCAATACTAAATCATGACAGGCTTTTTCTGGTTTAAATAAAAAGAAGAAAAGCCTCAAAACCAAACAAACTGAAAAAAAGAAAATCAAACCCCCAAACCCCCCCCCCCCAATTTCTTCTTTACCCAATGAATGAAGTGGTTCTCTTCTACCAAAACTTTTGTCAATGGTTGAAATGTGTCACATAGAAAACTATTAATTGAACTGAAGAATACACAGTTTAAAGAATTGTAAGATAGGTGGGGAAATAAGGAAAAAGGAAATGGCAATGGGTAGTGTTGGAAAGGGAAGCATAAAGATGAAGAGTAGAGGCTGAGATCCTCAAGGATCGAATTTTGGTTTCATTAATTATTTCACATAGATATTAAAAGCTTCCTGAGGAAAGTCAATAGTGTCATAAAGTTAAGAGCAGTTTCAGCACCAGGGAGAACTGAGACTATATAGGCAGGACATGCCAGACAACCCTGAACACACATGCAAAATGCTAGGTCGTGCACTTGGCAGGATTTTATGTTACTTCCTATATGCTGAATATAAATGAGAAAGAGGAGGACAGGTTAATGACAAGATGTGGCTCTGAAATATGACATAGCTATGAAAGAGGCAAATGCAGAGTTTTCTCTAGCTTGACAATAGAAAGGTTTTAAGGCACCTCTAGGATGGGTGAACTGTTCTCTTTTATGATTACAGAAAGAAAGATACTAATGCTAATTTTAAAGGATTTTGTTAGACCTCACCTGAACTGCTGTTTTTCTGTTCTGGTTATGCATAGAATATATGTGCAAGAATAAAGAACTCCATCTGAATCTTGTACTTATGGTCCTCTTGTGCTGTTTGATCAGAGGTAAAAATGTCTACAATGCAAGGAATATAGGCTAACCTACCTCATTATGTACAGAGAAAAAAGCAATTTTATCTTGTTTTTTAGAGGTGATTTGCAAATAAGGAATAATAAAAGTCACTGGTACAACAGAAAGTGGAAATCACATATGGATTTATTATTAGTAGAAAAACATATGGATATGTTTTATGGCAGAAACTAGAATGAGATCCACATCCACCACAGCAACTGACTAACCAATGTCTCTTTAGCTGCATGCAAGTAGTAAGTAATTCAAGTGCAGCTTTCTTCTGGAGCTGTAAAATATGACCTGCAACAAAGCTATTCTGCTTAATGGCTGCTTAATACTCCAATTTCCTGATTGCCCATTCCTGGAAGACAGCAGGAACCAATGGGTCCACCACTGCAGTGATCTCATTGTGTTCCCAGCCAAGCTCCAGCTCACTAATCAGAGCTGGTTTCCTCTGTGAACAGGCTTGGAATATCTTCTCCCCAAAGGTTTCTGGGAAATATGTGTGGCAGGAGAGCTGTGATAAAAGCACACAGTCTTAAAGCCAGGAAGCCTTATGTCCTTTGGGATATAACATGTGAGCAGAAATACCTAAGTGCCACCTGGCACACAGCTAAGCTGCCCATGTGGTTTGCTGTCCCTGAGCAGAGGTGTGCAAGTGTGACTGAAACTGGCTAATCATTAAAGGGGAAGAAACAGCTTTGTGGTTTCTGACTTGTTTCAGTCATAGGAAGGATATCATGTGACAAGGATGCACATGCAGGAAGGACAGCTTTGAACCTGCTATTTGAAGCTAAGTGGAATAATGCCTAAAACAAACTGTAATAAAGTGCATAACAGCTGTAGTGTTAAACCAGGCTTTAGAATTTTAATAATATAATAAACCAATTCATAAGGGATTGATAACAACATGTGAAGAGGACTTTGCATCTTCCTTGTTTGAACTAGTGAATTACTTGACCTTTCCACATATCACCTGCTGTCTATATATTCCTTACCTGTGCTTGCTTTCTCTTCCTTATTCTATTAATAACCAAGTTAAATGACAGCTCTGGTGTACAATCAAATCTTTTGTTACAAGAATCTTATTGAAAACCCTTGTTGATTCAAGGTACCTTCTGTGAAAGGCTGGACGCCTAACTTTTAAATGACTAAACATAACTCTTACCCTTAATGACTGTCAGGGATGTCTGTGTTCTGGAAATAACAATGAAAGGAAAGAGGACATGAAGAGAAATACCATTTAAGTCACAGTGATACTGTTTTAGAATGGTATATACAGATATAAATATATTTTTTTCTTCTCATTTTTCCAACACAGTCTACCTTTTAAGCAGTTTTTTCTTTTTCTTGCATGCAGTGGAGCACTGCATTGTATTGTTATCCTCTAAAGCTCAGAAGAAGGAAAATAATAGAGAAAAGTAATAAATATCTGCCAACAGATACCCTTACTTTTAATGATCAACACAAAACCCATGAAATAGTAAAAAGCCTTGCAAAACAAACAAATAAACAGACAGAAATCCATAAATTCAAAGTATTCTGGTTTGAGCTGTTCTACATCATGTTAAAAAGTTTCCTATACTGTCCTGACCTCACTAGCCAGCATATCACTGAATGCAGTGTGTGATAACTTTTTGTACATTTTGAAGAATGATGGTTCTTAGTCCATGGATTTAAATTTTATCATCTATTATAAGTTTTGTTCACTCTCCAGGTTCATCTCAACCACTTTTTAGGGTAATCTGGCCCACTAATCTCACTCACAGCCAACCCAAATTCATCAAACCCCATTATTTTTTGCAGCAATAATTTGGGGGGTGGGCAGCAGACAGAATTAGCAATATAACAAGAACTCATGTCCCTTTTATTTTCTAGTGTTACACCTGGAGCAGAGGATGAAACCAAGGAACACAGGACATGATCTGAGCTGTCTCACAGCAAATTGGCCTCAGTAATGGGGCAGGGGTAACCCCATAACTATGTAGCCCAACAAAATATTGACAAGGTTGAATAGTACTAATTGTTGAAATGTTTTTTGTCTTGTAACTGCAGTGTAAGGAACAGCCTAGGCAAAGTTTCTATGCCTAAAAACCGGTAATGAAGAAAAAAGGAGGAAAAATAGTTTTCTTAAAGTTGTAAAAGCTGTCCTTCATATTTTGCAGACTGTCAAATCTGGCATATCTACCTTAAAGTAAATGTCTTTAATATCTGCACAAACTGCAATAAATACCATGAGATGTCGTTGGAGAAGGAGGAAAAGCACATTTGCCAACTATTTCATTTTCTCCCCATCCACTCTTCATAAGTGAAAAAAGCTAATATCTTGAAAGCTTATGAGCTGAATGTCTGTATCCCATCATGAACACTGTTATTGATTCTGCTCAGTAGCAAAGTGAGTGAGGCAAAGCAAGTGAAGCAAAGCAAGGATTGGAATGTAAAACAGGTGAAATAGCTTTTGACATCTACTTCACAGTTTATTTTACACTGCTTCAAAAGTAGCTGGCTTTCCAATGCCATTAGTGGTGTTGAGATGAACGGGCATTGCAGCAGCAGATGGAATTCTCTGATGACAAATACAAGGTAATGAACACGGGAAGAAATAATTCCAACTGCTTACACACATTACTAGGTTTTAAATTAACTGTAAGCAATTACTCAGGAAAAAAATAGGGATCAGTGTTGAAATTTCTGGCCAATGAACTGCAGGTGATAAAAAAAGGGAGTAAAATATTGATACATACATCAGAAATTAAATAGAAAATTATTTCTCTACTTTGCGTATGTGTTTTTATTGTTCCTAGTCACCATGGTATTTGTGAATCTTTTATGTAATGTCATTAATATTGAGAAATATCTGTGAAATAAAATGAAGTTTCTGATATTTATTGTGTGCCTGGGCTCCAGGTGTTTATGTGTGCTTGTGTTAGTGCTTATTCACATGCACATTATCCTTCTCTTACAGTGATTTTACAACAAAATAAGGGATAAAAATATCAGTCTTTGGTTAATATGCCATATGGTGTGATGATACCATATAACATGGGCGTATGTCTGAGTTTTATTTGGCTGGTATATGTTTACACAAAAAAAGAAATAGTTTTCCTAGGCAGCAAACCTGTTTGCAGGAGATAACCTGGTTACCTACATTTTACGTGAAGTTATGAAATAATAGAATGCTGATAGATTTAGGGCAGCATACACTATCAAGATACCTTTGTTGCATTTTTAAATACATTGGTTCTTTTTTATTTAGAACTCACATTGCTTTCTTTTTCTTGGTATTCCTTCACATATAAGAATTACTAATTTTGTGCTTTGGCTGTGCTTGTGTTTCTGAAAGCTTCCTGCCAATTGAATCCCATTAACTTTCACAACATTGCTTCCAGTGTATGACAGTGTAACTTGCATCAACATTAGTTCTTTAATTCAATTGACACCCATTACTCTGAATTAAAGACAATTAGTGAAACTCCAGTAGTACTGTTTTTCTAGCAGATATTATTCTGAAATAGATGAATATGAATGTTTCTGGTAATTGCCCTTTTGAACGATACATTTGGATAAATTCTGGCAATAGTGAGAGATCTACACTGTCAAAAGGTAAAACTGATTTGATTTTCACTTTTATTCAGGACAATGCTTTAACTCCTCTGACTAATTTTCTATAATATTTTGCTACTTTACATTATTTACAAGTGAAATATAGTCATAAGCATTATAACATATTTCAATATTGTTTGAAATAGGTATCTACTTGAACCCAAAACAGTTTCAAGAAAAATAATTCTTAGGAAATTTTGTCCAGGGATGAGGAAAAAGGACACTCAGAGCTGGAACAGCTCTGAAATCCACCATGGAAATTACTCTTCATTCTCCCTCTAAGCTCAGTGTACAAAATGCAGAGACATTTAAATTACGTGTTGGTTGTTTGTTTTGACTATAAGGGCAAAAAACAGTTAAATGTCTATAATTTTTCAAAAGAGAGAGCTGAAAGAAGACTTAAACAAGAAGCCATACTGCAGATATAGTGTGTATTACTGAGTACAGTATTTCCACATTTGGGAAGCATGAAGTGACGTATTTGTTGCAACTCAAGAAATTTCTTTTTTAAGAAAGCCTTGAATTCTCTTGAGCTACCTTAAAATATCAGTCTAGAAAAACAGTCTCTATGGAGATATTCATGTTACAGCATTCTCTGCCTTTGTGTTTCCCCATACTTTAGATAACATGATTTAAGGATTTATGTGTTTAATAAAAAGAATAAAGAGAACATTTATTAAAAGAAGATGACACAATATAGATGTAGGACTGAAAAGGACATTCTGTGCCATCAAGCCCAATTCCTAGTTATACAGTTATGTCCATAATGGTAAATAAAATATGACCAGAACAGTTCTTTGTTGCTGACACCACACAAGAATGAATAACTCGTGTAGATTTCACCGTTTTCCTTACTCTCCAAAGTAGAGTGTGCACAAGGAATGCTCCCCAATTGATGCAAACTCACTGACCATCCTAGGAAATATTAAGGAATTGCTAGGAGGTCCCTGACAAAGAATCACTTTGAGATCACTTTTAGAGTGTAGAAAACTGAGTTCCCATGATCAAGAGTGTTTCTTCACCAGTAGGTGTAATTAATACCTTTATAAGTTGATTTAACTGTATTAGAACTGCGAATTATTTGCTCTTCTTAGGTCTGGTGTGAGGCAGCTCTAGAAATTTGCTTCTTCAGTGAATAAAAAATCTATTTCTAATCTCCATTATAAATTTATTCACATCTAGATTATATACCTTAGTTCTTTTTGCTATATGCTATAAAATAGTATATTAGATTATAATCTGCTTTATCAAACTTCTGATTTATGTGAAGTAAAAGAAAAAACACCAAGTTAACAAATTCAAAGTCAAGATGTTCTGAATTAAATATTTGACCAAGGTTTCTGCCAACTTTTCCTGTAATTCCTATTTAATAATGGCAAAAAGGCTGTTTTGTATCATAATGATCAAACAGAGTACATTATTGAACCCTGTGGGCTTTGTTTGGACATTGGACCCCAAGGACATAATGAACAATGATGAAGTTAACAGTTTAATAAGGAAATCTATTTAGCAAATCTTCTCACGAAATAGTTTCACAATAAATTATTGTCCTCTTTTATTTTGAATGGCTTTGGACTCAAAATTATTGATCATGACTGTATAGAGGATTTGTAGGGATTTCAAAGTCACAGCACTGAGTGACTGATTCTTAGCCTGAGTGTTCATTGCTCGTTAGAATATCCCAATTAACTTCAGTAGAAAGCTGATGTGATTAAATGCCTCTCAGTATGTAGAATCTTGTCTGGTGCAACTTTGCCAGCAATTCATTACAGTCAATTTAAAATGGTATGAAAAATGCACAAACCCTCAACTCAAAAATAAATGTTTTATTAATACAAATTTACAATGTTAATGTAAATTTAATACAGAGTGATTATATTTTGGAGAATCTGCTTACCTTCCTCTGGTATACATACATCTATCAGCCTCTACCAAAAAAACTATTTTGGTATGTGTTCTGGCTGTTCCATCTTCTGTAATATGACAAAAACCTGAATGGTGCATATGTGCAATGTTGGTGTCTGGGTTAAGAAATTAAACGCCCAAAACTGAAAACTAGTCAGGGTTTGTTCTGCAGCGTGTAGGAATCATGGCTCAAAAGACATAACTATAAACCCCATAACTACAGCAACCAAACCTTCACACCCAAAGACAATTCCAATTTACATTGTATCATTCAACACAAACTTTATACACCAATAATAGTGAATTTTTGATATAAGCAAAAAAAAAAAAATCCCAAAACCCTATCTTCAATCTGTTTTTCTTGTCCAAAGGAAAATCTTTCAATTCTATTCCAATATTATGTTTTTACTTCGTTATACAGATGTAAACAAAGCACAGATAATGAAAGACAAAATTGTCCAAAGAGCTCAAAATTACACTAACTACTGAGACCCTCATCCAACACTACTGGAACTCCAAAAGTCCTTACTAGCTGCAGGAAAAGGGTGGCAGCAAAACTGACTTGGTGTCTTACAGTGCAATATAAGGTCAAGAGAGTGGATACTCAGATTCTTTTTTCCCTACATGCCAATGGTTCATGTTCCCATTATTCATATGGCTTCTGGTTATTATTTCTGCTTGCTTTCCTTCTGTATCTCTCTCCTGCTGTGCTATATTAGAAAACTGAAGTTCCTGCTGAGCTCTCACAAGGCTGTCATTCTCTGGTTTTCACCTCAAATAAACAAACAAACAAACAAAAGAATAAAAGTTCTTTTCATAGGGATGTGGGGATCATGATAGTTACAGCTAGTTAATTTTTTCTTTTTCCCTAGTGCCTGCTAACAAACAGTGCATTTTAATTTCTGGAAAAGCAAAAAAACCCATATTATTTCCATTTTTAAAGAATTCTGGTGATTTTGTTCTGAAGAATTTTCATTTTTATCACAATGTATCTTTTATGATTAAAAAGTATTTGATGGAGTGCAGTCATTAGTGAAGTTTAGCGCAGTTTCTACAACTAATGCATGGTATTTCACAGAAAGATAAGTAGTTTTCTGAAATTTCCTGGAGATGTTGGAAAAGCTATTATAGCAACTGAAAGCTGCTGAAATTTTACTGTATAAAAATTATCTTTCTTATTTACCGTCCTTAAAAACTACAAACACAGCTATGTCAAGCATTTTAAAATGCAGACCTTTTTGAGACCTTTTCTTTCTCAGTGGTTTGGGAATGGCAGGCATTTCAGGGACTCAGTTTGGTATAGTGAGAGATGTGCCTATAAAGGATCTTCTCGTTCCAGTGGAAAGTACCCAAACTGTGCCCATGGAACCTGGACTGCTGACCCTGTACCAGCCTTTAGCATTTTGACACTAAATAGCATTATTCGATGAAATGTACTGTTCTGAAGTGATCAGAGCTGCACAGTCTGCAGAGATCCAGTCAATACACTCAGTGCAGTCTGGGGTGCAATTCATCTCCTAGGTAAATATCTGTCTGAAATAGCTCAGGTGAATCACATCCCTGAGACATCTATGTCTCTCCTTTGACTCTTAAGAGAGATTTAGGTCACTGGCTGTGATGTTAACATCTGCATCATGGGTGTTGAAAGGCCAGTGAGCCAAAATTCAGCCAATGTTCTCTGGATAAATGAACTTACTCTCTGTTCCTTTCTCATGGTTAAAAAAAAAAGTAGATGGGATAAATGTTCACACACCTCACAGAGTATTGTTACTTTTTGATTGCTGCAAAACTGCTGTTTGTCTGGCTTGCAGAGAATAAAGACAACTATTTTAACAGTGGGCATCACGCAGCCACCCTGGCTAGCAATTTATTCTTAGCCTTACTTTGGATCTATTCTGATTATTGGTGCATTTTATAGGCATGATGAACTGTATGTTCTTAATCATAGATTTCATGAACTCAAACTCTGGTTGATGTTTTGTGGGGGGTTCCTGGGACAGGTGAAGAGACATGAATTTTGACTCCCTGTTTCAGAAGGCTGGTTTATTATATTATTATATATATTATATTAAAATGATATATTGAAAACTATACTAAAATAATGGAGAGAAAAGGATTAATCAGAAGGCTAGAAAGAACAGGAATGGAATGAAATAACAAAGGCTTGTGACTTTCGTGAGTCCAAGCCAGCTGACTGTGATTGGCCATTAATTAGAAACAACCAACATGCACCGATCACAGATGCACCTGTTGCATTCCATGGCAGCAGATAGTAGTTGTTTACCTTTCTTTCCTGAGGCTCCTCAGCTTCTCAGGAGAAAAAATCCTAGCAAAGGATTTTTCATAAAATATCATGGCTACACTCAAGCAATTGAGTGATATGATAAAACCCATCAAGATACAAGTCCACTGAGCAGCTTGCTTTTCACATTCACTTGACCTTCAGGAGAAAGTATATGCTGTACAAGAACCAAAAGTTAGAAATAATCTGAGTGATCAGTGAATAACCTGATTTTCAAGGCTCTCGAGCACAAAATGCTTTGATTCTATAAGGGAAAAATGCAGAAAACCAAATTAAGATGTTTTTAAAATCTGTAAAATATGTTTCCACAGTCACTGAAATGCCATAATCATATAGCTGTTCGCTGACATGATTACAGAACATAGTCAGGATTGTTTGCCTAGTTTAATTATATAGTTCCCACATGAGTTCTTTTACATAAAAACTTAATTCTTCACTTCATCTACTCCAACACTCCTCTCTAGATATCTCTTTTGAGAGATCTTTATCTTAACATTTTTCAGAGACAAACTGTTTCACATTCTATACTGAATGATGTTTAATGCCTTTGAAGCATTTCCCGTTCTGAAAAAATGGAAAGAATAGAGAATAATGTCTCTCCTGACTAGACTGAGAGCCATGGCCTCATATAGGGGGCCAGAAAGGGTGGGGGTGGAAAGAAACCTTGAAACCTTGGAAGAAATGGATGAACCAAGTGTTGCCACCAATATGGAAAATCACTGCATTAAAGCAGGATTGTTTTTCACAGTTCTTTCTTGTAGTGATTTAATCTTACTGCTAAGATTTCTGTATTTCTTTATGGAAGTGCTCAAGTCCAGGCTGGATAGGGCTCTGAGCAACCTGGTCTAGTCACAGCTGTCCCTGCCTGTGGCAGGGAGGTGAAACTAGATGAACTTTAAGGTCTCTTCCAAACCAAACCATTCTGTGATTCTATAATCAATCTCATTGCAGCATATTGGATTATTCACCTGAGGTTACCTGTTGGATAGTGTGGCTTATCACTTGTGACTCTAATTTTCCTTATTAACTCTACTGATTCGATGTAGATGCAAAAAATGGCACAAATCTACTTAAGAATAAATAAAAAATATCCTGTTATAACCCTAGGTCCTTCATGAGTTTACTATTGCCCTCCTGCAAATTCTCCTATCCTTTAGTATATTTAAAAGTTATTTCTGAGATGCAATCTGCAAACACTAAAGATGTACAGAAATGTGATTGTAAAAATATACTGGGCTTGGGTAACAAAAAAAAGTGTGTGAAATATTCTTCATATATTTAAAATATATTAATAATATAAATAATAAATATATTTATTTCTGATATGCAATCTTCAAACACTAAAGATGTACAAAAATGTGATTGTAAAAATATACTGGGTTTGGGTAACAAAAAAAAGTGTGTGAAATATTCTTCAAGTAAATTGTGGTTTTCTGATTTCATCTTTCTCACCTCTGCTCCATTTAATTTTGGTTCACTCGTATCCTTCTGCTACTCTTTGCCCATATCTTTGTCCCTGACTCCTTTATTCTCTACCACTCTCTCTCTGAGACCTTACTCATTGAGTTTCTACTCATTGAGTGAACTTCAGAGCATCTTACAAATCCCTCAAGGTTTTTTTTACATCTCCTTTATTCTCTACTTTCTCACTGAGATCTTACTCATTGAGTTTCTACTCATTGAATGAACTTCAGAGCATCTTACAAATCCCTCAAGGTTTTTTTTTACATCAGTGACCATCTGAGAGATCATTAATAACAACAACACAGCAGACACCATCAGAATTAAGGAAACATTTCAAAAAATAAATTGCAAGTTATGATATTTGAAGATTCTAAAATGAAAGTTAATTAGACACGTCAGAGTCAGGGTTGTGTCTTGTATGGGGAGGATGTTTGTTTTCCTTTAAGCCATTTTGGGGGTTTTGGAACTCAAACCAGAGGCTGGTTTTTAGCCCCTACCTCCTCACTTTGTGTGCTGGGGTCAGTAGATGTGACTTACAAGGTGCCCTCAGGGGTAGAAACAGTCACTATGGTAGGATGGGCTGATCCAGATAATTTGCTTTAGTTTTAACATGACCAAATGCAATCCTTACCTTGCTTCAACTGATTTTCCCTCAGATTTCTTTGCCATATGCGCTTGACTGTCTTTTGAACTTAAATTAAGGCTCAACTAGCTCTTTTATATGAAAAAGAAAAAGTCATAAAACACATAATTGCTATAATGAAGTTGCACTGCTGCTCTTTGGGATTTACATCAACAATTTTGTCTAATTTGTTTAGGCACATAGTGCTGAAATGACAGTGTATACCTCAAGAGAAATAACTTGAGATAAAATGATCCTAATGGGTAAGAGATGAAAAGAAATAGAAGGACAGTTAATTATCTACACACACACACAATCTGGGGCTTTGTACTCTTTAAAGGGAGGATTCAGTTTCACTTGACAGCACCATGCCTCTACAGTATATGCTGATTTTTTTTTCAACTTCTTTCATTCAATAATCTCAAAAATTATTGTTAGCATTAAAAAGTAATCTTTAAGCATCCCCAGTGTGATGGAGATCAGAGATAGCCAGATATTATAGTTTATATTAGAGACAGTCATTCAGAAATATACAGTGGACAGGTCCTGCACTGGCCCTCTCTTAGGATGTCATATTTTTAATGCAAGGAACAAACAAAACAGGAAGAATTGTTTGAGTTTATCAAAAATCAAAAATGGGTCTTTGAGGTTCCTGCTATTGCTGAAACTTGTAATAGCATACTATTTCTAGAAGGAAAAAATATAATATTTGATAAATTTTTGCGCTTCAAGACTTGTCTTTATTCAGCTCAAACATGTTTTCTTCTGTCTCTCTTCCCCTTCCTAATTCTCATGGCCAAAAATCCAGAGACTGAGAAGAGGGAGGTGGGACTGTGAAATAAATGAAACAAAAAGAAATGCTAACAGTAGAGAATAAAAGAGTAAGATGCCATTTCTTCCCACAGTAACAGTATCTCGGCTACTCCTAGGACATTTCAATGACTCAAATGCAAAATTCTTGTTGTTTTTTTCCATACTGGTAAAACAAAAAAACTGAACAAGGTGAAAGACATTTTCTCTCTTAAAATTCACCTAATTTATTCACTGAAAATGACTGCACTGTTCTACACATCACTTTGTTTTTCCAGTTGTTGCTGAAGCTGACCATTCCTTTTCTTCCTTCAAACATCCAAGAAGGAAATGCATCTTGCATTTGATGGATTACTTGCTCAGCATCAAAGAAGGAATAATTGGAGTGTTATTTTGAGATTAAAATAAAGATATTGACCGAGGCCTTGTAAAGATAGGGTACAGATTTGCTGGTACCCCTGACTGATCTCTGAGACTACAAGATACAGTTGTTCATAACATCTCTCCAGAAAGACTTTGGATGTCACCCTTCTGGTACCAAGTCCTGGTAAAAATGGGAGAGGTGGTTAAGCAGAGGAAGGTTGTCCAGAAATGCAGCTCAGTCTTCATCCTTGAGTGTTTTCAAGGTCCTGAACAATCAGTTTTGATCTCCTGCCAGACCCTGCCTTGAGCAGTGGATTATCCTGGAGACCAGCTGAGCTCCCTCCACACCTGGGCTATCCACTCATCCAAGGAGCACTTCCAGAGGCTGCTGGGCTTGGAGCTGCTCTAATCTTGCCCAGCAGATCCCAGCACAGCACACAGCATTGCAGAGACACAAGGAACAAAGGCTGGGGCAGTGCCAAAGGAGAATGGGTGAAAAAAAAAAGCACACACATTCCACAAATTGAATGCGGAATATAAAGAAAGAAGGGAGTAGAGAGCACATTAGTAATCCCCTTGCCAACACAGCCCTCCAGTGTTTCCTCTGAAGGACAGGGTTAGGATATAATACTGCATTTTGACAAAAACTAGAAGTCAAAGTTGGGTACTTTTCAGACTCAAGCAATAAAATGAATTCTTCCTCTCTTGTAAGCATATGTAGGAGATATTCAACTTCAAAAAACACTTGGTCATACAAGGACAAGCTGAGAGTAAATTAAGACAGATTTGGACTCATTTTGTGAGTAAGAAAGAATTGCAGACATGGTGCTGCAACAATAATACTACTATCCCTTCTCAAAGATAAACCCAGATTCCTCACATTTTCCACATTTGCATGCATAAAAATTAGTTGATTTTTTGCTGCATGGAATATTTTTCTTTTCACCTTTGGTTGGAACTATGGGCTGTGCTAGTGAAGCCCCAGCACAGCAGGAATTCCCAGGTCTCTGACTAGTAGGCAGAGAAACCACAGGGAAGCCTCCTGCCAGCAGCTGTCCAGGTGTTACCTTGCCATGCTTTGGAGCTCCAGCAGTCACCTGCATGCAGCACAGTGTGGGCTGGAGCCCAGTTTTGCATCACCAGAGTAAATCCAACATAGCTACTCAGAAGCAAGACTGAATATAAAACATGAGCCATAAAAAACAGAGTAGAATTTCCTTTCCTGATATTAAAAGTCTTCATGTGGCTCATTTTATGTGTACATCTCAAAGGGGGTTAAGTGGGATGAAAGCTGTGCAGTGAAGAGCTTCTCTTTTGGCTTTATCAGATGAGTCATTAGGTCATTTTTATGAGAAAGGGGAGAACTGAGGCCGAAAGCAGTAAACACAGCATGTTAATGGCTTAACTGGCTGACTACAAACAATTAAAAAAGAGTTTATAACTGCATACAGGCTATCTGCATCTGCATATCGCTTCATCGATTTACTTATAAAGAATGCCTTTACCTAATGTTTGGGGTTTTTATTCATTAAAAAAGAAGCTCTTTAGGCAGGGACTGTGGTTTTCTTTGCATTTACTTATAAAGAATGCCTTTACCATCTAATGTTTGGGGGTTTTATTCATTAAAAAAGAAGCTCTTTAGGCAGGGACTGTGGTTTTCTTTGTAATGAATACTATTAAAAAACCCTCTTGCCATCAGTCACTACATCCTCACATTTAATTTTCCTATATGGATTTATGATAAATAACCTATTTTTTAAACTAAATAATTATTGTATCTAATGGTTACGTCATTTAACTGTAATAACCAACACTGAGAATGTAAGTAATAAATAGCCAGCTGTTTACTCAGTGCATTTTTCTTATCATAGCATTTGTGAATTATTGATGATATTTTCATTGATATATTAACATATTGGAAATTAGTAATGAAAGAATTGCTGCAATTATTTCATGGTCTACAGTTTGAGGAGTAAAGCTGAAGTATCCTTTGCAACTACCAGTGAATTCTTTTCTCTATTTTTTTTTTTCCCCCGGTAAGGAGTGTTTCTATTTTTTAGGCAGGAAACATCTACTGCATCAAAAATCAAAGTCCAAATGCTTTATGCAAACAACAGTCTTTTTTTCTTGCAATGAAAATATTTATTTTTCACATTTTGTTAACAACATTTTGCTTTTTTGTACATTTTCTGCAGAAAAATAAATTCTGACCAGTTATGATTATGGTGGTAAAGACATAGGTTTTGCTCAGGTACACTTCATTGGCCATGTGAAAACACTCTCTACATCCTCAAGGAACAACTAATTTTTAAAGGCAAAACATACTTTTATTTCTTTCACATTGTGTTCTTAGATAGAATTTTATATTATTAGTCTAACATGTTACTGCTACAAGAGTCTCCAATCAATACATGAGTTTTTTAATGCAGGTGCAAAGCTACTACAACAAATTAACCCATTCACTGGGACAAGAGAGGCTGTTCAAAAATGTTTGTCTAATGTCAGAAAGGAAACTCCAGCAAAATGGAGTGAAAGCCACTTTCTTTTATGACATCTGTATAACCAGAAGCATCACAGTGGAACTCCTGTCTTAGGTGGGGACTTCTAAACAAAAGTACATTTGAGCTAAATGTTAAGAATAACACAAAGAGAGAAACATTTTTAATGGAAGCATCTCTTGCCTTTCTGTCTCTTTCCAGTGTTGGTAAATACGTAAGTTATCTTGTAGGCTTAATAATTGTAACCCAACGAGTAAAGAAAAGCAATGAAAGTATTCTTTCATTTGTATGAGGAAGGAAATTCAATTTACAGCACAGTTGAATAATCATGGCTGCCATGCTACAAGAGTTTGTTGACAAAATGAGCGTATAAAAAAGTGGCTCTGTTATCAATGATCATTGATCCATTCTACTAGCAAAAATCAGCTGCTAAGCCTAATAATCTCTTATGGCATTGTGCAGTGGAAAAATGAAAGCAGCAACCACACTGCTGAGTCCATATTCACAACTCAGTGAGATTTACTTCCACCAGGAGCAGAAATACGTGGTGTGACAGTGCTTTGGAGCCTCTGCTGGATGGCCCAGCCCCATCCTGTGCTGCAGGGAAGCAGCCACCCAGCCCCACAGGTGCCCTGTAGGGAATGACAAGGTACCCATTGTCTGGCAGAGCCCTGTGTGTCACGGGGGGTTGTGAATGGTGTTAATGGGAAATAGCTTTGTTTGAGGGAATAGAATAGCTCATGTTTCTTCTGTTGTGTTTGCAAAGCAGAAATATTTCCCAGCTGATGTAATGAAGTGAATTTGAATGAGTTCCCCTGGCAAATATTTTAACTCTTTCCAAAGCTGTTATTACTTTGATGCCCTGTGGTACAACATGATCATCTTCAAAGTTCCATAATAGTGTTTTACCTTTTATTTGAAACTGCATCTAATAACATGTCATATAAATTTATGGAATAATCCGACAGAACAACTGTGTGGAATGCTGTCACTCTGCATGACCAACACAACTTGTACAAGCAGCTCAGAATTCCACTGATCTGCTTGTGCATGAAGAAGGGCAGGACCTGGGAGAACCGCTAACAGACTGAAGGAACAGCAAGGTTTTGGGGTCATTTGGTAGTAGAAGACCAGATTCTGACAGAAATATATCTATAAACCATGCTGAGTGCCACACTATGAACCTGCAAATTCAAAATAATGACTACTCTTTTTTTAAGACTTTGAAAGGCCAGGGCCTGGTCTTTTGCAATATGTACATAGCTAGTGAGAAAACAGGGATGAGATGTGTGCAAAAATAGTGCTGAAAAAAAGCTTAGACGTAACACCAGAAACAAATACACGGTCCCTAATTCTTGTGAATCTGTACCTTTCCATCCAAACCTGAATTTTACCACCTCATGGATGAGGAACTGGGATCTAGTTAGGGTTGGTGTTTTTCTGCTAATATTAAGAGTGAAAGGGCAGGGCAAGACCCAGAGAACAGGCAGGGAGCTGCAGACAGCTGCCTCTGCTGTTGCCATTGACTCCGGACTGGGGGATAACAGGAATTGGGGCTTTGGGGATTTGCCATCTCTTTCAAACACATGTTTTAAGCAGAGGGGCACATGCACATATGCTCACTGCTACAATTGCGTGTCCAAATCTTGCTTGCATCTAATCTCTCTAGACTGCAGGTAAAAGCCTAAATGCTAAACACTCAATTGCCCCACCTGCATTCTCTCCATTGAAAAATTTCATTGAAATTCTGAAGTATCCTTGATTCACTTTCAAGGTAGAAATAGGAAATGAATGCAAATATTTTGAGCCCTTTGACATGCTGCCTGTGTTTCTGGTGCCTGCAGAGAGGGTGAAGGAGATGTGCAGTGCTGCTTGCTCTGCCTATGAGAAAAGCAGCAGCAAAGGCTTGTGCTTGTCTGGCTTTTGCACCAATTCAGCATGACCAAGGCACACATACAGAGCTAGCATCAGGCTCCTTCTAGCAGCCACAGTGTGTCAGACTCTGGCCTGACTGCTGGCTCAAAATACCCTGAAAATAAAGGTAAAAATCAAGATATACAGAATTTTTACTTTTTTTCTTTAGCATTTGAGTCATTTTGATATTTCCTAAGTTGTGTTGTCTCTTGAAAAATAGCCTGAGACAGTAATCTTCTGCAGTTAGTAAAGGTGCCAACCCCAAACATGAACAGGTAGCAAAACATCAAGGTTAAATAAAGCCACACCTACACTTGTGGATTTCTTTTTTAGGACTTTTACATATTGACAGTGAATACAATTCCTTTTTATCTGAGTCCATTCTCATTTCTGTTCTTGACTATGAGCTATGAGTATCCAGCTGGTACCTTGGAAAGCTTATTCAGCTTAGTAATCTTTAGCTTATTTGGGAAATTTTCAACAAATAGTGAAATTTAAAAATATCTGTTTCTTGGACAAAGACATAACTGCTGCGAAGAAAGAATCTTACAATTTTCCATAGCAAAAAGGTACTACAGTAAGAAAAAGGGTTTAGTAAACATGGAGATCATCACTCCATTTGCAAGCAGTCATGGCAAATAACGCACACGATTTTACAAGGAGAAAAAAGAAATAGGGAAAATTTTAAATCCATTATCAAATAAAAACTTTCAGGAAGTCTTTACTGGAATTCCTTAAGGAAAACCTACTGAAACAATTACATCATCACAGAATATGCTGAGTTGGGATTTCTTTAAACTTTTTTTGAAATTATATTTATAATTCCAGCTCATGCCTATTCAGTCTGTAGACCAGAGACAATGCACATAAAACATGCACAGAGACTGAACATCAGCACCAGCAGGTTTGCTCTGGGGACCCATTCCTGTTTGACTGCACTACTTGCTAATTATAGACAGGTTTTGGTTGCTCTGCAGTCTGTGAGCTCCGACAACTCAGCAGTGTGATCCAAGCATCCTAAGAGGGGATGACAGGAAGGTTTACTTCAAAGTCTCACTCCTGATCCAAGCACAAACACTGAGAGAAACACTGGGGAACCTGTTCCAGTGCCCAACCAACCTCTGGGGAAAGAACCTTTTCTAAAATCCAACCTAAACCTGCCCTGACACAACTCCAGGCCATTCCCTCAGGTCCTGTCACTGTCCCCACGAGCAGAGATCGGGGCCTGCCCCTCCTCTGCCCTCACAGGAAGCTGTGACTGCAGTGAGCTCTGCCCTCAGCCTCCTCTTCTCCAGGCCGAACAGACCAAGTGACCTCAGCTGCTCCTCACACAGCTTCTCCTCATCTTTGCTGTTTTCCTTTGGATGCTCTCTCATAGTTTAATATCTTTCTTCCATTGCTATGCACAAAACCCACACAGGACTCAAGGTGAGGCCGCACCAGTGCAGAGCAGAGCAGGACAATCGCACAACAAGTCCTTGAATGACCTAAAAAGGAATCCTGAATTTTGTTCCAAGTCAGATTTTGAAGGCTTTGAGTATTATCTTGTTTCTGTAAAGTTAAAGGAGGTAAGTGAGGGTCAGTCAAAATGTTTTGTATATTATTTTGTGAAAAATATTTTCTTTCACTTAAAACCTCTAGGCAGCAATTGTTTAAAATAATTCGGATTTTAAAAGGGATTTTCGATAATTAGATTCCTGATTCTAAAGAGACAAGCTTAGAAAGAGACAGGAGATAGAAAAAAAACCCTGTGAAGGAATTTAAAAGAAATAGTAGATTCAGAGAGCAAACAGAGAGGTGCTAGGGAGGAGTGGTACATAATTTTGCGTAGCATAGCCCATGGGGCCCTCAGGGAGGGAACTGGACATTCACCAAAGAACAAGGAAGCAGCAAATCACTCCCAGCTGAGCAAGACTTAAAACACCTCAAAATATTTTTCTTAACCATTGTTTGTGGCCATTTTTAGATTACTATAATTCCTTGAGCACACAAGAAGAGGGAAATAACTAAAGGAGTGTGTTTCTGCCACAGAAGTGTTGCAACACTTCTGATATTAAATTTATGTGACTCAGAGACAGGAGAGATTCGGTTGTGGAGGAAATGGGCAGTAGAGAAACTTTTGGGATCCTGAAAATCCTCTGAATAACCCCTCTACTCTGTTTATCTCTTTAAAACACCTCTCAGCAAAGAGTGGCAATGCTTTCATGGCTGTGATTTGACACAATTTTAATTTCAGGCTTTTTTTTTTTCATTGAAGGATCATCTGTCTCTCTGCCTCCAATTACGGAGAGGCAAAAACCAAGCACATATTTGTAGCTATTTGGCTGAATTGCACACATCATTCTGGCAGCACTTTGCTCTGATCTCTTAATAAGCAAAAGGAGCATGTTCTGCAAGTCTAAAGGAATGAGTTTTATCACCAAAATTACCAAGTAGGCACCACATCTCTTTCTGGGGCACCTCTGCATGCAGTAATCACGGAGGTCCATGTGACCTTCCTGTTGCCAAGCTCAGCTGTATCTATTTAAAAAGTACAAATATATACATGCACACTGTTTACTATTTAGAACATGAGTGTTCCTGATTCTTTGGTGTCACAATTTTCTATTGTCCTAAAATCTCTTAGTATCATAGTAATGATTACTTGTTCAAAAAGAAAATTCTGACGCTGGGAATTGTTCTTTTCTGATGTAAATATAGATATTCGAGTGCAATAACTGCCTGGGTACACGAAGTTAAGTGAGACCTTTCTTGTTTTCCTAGTTAACATGACTGAGTAGTTGCCATTATTCTTTCTGTGTTAGTAATTTTTATTGCATTGATTAGGTGACTCAGTGGTATCCAGTCTCATAATGACATCTTTAGAAATAGGCTAGAAGGCTGCAATACTAATTAATATGAAATATTATCCAGTGAGCAGTGATGCAAACTAGTACTTTGTTGAAATACAATTCCATGCCCACAGCTATTTGATGGGGCATAAATGATTATTATTTTTACTACTAATATACAGAGCAGCTCATTCATTTCTGTAGAAACTGCTCTCTTATTTGCTTTTGTTTTGTTTTGTTTTGTTTTGTTTTGTTTTGTTTTGTTTTGTTTTGTTTTGTTTTGTTTTGTTTTGTTTTGTTTTGTTTTGTTTTGTTTTTCTGGCATAGTGGCTTCCTCTGTATGTGAAACAAAGCTGAAGTTTCAGTAGTGGAGAACATTGTTATACAATTCTGGGATCCTAAACTCAAAATTAGGCTTTGGTGCTAGCATAGAGTGTAGTGAAGCAGCAGCCATACCACTAATTAAAGGCATATTGATTTGTTTGGCCTAATCTAATTATAGTCTTTATAATAAATCAGAATGTGTTTTACAATTAGGAATCCATACTAAACAACAAAAGTACTGTTATCTTTGTAAGCTTACTAACTGTCTTTTAATACAGACTTGCTGTTCATAGAGATGCATTTTATGGCTTTTCATTAGAGCCCCATTCAGGACTTTAGAGGCCCCCATTACCCTGAGAAGATCCACTTAGAAGTATGCACCAAATAACCCATCAATATGTTTTTTCCCCTCAGGATTTTCAAAGTCCTTTTTTTTGTTTATGTTTTTCTCCAATTTCACTCTGCTGCAAGCATTGCTTTAAAAACTAGCTACTAGAAACAAGTATCTGCTTAAACATTTATCTTAAACTCAAATTCGTAGTTCACACACAAAGGTACAAAACTTTTTTTTTTTTTTTTGCGGACACCTAACAGTTAAAAAAAGCCCTGTCTTGTATACCTGTATACCCTTTATGCCTTGTATACCTCCTCATACCTGCCCTTCTAACCTTCAGAAAGTAAAATCAGTTATTGCTGGGTTGAACATGAAACTACATCTCTGTTAGTGGTGTCTGATCAGTAAAACTGAAGGCATTGAACCAGAAAACTATTTGCTCTCTACCACTTGTGCCATTTTCTTTCCAAAATGTCAGTTTACAGGGAATAATTGTCTATGCAGAAACATGATCCATGCATGTTTTTCATGCAAAGCATCTTTATGCACTAAACTGTGCATAACACAATGGCAAGAAGGTAATGACTTAATAAGAGCTGTTAACACAAATAAGGGGATTAAAAGCCAATTTCAGAGCAATTAATTAAATTGGGATTTCTGTTATGGAGTTAAAAATTAATTGTGCCATTGTAAAAAGAATACCTGAAATTAACCTTAGGAAAGACACCACAGTCTAATTTGAATTTGTAATTCTCCTTAAAAAATATAGAAGAAATACTGCATAGTTGTGGTTAAGCTTTTAGTCACACAGGTTCAATACATTTGAAGGCAGAACTTGCCATTAAGGGAGAGTAATTCCCATTTTCACTTTGTTACTCCTGCACTAGAGTAAAAATGGCCTGACCATGGGTGTAAAAGCAATTTGCTAGAGCAAAGTGTAAATTAGGAACAAGATGAAAGTTTCAGTAATGTTATTGTGTTGCAATTCTGAGATGCTGTACTTCAGCAAATAAAGACAAAGGTGAAACTGAAGCAGCCTTTATACACTTAGTAACAGCATCATTTCATTCCATTGTGCCTAAGTTCTATAACTTAGATTTATCAAGAGTAGTCAGAGTCCCTTGACAGAAGATAATATCACCATTATAACATATGGTAAGACTGAAATTGTGCTCATTCTTTATCTTTAAATATTTTGCTCTGGTCCTACCTCTAGCATTATGGTAATACTGGGGGTTTGTTGATTTACTTACATACTCAGGAGCGTGCTCTCTCTTTGGATGGTGCACATAACTTCCATTAATGATACTGGCACTTGTGTGTGCATGTTGAGTTGGGAATGCTCCCCTCCAGAAATTATACATGAAAATCCCTAAGGGAATAATATTTTCCACAACTGCACCATTACCCTATCAGAGACTAAATAGTTAGCATGCACAGTAATTAAGTAAGTACAACAGGCAAATTCAAATTTCAGGAGTCTGGGGTTTATTGTTACAGATGTTCTTCAGAGCAAAGTCTGCTCAGCAGTTCCTTGGGTCATAAATGTTTAATTTTTAATCTGTTTCTTATCAGTTTTGTGTAATGCAAGCTCCTTGTAAATTGAAAGAATTTTTACAAGTGGGTTTTTTATGTCTTGGAAATTTAAAGTAATAGTGGTTGTTTAGCATTTTTCTTCTAAAAATGTCCTGCCCAATAGTAGTGTTATGTTTAACTCTAAAAGTGAATTCATTTGCTTGTGAGTAGTGCTGTGAATTTGACAGTGAAAAAATACAGGGGTTTTTGGGGATTTTTTGTTTGTTTGTTTGTTTGTTTGTTTGTTTGTTTTAAAGAGAATTTGAGGTCTTCATTCCATTCAGTCAATTATGTGACCTCAAAAATCTCTCCCATTTGGAAGTGACCCTCAGCTCCCCAGTCTCACTGTGAAAATAAATGCTTTGAAAATGTCCTCCTGTAGGGCTCTGAGGGTACACACCACCCTGAAGGATCAGATCTGGTGAGCGGGCACATCAGATGTACACTTCCTATTTATGTTGCTGTTTACAGATGGCAGTCTGTTTGCACAGATTGAATATTCTCCTGTGAAAACCACACAAGTTACTTTGCCAGTGTATTGTTGGACTCACTTTGGGTTACATCATTTATTTGCACTGAAGATATCTATTTAGTAGACTCAGGACCTCAAAACAATAGCTGTTTCAGGTGATATTTATCTTTCGTGACTCAAACAGCTGTCTTCTCTTCTCTATTTGCATGATGATATAGTTTGTTAGTTAACAGGAGTTGATAAAAGGTAAACTGCTTTCTGAAAGACTGAAATATAATGACATAATGATTGTGGGGAGAAACTCCTGGTGATTTAAACATATTTACATTTTATCTTCTGCCATCTGCTCTGAGCCAGAAATATGCTCATCCACATCGTGTTGTGTGCTCCAGTCACTCAGCCCACCAGACGGGAAATTACTGTCTCCAGCATCACAGAGTTAAATATTCCTGTGGCCACTGCCTGACCCAGTACAGCTCTCTTTACACTGTGTTCAAGGAAAAAATATATAAATACATGCATTGAAAACAATCTTAACTTTTAATCTACTGACAGAAATAACCTATTATATTTTGTATAATGCAGTTGGCCTTTAGTCAACAGTCTAACACAAATTATAACCTACAATTAAGTAATTATTCTTTGTTGGTCTAGATGGAATTCTGGGGAGGAAGGGCACAAGTATTTACTTATTTCTGCAAGGTGCTATAGAAAACAATCATGATGATAGAGTGCTAAGAAACCAGTTGAATATTTCAGAAATGCCTGGGTACCTAGCTAAGTTGCTTTTCTTTCCACAGAATTTAGATATATCACTAGTTCTGGATTCAAAATGGGTGTTTTTCTGTGCCTTTATGTACCCAAATACCTGCACTTGTCAGTCCATTTATCCCAGTAGCTTTCAAAATTAATTTGGCCCTTTTGAAATTCATGTCCCCTAAAGCTGCAGCTCCACATCTAGAAATACCATCTAGGACTTGACTACTGAAACCTGTTCTTTACGTTCATCCTTTTGTAATGAGGTTTGGAGAGAGCTGGGCTGGATCAAAGCCCGGCAGATGTGACACCAGGGCTGGAAGGTGGGGTTTGCAGTGCACGACCTGGGGCTCCTCACATCTGGACATGGGAGAGGATGGGGATGTTGAAGGTGTCCGGTACAGCAGGTGTTTGGGGGCAGCCCAGACTGAGGACAGCACCCCTGCCCGTGCCTACAGCAGGGAGGTGAGGCTCCCACACCTGCACTTGTGCTGGGACAGCTCCCATGGGAAGGAGAGGCAGCTCTTCCTGCTCTGCTCCTGTAGCTTTCAATCTTGTGGCTGTAAGATGAGGTGCTGGAGGCTTTGACTTTTCCCTCCAATCCATGCTGTGACTTCCACGTTATGAAAAGGACAATACAGTCAAGCAGAGTGAGCAGAAGTGCACCCTGCTCCTGTGTGAAATGGATGCCAGCTTCCAGTGCCCCACCTATTGCTTTCAATCAAATATATTGTTGGAAACTGAGCTATAATAACATTTTAATGTTCTCCAGTTATTAAAGTTAAACAGAGGGGAATAATTCTCCTTGGTAATCCAAAGCATTCAAGAATGAGAACAACAGTGTCAGAAGATTGGCACAAAAATTAAAATATTTATATGCAATAAGCTGTGGAGTTTTTTGTATTCTGTATTTGTATTCTTGCTGTCTTCTGATTTTTTCAAGTGTCATTAACACTGGAAACTCCAGGGGAAGGGAAGGGAAGGGAAGGGAAGGGAAGGGAAGGGAAGGGAAGGGAAAGTTCCTAGGTCAATAAGCAACAAACTTAAATTCCATCAGACTTTGTGGAAAAGGTATAAGAGATAGCAGAAGCCTCATTCTTTGTTCACTTGGAAAAGGACAAATTCCCCATACATTAGCATGAGCTTGTGCAGTTGGGGTCAGGTGCTCACAAACCCAGTTGATTTTCTGGAAAAAGTATCTTTGTCTTGTTGCTATGCCTGATGTTAGAAGTTTTGTAATAATAATAATAATGTTTTGCTTCATTTTTTTCCCCTTTGCGGAAGATATTTTGATTTTTTTCCAAAATGCCCCAGAGTAACAAAGGTAAGTAAATCTGCAAATATTTAACTCTTAGAATTGTCAAAAAAACCCTGAATTTTCTTACCTCTAGAAAAAGTACTCTACTATTTTTTGAGAGTGAATGACCAGCAAAAGAAATGTCATTCAGACACATTACAAGGCAGAATACCTTGCTTCACAGAATACAGGAAGCATAAAGCACAAAGTGACACCTCTCAGCACACATTTTTCCCTCTCCAGGTCTTGTATTTTTGCTGCTCCTAAATAGAAAATTGAAGTATTTGTGGTTGTTGTTATGGAATATTTCCAATAAAATTTCAGGCTTTTTTTTCTTTAGAAGATTGTAAACTCATCCCCCCACACGTGCACAGATTCACAGATAGAGTGGCTAATTCTACTTCAGTTTTATGTGCTTTTTCCTCTGCCTCTCAGAAGGGTTCTGCTTCCTTGCATTCCACTTCTACCCCCACATTTTTACATAAACATTTTTCTAAATTCTCCTTTACACTCATTCCACTTATTTTATGCATCCCACTTAAACTCTGCAACAAATTTAATCTCCTCACGCTGTCAATATCCCCCATGGTTTAATTCCTGCCTGTACTTTAGTGCAGCAGCCAAACCACCCTCATCCAGCTGTGGCTAGTTACCAAATGTGCAGTCTTTGCTTTTAGCTCAGATTTGCTGTTTCTTGGTTGACGGCAATTTTTCCTAAAATACATTTGAACCATATTTAAATCACTAAATCCTCTCGTTTAAAATTTCTTAATTAACTGAAAAGGCTTTCCTCCCCTAATTTTTTTTTTTTTCTCAGACAAAGGCTCAAAGACAGATAATAGATCTCCTAGTAACACCTGAATGTCTTTTATGCCATTGAATGTACACAGCTGGACTCAGAGCAATCCTTTGACTGATGGTAGTGGAAATATTGACTTTGGTAGTGAAAGATGAAAATACAATACACAATAACACAATACATCCTCTACTTTTAGAAGTGATTTTCAAGGCTAGATATTTAGTAACTGCTCTAAAAGATGTTTGCAGATCAATTTTTTTTTTTGTTCTATGTCCTTTGGGAAATGACCTTGCTGCTAAGAATGAAGAAGGCAGCATATGTGCTCCTTTAGACATGCTGAAATAAAAGGAATATCTTCACACATAATGGTTTTTCTTCATGGATATTTCTATAGAGCACTACAGCTCATGTCTGTAAATCACACATTTATTACCCATGTGAATCACATCCTGCACCCACTGAAAACAAACACAAGTTTTCACTTCAGCAAAAGTTTTATCTGCTGAGCTTATGGCCAGGTTGTAAATTGTAACCAAGTGCATCAAAATGAACACTGTGTGAGTGAGAAATCTCCAACCTGCAAATCCCTTCTGTCTGGAAAATTTCTCAATGACTTCTGTAGGCATTCAATTCCACATCTGCAAAAATACCAGAGAGAAAAATACTATTGTGTGAATAGAGCCTGCTTTTCTTTCACAAAAATATTGATTTTTTTTTTAATGACAGTTTTCACAATTGAACAGTATTTGCTATGCAACTAAGAAATTCTTATCCTGGAGAATCTTCACTAAGGCTTAATAATCAAAATAACACCTTGTTGTTCTGAATTAGGCTCTGGCATTACTTCATATTACATATTACTCTCTTAAGTTGGGATTTCAAATTCATATATAACTTTCAGACGTGATTTTCTCACCAGCATTTTGTACTTTTTCCTTTGAAATATATTTAAATTTTTTGTACACATCTTTACCAGACTTTTGTATCTCCATTATATTTGAAGAATATAATTTTGAAAAATGTAGGAAATAGACTGATAAAGCAGCTTGTTAACCCAAGACTAGTGAAAATTACCTAGGTCTGAATCATGTACAACTTATAGCTAAGCAGTTTGAATGTCTAAAATGCATCATAGACCTACTTTCTTCAACAGTTTTCTAAAAGATACAGTTCTGCTATCTTATAGAATAATAATGAATTTCATGCATATCAGTAGTCCAGAAATTTCCATAGATGTTGGCAAAATTGGGGAAAATATCATCACACGTGTTCTTTCTTATAGGAGCCACGTTTTATAATTTCCTATAAGGAAATCAGAGTGAACTAGGTGCTGTGGCAGTTAAGGGACAAGGGATTCAAGAGAGGCTCTTCATCACTTGATGGAAGGAGAGTCTGCATAGCAGCCTGCTGGTCCCATGCGCCCCAAGGAGGGGCAGAACCCTCTTTCCCCATCCACTGCCTTTTTTGGGTCCTGGTTCTGTGACAGAGAAAACAAACTGTTGGGGGATGGTATCTTCATCTCAGCTGGCCCAAAGCCTTTGCTCAAACTGAACTCTTTGGAAAGAGACACTGGTGCCTCCCAAGGCAACTCCTGCCTCACTGTGGGATGGATTGCTGAAATGGAATGAAATACCTGAAATTCTGACAGGCTGTATTCAAACACAGCTTAGTATTCATTTTGTTAAAATGTGTTCATTGGGGGACTGGGGCAGCTGTCTAACGTGAGGAGCTCGTAACTTCAGTCACCTCTGTCTTGCACAGATGTGTTTTCTAATGGGATGTGGTTTAGAAACAGGATGACTGAGAATGAAATCAATGCATCTTCCATATCTTCCATCCCCTTCAGAATTAGCTCAAAAGAAAGGCAAATAGTTTAGGGAAAGTAAGAGACTGGGAAATAGAGCATGAAGGCGCAAATTGTTTGACAGTGTAAAATCAAGATTCTTCACTCAGGATGTGACTCACCCAAGCTAATCTTAGTTGTCAATATTTCCCCAGTCTTTTTGGGATCTCCCTTACCGTAGTTGGGGAGTGGAAAGACTTTTAGGGCATGAGTCATCTGTAAATATGGACATCTCTCTACAGCTCTGCTCTCAACAAATACCTGGAAGGAGGTTGTGTCAGGTGGGGGTCAGTCTCCTCTTCCAGGAGAGGAGAGGTAACTAACAATAGGGAAAAGGGCCTCAAGTTGTGCCAAGAAACATTCAGGTTGGATATTAGAATAATTTATTAACTGAGAGAGCAATTAAACAGTGGAACTGGCTCTCAAAAACAGTGATGGAGTCACCATCCCTGGAAGCATTCAAAAATGAGCAAATATAGCACTTTGCTATATGGTTAAGTGGGCATGTTGGTATTCTGTCAATTGTTGTATTCATGATCTTAGAAGTATTTTCCAACCTTAATGATCCTACGATGCAATGATCTGACTAATTATAATGACATAAATTTACCTCTTTTCTTCTCAATCACAAAGGAGGAAGCTAATGTGACTAGCTCAGACATGGATGTTTCCTTTGTGGAAGTCTAGGTCTGGTCAGATAAATCCCCTCCAGAACATAATAAATGTCTGCACAGCACAGAATCAGAATATGAAACTTTCCTTGTGCAAAAAGGAAATTTGAATTTGTATAATAGACTTGAGTGTAAATGGTTTATTTCATATAATCAAATAAAAGCATCATGTAAGAAAATCACTTGTATTTAGCAAAAGGAAGAAAAATATTTCTTTTTTTTTTATATAAAAATCTTTATTCTCTTGTCCAAGGTTATTCTTATTAAAAAAAAAAAACAAAAAAAAAAAAAAAACATGCATTCTGAGATTGATCTATATTTTTTCAGGGGCATATTCTGACAATTTTCAGATGTCAGTGGGATTTCAAATACTTTCAGAATTAAGTACCAAATCCCTCACACCAATCAGGTTCTGTACCTTCACTCCTTCAGCTCATTTTAGAAGGTTTGCAGATAGAATTCCAATGGACAGCAAGTCAGAGATGCAGAGCACTGTGGTGATTAAAAGGAGAGGGGGAAGTTCTCAGGACATCCGACAATACAGACAGAACCTTATGCGTCTAATAGCAATATGCTAAAACTATTTTCAAAATCAGATATCTTTGCATCTCTTTCATTTTCCCTTCACTTTTACTTCCTTAAATATGTTAGATATTGGTTCTTTCTGACTGCTGTGAGTCTGTGCTGCCTTCTTACTGCACAGAACTACCTAACTAATGCAGAATTAATTTCAAGTACACTTTTATCTTCACCTCACCCTTTTTCACAATATTTTTATTTTAAAAATGTTTGTACTTACATGGCAACAATAATTAAAAAGTGCAAGTAGAAGAAATTTACCTTCAAAATACAGTTATATTACCAAAAAATATTTTCTTTACATAGATATATATTCTGCTTTGTTTGGTTTTTTTTGGTTTTTTGTTTTTTTTTTTTTTTTTTTTTTTTTTGAATTATAGTTAAATACTGGGTACAAATAAACAGGGAGTTGATCAGGCTTTTACTTCATATATCCCCTTAGTCATAACTATTATTGAATTTCAGCAAGACATATTTGTCATAGAAGTAAAATAGGAGCAGAAAAGAGAGAGAGAAGAAAAGAGAGAGAGAAGAGGAGAAAATCCAGTAATTGAAATTACTTCTTGGAACCGATTTTGCAGTGATAATATGTAATGGGTAGTAAACTATAACTACTGCACACACATGGTCATAAACTTACATTATGCAATCTATTTCTTCAGAAAAAAGCCTATGTGTGTGAATATATGCAGTTACTACATAATTTAAGCTGTAACAGTATAATATTTACAGTTATAATTTTCATTATCAATTTTTATAATCTGTGATTGTTAACTCCAGCAAGTCTCTTAGTAAAAAAATAACTGTAAGCCTACAGCAAATGTTGACCTATGTTCAATTCATTTTACCCATTTCAGCTGGCTAAATAGGTTACATGAGTTCACACCATACTTAGTGGAGAGAAGCAGAGAGAGATGTTTCAAGAAAATGATTCATATCTCCAGAAGAGACACAGGAAAAATAGATGGGATGAACAGCTTTCCTCTTGTGACTTTGCTGCCTGTGAATTAGCTTATAGGTAGCTGAATTTAGCTGAGAGATTTAACACAAAGCAGAGGCACTCCAACAATGAGACCATAGATGTAAAAATGAAAAATAAATATTTTCTTTATAAAAGGTTATCTATTCCTTTTAGGTAATCTTGTGTTTCACAGTCTTTTTGATGTTGCAGCTTCTAATGCTTTGGACACTATCACCATAGTAACTAACTAGAAAACTATTACACCAACAGTTCAAAAGTCAAGATGGAAATATTCCAGTATCATGGTTTACAAACATGTCCATTGTTTTAGAGCACAGCTGAGAGGTTTTCATCAATTTCCACATGTTGCCTACAAATAAGAGCTAAAAGATACTTTTCAAGTACAAATTAACTCCGATTACTTCCTTCCAGAATATGTTCCTTTAATACAGAAGTCTTCAAATACGTACAGTTGATGTTATACATTATTTATGTTCACATTTCTATTTTTACAAGGAGATGTAATGACAGGACAAAGGGTAATAGCTTTAAACTAAAAGAGGAGAGATTTAGATGAGATATGATGAAGAAATCTTTCACTGTGATGTGGTGAAACACTGGAAGAGTTTTTCCAATTTGTGGACGTCCCATCACGGGAAGTGTTCAAAGCCAGGTTGGTGATCATTTGACCAGGCTGGTCTAGTGAAAAGTGTTCCTGCCCATGGCAGGGATTAGAAACTAGAAGATGATCTTTAGTTTTCCATGCAACTCAAACCATCCTGAGATTCTCCAGCTTTCATGAGATAAAGGTAATTTCAATAACTGAAAATTACTCTCACACTTAGTAATAATTTTGCTTTTTTTTTTTCTCTAAATAAATATTCCTGATCTGACTGAGGTTTTTTCCCCAGGTGTATTATTCTTTTCTTTATTTATTCATTTTGATCTTTTTTTGGTTTTTGTGTTTTTTTAGTGATTTTGGGTGCCCCAGCATATTGAGTTTATTTAGAGATTTCTTCAAAGCTTCTGATTTTCAGGAAGGGCTGAATAAAAAACACTTACAGATTTGGTATGGCATGGGTGTATTCTGTAAGGTTTTAAGGGTTCCTTGCTATGATAAATGAAGAGATGGGATGAATCGAGGTGGTTTTTGGTGTCTCTGTTTAGGGATCTGTATCTTTTCCTCTCGAAGTCCATGAAAATGCAAATCTCCAGGCACCAGACTCTGAAACTTCAATACACCACTCATAAGCCTTCAGACTGAGGCTTTCTATGTATGATGCCTGTTTTATACCTGCATTAATAGGTTACCTATCCAAAGCTGTCGCATAATTACCTATTTTTGCATTCAGATTTTACATGCCGAAATGAGCACCTGTCCATCAAAATACACCTGCATTTAAATTATTCCTTATGATGTTCAGGAGACTAGACACAAACCTGCCATCATTGCTCCCATTCGAAAAGGAGTCCAACTCATACATTTGCAGCAAATATACTTGGAAAAATAATTTAATACATGTACTGGTCACCCTGACCTTTCAGGATCCTGTTCAAATGCATTAACGCAGGATATGGAGCTCGCTCTTAGCTCTCGGAGTGTTCACATTAATCCTGGGCCACCATCCTGATAAAGATCCATGGCACAGCCGTGACCACAGTGACTTTAAATAAAGATTCCAGTGCCTCTTTCCACAGTAACCAGCTGGGTCTTCCAGCATCCACAGCAGTAAAGAAACCCTGAGGGCTCCACAGTGTTTTCTTTTTACTTATTCAATTACCTGAGCATGGATAAATACAGAATGGGTTTTACAGCAGACTGCAGCTTTTACAATGTCCAAAGGACATCTTATTATATGTTTAAAACTAGAAAATTCTCCAGTAGCTATCTGAAGGATACCCCAAGGACTCCAGCACTTCGGATGAGCTACCAACACAGAGGAAAGATAGGGAATTTTATTTGGCTTGAGTCTTCTATTCTATTTGCTAAAATAAATAAACAAAGTTGATTAATCAATACAATTTAACCTTCTTACTCTAACTATACTAAGGTTAAATATGACGGGCAGTTCCTTTTGTACCTACATTCTTGTTTTATTATCACATTAACTGGTCATCAACTATACTGTTATTTACTGGAGACTAATTAATCATTCATTGTCTTCTCATTAAAGCTTTAGTTTGCTGCTATCTTTTTCCTTCCATTTGGAAACATAAATGTCATAGTTCAAATTCTTCTTTTGTAGATTATACTTACTGTGCTCCAACAGAGAATTCAATAAACAAGTTAAAGATTAATAAATTATGTTAGGATTTTCAAAGCAATAAAAGAAGGTGGGTGTTGCATTCCAAAGAATACCATGAGGAGTTGTTTGCTTGTCTAACTCTCCTCCTCTCTGTTAAAAGCTTGAATTCTTATTTTCTACATAGGAATTCTGCACATGATGATGTTCTGCAGGACTGAAATTAAAACAACAATTTAGCTTGTTTTGCATCAGCAAGTCAAGACAGAAAATAGAAAACTTCAGCCAAATGATGAGTCAAAAGTTTGCCACAGCAATCGATACTTGACTGTGCCAAGCATGGAGAGGAACCCATGGCAGGAAAGCACCTTGTCTCCTTTTCACTGGCATACACACATTAGCCATAGGAGTTGTTCAAAAGAATATGAGAGCTGCATAAAGGTCAGCAGTCTACAAAAGCACAAATATTAATTTTGCTTGGATCCAGAGGATACTCAGCACTCTATCACACCTTCAGTTCAAGCAGTTCTAACTGGGTTTGCTGGCCATGCATAAAGCCAGATTTCCAGGTTTAACATACTTCACTTTATGTACTTGCCTAAATTTGAACCAGCAGTAAGATTTGATAGTGTGGAGAGCTGGGCTCTTTTTTCCAGACATATGTTTTCAGTTATGGTCGAACTTTTCTCCTTCTCACTCTAAAGTCCTAAAACATCTTGCTATGGCAGTAAATTTTTCAATCAGTGCTTATTGAAGGAGTGTGTGGACATTCCACATGATGTGAGCACTTCTCTTATTAAAGTTGTCATTTGTTGACAAATGGGATGCAATTATGGTATATGTAGGAAGATTACAAGTTCTTCATGCTGACAAGCCTAATTGCATAATTTCCTATACGTATTACTAAGCAAATCAGAGGGAACAGCAACAGTGGATTTGGATCAGCAAATAAGAAAATTTAAGAGGTCTTGTATAACTGATAATGGTAGAAAGTGCATTATGCATAACTATTATGTAATGAAATATATTTGTTTGGGTTTTGTGGTACAAAGCAAGCCTCATAATGAGATGCAGATGGCTCAGGGCCATTTCACAACATAGCAACCCACATTCAGGGAAGAGCCTTGAAGGATTCTGGGTTGGCATCCAACAAGCCTGATACAGACATCTTTTATTTTTCTTATGAAAGAGAGCTGTAATAATTCTTTATAGAATGCTTCATCTATTGATTTGAAGGTTTTTGCACTTCAGCAAGCTATTAAGAATTGTCTCTCATAAACAAAAACCAAATCAGAAAGAGAAATGTTTCTTGTTGAGATATAAAACCACTGCTCAGAGTACGTTCCGTAGTCTAAGAAGATACTGCCCTTAGACAAACTTCAGAGGTCTTTATTTCCTAAGTATATCTCAGAGACATCACCAGCCTCAGAAGTCACACACTAAACATTGGGTCATCAGTATGTGTCACCACACTGAGATGCAGGTTCTCTTCATGGTTACACCACAGTAAACCCAAAGCTGTTCCAACAGTCTCAAGTCCATATGGATGTCTGTGAAGGAAGAAAATGGCTCTGGAGCCTGGCACTGGGTAAACATGGAGTCACCACTTTCCAGACCTACAGAAAAAATACATCCTCTTGTATTGCAAGCGTTATTTCCTGTAGTCATAATGGAGGGACTGGTCCAAAGAATGTTTTGTTTAATTTCCAGAAGTTAATTCCTAATTTATAAAAATGTCTATCTCTGTGTGTGCGTTTATTTTTAATTAGTGCAAAGTACTCAAATGTCTTCTTGTTGGAAATCCAATATAGTATCTAAAAATTGATCTAACAGTTCCTGTGTCATACAATTGTATTTGAAATCAATGCTGCAAAGATTTTCTGGACAACTGTAAGAGCTATGAGCTAAATTAAGTTCTGCAAATGTTTCACCTGAGCCAGCTTCCACAGAAGACAGTGAGAACTTCTGTAGTAACTTTTCCAGAAATCATACTGAGTTATATGCTCCTGAAAACTGATGCAGACATCTCTGTGAGGTTTTGTTTGGGTTTTGAAATGATCTGTGAGACTGAATGTGCTATTTTGGGAAAGCTTGAGTAAACAGGTAGGTTTTTCATGTAATCTTTAGTATGGCAAGTGGTCTTCCTCCTTTCTTCTTCATAGCAGGAAACTGATGTAAGTGTTGCTTGATCCAGATAAGTGAAAATACTCTTTTATTTTCATAATGCCAAAAATAATTATTTTACTTGAAAAGTGAATTTCTTAAGCAGTTTCAAGACCAAATTTCAGATAGCTTATTAGCTGTTTGCATGTTTTAAAGGTATGTTGAATATACATTTTAATTAAAATTTGACTAATCATTGCCTATAAAAAATGCTAAGCATTAATTTTTCATTCAGTATGAACTGTACATTTTATAAGTATTGGATATCCATAAAGCCACTCTCATGTCAACAGTATATGGTTATATGAAGGGTAATATTAACACTAGAAATATTATCCAAAAAACCCTTACTGGAAACAGCTCAGATATTTTTGCTCTATTTGCACAACGCAAAAATAGCCTAAATACATTTTTAATGCAATCAGCTGAATTCCGTAAATCCAAATTGTGTGCTAACTGCTCATGCTGATTAGTGTGAAATATTAATTTGCACTAATCAGCTCCAGGCAAGGGAAGCATAATAAACTTGACACATACATTTCACGCTTTACAGTGTTGGAACTTGCTTTTAAACACTATCAGTGCTGTTAGCTATGTCACAGGGGCTGTGTACTCAAGGTGCACTTGGAAAAATTTCTTTAGCCTATGCTTCAGCTGGATTAGTGTTGTGAAAATCCTGATCTCTGGGAACTGATGGTCTGCACCAGCTAAATGTTGTCAGAAACATTTGTCTCTGCAGTGAGCTGGAGCATCTGATTCCTGCCCTGGCTGGTTCATGACTAAGTCATTTCCATTCACATTACCTCTGCTCTCAGTATACCAGGGTGAGATTAGACTCCACAAGCCAGTGGCTTCCTGCTTCCTTTCTATCTGGAACATGTGCAACAAAAGAAAACTGTGTCACTAGGCCTAAAGAAATACACCAGCTATTAGACAAACACACAGGGGAATAGCAATGTCAGGTTTCATATATTATGTCTGAGGGTTGCTTCTTGCAGCCCATCTCACTCTTCTGCAGAATGGTGCTTGTAATTCCTGAATTCATGGGTTAGCATTACCCACAATCAGCATCTGATTTAGCAAGGACACCCTCCCCAGATGCTCTTTTATGCCATAAACCCGTCATGTGATGTGATAAACAGGGCCTTTTCTCTCTAATACATGACTAAATATGTAGTACCTTAGAAGCTGGGTCACAGTGAAAGTGAGAGTCTGACAGAAGGCTGGAGGGGAAAAAATTCTATTTATATGTACTTAAGACAATCATGTGCATAAGTGAGAAGGGATAATCTGTGCAGACAAATCTGTTGCTCACTGCTGCCTGGGTTGTTCCATCTTTCCTACTCTGTGCACTGCTCACAAGGGTCTGGCTGAGTTTGCAGCCCTGCCAAGTGTAAGGGATAGACATGAATGAAAACACATACGGTGAAAGTCGCCATTTGGTTGAACAGCAAAATTGCGAAGGCCTGTAATCCTACTGGATTTTCACTGACCTCTGCCCTCCTACATTTTTCTCTTCCTTTTAAATATAAATTACTCCAGGACACAGCTACGTGGATGCTGTACCCCAAGATGGATTTTTCGATTGCCTGTCTGAAATGTGGGTCACCCAGCTGTTATTGGGCAAAAGAGCATTCCTCATGTTAAGTGGAAGCATGGGGAAATTTGAATTGCTTGTGCTGTGTTTACATGTGATTAAAATGACCTAATAAAACAACATAATTATCTCATGTGTTCTGCTCCCCAGGGCAGGCAGAGCTAAGCATACTGCTGAGCACAAAGCACATTGCTCAGCACAAAGCTCATGACAAGCTCATTGACCCCAGTGAAACCAGTAACCACCATTTACACATAACCAGATGCACATTTGGTGTGACATGCTCTCAACAATAGCCATTTGATTACAACCATTTATGTTTCCTAGAGGCAAATGTAATTTACCTTTTCATAAGAAGGGGCATTTGGAACTTGAAATGGGTTGGCAGTATTAGTTCTAGCAGTAATGGCCATAAACATCAATGGACATATGAAAAGTGTTAATTATCCTGTTTAGCTTCTGTTTAGCTTCTGAACAATATATCTATGGTTGGAACAAATATCATTCATCCTCCCCCCTCTAACAGTCCTGCAACCTGAAGATTTTTTTTTTTTTTTTACATCAAAGAAAAGTAAAAGAATCATTGGTCATTACATGGGTACAGATACAGTTTGGAAATTTTTTTTAAATCTTTTAATAGTCTGAGAACAAGCTACAACATGGTCTTAAAACTCTTTGGTGTAATTATTTATCTGTGTATTTCTCTCCTCAGTATCAGACTACTACAGGTAATCAAAAGCACTTACTAGACTTTGTTTCACTAGGTGTGTTTAGCCTGAGTGAACACAACTCCATTCTTTCATTTTTCGTAACTATGTCAAGTTTCATAAACTGTGACAAAGTCAGATGGATGGATCATTTTTAAGAATACTAGATCTTGCTACTTTCATCTTTTCTCACAGAAGTAAATCCCACTTAAGTCCCTGACAGCTGGGGGTGTAGGTAGAGGAAAGAGGAAAGAAAAAAAGGATGACTCAGATCCTGGCCCTTAAAGTGTTTTTACCTCTGCACTAGGGAGAATTCCATTTTTGGAGAAATGTAATATTTCAGTCCTGACCACTCATAATTCATTATATCTTCCTAATATCTCACATACCTCTGTCAGAATTCAGTTTATGTGATTATATCCAGAGAAACTTCAATTCTCTTTGTAGTTTCAACTTATCACTTCTATATATAGACACATTCTTCCCTTTTAATTCTTTTTCTTTCATTAATTAAATACTTTCTCTCTTCACAACTATTCTAACACATTTTATCTTTCTCCTTCTCTTTTATTCTTAATAGGGTGTAGCAAGGGCTCATCTGAACAGAATTCCAAGACTTCTCTAATATTTGATGTATTCTTATTTACTAAGTTAACATTAGGTGAGTTAGAAAACATTCAGCTACTTTGAATTTTAAGCTCTTTCCCTTGTTCACTGTGGGAATAAAGAAATATTATTTTTTTCTGTTTGGGGTTTTAAATCACTGTATGTAACAGTATGTTACTTGTATTTATCAATATATTTGGACACTTTTTGCCAAGAGAAAAAATAAACAGTATATCATAGCAATTTCACTGAAATATATAATTGAATCTTCTTCCTTAAATTTATTACTATTCATAGGACTGTCTTCATTGTTTTAGATTCTGTACAAACACTTAGGAAGAGACAGCAATTACTCCAAAGCACTTGTAATCACACTTACGTGCAGTTAATTAATTAAATTAAATCAAGAAGAAATAATTGTAAAATAATTTAGATTAATCCACCAAGGCTTTGCATCATTTTAACTTAATGTGCTCAAAAAAGTAATGTAGTGTCACTGATGTAGATTGTGTTTAAAAATAGGACACCATTATACAAGAGAAGGCTCCTGGAAAACTCCACATTTGTACATTGCACACAGTAAAGGAAGAACAAATAATGGGTCACTAGGCAGGAATGGGTGTCTAAGGCCTCAATCATTTAAACATCTTGCCTAAAGAAGGCAAGAGAAGTTCAAAGCAGAGAACAATGGAAAGAATCCCAAAACAGGAAATATCTGTTACAGACATTAGAAATGCAGTAGATGATCCAGGTGCAGTCACATACTGACCAGGAAGGAGTATTAGGCTTTGTTGCAGAGAATAACAAATCCCCAAAGCATTCAGCTTGATATGCAGCTGCAGAGCACAAGACAAACAAAAATTATTCCAGCAATAAAAAAATACAATAGAAATCAAAGGATATAGTTCTGCTTCTAAAAATAACACTGCTCATTAGACTTCACCTAGCAGGCAATATGCAGGCTACTGACTGTGGTTTAGAGGTGACGTGCATATAAACCACACCAGTGCCTGAAGGCATGCACTGTTTGGCAGCAGGAATACAAATTATGGGGTTTATTAGCACAAAAATTAGAGAATAAAAGTCTGAGAATGCATTGAACCAATAAAATTATTCCTTAAATATCTCCTTTTTGTGGAAAGACAGTTATGGAGTACAGGACAGAGGAGGAACATGTAGCAAAGACAAGGGAGGTCACTTCATTTAATAGAGGGCTTCTGAGACTACTGGAAAAATTGGCTTTACGGGCTGAGAAATGAACACACAAAGCTCTTTACATGAAAGCAGGATTTAGATCTTGCTCAATGTTTTTCCTAGTTCACAGCAGTCCTCTTCCAACAAAGGAAATCAATGAGCTGGGTTTTCACATATGGGAAAAGACCCATTTTGGGGAGTGAGTACCCAAAGTAAGGATGCAATGAGGTGGTGAGAGGGGTATGAAAGGAGACTTTCCATGACCTCTCTACGGTGAGGGGTCCAGCAGCTGCAGGGCAGGGGGCAGCTCCGTGGGACAGGAAGCAGCAGGGCTGCAAGCCCTGCACAGCCCAGCCTCCAAGGGAGAAGGTCTAAACTCACAGCCCTGCCTAGCTTCTTCCTTGAGTGCTCAGACACTAGTAATGGGCTTGATGCCACAATACTGCCCACTGTGAGCTTAAAAAGAGAAAAAAAAAAAAATTACAAAAAAAAAAAAAAAAAAAATTACACAAAAAAAAAAAAAAAAAAAAAGCCCCGAAAAATAAACAGTAAGATCTTGCCCAGTAGCTGAAAAATTTGCAGGATGTGCATAAACCTTTGCCAAGGATGCAGAAATAGGTCTTTCTTCTGATGCAGTGAGAAAAGTCTAAGAGTAGGCAAACCCTTTCCTCTGAAGACTTGTGGGATGGAACAAATTCTCAAAAAGTAATCACGACTCTGTTTCCAGTAGATAGGGAAAATAAAATACAGGAAATTTTACCAGAGTCAAAACATCACATAAAGAAAGAAGAAATGCTACTGATCTTGGAAGGAAAAGGGTAAAGGGAATAGGGTCATGACTTTCCAGATGTACAAGAAAATTCATCTACAATCCAGTTTCTCTGCAAGGGAAATGAAAGCCCCTTCTGTTCTACTGCCCTGATCTTCTTGTGAGATGAGTTGAGTCAATTAGACCCAATGCAAGAGAAATGCCAGATTATTGTTGCCATATGAAAAGCTAACTTTCCCTCTGTGACTGGTCTCTGCAAGCCAAAATTCATCAAAGGACTGAGTGAATCTGAAGTTTGACACAGCTGGAATAAAGATCTCATGCAAGGCTTCAAAAAGAGTAGTCTAAATATAGGTTCTTAAATATATGTAACCTGTTTTTCAAGAATGTGAAGTTCTGTCAGCTCCTATAAGAAAATCAGGCCAAATCTACTTCATAGCTTCAATAGGTATTGAGATTTTGGATAAATCCCTTAAAAGCACAGAAATGGTTCTAACACAAGGATTGGTGTCTGTGAACTTGTGAGTTACTGAAAAGTCTTGGCTCTGTCTTGGCCCATACTCTGGCAGTCAGTATGCTGAGTCTGGTCTCGTATTATTTGGAAAACAGGAAATGAAAAGGAAATTTCAGAAGGAGGATTTCCTCAAGGAAGGGAGATTCTGAAGGGTGTGGAGGCAGATTCTATGAGGGTTGTTTGAGCTAATGCCAAATACAAGAAAACAGAGATATTACTTACAGCTAAGAATGAAAGTTAAAATATAATTGATATACACTCCATTAATTAAATGATAAAAGTTGAAATAAATCAAGCCTATTACAAACAAATTAGCATTAAGTAATTACTGCTTATAACCACAATGCCACTTCAAATAAGAAAAGGTAGCTCATGTTTCAGCCTTAGATTATCTACATACACAGAATTAATTTCTAAATGATACACCAGATTGTCTTTACTGCATCATTAAAATCCACTGGCTTTGTTGTGCACAAACACTGCATCTCTGACAAGAGATTGCTATTTTTATACTCTGTGTTAGGTGTATTTTATTTTTCTAAAATATAATTTGTTGTTGTCTTTGTTTATAAAACACAGTGACTGACACCTCTTTTAAAAGTAGCCAAATTTGATATTTCAACCTAGTTCTGCAGTGAGGTTTCTATGTATGGAATATGTTTGGGGATCCCATTTCTACCTGCCTTCCCCCTTCACCCAGGTCATAGGTAGGAAGAAGTTTATGTTATAGAAAATTAGAATAGCATTCTTTTAAATGCTTTTTCAGCTCTCTGATGATATTCACAGTGCTATGCTTTAGAATTCACTAGAAACTCATCAGGGCATGCAGCCAGGACTGAATGTTTCTACATGCTTAGTAAATGCAGTTATTTGTAACTCAGAAGTGCATGTGTATTTATATTGTTTCTGGTAGGGAGAGAAAAACAGACACAATAGCATTTAAGAGTGTCCTTAATTTTAGATCTGCAATTCCAGTGAAGTCAATGGATCCCCCCAGGTTCTTAAAATAAAATTTTAAAAAATGCTGGAATTATTTCAAACTCCTTTAAAAACCCAATCTTAATATTTAAAGAGACCTTATAATTTCTATATTCAGAAAAAAATTACTATAGGAGAAAACTATGCAGACAGAACATGTTCTTAAATACTTAAATGCAGGTCTATTTTTCATAATTGTTGACTGAGTGCTGGGAAGATGCATCTATTGCTAAAAATAGGCCTCAAGTAAAATATGTAGGAATAAATTTGACTTCCAATGACAAATGCATTTCCATAAACATAGCTCCATTGACAGAATACTCCTAAAACTAGGAAACTTATTTATTATTCCTTCAGCTTCATTTGCATACTACTGTATCAGTTCTTTTTGCTCCAGTTAGCCACAACTACATGGCATTTTAGTCTGGTTTGGGGGCCTGTGGTGGAAAAAGCCAAATTCAAATTTTAGCACCCGTGAATTTTCCTTTCAAAGATATTTATGTACCTTGCTCTCCTGAATTTCATGGAATTCAGCAATTAAAAATATACAGAATTATGGCTTCACCACTGTGAAAATTACTTTCCCTAGCTGCTGAACATCTACTACTTAAATTCGTGAAAACAAACATGCAGAGTGATGAGCTAGGTTTTAAACATTCCAATGCTGGAGACTCCAAAATATTTCTGGGAAACTGGATCTAGAAGTCTTTGATACCCACTGCCCCTTCCAGTAAAATTTTCTTCTTAATTTAACATGAAATTTCTTGTATTTCAGCTGATTCCCATTGCCTCTTCTCTTGCCACTGAGCACCACTGGGAAAATTCTGGCTCTGTCTTCTTTTTTCTGGCCCAGCAGGCACTGATACCCATGGATAAGGTCCCCCTGCCCTTCTGTTCTCCAAGCTGGGCAGCCCCAGCTCTCTCAGCTTTTCCTTAAACATCTTTGTGTACATGTGCTGGACTCACTTTTCTTGTCTCTTGTAGTGAGAAACCCAGCACAGGGCCAAGCACTCCAAATTTATTAATTCCAGTGCTGAGCATCTCCTTCATCCTTCTGGGCTCTTCCTCATGCAGCCCACGAGGCTGCTCTGCTGCAAGGGAATACGGATGGATCAATTCAGCTCTTGTCCACCAGGAGCTGGAGGGTGTTCCTTACAAAGCTGCTCTCCAGACTGTTGGCTCCCATCTCTGTAAGGCTTTTTACTCCCTATCCACATGTGTAAGGTTTTTCCTCTCCTGGGTCAGGCCTTTAGCATTTCCTTTTGCTGAACTTCATGAGGTTCCTGTTGTCCCATTTCTCCATCTGTTCCAGGTCTGTCTGAATGGCAGCACAATTATCTGGTATATTACCATTTCTAGTTGGATAATTACAGCTGGGTAGTTCTGCTGAAGGTCTGCTCTATTCCAGCACTATCTCAGAGCCCTGCACCTGCATGCAGACCTCTCATTCCCTCTGCTTGCTCTTTTTTGCTGCACATTTCTTTCCCAGAGCAAGAGTGAGCATTTCCCCTCCTAATGCTGTGATCCTGACTCTTTTTTATTTGTGTCTATATGGTCATAGTGGGCCGCCTTCCATCCTTTTCTTTTGATTTTGTGGTCTCTCCTTCCACATCAGCCAGTCTACCACTTCCCCACTTGATTGTGTGCTATCATCTCCTTCACCCCCTCACTGTTCTTAGCTTAAGGCTGTCCTCAGTGGTCTGTCCAGCCTGCTGACAACAAAATTTTTGCTTTACTTGGTCAGGTCTATCCTACCTCTTCCTAGTAGTTCTCAGTCATCAAAAAGTACTGTGGCTTTGTAAAGCAAATTCCTGTCTCCAGCACCAGATGTTCAACCAGTTGTTGGTTCTCAGGGTCCAAAAAGGACAGATGTGCATGAATAATCTGACAGGAACTGTGCTAACTGCAGTGCTGCCACAGGACACAGCTGATCCCTGCTCTGAAGAGGACCAGGGTGATGTGAGTCTCAATACAGAATTTGGGGCTGAATTCACTCTGGCTGTAATAAGTCAGTCAGTCTTTGCAAGCAGAGACCTTCCTTGAAGGTTTTAATGAGCCTACCACGGAAGAAAAAGGTGCAACTGAGAATTGTACCTGTTTAAGATGGTACATATAGAAGGGTTTGGTGGCTTCATGAATATGTGATGAACAAATAATTTTTTTAAAGTGAAACAGTCTTGATTCCTAAAGACAAAACTTCATAAATAGGTCAAAAGCCAACATGACTGTAGATGTGCTAATTTGTAAAGAAATCCTCATCTCACTCCAGCATTTAAAACTTGTCTAAACTTTGCTAAGGATTGTGATTTTTAAAATTATTAATATGATTCCTAATCTGAATGTAATTGAAATAGCAAAACAGCTGTGGAACTTAAAATGTTTTCAGTCATTATCTTTTTATCAAAGTCATTGCAAGCAGTTTCTATTCCTCTTTGTGGCTAATCTTCATTGATTGGGGATGAACAAGCAGCAGTATATTCCCAAATGACTGTATTTGACTAGAAATTGCAATTACTTGATGCCTAGTAATATGCATTTCAAATGTCTTTGGCATTCTTTCAATATTCATTGATTACCATTATGAGCTCAACAAATTAAAATGCATCCACAGGTATGAGAGAATATAGGAAAACACTGGTTGAAATCCTGGTTGTAGAGAAACCATTGGCTTTGGCATTGACTTTTGGAAACACAATCAATGCTCAGGTGTTGGGTCTCTAGCAATGGTCAATGACTGGATACTTTCCTTTTCTTTAGACAGGAAAAGAAAAAGGTCTGCTTTAATCAGCAGACATATTATATATATATATAATTAGTACTATTTCAATAGTGTGATCATATTGCTTCTGACCATGCAGCCTTTCCAATAACCTTATGGTAAACATCTACAAATACTTCCCCTGCAGTATTCCTAAATACTCTTAGACATCACTTCTGCCACAGGATTTAAAGTAAAATATCTATATCATACATCCAATTAGCAGATGAAGCAGTCTTCCCTAAAGCAAAGAATGTAGCAAAGAACCTAAAGAATTAAAACTTCTGTTGGCTTTCTCACTGCCAGGTTTAGAAAAGTGAGCTCACCTTTCTAAACAGCTGCCTGAGAAAATGTTCCCATCTCATGGTCACCTGGGCAATGAAAAAGAGATGACCTTCACACAAAATAATGAAATCAGTGCCTTTCAATATTGTGCTGCAAAACACAAACATTTATAAGTTGATCAATTGTTATAAACTATACCCTGATGTGAAGAGCATTAAGTTGGGATAAAAAAGCAAATTCAAGACTAATTTTAATCACTTAAGCAAATCTTCAACAATGGAAGCTAAAATCAATTGAGAAGTTTTAAAAACCTAAGCTTGGATTCATCTTCTTTAAATGCAGAGGCCTCTGCTGAGACATCTAATCAGCTGAACTGCTCACTGCAGGATGCCTTTGCAGCCAGCAGAGACTGAGTCGGTGGAACCTCAGGCTGACTCATCACAATTCAAAATCCCTGTAAATATCCATTCTGCACACTCTTTTAAGAGGAAACTGAGGGTGGCTTGCTTAATTAGGTGTGTTTATATCATAGATGCCTCAAGTTAGAGCTCCCTGGTTTATTAGTGAATAAAGTCTGAGCTTCTTGTCTGAATCGCTCAGTTTAGCAAACAACAATAGATCATCAGCTGCTCTGACAAAAGATCTGATCTTCCTTTGGTAAACAAACTGGAACACAATGGGATGTGCTTCTTGCAACCAACAGACAAATTTCTTCTAGAGAAATATACAGTGATAGAATAATTTTTTTTTTTCAAATAGAAAATTCTCTGTTGTCTCTGCATAATAAGAATTAAAATCGGATATTCATTTTTCTTAATTCCCATTAGAATCAGTAGATTCAGGTAGCAAAAATAAAACTAGGAACAGAATAGCTTTGTATGTAGAGTCTTAAATGAAAGGTAAAAGCATCTATTACAGTCACACCTGAATTTCAACCCAGAAAAATGTCATACTAGTCTTTAAACAGAAGCCTGGAATCCACCCTGGTGTTTTTGGCTAGTTGCTGTATTATGCTGCTGTCCAGCTGAGTTTACATAAGAGCATATTGATTTTCTCTTCTCCTTGTCCTGCACCCCTCCCCCTCCAATAAGAACAGCATGGAAGAATCAGCACTTAAAAAAAAAAAAAAAAAGCCATTGGAGTGGACCAGCCCCTGACTCATACACTGGGAAAATATTTTTGAAATATTTTTGTTTTCTGACAGGACATTCTGGAAACATCTACTTTTCATTTAAGGATTTTTTATGACAAAACAAGTTCATGCTGAGCCTGTTATATCATTTAAGTTTCAGGCCACTGACAAGTTACGTTTTTCTAGTGCCCCAGGTTGTCAGTCTTGCAGTCTTGTTCACCTCAGGAGAGAGTTAAGAGTAAACATTTGCCTGGTGTCTCTTGTGGATACCAGTCAAACTTAAAAAAAAAAAAAAAAAAAAAAAAAAAGTGGATTTTGTGCAAGTGTGGGAACATTTTTTCCAGGAAATTTGAGTATAGGGTTGGATTCACACAACTGTGGGCCATTTTGTTAACCCACATCATGGGTGCTATTGCAATATACGTCTCACTGTGGCAGTATTTAAAGTTTATAGTCAGAATCATTTTGCAAGGCCCTGTGAATGAGCTGTGCTCCACCAAAATGATGTAATCTGGAAATTAGAATCTAATTTAGTGTTTTAGACCTTAGTTTAGATTCCCTTTAATGAATGAAGTGCCAGCAAATTGTCCATTACAAGAGACTGACATGCCTGAATGAAAAAAATAAAACCAGTTATCTTCCATAGAGGGGCTGCCTCCCATCTGCTGACAGAAAAGGGGCAAAGATGGAGAAGCTAAATGAAATATGGGGTTTAGTTTCTTGTCCAAGTGCAGAGCAAGGACAGGTGCTTTTCTAAGAAAATGTCTGGCAGTTTCTCCGTGGACAGATCCACAATCAGATTCCTTAGTGGGACGCAATATAAGAACACCGGCCAGTGAATTTATCTTCCACTGACCCTAAAAGAAAATATAAAATGCAATGTTTTCTTGTATCGCTCTAAACAAAAGTGAAAGTCTAACACCTCCATGCCACAAATACACACACACACACACACTGTGTCATGGTAAATCTTTGCTGCAAGGTGATAAAACAACTTATAAAGGTTATGGAAGGGTAAGGTCAACTTCTATTGCTCTTGGCTGATTTTTGATCACCTTGGGTTTGAGTCTGCATAATTCTTTGGACTTTAGTTTTAATTTGCAAGAAGTCTTAAGTTATATTGCTTACAATTCATGAAGGCAGACATGAAAAAATCTTACAAGCGTCTATTCTCTTAACATAAAAATGCTCATTTCTGAAGATGTCAGGTATTCAGCTATGTCTGGATAATCCTGACACTTCATAGTGAACAAAGTAAGCCTTCATTTTATTTATCTCTGAGCTGACACTCAGGTCAAGCTGAGGATTATGCTTCCAACTTTCCAAAACAATCCCTCTTGTAGCCAAATTTGGAGATACATCCCAAGGATATTCCCACTGAATGCAGCAGAACTATGCAGCAAGCGCTGAAAACTATGAGCAGAGGTGTAGGAAACTGACATTTATTCTGAGGGAAAGAAGGAAAATCTACCCTGAATTTCCAAACAGGTTGATGAGCTCATGGCTGCTCTTCTTCCCAGGTCCTGGCAGTACCCCACAATGCAGCACAGCATAGACAGAGGTGCAGAAGGCAGAAGAGAACAGGTCCTATCCAGAAATAAAAACAGAAGGAAAGATTGAAATCTCCATAGGTGCAATAATACAAACAATTAAATATATATGCAGCACTGGTCTTTAGGTGAATTCAGAAGAGAAATTCCTTGGAGAGTACAGCTGTCCAGGGTTACTGTGTGGGTACAGTTAAAATCAAACACCTTAGAACTTTCCTGGCTTCAAGAAAGGGGTAAATTGTAACTACCTGGAGCTTCCCTCTGCTTCCTTGCTGACTCTGTTTTGCTTGCCTTAGAGTTTGGCAGCATATAATCTTGTCATTCCACCTGTAGTTCCTGAGCTGTTGGTGCAGAGTATCCTGTATGACATTCCCTGGCAATATCCCCAGAATTCAGCTTTATTGCTCATTCTGGCTTGCCACAAGACTTCTGTTTCTGAAGCTTCCTGCTTCAGTGTCTACCAGACAAAGAAATAAATTGGAGACAGAAAGGAGGTAAGATAAGAATGGTGGATTTCTGCTGAGAAAAATTCACAATGCTTCATATGAAAACTTTGGTGCCATAAAAGTTCCAGCACTGATATTGCACTGATATAATTTAAGATCTTTTTTTTTTTTCATAAGAAAAAGAACCTACAGGGCAACAGGAGCTCCCATGTATATTGAAGATGCTGGTAATTAACTGAGCTTTACCATGTGGCTCATTATAATAGCTCTTAGAGTATTTCTATATGCCACAACATTATGCCATGAAGAGATACCCCAGTGATCTATAAAACAGCCCTACTGAGAAGCTAATTAGTCAAGGCAGAGCTCTGTGTTAATTCTACTCTGCTGCTCCTGGTATTACACTAGCTCACTCAGAAAGAGAAATAAAAGGCAAACTGAGATGAAATAACTGGCCTGGGGATACAGAGGGTGGGATCCATCTCACCTGACTTTAGAGATCAACAATGTAGACATTTAAACTCAAGCTAGCCCCTGGGGCTCGATGTATAGTCACTGGAGACAAATATGGCCTTTTAGGGTGCCAATCATCTGCCCTATTTCAGACACCTAATTTAGGAGAGGATGAATTGCCCCCTGGATTCTATTGACTAGTTCTTTGCTGAGTATCCACTGAGCCAGATGCAGATGTCTTCAGCACAAGCATCTGCGTTTAGTCAATATATCTACCTGCAAAGTCTATGACAAAGCTGGAAATAGCATATTTCCTTTATTCCCAGGGCTGTACATTATTCTGTAGATCACATCACCACTTTGGTAACTGTCCTAGTAGTGGTGACACTTGAAATAATGCAATGTGATACTTAGAGATTGTTCAATTATTATAAATTAAAGTTTATTTAATGGACCAGTCAATAACTTAATATATTTAAGTATATTTATATACTTAAATATATTAATTATATAATTAAATTATATACATATATTATATAAATATAGTATATATATAATTATATTATATTAAATAATTATATATATATATAGTATATTATATATACTATTTATAGGTTATTTATATAACATAAAACATATTAAAATAGGAAAAATATTTTTAGTAGAATTAAAATCCATTCTAAGGTTTCAGCTGCATTCTCACTGGTCAACACAATGGATTAATACTTTAAAATTTTGATCCAGCGTAAACAACAGAGCTGCAATTATGCAGTTACAGTGTCAGGACAAGGCTTCTCAAGCAGGAGCTCTGAGGTAAGAACACACAGCATTGTGCATATTGTCCAGTCATGAACAGTGTCATGAGAAACACATTCCTGTGTACAGTAGGAAATCCATTTCCTCTGCATGTGAATAAATGCTAAAAACTCAGCAAGTGTGCATGCTGTTATGTGAATAAGAATTTTGGGTTGAATGGAAACATGTCTGTGGTGCCCCAGCTTCAGTTTGCTGCAGGTAACACAAGGTACCAAAGAAAATATGAGGGAGGAATATTGTAGAAAATATAGTGTTTTATTACTAAATACGCTGAGGAGAGGTTTGGCTGCAGATTCAGGCAAATAAATTGGTTTCCTACCAGCTCAGAGTGCCTGTGTGAGCTGAGTGCCTCCACTCCAGCAGGGCCAGCTGAGAGCTGGTCAGGGCAGAGCAGAGCCCTGGGCAGAGCTGGGCTCCCCAGCCAGAGGAGCCTCCTGGGGTGAAGGAGCAGCTCCCCCGGCCCTGCTGGCACTGCTGGGAGCTCAGCTGAGAACTCAGATGCAGACCCACAGCACAAACTCCTGCCTGTAGCTGTCTCTGTACAAAGCTCAGCTCAACACTTAACAGCATGCAAGGCACTTGTACCATCTCCCTGCCTCTGCCGCAGTGTTCATTTTGGATTAGAGTCAGCTGTTAACATTTTTATTCCCAGGTTCTGGGTATGATTTGCAGAAATTCAGAAGACTGAAGCACATGGATAGATGACTAGAATGCAGATTGTCTATTTAATGCTATTGCCCCTGAGAAATTATAGGCTAGGTGTCTAAAGTTGGTCATCAAAAATTAGTGTAGGATTTTGACAGCTTTGTCTATAATTTATCTTTTCTTCAGTTCTCCATCTGTAAAATGATGGTAATAATATGCTTAATTGCTAGGGCTGCTGTGAATATAAATTCACGATGTTTGTGAAGAACTGACAAATTGCAGAAAGAGCACCATAAAAACCACATGAGGAATTTAATAACAATGTATTCAGCTGAGGCTTTAGATTGTGATTAATAGAGCCTGGAGCCATACATTGAAGAAAGGAGATAAAAAGAACTATTTCATAATTATCCATACAGAGAAATGAAAATAATAGATGACCGTGCAATTAAAGACTGGGGCAAAACAGATTTGCACAGGGAGCTATATGAAGGTGACAGATGAAATTTCTGATGTTAACAGAGCAATATCAGATAAATGAAGACGTAAAAAAATCCCTAACTGTAGGTGAAAGGCTGGACACTTCTTGCTGCCTACAAGATTGTGCCCATGGAATAGCTTCAGGTACCAGAAGGTCCTTGTTAGGATCCAGATGTAAGAAATCACCTTTCTCTTTACTTTTCATTTTTGTGTCCCTTTTTGTGCTATTTCAGAGTTACTTTATCTCAGGATAGTCTCTGGTTTGGTTTAATGCAAGGCCCTACAAACTGCAGCGTTGGCAGGACTGGAGAGGAGATGTGGGGTGAGCAGAACATCCATTCGGAGAGAAGGAGCATCCTGAAGGGTGGGAAGACAAGGACAACAGAGAGCAGGAGCCATAAAAGCCAGCAGGGATAGAAAAGGCCATTTAAAAGGCCCTGCAACCAGATGACTCTCTAATCAAGGTCCATCTTTTTAAAAAGCCCCTGAGAAGGACAGGTGGCTCATGCAGAAAGCAGTCTGCATTTTAATCTTTTTTTTTCTTTGCATGAAACATGGCATGAAAGTGCTATCCTCAGCGATAAAAGCTCCCCTGAGACTCCACCTCACTTTCCAGCCCTTGAGTACTGACTTCCCATGGTGTGAAGGAAGGTTGAAGTGCCAGCTGTTAGAAGAAATAATTATTACAGCACTTCCTGCAAGCACTTCAGATTCCAAAGGGGAGAAGCGAAAGCTACCTGATTCCACACTCTTTATTTTAAAATTTGCTTTTGCATTTTTATTTTTTTTCCCCTTTACTCCCTTAAAAACCTTCATCTGTAGTCAGTGAATAAGCTTTTACCCTGAGGATTCAACATGTTGCTAAGGGCTGTCATTACAGTGAGCACATTTCTCTAAGTCATATTCACAGAGTCATTTCAAAAGCAGCACAGGCTAACCCTTTCCCATTACAGACATGGAAATTCTCTCACAATTAAACCCAGTCCACACCTTCTAAACATTTAGAATGATGTGGGTAGCTAGGAAATGCTAAGAAATGTGCATGCACTCAAGATTACAGAATACAAAGGCAATAGCTGGAATGAGCTTTGCCATTGTTCACCACCCGATTGCTGCTCACAGCTAATTGCATAGAAAGGAGCCATCATTTACTGCTCTGGCTATGCACAGTTCACTGCTACATATCAGCCTTGTCCTTATCTCAGTGGTCTGGCACTGGCTCTGTGGCAGCTACCTCTGTGTGGGCATCTACACATGTTATTACTCTGCCTCTCACTCTGCAGTTGCAGGTCCGCACGGACCGGTGCTGATCATCTCTGAAATAACAGCTGTGAGCACTGGTTTCAACACGGGCTGAAACCAACAGAATTAACAAACCTGCTTCAATTGCTCTCCATTATCCTTCCAAGACCTGATTAAAGCCCATTTGAATGATGCTGTGCCTTCTCCTGTTGTTACTTCATTTCATTTTGTAAAATGTTGGCATTCTGAGTGAAAATATAATTAAACTACGGCACAGAAGCTGATAGCTTTGATCGCACCTAACTTAGTAAAAAAGACAAAATAGGCACATTTAATCCACTATTTGTTCAGTTACAATGTGCTAGGCTTAAACTGTGCACATTCCAGGGACTGAATGAATATATGAGGAATGCCAAAAACTAATATATGAGTTACATTTATTACCATACAAAGGCTATTACAGTGCACACCAAAAATCTCAAAACAATGAGGTTATGTCACCATAAAACCTAATGCATGGCTAAATCATAATGCAAAAAGAATTTTGAAGAACTCTGTTCTCATGTGCACAGCCTGTGGCCTGTGATTCAGTAGGGCATATTCATATGCATCTGTAGAAAGAGATTTCTCCTCTCCAGATTTCCCCCATCACACACTTCTGAATATCTTTTCCCTCTTTAGTGCATCTCCCCCTGTTTCTGCTGCCCTCTGCCTTTGCCTCTGTTTCTCTGCAAGTTGCCTAAGGATTACTGGAGAAAACTGATTTGCCTAAAGATTTATTTGCAAAGGCATGAAGCTTATCTGGCATGTAAGTTTTACCCATGGAAGTATGGTATTCATTTTGTGCATAGACAGAGACACACACAGAGCCAGGTGTGGTAATGCAAATATTCAGCATTTTTAATCCTCAAAATGTCCTGCAAGCATTAACTATTTAATCCTCAAAACACCTCTTTGAGTTATCCATGCTTATCCAAATTTCTTGGGTAGAGACAGGGAAATTGAGAGGTTAAGTGACTGCAAGAGCTTCCACAAGGGTCAGGGAGGGAGGGAAGAACAAAACCCTTGTCAGCTTTCATGGAACTTCAATCAGGTACAAAGCAATTTGTCTAACAACACCAAAATGTCAGGATATATCTGCAAATTCCTGGGACTGATTCCCATCTTTTGGTCTGTCCTGAACTGGTCAGGCAGCTGAGACAGATGATCGTGACAGGTCAGTTCCAGCTGAAAATATGCTATTCTGTGCTATTCTATCCTCTGCTCAGGTCAGACACGTGCAGCCCCTGAGCTCCAT